>NC_060119.1:276460664-277085664 GCF_021461395.2 Schistocerca americana | reverse complement strand
ACAGCCAGGAGCAAATCTCCGACAATCCTTCTGTAAATATGAATGATGAACACTTTTTTCTAATCATGATTCGTTACTCCACCAACCTACGACAAATTTCAGCATGATAGGGACGAAGTCGTTGCACACAGTCTACATAACTTCTAACAGGCATCCATTACCTGAAGTTGCGCTATCTCTATTAAATGTTCTTAGCTAATTTTCTATTCCACTATCACTTATCTCAGTATGTCATTTTAACGTTATTACGATAACTGAAATGAGAAACCGTTTTATCTTCCGCAGTCTTCGGAAGGTTAAATTTAGTATTAGAGCCTCTTCGTACAGAAGTGGTAGAGCTCTTTCCTTTTTTCTTTTCTTTTTTTTTTTCAAATGGAACTGAGTTCCATTAGCAGTATAACATCAAATCACAGTTTCTTTTGACCACTTTTATTTCTACAAATGAACTGGCCTTCCAACAACAAAAAGGTGTTCATAAGTTTATGCATTTATTAGTGCTGCTAGATTCACTGACACGGGGTCACATAATCACTGAAAGATGTGCGACGACCATTGCTGATGCTTAACGAGAAACTTGCCCGGCATTAGTCTTTGACCCCCGAGCCGCCGAGAAAGAATTGAGATAAACTTCGTTCTAAGCATAGCCTTTTAAATTGCGTCTTTTATTGGGAAAATGATCGTTGTTAACGACACATACTTCTGAGAATGACAGGAAGATAAGGAAGATGTACTAGGGCGAGCTTGTGTAAGCAAGTGTGTGATCAGCTAATTGTTCCTCGTGGCGAATTTCGCTTACTCCCTGAAACAGCCTCTGCACGGCTACAGTTGTGTTATATGGGCTGCCTAGCGGTAGGCGAAAGCACCGCGAGGCCACTACAGCTGTGTGCGCTCAATTAAGAAATGGTCTCGTGGTAATGTGAAAAGCTGCCATTGTGTATAAGATGAGAATTGTTTTTGTCCTGTTGTTCTGGTCTTCAATCCGGGCACTAGTTTTATGCAGCCTCCACGCTATTCTATCTCTTGCAAGTGCCTTCTTCTCTACTTGACTACTGCAACTTACATCCATTTGAACGTGCTTACCGTACTCCTCTCTTGGTCTCCCTCTACAGTTTTTATCCTCGACACTTCCTCCGTTACCAAAGTGAAGATTCCTTGATGTCTATCAACCGCCCCCTCTTTTAGTCAGCTTGTGGCATATATTTCTTTTTCCCCACTTCTATTCAGTCACGCCCCCAGTAGTTATTAGATCTACCCGTCAAATCTTCGGTATTCTTCTGTAGCAATGCATTTTAAAAGCTTCTATTCTATCCTTGTCTGAACTGTTTATCAACCATGTTTTGCTTTTGTGCAAGGCTACGTCCCATGTAACACCGAAAATGAGGGTAAAATACCTTCTGCACCATTCAAAATTTTCGCCGTTTAATATTCGTTGATCACTTGCACTGTACTTTTGATTCTAAAGCAGTAAGCTGTATCACAGAATACGTAATCCATGTACTAGTGTATTTATTTTTGACAATACATAACTGGTTGTAATTATAATGAAAATATTGTAAATTGCTGAGTAATAGTCAACGGAACTTTATCGAAATGTATCGATAGCAACGACAAAATCGTAGGAGCTGTGCCGTTGTTTATCTTTACGTGTGGAGATTCTGTTGCGTTACGAGCAGAGAGGAAGCAGAGCAGCTTGAGTTATGAAAGGATGCGGAAGTGTTTATCCGGCGCTCACGCCGACGCGGTGTGCAGTTGTGCTCGCGCCGGTGCAGGTGCGCCTGATTCGTTAACCTGCGAGTATTGAGAGCAAAGTAGGAGTGGACAGGCGGAGGAAGCTGCAATTCCAACTATTGCCTGTCCCATAATTATGGGCTCTGGAGACGACTCGACAGCAGCAGGAGCAGCAGAAGCAATAACGTAACGTCGTCGGGCACATTATTCGTCGTCCGCACAGCTACAACATCGTAAGACTGTTAAATGACAACACAGTAATGTAGAGACTTTTCCCAGCAACATTCTTTCCACAAAGTATGAATAACTTGAATAATAACTTGCAACAGTTAAAACTTGTAGGCTACGTGTGCTGTCATTGTTCTCAGACAATATTACCAAGCAGGGTCCCTTTCCTTTCCTTGCAATCACCTAGTGTCGTAAGAATATCAAAATTTATCTATTGCCGGCCGGGGTGGCCGAGCGGTTCTAGGCGCTACAGTCTGGAACCGCGCGACCGCTACGGTCGCAGTTTCGAATCCTGCCTCGGGCATGGATGTGTGTGATGCCCTTATGTTAGTAAGGTTTAAGTAGTTCTAAGTTCTAGGGGACTGATGACCTCAGATGTTAAGTCCCATAGTGCTCAGAGCCATTTGAACCATTTATCTATTTACTGCCAGTTTCAGTTTAAAATTTCTGCCTCATTAACTGTTCATTCCTGTATTGCACAACAGAGGCTACTTAAAGTAAAGTGAAATTTCACTAGCAAAACTAATAACCAAAGACACAGCATAATTTAAGAGTGCGCAATTTCATTTATTCTGTATTTAGCTTAGCGAGTGACTTCTACTGGCTTGGTATGTATTTTATTGTCATTATTTTAAAAGTAAAATCAATTGCTCATTTGCTTAAATTCAGTTCAATCTTTCAACAATCAAAAGTAAATTGCTTGCCTTTTTCTAAATTTTGCATTTCGTTACACTGAGGTTATTGAAAGCTATATTTTTCCGTAACAAAGTTTAAGTTAAACCAGTCATTTATTTAGCCAGTAATTTCATTTAACATTACTTTCAAAATGTAGTATTTTAGAATAAGTAACTGCAAACTCAATGCTTTCTGATTCATTTATTTTCTCGTGAACTGTTGTGCCGTGGAAAAGCGTGGAAACCTTCCGTTGCCACGCCAGTGATTATTCGCTTAAATTTCTTTGCCATTACCTTTCTCAAGATTCTCGAGATTCATTGCCCTAGAGGGTTAGCGACCGTTTAATTATCCCCTTTTTAAGTAATCAGTGCTTTCTTTGTGTTAGCAGTGATTTGTAGTAAATATTACATGTATTACGTGGTACCCTACCCCCTCCCCCCTCTTTTGGTTCGTGAGCGATTGCACTACACTCCACCCATTTCAAAATTATAATCTAAATTCAGCTTAGATTTAGAATAGATTCTTCCTTCAGAAGAGTCTGTTGTACACTTTCCTCCAGCTAACAGGCATTATTTTCGTTCGGTAACGATAGCCTTACTCACTGTACAATTTCATTAGGCGTATGCGATCACGGTCAACTATATCGCAATCCAGTAGGGCGATTAGGAAGGGGGAGGCTACACCCAGACAAATACTTTCATAGATGATTTCTTAACACTTCAATTTTTATTCGATATTAAGAAATTTCTCTTTCTCAGAAACGCTAGTCTTGCCATTGCCAGCCTGAATTTTATATCTTCTGTACTGCAGCGATTATTAGCAGCGAGGTGAGTCAATAAATAAGATGCAAACTGAAGTAGAGCGTGGACCGCGTGGATCAGGCTGAGATTTATTTCACTTTTCAGCAGGCTCCCCTTGTAGATTTTAATGCTTATCCCATAGCTCAACAAGAAGTTAAAAGCCTGCAGCATGGAGTTATCGGGCAGCATTCGTATCCAAAGAGTGACCTCTCAGGCGATAAGAAGTTTGCTTGGTTACTTAAATAGCTGCAACCCACAAAACCGATATGCCGTGCGGGTAGCGAAAATCCCTAGCCGAGGAAACAATGTGGCATCAGTGGATAACCAGGACGAGCAGGATGCTCCTTGTCCGTTGTTTTCTTTCGTCCTTTTTGGTGAATTCCTGCATCCAATTGCCATGAAATATGGCTCCAACCATGTACGAGAGGAATTTCACTCTCAACGTCATCTGCAATCAGTCGTCCTTTTGAAATTTATTGGCAGATCTACATTTCAGCTAGAAACTAGTCATTCTCAATGCGCTATCATTTTTTATCAATGCATATAATGCCTGTTGGTCGGGCTTCATTCACAGTTCATTGAATACTCAATTGAATATTCAGTGAACTGTGAATGAAGCCCGACCAGCAGGCATTACATGCATTGATCAAAAATGATAGTGCATTGAGAATGACTAGTTTCTAGCTGAAATGTAGATCTGCCAATAAATTTCAAAAGTACGACTGATAACTGAAATCTATTATTTACAGTCGTTGCGTGCTAACAGCCTCTGAATGGTGGGCAACCTGATGAAACTAAATTCCGTCCGCACAGGCCTTGGAAGGCCTAATGGTACCGACCGGGCGCCGTGTCAGTCTCAGCCCACAGGCGTCACCGAATGCATATGTGGAGGGGCATGGGGTCAACATACCGCACTCCCTGCCGTATGTCAGTTTACGAGAAGGGAGCCGCCACTTCTCAATCAAGTAGCTCCTCAGTTTGCCTCACAAGCGTTGAGTGCACCCCGCTTGCCGACAGCGCTCGGCAGACTGGGTGGTAACCCATCCAGGCTCTAGCCCAGCCTGACAGCGCTTAACTTCGGTGATCTGCGGCAAGGCCGTCTGCATCGGCTACCATTCACGCGTCATATTTTGCCATCTCTCAGAGACGTATGTGCACGAAATTTAAAATGATATACGGTAATCAGGCATTTGCGACTCACCATCCGCTTCCATAGCTGAATAGTCGGCGCGTTTGACTGCGGAGATTTTCTCCACTCGGAGACTGGGTGTTGTGTTGTCCTCATTATCAATTCATCGTCATCGACATCGACACACAAGTTGACTAATGTGCAGTCACTTGAAAATACTTGCAATTGGGCGGCCGAACTAACCCAGGTCGGCTCTCGCAGCCATCAATGCCATTCGATCATAATCATAATTCACTCACCATCATATTAAGCTGTCTAGATTGTAAAACTCACATACCACTTTTAGTGCCTTATTTTTAAGCTAATTTTCGTAGTATCGACTATTTTAATTTGATAACATTTCATCACCATTTTGTCACTTTCGTTGATGTTCCTCTTATAACCTCTTCTCAAGGTACCATCGACTCTGTGCAAATGCTCTTCCATGCCATTTACCGTCCCCAGCAAAATTAATATGTCATCAACAACCCTCAAAGTTTGTACATCTTCTGCATGGTCTTTAATTCTCTGTCCATACTTCTCCATGGTTTCGTTCACACCTTACTCAATGGACAGACTAAATAAAATCGGAGATAGGCTACTAACTGTTCCACTCCTTTCTCGACTACTGCTTCTCTTTCACGTCTTTCGACTTTTATAACTGCAGTCTGGTTTCTGTACAATTTGTGTATATCTTTTCATTCCGTGTATTTTATCCCTGTTACCTTCGTAAATTGAGTTTATTCCAGTCAACATTCTCAAAAACTTTCTCTAAATCTACGAATACTATAAACTTAGGTTTGTCTTTCTTCAATTTTAAATTGTAGGGGCCGTGTATAATTCGCACTTTGGAGCCGTGACTTATTTAGCAATGGTTTACTACGCGCTTACGTATTGGAGCTTTACTGATTTCATTTTGGGGTTTAAAGATTGGCATTCACAAAGAAACGTGTGTGTGTGTGTGTGTGTGTGTGTGTGTGTGTGTGTGTGCAGTATTAATGAAAATGGTATTGCTGAGGGAAAATTACGATCGCAAATGCGTCTTCCTTCTCAACAGGTTAAACGTTTGATGATATTTCTTATAAAGCCATTCTATTGACCGATAAGGGGTACAAAGTAGACTAGCCTCCAAGTGGTGTACCCCGGGCAACGTAACTAAGTTACGGCTAAATAGTCTACAGATATAGGCTGCTGGACCTCTGGTGGTTGCAAATTACCTTAGGATATCCCAGCTGTTAAAGGATACATACCAATGAAGCAAAATAGTTCTGCCAAGAACTACCTGACAACGGACTTAGGGAATACCCTCCGGCTCTTACAGCTAAACATAGAGGGAACAAGCAGAGAAAAAAGTGAGTATCTCACTCAAATATTGATTGAAAACAAGGTGGACGTTGTTCTACTACGGGAAACCCACTGCTCAGACGAAACCCAACTTCATTCCAGGTGTAAGCTCCCTGGCTACACGTTAGCTGCTGCGACATACCATGCAAGTTACGGATCTGCAACATATATCAAGAATGATGTTGAAGAGGTAACAGATGTCCAAACAAAAACGGAGAATAACATCCATACCATCAGGCTGAAAGTCGCCAACACAGAGATTGTGAACATCTATAAGCCCCCAGCACAACCATGGGTAAATGAAGCTGCTCAAAATATTCCACATCCAGGAATAGTAATTGGAGACTTCAACAGCCATAACACACAATGGGGCTACAGCACCACGAATGAAATGGTGAGAAAGTATCAGAATGGGCTGAAATGGAACGCCTTTTCTTACTATTTGACGGGAAGGGCAAAGGGACATTCCGCTCAGCTAGATGGGCTCAGGACTACACTCCCGATCTCTGTTTCGTTACCACTAACAACAAAGGATTACCCTTGCAGAGCAGCAGGAAGGTGCTCAGTGATTTCCCTAGAAGCCAACACCGACCTGTACTGGTGAAAATTGGACTCGAAATCCCAGTTGTGAAGTCTATACCAAAGCCACAATGGAACTTCCAAAAAGCCAAATGGGAAAAATTCTCTGAAGAGGTTGATCATATTATTCAGTTTATTCCTCCTAAAGTTAGGCACTACGAACGCTTTGTTAGACTAATTCATTCCATTGCCAGAAAACATATTCCAAGAGGCTACAGAGAGAACTACATTCCTGGATGGAGCCCTAGATGTCAAGAATTGTATGTCGGCCCTAGATTCAGCTAGGCAAAAGAAATGGATGGAACTAACTGAAAACATGTCTTTCCAACACTCGAGTAAGAAAGCTAGGAATTTATTAAGAAAGCTTGGCAGTGCCGAAAAAGTTAATATCTTATCAGACAAAATAAATCCTAACAAAATAGCAGCCAGGATTGTTAATATAACAAGAACACCAAGCAACAACAACAAACATAAAGCCAAAGAAATAAAACATGAGCTAAAGTCTAAAATGTCTCAAGCACAGCCTTCCGAATTTGCACAGAAAATCTCTGCACCCGAAGTTGTTTCAGCCCTAGATACTCTGAAATCTGGTAAAGCGGCTGGTTGTGATGGTATATACCCGGAGTTCCTTAAACATGCTGGCCAAGGTGCAGTGCAGTGGCTAACTGCACTGTTTAATGAAATTCTCGCAACAAGATGACTGCCAAATCTTTTTAAGAAAACTAAAATAATTGCCATCCTGAAACCGTCAAAATCTGGTAACAATCCTGAAGACTATAGACCCATTGCACTTCTAAGTGTCTGCTATAAGCTGCTGGAGACAGTACTCTATAATAGAATTGCACCAACTATCCTGAAACACATTCCTGTAGAACAGGCTGGCTTCAGACGAGACCGCAGTTGTAGCGATCAAGTGCTAGCTAGCGTTGGCAACATACATAGAGAAGGGCTTCGAAGACCTGAAGAAAAGAATGGCCGTGTTTATTGACCTAACATCAGCATATGATACAGAGTGGCGGAAAGGCATGCTTCTTAAGTTCTTAAGAATAATTCCATGTAAAGGAATTGCGCAACTACTCAATAACATGCTGTCCAACAGGAAATTCCAAGTTCACCTAAAAGGTCAAGTAAGCAAGGTATACAATTTAAATGACGGACTACCACAAGGATCAGTATTGGCCCCCCTACTTTTCAATTTATATGTCGCTGACTTGCCAGAAACGAAAGCAAGAACATTTATCTATGCTGATGACATAGCCTTGGTGACGCAGGCTAACGATTTTACAACTTCAGAAATGACTCTCACTCAAGATCTGCGAATTCTAGATGAATTTTTTAATGGATGGCGACTCAAAGTAAACAGAAATAAAACTGAATCCTCCACCTTCCATCTCAGTAATAGGCAAGCTCGCTATAAACCGCAAATTTCCTTTAGAAATCAGTTGCTGTCATATAACCCATTCCCAAAATATCTCGGCGTGACCTTGGATCGTTCGCTAACATATAGAAAACACCTAACTGAAACAGCTTTAAAAATGAGAACCAGAAACAATATATTACACAAACTCTCTGGAACAAGCTGGGGAGCTAAGGCATCAGTACTCAAAACAACTGCCCTCTCACTTGTATACTCTGTTGGGGAACATTGCAGCCCAGTATGGCTGAACAGCGCTCATACAGCCATGGTAGACGCGCAGCTGAATGTAGCCATGAGAAGCGTATCCGGGACAATAAAGTCCACACCCACAGAATGGCTACCTGTTCTGTCTAATATTGCACCACCGGAGTTACGACGTCAAGCAGCGTTGAAAAGGGAATGGGAGAAATGCTCCAAGAACCCCGAGTTACCGCTACACCAGGACTGTGATGCCACTCAAAGGCAACGTCTTAAGTCCAGGAAACCCTCCTGGAGACTTGTAAAAAGGCTTACGTCTGAAGGATTCCAACCAGAAACAGCATGGCGGGAAGAATGGTTTGCAGCCAATCCCGATTCTGCAGGTCTCATTGCTGATCCTACACGAGTCCCTCCTGGATTCCACTTACCTAGGAGGTCGTGGACCACCCTAAATCGCATACGCACCAAGCACGGAAGATGCCAGGACTTGAAGCGTAAGTGGGGAATCGCTGAAAGTGCCAAGCGCGACTGCGGACACCAACGACAAACAATACACCACATAGTCACAGAGTGTCCCCTACGGAAATATGCTGGAACTCTGACCAGCATACATGAGGTCTCTGAGGAAGCAATCTCCTGGCTGGATACTTTAGATATTAACCTATAGTTTTTATTACAACTTGAAGCTCTGTTCGTCAATATTACTGTTTATAAAAACCAGATTTTCTCTTTTACATGTAACTCATCCTAGTGATTTTATCCATATGTATATTATTGATTTATCGATCTAATCTAAGACTTTTATTACCATAAATGAATGTAATCTATTTTATTTGTAGTATATGCATATTGTGTTACCAGTAACATCATTGCTGTTCAATTCAAGTAATGTATCCTTGATGCCAAACGAAATAATAAAAAAAAAGTTGACCGATAACATACCGGCAAGCCAACATTTTTCGCCGTATTTCGACAAAACAGTGAACATGTATCCAACCTCGTCATTCTACTGTACGATGCGTTCAAAATGTTCAACACGATATTTTTTGGGCATTCGGTCAGAGATTGCTGCTGTTGTAAGAGCACGCTGTAGTTGGTGAATTTCACCTTAAAGATTTCTAATGTCGATGCTGTGAAATACACACTGTATGCATGTAGACGCCTAGAATGTGGCGGCCAGGGCGCCTCTGTGTCCGCTCGAACGGTAGACCTCTGTCTCCTTCTCTCACCTGCATCTGCTTTCATGACCTCACTCCAAATTGATCTCTCCTCGTTCGCAGCCACAGTCCTAATCTACTCTTCAACACTCCTCCCTTCTTCACGGCCACTGCGAAAATCCCCACTTCCTCACACTCCACTCATTTGGAATACACACCAAAAATATAAAAAACGACCATCGGAAACGATAGTGTTCTCACGCCCAAATCGCGTGTATCTCTGCGGTAAAGTCCGTTCCTCCAATCCCAGCACAATTCATGGCACTGAACAGGCGTCCGCCGATTCGCTTTCTGACGTCACAGCCGGCGTCCCAATCAAAATACTGCACGGGAAGCAGTACAGCTTGGGTGCCCAGGGTGACCCCCTAGATAACCCCGAAAAAATGCAACAGCTATCCTGGCAACACAGTATCGGGTGTCCTGCAGCGCTGGCCATTTCGCATGCCGCGACAATGTTTCCACAAGTCTAGCGATTATACGGGAAGGTCCACAGGAAACATCATGGGGACAACTACAGAACTGGAGGCTCACACTCTCCTCAACAACTGCCCGGACGCCGGTCCATCGTAAGTCGGCGAAAGCAGTCGTAAAAAGTGTTACTACGAGCTCTCCTCTGCCTTTGGCTAGTGTCCTTTACTTTGCCTTCTATTTTTTGAAAGCACTGGCTCCGGTGTACCCTGGCTCGGCCGATATCCCTCCTGGTTCTCCGGACTGGCACCAATAAAGTGGCTCAGCAGCAGCTACGACTGTCCAACAAAATGAGGACTCAGTTCCACCACCTCTAATTCCTTCATTTATCACGGAATTTAGTATAACGACTGTCAACCCCTTAAATAAGCATCATTGATCACAGAAGCTTACTAATGTATGAAAATGCCATTATTATATTTGTCCACCTAAACAAATAAAAAAAAGTGAAAGAAAAGGCGAGACCCAAGGACTTCCTGTCTTTCAATTTGAGTGGCAGGATTATTTCCATCACAGTCGGTAACAAACCAACATCAGCTAGAATAGTTCATGTATAAGTGCCAACGTCACAAGCTGAAAATGAGAGAGAGACAGAGAAAGTATATGAGACCATTGATGGGTAGCATCCTGATAGCATTGATCATTGCTGATTCTTCCACCTTCTGGGGGCAGTTACACACCCCAAATGCAAGAGAGTGCCCTGAACCTCTGTCCATTCGCCCACCCTCTATGACAGGGCTGTAGGCTGAACGAGGCAGACATAAGCTGGAAGTCTTTGGTCGCCACTGCTGATGATTTTCATTCAAAATTTCATAAGTAGCGAGGTTCGAACCCAAGACTCAGGGCATTTTGATTACTAGTCAAGAACACTACCGATTTTGTTTTCTAAATCTCTTCCTCTGAGCCATTGATCCCTACCACTCAAACTATTCCCAGAAACTATCTAACTTAAAAACAAAAGCAATATCAAATTCCACCGCCGCTTGCGCCCTAAAGCTAACTAGAACGGAATTTTGCCACCACTTCAGGCTCCGGCAGCGAACAAAAATGAAACACGCCTCCAATCGTCCTGTAAAAAAAAGAAGGTAAAACGACAAGGTACAATTTTTTTCTCATCAGGTGTACACAGCGACCAAACTGCGGGGTGACAGGTCGTCATCTCGTTCATCGAGGGGTATTCACGCTATGGTTACCAAAGGTGTCTCACGTCAGTCCATTCTGTCCTATACCTTCACTCTCGTCTCACATCCGTCTCACCATAATTCTCTGGAGGATGCGTGAACAATGACCTGACGTAACTCACAAAGCAAACCATATGACGCCTTGTGCCGTAAAACTGTGTATTTTCTCGTTAACTAATGTCAAAAATCTAGCAGTTCTGCAGTGCCCTCACTAAAAAAATATGACAACACAATAGCTTCACCCTACACCTTGGCATTATGTCGAGTTGCGGGGAAGTAAGAGAGGTCAGGGTGAATCAGTTCACCGAGCTCTACGGCGCCAGTCGCAACAATAATGCCAAATTGTGTGATTTGAGGAGACAACAGTCGGAAACCGTATCACAAAGGAAAAGGTACATGTCGGAGGCCACAGCGGCGCGTCTGGCACACAGAGAGCTCTCAACAAGAAGTGTAGATTATAAAGGTTGACAGGTGGAGATTCTACAGTCGGTATTAAACAGCACAGTACCATCATTTCAGGGGGGAAAAGGGCGAGTGGATGTTACTCCACACCCCCTTCCAGCCAACTGCCTGATGTCGGTATTCAATCACGTTAGCAGGCAGTGTCTGTTAAAAGTAGCGCTGGTTCTAGGCGCCTAGGTGGTTGGTAGAACACCCAGCAGATAACTCTTGTCGACCATATACAGGGTTATTACAAATGATTGAAGCGATTTCACAGCTCTACAATAACTTTATTATTTGAGATATTTTCACAATGCTTCACACATACAAAAACTCAAAAAGTTTTTTAGGCATTCACAAATGTTCGATATGTGCCCCTTTAGTGATTCGGCAGACATCAAGCCGATAATCAAGTTCCTCCCACACTCGGCGCAGCATGTCCACATCAATGAGTTCGAAAGCATCGTTGATGCGAGCTCGCAGTTCTGGCACGTTTCTTGGTAGAGGAGGTTTAAACACTGAATCTTTCACATAACCCCACAGAAAGAAATCGCATGGGGTTAAGTCGGGAGAGCGTGGAGGCCATGACATGAATTGCTGATCATGATCTCCACCACGACCGATCCATCGGTTTTCCAATCTTCTGTTTAAGAAATGGCGAACATCATGATGAAAGTGCGGTGGAGCACCATCCTGTTGAAAGATGACGTCGGCGCTGTCGGTCTCCAGTTGTGGCATGAGCCAGTTTTCCAGCATGTCCAGATACACGTGTTCTGTAACGTTTTTTTCGCAGAAGAAAAAGGGGCCGTAAACTTTAAACCGTGAGACTGCACAAAACACGTTAACTTTTGGTGAATTGCGAATTTGCTGCACGAATGCGTGAGGATTCTCTACCGCCCAGATTCGCACATTGTGTCTGTTCACTTCACCATTAAGAAAAAATGTTGCTTCATCACTGAAAACAAGTTACGCACTGAACGCATCCTCTTCCATGAGCTGTTGCAACCGCGCCGAAAATTCAAAGCGTTTGACTTTGTCATCGGGTGTCAGGGCTTGTAGCAATTGTAAACGGTAAGGCTCTTGCTTTAGCCTTTCCCGTAAGATTTTCCAAACCGTCGGCTGTGGTACGTTTAGCTCCCTGCTTGCTTTATTCGTCGACTTCCGCGGGCTACGCGTGAAACTTGCCCGCACGCGTTCAACCGTTTCTTCGCTCACTGCAGGCCGACCCGTTGATTTCCCCTTACAGAGGCATCCAGAAGCTTTAAACTGCGCATACCATCGCCGAATGGAGTTAGCAGTTGGTGGATCTTTGTTGAACTTCGTCCTGAAGTGTCGTTGCACTGTTATGACTGACTGATGTGAGTGCATTTCAAGCACGACATACGCTTTCTCGGCTCCTGTCGCCATTTTGTCTCACTGCGCTCTCGAGCGCTCTGGCGGCAGAAACCTGAAGTGCGGCTTCAGCCGAACAAAACTTTATGAGTGACCGTATGTCAATGAATGGAGCTACAGTGAATTTATGAAATCGCTTCAATCATTTGTAATAGCCCTGTATATGCGAATGCGACGTAGTGGCGGCGCCATATGTCCAGCAGGGATGGGTGGCCGGAGGGATAGAGGCGCCAGCTCATCAATCAGTGCGCCGGTGAGGATGTTCTTGTCCGAAGCATGTAGCTGACACATTGTCCACAGAAAGGGAGTATGCGCCCTATTATGTATATGTATAATTCCAATGCCACCAGTATGTATGGGCAACGTCAGTGTCTCATAATGGCTCTTGACCACACTATCATAGCTGACGAAATGACCGAAGATCGCCTGGTACTTGGCAGCCACCATAACGACCAGCAGGAGAGGTGAGTGTAATGATTAAGTTTTGGGGTGAGATAGATATTCACAAAATGTACTCACATGATCAAGTCAAGCGTTCGAAAGATATGGAGGCGAACTGGTGCAGATCATATTTAGTAGTCTGCGGTACGTAGCCGCTGCCGTACATTGAACGTTCCCATTGAGGTCACTCGAGTCTCATCAAGCGTTCAATAGCCAATGATGGCAAACGGTCGCCGTTCACCAGGATCGTGGAAAGGGCCCCGCTAATGAGACGGAGAACCACACCGGCTGGTACCTGGGGCAGATTTCCCTAAAACAATTCACGAGAAACTGTGCTCAACTCAGTCGAATGAGTAGTCTAGGTCGGTCACGGCGATCGCGCCTTTTAAACGACAAGCCGACATGAGCATGAAAGGAGTGTGTCAGAACTCTCCATTATATTGAAAACAATGTAGCCAACTTAACACTGTTCTTTGCATTGTGTAAAACTGGAAATAAATAAGCACTCAGTTATCGATAGTAGCAATTCGCGAAACATGGGAGCGTGATTCTAAGCATTGTTGTGAGAAGAGGTCTGTCTGCGAGAGTGGTAGTAGTAGTGTCGGTCAAGAGCTCGGAGACAGAAGACATGTCAGGCTACCCTCACGTCAGTGATGGCAAATCTTACCACACTAGAGGCCTGATTTCATTTATATAGCCAGCAGAAATTTAGACGGTTTAACTACGCTTGAAGATGGAATTCAAGGTAAAATTCGCAAGCATAATGTAAAGCGCAGGTTCAGGGTTAGGCTAGTGATTAATTGTTCTCCACAACCAATAATAAATGTGCTGTGGTTATTAAATGTTAATGAAACTTTGAAATTGAAATAATTTGTTAATCTGGCACTCAGCCATTATTGATACCTATGTCATTTTATTGTCATTGTCTATTATTGGTTTCTGAAATTTTAAATGGACTTAATTTATGAAATCCCTTCTCACAAGTTATCAGGACCCAAGAAAACTCCTTTTTACTAAATTCATTCTTACTCGTAGTAGCGATAAGCTTTGGCCGCTGCTGCTGCATGCTGCTGCAGATTGCTGTAAACCACACGTAAAACAGTCATCTAAAGAGGTGAGTCCAAAACTTAGGACCACAACAGAGACACTGATACACCACAACTTGTCATGTACTCTAATCCAGTAAATTACGTTGCACAAGTGAGATTCTGTATCACTTGTAAATTCTGATTCAAATACACAACCAGATAGTTGATCCAAATGTTAGTTTTAAGTTTTCCATGTAACGATCTGTTGAGAACTTAAATGACAGTGAAACACTCATACAACATGCACACAGTGTTATGCAGGTTAGGTTCCGTTCACTCATAGCTCAGTTTGCTTATCCGTTCACTGATAGCTCAGTTTGCTTATCGAGTCCATTTTCACTGAAGAACATAAGTATATTGGTTGTAGCTACGTTACGTATTAGTTGCATATATGTTACAAGCATCACCACATCTCTATAAGAACTTAACGCTTTGTGTACATTCTTACTATTTCCCAAACGTGTTTGGTCGGCATGAATGACATCCTTGACACTAGCGCAGAGGGGAGCCAGAAGAATGTGTGCGAACAACTTGTAACCCAAATACACTAACGTGAGTCGTTAGGAGTCTTGTGGTCTGCATCCTCCATTCAGCTTTTGCACAGGGATTACCATTCCCTCCAAAAATTCTAAGGCAAAGTGAACGTCTGGATAAAAGAGTTTGCAGCACATCTGTTGCCAAACTTCCTATATCGGATGAGAAAAGGTGCTACAAAATTCAAGCGAAGGATTTGTTTCTCGTGTCCCACTGAGGCGTAGCGCCGTATACCGATCCTGCCTTGGAGGCGGTTAAGTGGGAGATGTGTCTCAGAGATGTATAGTGACAGATGATAACGCGAGACTGGACGCGCACGTAGTTTATGTATCAGCCGATAGAGGACAATATTGGATAGGGGGACTGTGATTTAGTTTCGATTGTGCCCACTAGAGTGCACTAAAGTAATAGAATGTTTTTCATAAATTATTCTAGTATTTTCATAAAGTCTTTTTGGTATGTAAAATGTTATAAATGTGTTTTAGCAGTATGAATGATGCGTGAGTGTGGTTTAAGGTTAATATGAAGATAATTCTTTAACGAGTTATGTAGCAGGATTTAGTGTGGGAACATTTCGAAGAAGTATGGATATGGACGAAGGGGATTTTTGCAGAATACATTTGTAAAGTAAGTTTATGGTAAAGGGAAAGTTAGTTCAGGTATAAATAACAATAGTAAATAACTTTATGCATAAGCAAAATTTCAGCATATTAGATAATTACGTCGGTGAAAAGTGCAGTCGTTAGGTTTATTATTCTGCGATTGGTTATGGATGAAAAGCGCGGACTGACGCGGGAGAATGTTGTTTTGCTATTGGCTGTTGAGTAAACTGACCAATGGTAAAGCAATATTCTTCGCGCGCCTTTCTCTGCTGGTAGAGAAGACTGAGAGTATTCTAGAGAAGAGTGGGAGCCTAGCCATGAAACAGTTCGGACGTGTGTAGTAGTAGTTCCGATGGAAATGATAAGTTGCCGGATCTAGCAGTTATCTGTTACCAGTTACCTGTCCCTTGATAGAGCATTAAATCTAAATTTTTCTATCCTGCGCATAAAACTGGGCAATGCAAGAAACAAGTAGCTTTGGCCCGGTTAGTTTCTGGGTAGTTTAAAGCTGCCTGTCACGTATTTCTTTCTATTGCCAACCTCTTCATCTCAGGGCAGCATTTGCACCCTATATCAGTGAAATGCCTGGGCTAGCAGGACAGTGCGGATTAGGTTGTGGAAAGGGGCCAAAATAAGTTGCTGTCATTTGCACTCAACATACAAACTTTATTCATCAACACACAATATTACAACAAGGATGCAAAACACTCAAAACTTTTATCGACCTCCTTTGATTAACTTTAGATCGGCCTAAGCCAGAAATTGAAATACAACGTTCTTCTGGAGGTTTCACCCAAGAATATTTTCTAAATCTTCATCCTGAACAGGATGAAAGCGTTACCAATTTAATTTTAATGGAACTTGGCTGGAGGCCGCATATTAAGCAATAAGAAGAGTTTCAATCAAAACGAAGAAGGCCTTATCTTAAAACATCTCATGTAAAATTCGACTGAAGGCCCCGTATAAAATAATAACAACCTCTTGCCTTAAGGGCAAGACAAGAAAAATAAAATTTTAAGAGATATTGATACTCGGCTGAAGGCCACACATCAGCCAAATAACTAAAACCCAAACAAGGAAATTACTATGTATCACACAAGGAACGGCGCTCAGAAGTTTCCAAGGGTAGGACTGGGATTGTAAAACTAACGCCCATTTAGATGAGACAGGCAGCCTGTCCAACGTCTTCTTAATCTGAAGGCAACCCATCCGACAGACAGCCGACCGACAAATCAACAAAATCAGTTCCACTCCCCGCAACCAGCAAAACGACCACAGGATTTCAATACGACACACAGAATATAGGCGCCTAAAACGACCAACAACACCTCAGCTGTCGAACTACACGTCGCGCTGGACAGCAACAACACGACGAGGAAAATACACTGCCGGAAATTACGTCAACGACCAGGGCAGGTAACCGGAAACTCAATGGCCACAAGGCAGAAGATACTGCTGGTCAACTTCAATCACAGGGAATAAATAGTTAAATAAAACTCCACAGGAAGACGGCTGGAATCTTGGCCGACTTGAATACATACACGCTGTTGTTCACGGGAATGTCCTAAAAGCGACAACCAGGATCAAACGAAGAAATGTAAACAGTTGAGGCTCGATGGTAGGTTAAGTGAGGACTCAGTTTTCATGTCCAAGTTCGGTGGGCGACGAACTTCGTAGCATTCGCAAGCAGCACCTCACACTCCAACCGCGCGTGAACACCACCAGCGGCCCCGGCCAGAGAACGTGCGACGGAGACTTCCTTGCTGCTCCACGCCAACCGACCGATTCCCCAGGCCCGGAAACGGTGAAAGGACCAAATATACGTCGGCCGAAGAGATGACCAACCTAACGACCAACCAACGGTCGTCCCATTCCAATCTCCCTCCGTCGGACAGTTCATGTGTGTCGCCAGCGGTCGGCGAACACTGGCTGTCCGCTCCTCACCAGCGCTCCGTCCCCGACTTCACTGCTGCTGCGGCTCGACTGCACTGCTGGTCCGTCTCCAACTGACTGCCAGACACAGAAATACTATCGGTCGCTCCAGAGATAGTACGACAGTGCGCTGCTGCTGCCACTGACGGGCAACTAAGGCAGGAACTTCGTGACCCCGGTAAATGGAATAAGAAAACGAGGCGGCAGTACCGTAATAGAAGATGACAAACAATAAATGGCATGAGCATGGGCCATGCACGGCTCAGTCAGTAGTATGTCTGAGGGCACGCCAGAGCACAGTTTAATTATCCATAGGCAACTGGCGCTGCAGTCACCGAAAGGTCCAAGATGGCGCTGATGGAAATTCAAAAATGCGCGATGGCAGTGGCGGAAAGAGGCGATGGCAGCGGGAAATATTTTAAAAATTAAAGATGGCAGGATTAGCCCATTTGTGCATTGTACCCCCTCCCCCCCCCCCCTCTCTCTCTAGCCGTCCTCAGCACAGCATTTTAGTGGGCGTTTTAGCAGGTATTAAAACTAGGCAGCCAGCCAAATTAGGGATGCCTCACAACAATTGCGAAAAACTTGCGCCAAGTTTAAAAATATTACGCAATATAGAACTGCTTAACATGGCGTCATGTTCCAAATATCTGCAATATTTCCATATCGAAAACGTACATAACCTTCACTTCTTCTGAACTGGGTAAAATGGCCCCATCACACACACACACACACACACACACACACACACACACAGGGGGCAACTGTGTGCCTGAGCAACACTGCTGCTGCTTTTAATGAATCAGAGTGGAGAACTTTAATAGAAGAATTTGAGATGCACAAAACTATCTCTCTGACTCTGGCCTTCTTCAAGATGCTTAGAAAATATATAGGGTGTCCCATTCGAAAGAGGTCCCACAAACAAACATTTGCATAAACTACACTAAAAGCCTCGCAAAAAAATCAGGAAATGAAATGAAATAAACACGTCATATCTTGTTCATGAGTAAATAAGGTGAATCACAGAACGTGCTGGAAATGACCGCTCTCGAATTGTAAACACAGTTGAACATGACATGCAGATTCTCAAATGTTACTGCCAGAACCTCTGGTGTCACTGCCTGGATTTCTAGAATGATGTTCCCTTGTAAATCTACCAAGTTGCTTGGTTTGTTCCGGTAGACTTTACCTTTTGGGCCACATGAAACACGCGCTCTTCGACAGAATAGTGATACTTTGTCACTAAACACTGTTCACTGAGCTTCAGCAACAGCGACGGGCGGAAACACACTGTTGCGTTACACGATGTTGCAGAGAACAGTGTTGCCACGTCAAACGTCAAAAATTAAGAGGTGCAATTTCACCGTAGTTATAACACATGTTTTTGGGAATCTCTCAAGTGGGACACGCTGCATAAGCATGATAAACAAAGCTAAATGGACTAGAGAAGATTTTTGAAGATGCAGTTCTAGAATCAAGCGCTTCATTTTTCTCACCTGCTATGGCGACTGATTCAAGAAGGACAGCTCTTCCTAAAGGAGAAGACAAAGCAAGACAAAGGAAATGGAGTCACAGAAAAAAAAGGATTTATGGTTCAAAAAATGGTTCAAATGGCTCTGAGCACTATGGGACTTAACATCTGTTGTCATCAGTCCCCTAGAACTTAGAACTACTTAAACCTAACTAACCTAAGGACATCACACACATCCATGCCCGAGGCAGGATTCGAACCTGCGACCGCAGCAGTCGCGCGGTTCCGGACCGAGCGCCTAGAACCGCGAGACCACCGCGGCCGGCAAGGATTTATGAAAGAAGAACGACGTGGAGAACAGAATAAACACAGTGAAGAAGAAGAAGAAAATAAAGAAGAGAGGCGAAAGAAAATTATGGTAGAGACTTGGGGTATACTGGCGACATCATTTTAGTAAGCCAACAGATAACGTGCATGATATCGTATTTGGCATCAGGTTGAATATTGTAGTGAAAGTGTGGATGATTGGTGATTCACAGATAGATGTCGATGGAGATGGTATAATAATTCGCAAAGTAATGTACTAGGAAACTAGGGGATTATATAATCTAGTGCTTAAAATTAGATCTCCTGAAAGAAGTTACACAGCACAAGACCTTCAAAATTAGGGTAAAATTCTCAGCTCTTCCAACGCTAATAAACAAAACTATGCCTGTTTTAGGAAAGAAAATTGGTGAATCGTTACTGAGGAGAGTTGGAGAAGAACGGAGGATGCTGCTGAGGGTGAAGGACAGAAAACTAAACTGGACAGGCCACAATCTAAGAAGAGATTGTCTTCTAGTAAAGGCAATTGAAGGTTTCGTTCTGGGAAAGAGAGGGAAGGCCAGAAGAATGTTCCAGATGCTGGATGATGTCAGCAGGCCACAATGAGCGTACCAAAGAATGAAAAGAAACGCAGAAGACACAGAACCATTGCCGGCCGGAGTGGCCGAGCGGTTAAAGGCGCTACAGTCTGGAACCGCACGACCGCTACGGTCGCAGGTTCGAATCCTGCCTCGGGCATGGATGTGTGTGATGTCCGTAGGTTAGTTAGGTTTAAGTAGTTCTAAGTTCTAGGGGACTTATGACCACAGCAGTTGAGTCCCATAGTGCTCAGAGCCGTTTGAACACAGAACCATCGAGGGCTATGCAGTCAAAACCTGCCGCAAGGCAGACAACGCGATGATGATGATGATGTTATTGAGACTGAAGCGTTTCAGGTTGGCTTGGACTGCACGGTGGTTTCTTATACTTCACCTCATGCACCAAACACTTAAACAAATTGCCTTTTTATATAATGAATGTTGCTTGCTGAATATTCGTTCGCCGTTAAGTATTATTAATCACAGCCCATCTAATCTGTGCCGTGAACCCATGTGCCTTCTTCCTCAAACTTGGCTCAGATTTAGCCTCCTCAACGACTGCAGATAAGCTGCTGAAAATTTACGTCACTTTCTCATTCACTCCATCACATAAAAAAGAAGTGACATTCAATTCACCTTCTTCAAAATTACAGCTCAATATAGGATAAATGAAAACAGCTGCCAACTCGTGTATTGCCTCTCCATACTACATACATAACATCTGATATTCAACTTGATAATGAAGAATTACAATACATTTGTTATCTTTGATATCTTACATTTGTAGACGTCAAGGAGCTCTTTCTTCCGCACCACCTGCTCTATTGAACTCCTACCTGCCCCTCAGCAGGTAGGGTACTCTGGGTTCTACCACATCCGTACAGTCACTGGACCATTAGCTCTGGTATCAGCACCCACGATTTAAAACACCTCCTAACATTTGGGTGCTCACCACTTATCGACTATTCTCAGACACGGACATCCTTTCTCTGACATTTATTTAACTACGTGGTACCTCTCATCCAAGGAATGGGGTGTATCACTACAAGAGATACTGACGTACATATAGGTATGGGAGAGAACAAAAACACATTTTATGTTTGGGATTGATAGAAAGTCTTTACCAAAGCCCCAGCACATATCAACGTAATGCACTGGTGGAGCTATTAGTTTTCTTGCTAGCTTCGAAAACGGCGAGTAATAATTCAATGACGATGAAACAATGTGTATCAGAGAAGAGTTTTGTAAAGCATCGATTATTGCTCGAAACTCACAACTGTTGCCAAACATAGTAAAGATTCTATTGCAGGATGGAAACATGCATATGAGAACATTCCATCAGTTGAAATATGTCTACAAAAAGTTCGTTTCACAGATGTGGAACAATTCGTGTAATAATTTTGTGGATTGTATTCGATTTCAGAGGAGAACTGGTTCAAAATGGTTCAAATGGCTCTAAGAACTATGGAACTTAACATCTGAGGTCATCAGTCCCCTAGACTTAAAACTACTTAAACCTAAGTAACCTAAAGACATCACACACATCCATGCTCGAGGCAGGATTCGAACCTGCGACCGTAGCAGCAGCGCGGTTCCGGACTGAAGTGCCTAGAAGCGCGCAGAAGAGCTGGAAACATAGGCCGAATTACAGAGCTAACATTACACGTTCAAATGACGCTTGACAGAATGGGCATGTAAGACACCGCTCTGATAAACACCTATCTTATCTAGCTCCCTGGGAAGAGGACAGCAGCTGTGTGCAGCTATTTTCACGCCTAATGTAAGATGGTTTGTCTTATCGCGGAAGAGTTAAGCAGCAGTAGTTAATTTCATTTTGATACAAAATTGTGCTCAGAACAAAGGCGCAGAGAGGCAACAAAACCCACATTTAATTTCCTTGAATGTACATATCTGTTACCTATTGATTGTAATATGGGGATACAAAATGCGCATCTGAGAGTAAGTTTCTTTGATTATGAATATCTTGAAGCATTCTTACCTTCAAGATCACTTTTTTTCTTTAAATGAGAAGAATGAAACTTCATTGTAGTGACTACAAGACAGGACTTGCAGACTAAATACTTTTTTTTCAAATGTTGGTGAGTCCCAGAAAGCCAGTTAACAGAAATTCTTGGGAGGGCTAGGATTCAGGTTTTGACATCATTCAATATATGCCAAGTGATTTACATTTATTAAAGAATTATTTTTAAGGAAATAACAACAGTAAAATACAATGAAATAATGGTTTAGAAATCAGTGGTTCTTAAACCCGTGAGTGGAATACTTCGAATTCAAAGGAGGGCAATGGCTTAACAAATTTATCAAAGATAACAAAATGATACCAGGCTAACACAATGGATTTAAATTACAGCTCCAAAACTTACACGGTACTTTAAGAGGCCCGACAAATTCAAAGCAAAATTTTGAAGGTCAAATGTAACAACGACTAGCACAAATTTAGTAACGGATAAAATGTTTAAACAAATGTAATGTCCAAGCCAACAGAATGATTTAAAATACAGACCAATATTTAACACCGTCCTTTGAGAGAGCTGACAAATGTATGCAATACAAGGGCCAGAAATGGCCTGGCTTACTAGGGAAAACTTGATCCAGAATGGGCGTGACACGAAAAGGAATCCAAACCAAAGAACAAAAAATACGTCCCACGCAAACGAGTGAAGAAAAAACCTAATTTAAGCAGCAGTCATCGCACCGTAGAGCTGCTTCATACAAGGTAACGGCAGCGGCGAAGTCCAAATGCTGACCAGTAACATCGTGCCGCGGGTCAGTTCACCCATGCCAGGCCGCACACATATACTGCAGAAATAGTGGCTGACTCATCAGGCAAGTGAAGGGCGCTCGTAAAATAAGCGTCACGCAATGAGAAGATGCCTAGAAATACTAGAAAGTCAATTAGTACCATAACACACTTTCCGCAAACAGCAAACTGAACAAGCCGTCTATACTAAAGTACAACTGCCGGCAAACCGCGTTTAACAGAATAAACTAAGAATTTCAAGAATAGTACAATTTAAACACTGACGAGAACCAAGAATAAGTATATTAATATAACCAAGCTACAAACGTAGCTCAAGTTGATTTTAAACAGTATTTTTGAACTACCCTTCTGGGTAGAAGTCCTGGTTCTATAAATAATGTAACGGTCATAACCAATACAAGACAGCCCACAGGCTCCATGAGTCAGGTACGACAGCCAAGCGTGACAACACAGAAAATTTCGCAGCCCTCCGCCATTGCACCCAGTATACTAATTGATCTGGCCGTATCAGAATCTAAAACGTCATTAAAAGGGCACATTAATCATTAATGTGCGTGACAGCACCAGTAGCATCTGCGACCGCCGTCACATTCGCACCGCTTGCACAGACGGTGAGAGTAATAATGTTAGGTGTCGTTCGGCAAGGAGAAACGTTGTTAAAACCGAACAATAAAAATAACTATCACCACAATTATCACACCTGAGGATCACAATGTTTCAGGAAAGTAACACATGGCGGTCAGCGAACACCAAGGTGGGCAGCCTCAGGCAGTTTCTAAAAGTGATACAGACCACACAAACGGCGGATCCAAACTTCCCGGAAAATACAAATTCATAACTCAGGAAAGACTCACATATGGTAGGATAGCAACAACAGAGCCCGCAAACGCCGCCAAACTAGTTCACACAACACGGCTCGACAACAGGAAAGATGTGGTTTTTCAGTGCACCAAAATCAGCTACTCATAATCTTAAATCGTTCCCGTTGCAAATGTTCCCTCAGAGCGAATCGGTCAAGACACTGATCACCGGCGCGTGACAACACTCATTTCCTCCAACCGACTTCCTTCCTCCTCGTCCCCAGTAACTGTCCATTCCACACTCTCCGCTCTCGAACGTTTCAAACCGGAAGATGTGGCGCAAGAACGCCGCCCAACGACCAGGGAAAACGAAACAGAGGGTCGTCTACAGACCCCAATCGATATGAGCCGACATGGCTCAACCTCCCTCACTAAAACCAGGAACACCCCCCATTTTATTCCCAATAAGGAGCCTTACCTTACTTCCTTGACTTGGCTGATATGCACTATCAAGGTTTTAGCAGTGGCAAGATTGTGGACCAAAAGACTAATTGGGCTCGGACCCTAAGGATTCAGCAAGGCTCCACAAAACACAGAGTGAGCTCCCTAGAAATACCCACATCCCTGCTGCCATCAGCACTGAAGTTGCGAACAGAAACTTTGGCCCCAGATTTAGCTTGGAATTGCTACCTCGCCTGGCTGTAACGTCGTATTTGGTAGCGCCTATCCTTATCCCAATTCCGTTCGATGATCTAAGAAGCCAAAGATCACAGATGCTGCACAAGTTGGCTAGATAAGAATGATGAAGGTAGGCGAACATTGAGGAGGCCAGGATAGCCTTCACCGCTTCGTGTTGCAAGGAATCAAAAGCGAAATTAACCCAAGAGAGCGAGTCATTCCCTTTCAACCAAGACCTGGCGTCGGGGCATTGCCACTCACCAGGACTTCAAGCAGTCCAAAACTGGTAAATACACTCCTGGAAATTGAAATAAGAACACCGTGAATTCATTGTCCCAGGAAGGGGAAACTTTATTGACACATTCCTGGGGTCAGATACATCACATGATCACACTGACAGAACCACAGGCACATAGACACAGGCAACAGAGCATGCACAATGTCGGCACTAGTACAGTGTATATCCACCTTTCGCAGCAATGCAGGCTGCTATTCTCCCATGGAGACGATCGTAGAGATGCTGGATGTAGTCCTGTGGAACGGCTTGCCATGCCATTTCCACCTGGCGCCTCAGTTGGACCAGCGTTCGTGCTGGACGTGCAGACCGCGTGAGACGACGCTTCATCCAGTCCCAAACATGCTCAATGGGGGACAGATCCGGAGATCTTGCTGGCCAGGGTAGTTGACTTACACCTTCTAGAGCACGTTGGGTGGCACGGGATACATGCGGACGTGCATTGTCCTGTTGGAACAGCAAGTTCCCTTGCCGGTCTAGGAATGGTAGAACGATGGGTTCGATGACGGTTTGGATGTACCGTGCACTATTCAGTGTCCCCTCGACGATCACCAGTGGTGTACGGCCAGTGTAGGAGATCGCTCCCCACACCATGATGCCGGGTGTTGGCCCTGTGTGCCTCGGTCGTATGCAGTCCTGATTGTGGCGCTCACCTGCACGGCGCCAAACACGCATACGACCATCATTGGCACCAAGGCAGAAGCGACTCTCATCGCTGAAGACGACACGTCTCCATTCGTCCCTCCATTCACGCCTGTCGCGACACCACTGGAGGCGGGCTGCACGATGTTGGGGCGTGAGCGGAAGACGGCCTAACGGTGTGCGGGACCGTAGCCCAGCTTCATGGAGACGGTTGCGAATGGTCCTCGCCGATACCCCAGGAGCAACAGTGTCCCTAATTTGCTGGGAAGTGGCGGTGCGGTCCCCTACGGCACTGCGTAGGATCCTACGGTCTTGGCGTGCATCCGTGCGTCGCTGCGGTCCGGTCCCAGGTCGACGGGCACGTGCACCTTCCGCCGACCACTGGCGACAACATCGATGTACTGTGGAGACCTCACGCCCCACGTGTTGAGCAATTCGGCGGTACGTCCACCCGGCCTCCCGCATGCCCACTATACGCCCTCGCTCAAAGTCCGTCAACTGCACATACGGTTCACGTCCACGCTGTCGCGGCATGCTACCAGTGTTAAAGACTGCGATGGAGCTCCGTATGCCACGGCAAACTGGCTGACACTGACGGCGGCGGTGCACAAATGCTGCGCAGCTAGCGCCATTCGACGGCCAACACCGCGGTTCCTGGTGTGTCCGCTGTGCCGTGCGTGTGATCATTGCTTGTACGGCCCTCTCGCAGTGTCCGGAGCAAGTATGGTGGGTCTGACACACCGGTGTCAATGTGTTCTTTTTTCCATTTCCAGGAGTGTATATTGGAATGATAATGGATGGTAACCGCCACAGTAAGCCTTCTACTAGGGACAAGCTAAACGAATTGTGAAAAGGCATGTATCACAAACCATGTAATCAATAAACAACTCACCCATGGGTTGCTGCTCTCGCTCATACTGTAGAAGTCCCTTGCATGAGTTGTGACTGGGTTTTTCCAGCTCACATGGCTCACACTCCCCTACTAGTCGGTGGATATCCTTATATAATGACGGCAATAGTCTTGTGAAGCCCCAAATCCCCGCCAAAGAAGAACGTGAAAGTTATAAAAATGGAAGGAACAAGCTCCACAGGCAAACAAATCCTAACATCAGCGAATCTTCCGACAAACAATGTCCTTCCTCAACAGATAACGGCTTACACATTATCTGACCAGCAGACATCGTCTAATGGGCCCCATAAGGTGCCTCGACCAAGACACCACAAACAGGATTCACGGGCGAGGAATGATATCGTCCTACTCCCTCGGAACCTTCCTTGAACATACGACTAAGTGCGTCGGCCACTTGGTTGTCAGGCCCCATAATGTGCCGAACTCTGAACAGGAATACAGATACCTCTGCAGCCCATCTGACGATTCTACCGGTCTTTCTAGATCGCGCTGATACCCAGCTTAAGGCTTGGTTGTCCGTCTCCAGGTCTAACTCCCTTGCTCGAGATAGAATTTAAATTTCTCAAGAGCAAAGAGAACGGTCATGGCCTCACACTCGCAAGCGAAATACTTTCTTTCAGAAGCAGGTAAACTCCTTGAAGCTTTAGTGATGTGACGCCAGGATTAGACGTGTCAGTCTGGGCAACGAAGCCTGTGCCGTCCCCAGTGGAATTGTTGCAAAAAACTCGAACGTGATATTTAAAAACAAATAAAGTGGACGGCAGATTTTATCTGGACACAAAAGATTATGTTGTGTGTGAAAGCTGACGGCTCAGGCGGTAGATATTTTTTCTCCTGTGTATTATTATTATTATTATTATTATTATATAAAATATGGACATAAACTTCCGAGTGCAAAGAGCAATAAGTTTGCACTACTAAAACAATAGACAAAATGTAAAGAAGAACTGTGTTCAATTGTCTTCTTTTATCAGTTCACTCTCTCTCTTGCCTTCGGTGCGAGCAGTCGGGCATATTGGCGAGTGCTGTTGAATGTGAGATCGATTGTTATCCTAATTTGATAACATATTAGGTTCATGTTAATATTCACTTTTACTTCTAAGAGGTGAGCCCAGACTCATGTCCGCTTCCTTTAAACATCTGTATTTCAAGTAATTTTCAGCGCAACAATTGCAGCCGTCGCTGCACCATAGACGCCATTACGTGGCAATCTTAGTTTATAAAATTAGCGGAAGCGAAGAATTCGCCCGTTTAAATTATAATATGCATTTTCCCACAGTCGACAAACGCGGCAGCAGAAGACGTAGTTTTAAGATTTTCATTTTCAGTTCAACGGTCGAGATCCAGAGCCACGACTCGGACTATAATGCATTATAAAAATGGGGTAAGAGGTAATTCTCGCGCGCGTGTGTGGGCAAATGCAAATAATAATCGAGATCTCATGCTTGAGCAGTAAAGTTTAACCATGCGAATGCGATCAAATGTCTGACAAGAATGGCCTGTCTCGGCTGAATTTCATGTTCTATCTTGCAGATGCTTTGTTGTAAGAATGGCTCATTGAAAGAAAAGATATTGTAGGGCAATGTCGACACGTGGAGCATGGAACAGAAAAGGTGTTGAGACTACAAACATCTTTGAACGGTGCCCGAAACAAAAGAAAGAGGAACTCCACACCTCCAGCGCCGCGCGTAATGACTGCGTGGTTTGCTGCGCCAAGTGACAGATTGCGCGGCCTCTCCCGCCGGCGGTTCGAGTCCTCCCTCGGGCATGGGTGTGTGTGTTGTTCTTAACATAAGTTAGAGCTCGTTTAAGTGGTGTGTAAGTCTAGGGATCGATGACCTCAGCAGTTTGGTCCCTTAGGAATTCACATACACGCACACACACACACACACACACACACACACACACACACACACACCTCCTCCTCCAGCAATTCCCAACGCAAGTGACAGAGCCGTATCCCAAGTAAGCCCTCTCAGTCTAAAAAACGCCGCATTTCCAGAGACTGCAACTACAAGCTGAGAAGAATGACGAAGGGCAACTGTGTAATGGGTGATGCACCTGTGTGTGTGGAACATCACAAGATTGTGTGCAATACGTGCCATCAACAACGTTCATGAAGCCTGAAGAAATTCACATTGTCGCGATGAGTTACTTGTTTCTCAGAGGTTTTTCCTTTGCAGTCGATTTTCAACAGCTCCTCGACGCAACATTTTAAGTCAAGGGGTGATTTGCTATATATGGTCATATTCTTTACTAAAGGGCAATTTTGATTTATTTTTTGCGTCTTTTTTGGATCTTGTATTCGTTTTTATGTCGGCTATTCTCATTATTTCGTTGGCTATGCGTACTTTTTGTGTTTCTACATTTTTGTCAAGTAGTTTCCATCAGATAAACTGATCAAGTATTTTTCTTCTTCTGTTGTTTGTGTAACAATTGCTTGTATTCAATACTCTTGGTACACATTCACTCAGATTATCGTGCAAGAGTTGATGCAATTTTGTTTTGGATACTTGTGTTCCCGCTGGGTGAAAAATATTTATCAGCATCCTTTTGTATGCGAACCTGAGCGGTGGGAGTTTTTGTGATTTATCGCAGTGGAAAGACCGCGTAAATCTTGAAATGTGTTTTTCTTTAATCTTCCTTCAATAATGGGTTTAAATTCTACGGTTGCATTGCTTTTCACTACTTTACTGGCCAAACGGGAATGTGGTAATCGAGTCGAGGAAGGTATAGGTATGAAAGGGTTTGAAATCAGTGTAGTATTCTATGGTTAATAACAGCTATAGATGTGAATCTTGATATGCCAAAAGGAAAAGTTGCTTTTCGATGTGTGGCAATACGCTGCTGCCATTCAACCCTTGGAATCTGTTTACATGCTGGGCAGTTTTTTCCTGACGGTAAAATGTATGTGCGACAGTATGAATCATTACTTCTTGATTACACGCATATCTAGATCACTGTGGTTATTTTAAAGTAGTCACAGTAGGAGACTACAGAATTAGTAGCTATTTCATGGAGAATTTGTATGTACAGTTAATAATTTAGTTCCCGTATAATGAACGAAAATTTAATATATGGCATTAGGAAGGAAAAATGGAAGCATTACGTCCCTAAAATCTTCAGTTTGCTGCGTATTGTGATGCCATGAGTAATAACGAGATATATATATATATTCCTTTCCTTAGTACCTTGTACTTCATAGATATGTTTCTGATGACGTAGAATTTTTTTCATTTGGTTATATGGTGTAGAACATGAAGTGTGACTATGTTTACTTTGCTGTTTTCTATACAGTTTCCTTATGTAAAGACTTAGATTTTTTCTAATGATATTTCAAATAATTTTACTATAATGTATTGTGTGAAACGGGATGCAATAGGCCGAAATGTAAGAAGTGTGGAGCAAGAGAGGTGCCGATAGTTGTCAGATCGAACAGTGAGAGAGACAGTCGCGGATGGCGCGTGAGCGTGGCGGTACGAAAGCAAGTATTGTGTGTAGTAATGTCTAAACGGACATTGTATTACGTGCACGCTTTTGGTTTTTGCACATAGATACTTATGGAGGTGACAATGCACTCGTGAACAGACAGTATTGTCGTCGGTTTAGAAATGAGTTGCATTACATAAACTGTGAACTTAATATTGCTCATTTTCTTGAAAACGATATATGACCTATGCTGGAACACTAACCGCCAACCTGGAAACTGTGACTGTGTTGCTACGTAAGTGACTGTTTCTCGGGAACAGTGTTATCGTGAACCACGATTATTAACAGCAGACGCACTGTCTAACTTCGCAGCTTTTGTGAAATGTGGTCAGACGTCAAGTGGAGGCATCCGCCATTGAAGTTATTTACACCGACCAACTACAAAGAAGTAGCTTCTTCACCATTGGTTCAAGTTAGCGTATTGGAGCGAACTTTGAATCTAACAGCTGTCAAAGTACGCGATTTTTGCTTACATGCCATTTAAAGTCATATTTCCATTCTTTCATGTTTAGACGCGTGTTCATCTGCGCTTAACTGTTATGAGTAAGCAAAATTACAGTATACTGTGTCCTTATTTATCATATTAACTTCAGAGTTTTCACTATCAAAGGATTTTGTTATCAGAATTTTAACACGATTGGGAAACTTCTCATACATGGAAATGCTTTTGAAGTTTCCGGAAGTAAAATAGGTTCGGGGGTTTATGCAATATTAATTTACTTCTTTAAACATTTTCTGATTACAAATTCACAGTCATGGCAAATCTCCAGAACCGTTTTCTTCGCATATGCCGACCGTGTAGTGACCGGACAGTATTGTGTGGATGCCGTCCGTTCGAATCTGCAGAATTCGGATCAAAGTTTCGGAATTTTGGCAATAGGAGACATTCGTTTGGTGGTGTTGTCTATACAGCAAATACAATATGACGATAAAAGAGGATGAACGAGTAGCTAGTTTCAAGGTGTCGAGAGATGACCAAGATAAAAATGAAGAAGCAGAATGTGTTATAGAAAGGGGGGTAGAGGATCAAATATGAAAGTGAAACAATGTGTCGAAGGGCAAGCAGAGCAGAGTGGAAGATTAGAAAATACGTTAGCTAGGTTGTTAACAGAAGTGAAAGAAATAGGTGGAAGGATAGTAGCTGGTAACAAATGAGTGGAACGACTGAAGAAGGTAACAAAGAAATGAGTGGAAGGATAGAAGCTGGTAACAAACAACTGGGTGGAAAAGAAGCTACAGATAAAAAAATTTAATCTCTTACTAACGAAGCATAAGTTTTTAGTAAATCTCAAAAGGAAATAGGGGAAGAACTCAAAAACCTAGACGTGAGATTTGAACAAAGATTGAAGGATTTTAAAAAGGAGTTTGAAGAGAGACTGGAAAGGAGAATCGCTGACGTCAAATTCGACATGGGAAAAGATTTTGAAAAGTTGAAGGATGATGTGAAAGAGACATTTAAGGGGACAGAATTCGGGTTAAAGGAAAGACAAATGAAGTTCGTTGAAAGGATGGAGAAAAAACTAAACGGCTTAGATAAAAATGAAGAAGCCCAAGCTTAAGAATGTGAACAGAGAAAGACTGAGGTAAAGGAGTATTGTCATCCAATTGCTGAGGAACATACGCAGAAAATTAAAGCACAAATGAAAGAGATTAAAGAGCCCACTTCTGTGATTGAGAATAGGGTAGGGACGCTAGAACAAAAATACAGAATAGGAATTGTACAGATTCTGCTGTGGTGGTACATGTGAGAGATAGTAGTAGCTGTAATAACATGGTGTTTGATCCTGAGGGGAATGTACATCCGGTGTCTTTTGTAAATAGTTTGAAAAGTCAGCTCACAGCAGACTGGACAGAGAAAGACAAGCTAAGAAGGACCAGTGCTTGTTTACAAGGTGAGAGTTTAGATTGGGAGGCAGATGTACCCAATAAATATGAAAATTTTGGGAAATTGAGTCAACTTTTATAGGAGAATACTGGTCCAAAAAGAAACAGTGATGTTATAGGGGCCTTTAAGACGGCTCCAAGTTATGATAGGTGAAAGAGAGAGATTATTAGAGAATATTGTGAAAGATGGCGTAATAGACTGAAACATTTGGATGGTACTTACAGTGACAGGTATACTATAGAGGGGCTAATGGGAAAGTGACCTCCCAATAAGAGGTGTGGACTCGTAGGGCATAAAAACAATGTAAAAGATTTTCTGAATAGAGTGAGGGATGTGAATAGATAGCAAACAAATTGTTCATTTAATGAAAACAGAGATTCTGAGACGTATCAGGAGAGCAGATTAAGAGAATAAATCAAGTAAATGTGAGAGGTAGAGGAGGAAGAGGTCGATCGGATTTTAGAGGTAATAACAGAGGTCATGGTAGATGGGGATGTTCTCATGAGGTCATGAGGAAAACGGTACCCCACAACAGTAAGGGCCCATGTTCGGGTGGGTCGACTGTCTAGGTCCACTGATGTTGCAAGTTGTCATGATGAGGTAAGATGTTTAGTGATGTGTAATGAGGATAACGCTGATCATGGTGATAAGAGGTGTGAAAGTCAGAACTTGGTGATTGGAAAGAAAGTGCCCCAAGTTAATGATAGAAATAATGTAGAATCAGAAGGTTCAAGTCTTGAAATGTTTTCTCACATCACAGTTTCAATTACGATATTCCTTCGAGACATTTCCCTTCTTCGTATTAGGAGCCATTTCACAATGTCGCCACAGCAAACTTTATTAGAATAGAGATTCGGCAACAATAAAAAGTGCAGTACAAAATCTACGAAATTATTACCCCTGATTTTCCTACAGCAAAACGACCAGCGATATCTGAATTGACACTTTTCGCGAACAAGAGAAATTCCCTAACATCTATATTTTCGAAGCTGTAAAACATGTGCCAGACATCAAATCCAAATTGATAAGATGCAAATGAAACATGTGTACAAAATCTGCAGTGTATTCGAACGATATATGTATGTAATGATCAAGCTTAGGAGTTTTAAGTACAAATTTCAAATTAAAAAAGAAAAAAATGTGCTAAAATGAAAAAAAAGTGTTGACCTACTCAACTCATTCAACAAATCCTCTTTCTCCTACTCCAGATTATTGAGTTATAAATATGGACACAAATCATAACTCATCAGATGAAGGAAAAAAACATGAAGCTATTGTTGTTCAAGATATTAAACATCTCTACATTCTCAAAACTAAATCTGTTTTTATTAAGAGAGAGAATTTCTTTGTAGATGGGAAGGCTTGTTTCGACATCGACACAAAACACCTTTGTGAGTTTGCATTCACTCGGAATGGCAGCTCTGCAGATGCGTCAAATTCCTCAATATCCGGATTCTTCTGAACACCAGACTCAAGTTTGTTTTTGATAAAGCCAACGAACTGCTCCCTCGAGGATGTAAGAATATCACATTGTTTTTTTTCTTTTTCAAGACCTTGTTCTTCTAATCGTTTAGTAGCTGCAGTCAGTTAGTTGTAACTATGGGCACAGAATGGTCCTGTCTGGAACTGAAATTGTCTATTTTTATATGGTAATTGAAGTTCTGTGCGTTGGAAATTGCACCTGTGGCCGCTGTATCTAAAGAAAATCACAAACTCTTTCACGTCGTCAACTTTCTCACACAGCACAGCAACACACTCAAACCAAGATCTCCAGCGAGTGATGATGGGGAAATATGGAAGGACCAGGCCAGTGATTTACCTGTAGGCAACAGCGCGACTCGGAGGACTCAGTAGATTCTTCCTCAGGGCAAAGATGAATCGATTTGCGATGTCATATTTGTTCCTTGTGGATTCACAAACCTTTTAAGGCGTATCACATGCTTCAACTTAGGGAACAAAGGTTTCAATTGGTTAACAGTTGAAATCGTGAATGGATCCCAGTGCGCGACCACCAGAAGTAGTTTTTTAAGCGCGATAACAGTAGGCCACAGATTTTAACAAAAGTCCATGATTACATTACTATACTGACATTGCCTTGATGCAGCTCACACACTTTTAACAAGGATTTCTCCCTTGCTAAGGGGAAAACTGAAAGTTCAAAGTATGTCGTTCCATTGAGTCTATGGCTTCAGACAGAATGATTCCCACATCGCAATCGGACATTTTCTCCTTGATTCTTTGTATGGTTTCTTGGTAACAGGCTCCACGTAGCTTTTTCTTAAAGTAATCTCATTGGACATTGACATCTTCTTGTACTTTTGAAGAAATTCCTTGAAAGCTGGATGGTTCACCCTATTGAACCGAATTCCAGCTTCCGTAAGAGCTGAACACAAACCAGTGTTGAATTCCCTCAGATTTAGTCTTTTTGAAGAATACTGTTGAAATGCATTTCGTGATACTAGCTGCCGTGATTTGCTTGTTCGAAAAGTCTCGTTCTTTTGATCCTTACAACTGGAAATGTGTTGTTTGATACAATCTCACTGGTCTTTTTCATCTAACGAAATTCCTGAATCGCAAATAATATATGGATTCCGATAAATGTAAAAGTATGGAATTAAATACACTTATTGGCACTAGCATTGTTGTGGGTTATTTATAGCGGTTAAGTTATAAAAAAGAGGATTTTTCGTACGCAAAATTATTTTCAGTAGTTGCAGGTGTGCTTTCTGTTTTACGTTTACGAAAAGAGATAGGCTTACTACTCGCATGATCACTTCAAGCTAAGGAATTAAACTGGCAAGTCACTTCTCTTGCACATAATCATATGCGACCAAGAAGATTACAGAAAAGCTACATCAAAAGGAAAAAGGAGCATAAGGGGTTTACGAACGTAGCTAGAGGAAAAACAGAGATAAAGGTCCGAAAAACGGGAAAAAGCACGAAAAAATATAACTTTTCTCAACCAGAGGCAAAATTCCGCACAGTGGTATCTTTCAGACCAGCTTTAATTTACGCCAAGAAAAAGATGCGCACCTAAAAATCCTGACCATGGTAATGATATTTAGAAAATGGCTAATCGTAGTTATGTGACTGTCGAAGTACGTTGGCGATAAAAATCCGTCCTATGCATCTGATTGCTTCTTCATAAATATTCCGACTCTATAGCGTGGCGCTAAGGCATTAGCAACAGTGGCAATTCGTAGCTTCCTCGGATAAGGGCCAGTTATACAATCTCTGGTTAGCAGCCGGTTAAGGTCTATTCTTGGAATAGCGCGAGAAACGCGTTGTACGCTCCAAGAATAACGCCTAACCGGAGAATAAGCTCGAGATAATTTAACCGCAGATTTCTGACCAGTTAGTGAGTTTACCTGGGAATAAGTTTACAAGATGGCAGGGATAATGACAAATGCAGAGAGCGAGGACGAGATTTTGGCTGAACTGTTCATGAGAGTGAGGAAGGAAAGCAAAGAGAGGCGACGCAGATTGCAAATTTATATGCAACTTTTGCTTATCGAAGGAAGCTATACTTCGTCTCGCCAATCTTGTACGTGACAAAATGGAACATATGACGGACATGTGACACTATTTGTTTTCTTAAGTAATACTGTTTATTTGTAGTAACACGCATTCGATTTCAGTACCTCGTGAACTCCGTCGTGTTACTTATACAAATCAGTCACATTAAAATGACGACTCGTAGAAAAATAGTCTTGATTATCTGGCGTTTGTAAAAATTGCTGCCGAAGCGAAAAAGATTGTTTCATTTTACTTAGCAGACATGTGCCATAATAGACTAAACTAAGTCGAAAAACCACACCAGTTTTGTGTACTATTTGTATTAACAGCTTTTGTGTTTTTGACAAAAGATCGATTTTTGGTGTTGCAGAAAGTTTTGATAAAATTTCATCAATAGCAGAAAATATTTTTGCACTATGTTTCCTATTGAGAATGTTCCTTTTTGTAAACACCAAAGCAGTGTCAGAACAGTTTTCCGCCTTTTAGTGAAAATATGTTGGAATACGTGAGGCAATACTGACCCTACGACTTATCTTAGAAAATAGATTAAGGAAAGGCAAACCTACATTTCTAGCATTTGTAGACTTAAAGAAGGCTTTTGACAATGTTGACTGAAATACTCTCTTTCAAATTCTAAAGGTGGCAGGGGTAAATACAGGGAGCGAAAGGCTATTTACAATTTGTACAGAAACCAGATGGCAGTTATAAGAGTCGAGGGGCACGAAAGGGAAGCAGTGGTTGGGAAGGGAGTGAGACAGGGTTGTAGCCTGTCCCCGATGTTATTCAATCTGTATATTGAGCAAGCAGTGAAGGAAACAAAAGAAAAATTCGGAGTAGGTATTAAAGTCCATGGAGAAGAAATGAAAACGTTGAGGTTTGCCGATGACATTGTAATTCTGTCAGACTTGGAAGAGCAGTTGAACGGAATGGACAGTGTCTTGAAAGGAGGATATAAGATGAACATCAACAAAAGCAAAACGAGGGTAATTGAATGTAGTCGAATTAAGTCGGGCGATGCTGAGGGAATTAGATTAAGAAATGAGACACTTAAAGTAGTAAAGGAGTTTTGCTACTTGGGGAGCAAAATAACTGATGATGGTCGAAGTAGAGAGGATATAAAATGTAGACTGGCAATGGCAAGGAAAGCGTTTCTGAAAAAGATAAATTTGTTAACATCGAGTATTGATTTAAGTGTCAGGAAATCGTTTCTGAAAGTAATTGTATGGAGTGTAGCCATGTATGGACGATAAATATTTTAGACAAGAAGAGAATAGAAGCTTTCGAAATGTGGTGCTACAGAAGAATGCTGAAGATTAGATGGGTAGATCACGTAACTAATGAGGAGGTATTGAACAGAATTGGGGAGAAGAGGAGTTTGTGGCACAACTTGACAAGAAGAAGGGACCGGTTGGTAGGACATGTTCTGAGGCATCAAGGGATCACCAATTTAGTATTGGAGGGCAGCGTGGAGGGTAAAAATCATAGAGGGAGACCAAGAAATGAATACACTGAGCAGATTCAGAAGGATGTAGGTTGCAGTAAGTACTGGGAGATGAAGAAGCTTGCACAGGATAGAGTAGCATGGAGAGCTGCATCAAACCAGTCTCAGGACTGAAGACAACAACAACAGTGAAAATATTAGGATCACAGGCCCGTTAATGCTTCAGAACAAAAACATTGTCTCCCACCCATCATTATTCACTGAAGCCAGTGAACTGTTTGCTGGTACTTAGGTGAAGTTTAGCACAGTAAGGTTAAGAGGAAAGTTAACTTTTTTTAAAGTGGCGCTTCCCTAGCTGTAGAACATAGCTGTTGATTATCAGTTATTAGTATTACCCATATAAGCCCACCCATATTTATCACAAAATAATAGCTATATTTGTAGGTGTGGTATCGTTAGCTACGATGCCACAGAGCAGGTGCAAGTTGTTAGGTTGGCACTACGGCTACGACACCGACGACAGCGCCCTCTGGCCGGCGCTGTGCAGCTCTACGAGCGCCGCTCCAGATTCTACCCATTTGATTCCGAGTAGACGACCAAACAACATTGTTTCTATTTCCTAGCACTAGAAGGACCGAGTGGCAAATTGGCCTCTTTTCGATCCTTTCACTTGTTTTCTGAGCAAATCGTAAGTTCTACTGACTTGATATTTTGTGCCTTTTCATCAGTCATATGAAATAGTAACCACCGCGTTTTGGAGTGTCCTATTTTTATTAGGTTGTGAAATATGAAGCTTACCACCTAGAAGGACGGCGGGGCCAATTTGGCCCCTCCAGCATTTCTCTGTATTTAGAGGCTACTTCTTTGCAATAGTGCGTATGAAATCACATCAACTGTTGTCCCTTTGTTGTTCAAATTGCGACAACAATGTCATTCAATCCAGCGCTGATTGTTGGTTAGTTGACACAAGGATTTCAGTTATTGTCTGTTTTGACTGCATCTGAGAGTCGTTCCCGCAGTGATGAGCTACGAATACAAGAAGAGGCTAACAGACGCTGAAATACTAGTAGAACTGGTAAAAATAGAAGATGAAAGTTCAGGTGAAGAATTTGAGTTTTCTGACAGCGATCAGGACAATGAAGAAAGTGTAGTAGTTCCAGTGTGTGCAGATGAAGAGCGTGATTCGTGCAATGAATGTGATCATGTAAACACAGCCCAGGAAAGTTTCCCGCTAAATTTAGGGGAAAATGAAGCTTCTACAACCAGCATGCCTTCTGATGTTCCAAATTATAGCTCTATAAGATCAACAACCCGGACAACGTTTGCTTGCCCCAGAAGTCAGTCAAAGACTGATACTGGGCAACCTACTGAAGAAACAGAAACAGCAAAAGAAGGGACTGTGTGGAAAATTGTACCAGTGGGTTCTAATGCAGGTCAGTAATATTTATGCTCTTTGTGTAGAGTTTTAGTTTGTAAAATTACAATAACAGATATACTCATATAAAATCAGTACATTACACGTTCTGAAAATACTGTTCTTTTTTCATATGTTTTCAGGTCGTCTACAAAGTCATAACATTTTGCAGGAGAGCTCAGGACCAACATCATATGCTAAAAGGAAAATTCAAAGTGGGAAACTTCTTAGTGCTTGGCGGTTAATTTTCAGGGCTTCCATGATGCGCCACATCAAGCAGTGTACTGGAGCTGAGGCTCGTCCTCGAACACAAGACGATTCCTGGACAGTAGACACTGAACTGGATGCTTCTGTCGCCATAATGTATGCAAGAGGAGTGTATGGGGCAAAGAATTTTCCTCTCAAAAACCTATGGTCAACAGTATGGGGTCCTCCGTTTTTCAGACAAACTATGGGACGAAACAGAGTGATCGAAATAATGAAGTGTATGAGGTTTCCGCTAGATCTGAACGCCTCAAGGCTGACAAATTTGCTCTTGTCTCAGATACTTGGAATGCTTTCAAAGAAAACAGTGCGTCATGCTGTAAAGCAGAACCTTATCTTACAGCTGATGAACAACTTTTGACGTCTAAAACAAGATGCCCATTCACACAATATATTGCAAGCAAGCCAGATAAGTCTGGCATAAAATTCTGGTTACTTGTAGGTGTTTGTAGTAAATACATACTGAATGGATTCCCATACACTGGTGCTGATCCCCTTCGACCAGCTGACCAAGGCGTAGGTGAAAATGTTGTTCTTAGGCTTATGGGACCATACTTAGGCAAAAGTTTGAATGTCACTACTGACAGTTACTTTACTTCGCTTAGTCTTGCAAACCGCCTGAGGCCAGCATCCACAACTTTAGTAGGTACTTTGAACCGTTATCGAAGGGAGGTGCCTCCTGCTGCAGAGACCAGAAAACAACCACTCCACTCGACTATTGTGTATAAAAATGATGATGGAACAACACTAACAGTTTATCAAGGGAAAACAAATAAGAATGTTTTGTTACTGAGTTCACTTCACTCTCATGTATTCCTGTCCGACAGTCAGAAGAAGACTCCTGAAGCAGTGCAATTCTACAATGAAACAAAATTTGGGGTCGTCGTTGTCGATCAAATGACAAGGATGTACTCCACAAAAGCCGGTACAAGACGTTGGCCGATGCATGTACGAGGGCTATCCAGAAAGTACATTACGTTTTGGAATTAAAAATAAATAAAGTATTGGAAATTTTTTTATTATATACAGATGAAAGCCACACTTACACACTACTTTTCTACATAGTTGCCATTTAAATTAAGGCACTTATCGTAGCGATGGACGGGCTTGGAAATTCCTTCGTCGTAAAATTCGGCCGCCTGCGCCTTCAACCACGTAATGACTGTCTTTTGGGACAGAAAAGGTGTGATTTTTGTGGATTTCCTGGAAAGAGGCACAACAATAAACTCTCAAAGGTATTGCCAAACTCTGCACAACCTCAGAAGAGCAGTACAAAACAAGCGCAGGGGAAAGTTGAGCTCAAAGATCTTGCTGATTTACGACAACGCCCGGGCCCACACGGCAAATGCCACTCGTGAAGTTCTCGAATCTTTTAAGTGGTTGGCTATATAGCGTTTTGATGACGACACACAGCTTCAAGAATAGGTAACCACGTGGTTGAAGGCGCAGGCGGCCGAATTTTACGACGAAGGAATTTCCAAGCTCGTCCATCGCTACGATAAATGCCTTAATTTAAATGGCAACTATGTGGAAAAAGTAGTATTTAAGTGTGGCTTTCATCTGTATATAATAAAAAAAACCACAATCTGATCAAATAAACAAAAATAAACATTAGAGCCAATTTGGCCCTGTCGGTCCTTGTAGGAAGTAGCCTGCTTGCGGTCCTGTTAGTGCTAGTGGGCGAGCCACTACATATTTTGCCTGTGTAACTTTGTGAGCTTTAATACATCCTGCTTCGTACCTACGTGCTCCTCAGTGCAAAGTAAGGTATTCACGTTATTATGAATTAAAGTTAATACTATTGTGATATAGTAAAACCATTTCTAAGGGCAGTACCGAGAGATTTTTACCTCACCTGCTCCTACTAGCTTCCTACATTGGGCCTACCTTCAGTTTACAGGAGCAGACCCACGCGGCGCCTTACAGGCGGGATACAAAAGTAGGTTATAAGAGCAGAACAGTAATCTAGTTATTGAATCTGTACAGTTGTAGCATATGGAAGGTGCGCCTGGAATGCTACGTTTTTAACTTTCCTTGAATATCAAGTTATTTTCAGTGTTCTCCTTTACGTCAAAGTGTAGATAGTTGAAAGTAATTTAAATTGAAATATCTTATATTGTACCTATGTAAAGTACCATTTTTCTGAGACTGATTGCTTCTTATGATTGTTTAATGTCCCTAGTTCATTCAGCCAGTTCAAAAACCAACAACACACCCCTCGACCAAATACCCTAGCTCACAACATATGTTGTTGTTGTTGTTGTTGTTGTTGTGATCTTCAGTACGAAGACTAGTTTGATGCAGCTCTCCATACTACTCTATCCTGTGCAGCCCTCTTCATCTACAAGTAGCTACTGCAACCTACATCCTCCTGCATCTGATTACTGTATCATCTCTTTGTCTGCCTCTACGATTTTTACCACTCACACGTCCCTCCAGTACTAAACTGGTGAACCCTTGATGCCTCACAATTTGTCCTACCAATTGATCCCTTCTTCTAGTCAGGTTGTACCACAAGTTTCTCTTCTCACCCATCCTATTCAGTACCTCCTCATCAGTTATGTGATCCACCCATCTAACCTTCAGCATTCCTCAGTAGTACCACATTTCAAAAGCTCCTATTCTCTTCTCGTCTAAACTGTTTATTGCACATGTTTCACTTCCACTCATGGCTACAGTCCATACAAATACTTTCAGACAAGACTTCCTGACAATTAAATCTTACACGATGTTCACACATTTCTCTTCTTCAGATACTCTTTTCTTCAATCTGTAGCAGAAAATACTGTTCACTCTTATCTCCCATTGGAACAACAACTTTCCATCATTTAGTGAATGCTTCGGAGCAATAAAAGTGTTCACCACCTGGCATTATTTCCATAAACAAATAAATTATTTCTGCTTACTCAAACTAAGTTTAACATAGCAAAATTAATAGCAAAATTAGTTCTTTTTAAAGAAAGCTACAGCAGATAGCCTTTGTATTTCTCAGTTATTAGTATTATCCACATAACCACATCCATATTTATCATAAACTAACTATCGCTATGTTACAAGAACATAGGTACTTGTCATTCAGCTAATCGGAAACGTTAGTTATTGAATCTACATAATCAAAACAGTGGGAGGAATGGCTGGCAAATTATGCTTTTAAATTTCTCTTGAATTGTCTCATATCATTCTTTTCTTCCTTTTTGGAAATGACACTGTTCCACCAGTGAACCAGCTACTACATACACTCATATATTTTGTCTCTGGTGGTTTCTTTCTGTCATAGGAGACTTCGTTGATACTGGCTAAGGGACTGCCAGCACCATTATTAAATGGATATGTGTACAACTGAACAACATGCACAAGAGACAGTTTTTTAAATTATTTCGGTTCTCCAATGTAATTAAAAGAAAATGAAATAGACAAATGTTTATTGATTAACATATTTTCATTCTCATATCATTTGTTTTATTTTTTATTTTCTGATCCTAATTTTGAACTTTATGATTTTTTAACCGTTACAGGTCTTCCCCCTCCTCTGATTCTTGTCAAGCTACTTTTGAAGCAACTCCGATAATTCTTTCACATTTGTGCACAGGTATTTTTATTCTGAAACCAAAACTGACAGATCTAAGTTGAGATGACTATAAAGAAGAAAAAAAAACACAGTCATGGTGTCACACTTCCGGTTACTTCCCCTCTCCCTCCCAGATCACATATGGCTGCTAGAGATGATTGCACACACCAAATTATATATGAAATAGTTACTGTTCCTGAAATATTTAGGATGAGATACTACAACAGCGTCCAGTTTGATGTATGCCATGGGCACATTTCTACCCAGGATTTCAAAAAAGTAATGATAACTTATTGTAAATGTTGGGATCTTAATTTTCTTATATAGTCGACATAATTAATAATCACCACATCATAGAAATAAATGCCCAAGAACTGCAAAAGTGGATGCACAAATAGTGTTCAATAATTCAGGAAGGGTATTTTCTGTATAACACCCACTGCTACTGCATTGAATTCATTCTAAGAAGTAAATGCAACAGCAAGCTAGCCAGTAAAGCCTCTCAGAATTTTCAGTCAAATCAATCTCCATGATGTCTGTGTTGTCACAGTTGGCTGGAGAGAGTGAAAAGAACAACTGTTACACAAAGAAGGCCGCCTCTTTCAGTTGCTTCTATATTTTACATCTACTTACAATTCACCATTTAACTTACAGCTATATTTGATGGAATACTATGGTCTAGAAATGTTGCATCTCCATCCAAATGACCGTGGCGTCCTTCTGTTAACGGCATTATCAAATCGTGTACCGAGCGAGGTGGCGCAGTGGTAGCATCCTGGACTTGCATTTGGGAGGACAACGGTTCAAACCCACGTCCGGCCATCTTGATTTACGTTTTCTGTCATTTCCCTAAATCGCTTCAGGCATATGCCGGGATGGTTCCTGTGAAAGGACACGGCCGACTTCCTTCCCTAATCCGATGGAACCGATGACCTCGCTGTTTGGTCCCCTCCTCCAAATCAACCAACCGAGCATCAAAACGTGTATTTCATTCTACTTAATTTGGAACTTACGTTTCACAATGGTGCGCCACCATTCTGTTAAATATTTTACACTAATATTTTCATTGAATGAGACTAAAATTTTGAACTCATTTACAATATCTACCAGCACCAAAGTATTCTCAAGCGAAAAGTTTTGCGATCTGGAACTTTATCACTCATGCTTGATACGCAATTTCTGCGGACCACCGAGTAAATATAAAATGAAGTACGCGAAAATACCCGAGTCGTCTTCAGTTGCTGCAACTTAATTGCACATGAACACCAACCGAGGAATAAAATGGCGACGTATAACTTGCACTCAAGTTAATGCATGGTTAGCCTATTCCTCGTTTAGTTAGCTCTGGATTTACCCCGAGATTGTACACCGTCTCTTAAGCTCAGTAGCCTCAGAAGCAACACAGCGCTGAGCGGCAGCTGGGCTCAACTAGTCCGAAAGTGCCGCTTCTTGAGCTTCTTCCTCCCGCCGCTAGATGGCACAATGTAAGGCAACAAGTGGCGGCAACTACCGGCGCATCGTGTTATCAGCCAGCCAGATTACGCTTGAGTTCACGCAGAACCGAAACCTGTGTTAGTGCGAAATCTCGGCAGCTGCTCACGAGGGCCAGAACACCCGCACTTCCACATTCCAAGACTAAATCCTACTACTGAGAGTGAGTACCTCTATCCAATTGTAATCTCTGCTCTGTGGTGAAACGGACAGATCCGTCAGCAAGCGTTTCCGCGAAATTATCTTTACAAATTCTTCGCGCGCACCTTTTAGTGTCAGAAACAACATTCGGAAGTAATGGATAAAAGACACCTGTTAATTTCCATTGCTTTTTCTCTCTTTACTACTCATTTTTCTTGTTGTAAGAAATTCGTGACTGTGCGATGTAATCACAGTGCAGTTTGTGGTAGCTTCCTAAACAATCGCTAGATGTGTGCGAATGCTCTCGTGGCCGTTGCAGACAGGTACTGTTGCATGCTTGTGTGATATCTGATGCCCTTGGATGGAATTTTGAATGACGTTAATTGACAGATAAGGTGCCAAGTACAGTTTAACCTTCGTTGTCAATATTTTCAAACAATGCATATATGTGTGGTGTTCTTTGACGTAGAGTTAAATAACAATAGTGTGTGCAGCTCACAAAGCTTTCGACTTAACGCGCACATACAAGAATAAAAAGTCATTTTTTCTGCCTAATTAGGTTGCTTCAATTAGAGATCTTGTTATTACCGTTCTGATCAGGGAAGCACCTTGTGGCTATTCGAAGAACATGGAAAATTTACTCAATCGCTATCACCGAAGCTTGTTTACTGCACTGATTTCGTCTATTAAGTCCTTGGCTGGGATATTACGGGTATTCGCAAAGGATAGTCGTAGCCCAGAACGGACTATCAGAACTATTTCCGTGTTGTTTACATTTCTGATAACTCTGTCATCCCTTTAAATACATACCGTCGTGAATTATGTGGTTAAAAACTTACTGTGTAAGTACTGCAGACTATATTGAATGCTTGACATGGGAAGTATTTGCGATTGAATGACACATTCTTAATCATTCTACATAATTGTGCACACTATTCTGCACCTGCTATTTTCAATAGACTTATAAGAGAAAAGAAATACGTAGCTGAATAAATGTCAGATACAAATATTGTTTCAAAGAATTTCTTGCGCCACATCCCGTTTATTTTGCACTTGACTTGCTTCCAGTAGTTTGTACTCGTTTGCGCGCTTCTTATAACAATTTTGTGGACCGAGTTTCTAGTGGTCGCGTCAGGACGGCGTACGAGTAGTAGTTGCACTAAAAGCTGAGAAATATTCAGAAAGGTCCTACAAATACGTTGGACTGAAAATTTTGTCGTGAGTAACAAACTGTGGAAAACATGTCTCACGAGGCACTGCAGAAGACAAATAAAAAATCCGAATGGATATGTAACTCATGTCGATGGGTCAACCACAAAATACCGGCGAAATAGATAACCAGAAAAAGCTGTAGGGAAGCAGGAGACTGGCGAGTCGTCATAGCTGGCCTTGGTGGTCTCCCACCGCTTGCTGTTGTGATGCTCCACAGCGCAGCACACCTCTCTCGATCACGGTCCTATGTTTATCCTGAGAAACTGACAGAGATCTGAGGGCGTGAGTTGTCTATTTGAGGTGCGCGCCTTCTTGTCAGCGTTCCCTCAATCTTAGCGAACCCTAGGAGTCGGAGTCTAGACCAGAGAGTCGCCTCCCACCAGAAAAAATGATTTAATCCTTAATTGAGAGATTCATACCTCATAAATTGGTAAGAGATGGAACTGATCCCCCATGGTACACAAAACAGGTCCGAACGCTGTTGCAGAGGCAACGGAAAAAGCATGCGAAGTTCAGAAGAACGCGAAATCCCAAAGATTGGTTGCGAAAACACACTTGACCTCTTAGCCACAAACAATCCAGAGCTAATAGAGAGCATCACGACTGATACAGGTCGTTGTAGCTAGGCTCAATACCGTTTCTTCCAAATCCACCAGAAACAAACGCAAAATAATTTTATTTAAGAAAGCGGATAAAGTGTCACTAGAAGCCTTCCTAAGAGACAATCTCCATTCCTTCCGAACTGACTATGCAAATGTAGACGAGATGTGGCTCAAATTCAAAGATATAGTAGCAACAGCAATTGAGAGATTCATACCTCATAAATTGGTAAGAGATGGAACTGATCCCCCATGGTACAGAAAACAGGTCAGAACGCTGTTGCAGAGGCAACGGAAAAAGCATGCGAAGTTCAGAAGAACGCGAAATCCCGAAGATTGGCTAAAATTTACAGACGCGCGAAATTTGGCACGGACTTCAATGCGAGATGCCTTTAATAGGTTCCACAACGAAACATTGTCTCGAAATTTGGTAGAAAATCCGAAGAAATTCTGGTCGTATGTAAAGTACACAAGCGGCAAGACGCAGTCAATACCTTCGCTGCGCAGTACCGATGGTACTGTTACCGACGACTGTGCCGCTAAAGCGGAGTTATTGAACGCAGTTTTCCGAAATTCCTTCACCAGGGAAGACGAATGGAATATACCAGAATTTGAAACACGAACAGCTGCTAGCATGAGTTTCTTAGAAGTAGATACCTTAGGGGTTGCGAAGCAACTCAAATCGCTTGATACGGGCAAGTCTTCAGGTCCAGATTGTATACCGATTAGGTTCCTTTCAGATTACGCTGAGACAATAGCTCCCTACTTAGCACTCATATACAACCGCTCGCTCACCGATAGATCTGTACCTACAGATTGGAAAATTGCGCAGGTCGCACCAGTGTTTAAGAAGGGTAGTAGGAGTAATCCATCGAACTATAGACCTGTATCATTGACGTCGGTTTACAGTAGGGTTTTGGAGCATATACTGTATTCAAACCCTCGAAGGGAACGATCTATTGATACGTAATAAGCATGGTTTCAGAAAACATCGTTCTTGTGCAACGCAGCTAGCTCTTTATTCGCACGAAGTAATGGCCGCTATCGAGAAGGGATCTCAAGTTGGTTCCGTATTTCTAGATTTCCGGAAAGCTTTTGACACCGTTCCTCACAAGCGACTTCTAATCAAGCTGCGGGCCTATGGGGTATCGTCTCAGTTGTGTGACTGGATTCGTGATTTCCTGTCAGGAAGGTCGCAGTTCGTAGTAATAGACGACAAATCGAGTAAAACTGAAGTGACATCAGGTGTTCCCCAGGGAAGCGTCCCGGGACCTCTACTGTTCCTGATCTATATAAATGACCTGGGTGACAATCGGAGCAGTTCTTAGGTTGTTCGCAGATGATGCTGTAATTTACCGTCTAATAAGGTCATCCGAAGACCAGTATCAGTTGCAAAGCGATTTAGAAAAGATTGCTGTATGGTGTGGCAGGTGGCAGTTGACGCTAAATAACGAAAAGTGTGAGGTGATCCACATGAGTTCCAAAAGAAATCCGTTGGAATTCGATTACTCGATAAATAGTACAATTCTCAGGGCTGTCAATTCAACTAAGTACCTGGGTGTTAAAATTACGAACAACTTCAGTTGAAAAGACCATATAGATAATATTGTGGGGAAGGCGAGCCAAAGGTTGCGTTTCATTGGCAGGACACTTAGAAGATGCAACAAGTCCACTAAAGAGACAGCTTACACTACACTCGTTCGTCCTCTGTTAGAATATTGCTGCGCGGTGTGGGATCCTTACCAGGTGGGATTAACGGAGGACATCGAAAGAGTGCAAAAAAAGGGCAGCTCGTTTTGTATTATCACGTAGTAGGGGAGAGAGTGTGGTAGATATGATACGCGAGTTGGGATGGAAGTCATTAAAGCAAAGACGTTTTTCGTCGCGGCGAGATCTATTTACGAAATTTCAGTCTCCAACTTTCTCTTCCGAATGCGAAAATATTTTGTTGAGCCCAACCTACATAGGTAGGAATGATCATCAAAATAAAATAAGAGAAATCAGAGCTCGAACAGAAAGGTTTAGGTGTTCGTTTTCCCCGCGCGCTGTTCGGGAGTGGAATGGTAGGGAGATAGTATGATTGTGGTTCGATGAACCCTCTGCCAAGCATTTAAACGTGAATTGCAGAGTAATCAAGTAGATGTAGATCATACGATTTTGTAATGTAAGTGGAATCATGGTGTCAGGCTCCAGTAGTTTACTACTGATTTAGGCTATATAATATTGTCTTATTGTTTATTGGCCTCAAATAGCTACATGTGTTTTAAAACGTATGACAGCGAAATGAAACAAGAAATATTAATAATCAAGAAGTACAAAAAACGCAAGCTATTTCCCGAAAAAGTGGACATTACTACTTTCCTCAAAAATCTAGAAATAGAACTTTTACTCATTAATCCTATGTTATGCCAGACTTCGTTAAACGACCAGGAATCAGAAACAGGATCCCTGGAAAATTCCAAGAATAAATTGACATTTTGATGTTAACTTTAAATTTTTTTAGAGGTCACAGTGCAGGCATTATCTAAGTACCAGGTATTGGTGTCTGTCAAACACACAATTTTTAACCAATATTTCACCGGTTTTCTTGGCAGGTATATGCGAAATCTACATCGACCACAGAAAGGCAAAAGCAATTCGTCAATGGATACAGCACAGTCTGCAGAGTAACACTTCTAACATTTCACGATAAATTTATAAAAAATGTTCGACACTGCGGCAGTCGCATCTTCTTTTGCCTGTAATGTCCTGTCAACTTGATTCTGAAGTTAAAGGGCTGTCGATATGAACAAAAACTTTTCATTGCAGCACGGTGAAAAATAACAAGTCCGGTTGCAACCATCGACAAAAGATTGTCTATGGATTCACTGCCACATTTGGAGACTGCAGCCAATACAAGTAAGCCCATACAAGTTTTCAGATTCAGGCCATCAACATCATGACCGAAAGATATGTTCTTTTGAGAGTACTCTCATTTTACCGATGTTATTCTTCGATAACTGTAGAACGCACATAAAATGTCATGAGTAAAATGTTTGTACAGTATCTGGATTCCTATCCAAGGCATTACGCGTAAGTTGCAAATCAGGAATCTGCAATACTATGTATGTTACGTTGTCTTGTTCCGACGTTAGTTGGTGGTTGTGCTTTTCTCCAATTGAAGCTGTTTCCCCTACCAGAAAAGTAGGAATCACAGTGATATGACTATCTTTTACTGAGATCATCTTCATCCGTGTTATGTCGTCCTTTCCATCACCACTATCATCCAATTCCTGTTTTGAAAACGTGTCATCACTTTATATCTCGTAATCACTGTCCTCCAAAATTTCATTAACCATTTCTTCCAGGTGTATTTCTTTTACTCTCAGAATTCGTTGAGAATATCCACTCTACTCAGGCTGAAGTGGACCTGGGAGAGGCAAATGCGCCTATTACGAGACGCGGTTAATAATAACCAAAATAGATTGCACCAGAATAATCGCAATAGATTCGAAATCTTGTTAAACACGTCTAGCGAATAATAATGACGCAACTATTATCATAGGTCCGCGAGACGTCAGGGCGACTTTACTGTGAGTTTACTGCAGGTTAAATAGTGCGGTCGGCACCCCACGTTCACAACAAGTCACCGCTCCAACAGGAAACTACACGTAGGGAAAAAGCGAAGCGACTCCGGAAAGGGACACAAACTGTCCACGCGAAAATTAGACAGCCATCTATAAAATTTGTTCGGCAGTGGTAACTTCTCTACAAATTCTCCGCAGACCAGCAAAATGTACTCATTGTCTTGCAGAATGAGGACGTAACACCAGCGTACTAGCACTTGGGGCTTCAGGATCCATCGTGTATCTTCAAATGGTTCAAATGGCTCTGAGCACTATAGGACTTAACATCTGAAGTCATCCCTAGAATTTAGAACTACTCAAACCTAACCAACCTAAGGACATCACACACATCCAGTCTCGCGGTTCAGGACTGAAGCGCCTAGAACCACTCCAACAGCGGCCGGTCGTGTACCTTCCATCCCTGATTGCTTAAAGAATTAAACTCCCGTGTACAAAAAGCTTCAAATGTCAGATTATTCTGCAAATGAATTAAACTTAGTCTTAAACATCTGGGCCAGCCGGCGTGGCCGAGCGGTTCTAGACGGTTCAGTCTGGAACCGCGCGACCGCTACGATCGCAGGTTCGAATCCTGCCTCGGGCATGTATGTGTGTGACGTCCTTAGGTTAGTTAGGTTTAAGTAGTTCTAAGTTCTAGGGGACTGATGACCTCAGCAGTTAAGTCCAATAGTGCTCAGAGCCATTTTCAGTCTAGATGGATGTAAACAGTTCAAATCAAATGGCTCTGAGCACTATGGGACTTAACTGCTGAGGTCATCATTCCCCAAAAACTTAGAACTACTTAAACCGAACTAACCTAAGGACATCACACACATTCATGCTCGAGGCAGGATTCGAACCTGCGACCGTAGCGGCCGCTTAGTTCCAGACTGTAGCGCCTAAAATCGCTCGTCCACCCCGGCCGGCTGTAAAAAGTAACATGACATGTAATCTAGAAATGAACACAAAGGTAACTACCGCAAAATAAATGTTTTAAAGAACTATTATTTTCTGTAGCCTATTAAAGAAACAACTTCGGAGGAGATTAGTTAAATGCTTCACACTGAGGTGACATGTCATCGGACAGTGATATGCACATATACAGATGGCGGTAACACAGCGTACATGCAGTTTAAAAGGACGGTGCATTGGTGGAGCTGTCATTTGTACTCAGGTGATTCATGTGAAAAGGAAGGTTTCCGACTTGGTCATGGCCGCACTACAAGCATTAACAGACTTTGAAAATGGAATGGTAGTTGCAGCTAGAAGCAAGGGACATTCCATCTTGGAAGTCTGGAAAATTCAATATTCCGAGATCAACAGTGTCAATAGTGTGCCTAGAATACTGAATTTTAGCCATTACTTCTCAGCATGGACAATGTACTGGCTAAAGGCCTTCACTTAACGACCGAAAGCAACGTCGTTTCCTTAGTGTTGTCAGTGCTAACAGACAAGCAATGCTGCGCGAAATAACGTACATAAATCAATGTGGGACGTACGCCGAACATATCCGTTAGGACAGTGCGTCGAAATTTGGCGGTAATGGAGTATGGGAGCCGACGGCCGACGCTAGCGACTTTGCTAAAAGCACGACATCGCCTGCAGCGCCTCTCGTTGGTTCGTGACCAAACTGGTTAGACCCTAGACGACTAAAAACTTTGTCTTGGTCAAATGAGTCCCAATTTCAGCTGGTAAGAGGTGATGGTTGGGTTAGTGTGACGCATCTAACAACCCTAACAATAAAGGTCAAAAATTAATTATGATTGTAGTGTTGCTCACGCTGCTAAATATTGCATTTTCGGGCAACAACAAAGTTATATAATGTGGCAGGTGTCATTAGAGCACAGTTATTAAAGCCATTTCTTGAAATAATGGATAAGCTAGGCACTCACCTTTTCGTGTTTCCCACGCTGATCTCGTTGTGAACTCATGGCTCAATCGTCGAAAGTCTAGGTAGTGATGATTCCAAGCTCGGATGCAAAGAGGCCTAACTGTTATTCTACGATAGTCAAAAGTTTTATAGATGTGTTTCATAAACCATTCTTGAAGATTAAACTTTTGCAAGTTAGGACAATGGTGATGTAAGAAAGTAATCAGCACTCCGAATTTAAGTTACACTTCTTTTTTATTACTTTTTTTGCAACATCACCTCACAATATAAAACATACTTGAAAATATCTTCCTTACTGTTAAAGTTCACATTTTATAAACTGACTACAATTTGCGTCTTTTCAACATGACGACCAAGACTTGACTCCCCAATAACCACTTACGCGCCCAAAATTCAGAGTTACAAGTACGTCCAAAAATCATAGTGACCAAAGAAAGAATACACATAAGAATAATATCATTGAAATATAAACATATCGATGTATCAAAGTACCTCTACATTAATGAAATCTAATCTGAATGTTGTCAGAGAAATATGTTAACTATTTTACAGAAACACAGTAGAATATTGCTGGTATCGAGAGGTTGAGGTGAGGTAACGTAATGGTTACGTAATTCAAGTACCATTACACGCTGAACCTACAAAGCCATGGACCCAAGTTGTCAACAAGGCACAGTGCAAGCTAGCGGTGGCTCCAAAATCGTCTGGACTGTGTTTAGGTCTATACTGAATGGACTGGATTTTCTAGTCCATTGAGACGATGGTCTACTAGAAATAGCTATGTTCGGCTACTTGGCGACCATTTACAGCCATTCATGGACTTCATGTTTCCAAACAATGGTGGAATTTTAATGGGTGTCAATGCGACGCGTCCCAAGGCCATAATTGTTCGCGATTGGATTGAAGATCATTCTGGACAATTCGAGTGAATGATTCGACCAACCACATAGCCCGACCTTCGAACATTTATGGAACATAATCAAGAGGTCAGTTCGTGCAGAAAATCCTGCAGCGACACTTCCTCTATTGTGGACGGTGATGGAGGTAGCATGTTCAAATGTGTGTGAAATCTTATGGGACTTAACTGCTAAGGTCATCAGTCCCTAAGCTTACACACTACTTAACCTAAATTATCCTAAGGACAAACACACACACCCATGCCTGAGGGAGGATTCGAACCTCCGCTGGGACCAGCCGCACAGTCCATGACTGCAGCGCCTTAAACCGCTCGGCTAATCCCGCGCGGCAGAGGTAGCATGGCTCTACATTTCTGCAGAGGGCTTCCAACGACATGAGACCACAGCACGTCACGTTCCTCTACTTCTTCGGGCAAAACGGTGTCTGACACGATATTAGGAGCTATCCTTTAATTTTTGTCACCTCGTTCTATATGGAGCGTTGCAGTGTATGGTACGGAAACATGCACACTAAATCCTCATCTCAAAACCCTCTAAACAGCTAGCCTCTCTCCGTTTTAGAGAAGAATGAATGGCGTGAAATAGACAGATAAAACATGGAGAGGCTGCATCATGGTGGATCCCCTAGAAGGAAGAGAAACAAAAGAAGAAACAGAAGATACCAGCTAACAGACGACATCAAGATAAATGTGTCAAAAGCAGCAATGAAATGGATGGTGGAAATCTGAGAGGACTGGAAGCTGTTGGACTTGCTGTGATGAACCTGCCGTATGGACAGAATAGATCATAATCATTGTCAATATGCCTGATTTACAAGGCATTATATTGCTATCCCTAATCGACCGCTGGACTGTTTTTTCTTCGTGTTTGCTGTCGAGTACAGCAGAACCCCTCTAATCCGTCATCTTCGGGACCAGGGCCATGGTCGGAACGAAAAAACGGTCGGATTATCCGAAAATCTAATACTTATTGCAAAAGAATATAAAAAGACATTTAGTACAAAAAACTTAAACGATTTAAGAACTAAAAGACGTCTACAGTAATATAAGATGTTTTTTTACACAGTGTTAAACAATGTGTTAACTAAAAAACGTCTACACACACTACAATATGTATTGGTTTTAAAAGGAAAAACAACAAATAAATTACAGCACTGTACTGTTCTTAATAACGTATAAACGATATATATTGTAAACTAAAAAATGTTTATAGTAATGTATATAAAAGTGAAATTTTTTACAAAGAAATAAACTACTGTATGTGTATAAACTAAGAAATGATTCTACTGTATGCATCGTTTTTACAGTAAAAACGAAAACAAATTACTTGGAAAAAAGTCAGTGATACATTTTTGTTTAGTAGATGTTATTCTAGATTTAGCTGCAATGTCCCTCCATATTTTTATCCACAAAAGTCCATTGGAGTTGAAGTTGGATTATGCTCGATGTATTGAAGGGCGATGTCAAAAGCGTTTTTTGCATCGTTCTGTGAATTCCGGGTGGGGGGTTCGTCTTCGCCGTCCGAGTCCTCATTCACAGTTCTCTGGCTAACAGCGGCAGCAATCTGGTCGTCATTGAGCTCTTCAAAAGTGTCAGTCTTTGTCACATTCGTTGATCCACTCTTAGACTTCATGGTAGGGACGTTCGGCTCCAGAGTTTGTAGATCTTTAAAAATTTCCAGTGCGTCGTTGTTTTGCTCATCTTCGGTATGCTCATTTTCAGTCATAACTTGTGGCCAAAGCTTACTCCACGATTTCCCCAGTGTCAGGTTTCAGTTCACCCTAAGCTGCAGCGATTGTGTAGATAGCATCTTTGATGTTCAGGGATTTCATTGCCTCAAATAAGTCATGAGCTCCTTCAGATTTTTCCAAGATTGAGCAGATATACTTTCTGCGATATTGCCTTTTTAACAATTCGATAACGCCCTGATCCATTGGTTGGATGAGTGAGGTCACATTAGCAGGCTGAAAAAGAGCTTTTATGTCCCCTTTCACCAAATCTTCCTCAGATGTGATGGTGCGTTATCCAACAGCACTAGGGCATGAACAGGCAGATTTTTTGCTTCAAGTCTTTTTCGAATGATGGCACAAACTCGTCGAAAAACCAGGATTTAAAAAGGTTGCAGTCCATCCAAGCAGATTTTTGACTGCGGTAATAAACCGCCAAGGAAGATAAGTTTATATTTTTGAGTGCCCTTGGCTTCTTAGATTTGCCAATGACGAACAAGGGGAGCTTGCGGGTACCATCTGCATTGCTACAAGGAATGACTGTTATTCTATCTTTTATAAGTTTCGTTCCTACCACGGATTCATTTGAAGCTGCGAGCGTTTTTGTTGGCAACATTTTGAAGTTCAGCCCTGTCTTGTCGATGTTATACACTTGGCAGGGTAACAGTTTATTTTCCTCTACAATTTCTTGAAAGTTAACTGAAAACTCCTTAGCAGCTGCGGCATCGTCAGATATTTTTCCGCCGGAAATAGAAACAAATCGGACATCATGACAAATTTTCCAACGATCAATCCAGCCTTCACTGGCAGCAAATTTACTTTCGGCTTCGTCTTTTGTGCAAAACTATCGCTTTTTCTTTGAGAATTGGCCCGGATATTGGAGTTTCTTTCCTTCTTTCTTGACAAAACCACATCCACAATGCGTTATCAAGCAGTTAAAGTTTAGGATTTTTTAATGTTTACCGATTCTTCTTCTTCAATCACAACTGTATAGCATTCAATGTCTTTCCGATTCTTCCTCCAATCCTTAATTGTCGTAACACCTACATTCAGTTCCTTTGCAATTTTTTGAGCGATTCTCCTTCGTTCACTCCTTGCAGCACTGCTAATTTTTCATTTAGTGAAAGAGTTACGCGTTTACGTTTGAATCCAGACATGTTGAAAAACAGACAACTGTACACACAATGAATCTACAGTAATAAGTACGGTAGAGAATACGGAATAAAGCAAACAACGACGTTTTTATAGTCCCAGCAAAGGATAAGACTGCACAGTAACGTACAGTATAACAATATGCCCAGCGATAGACACCGCAGCAATGGCCCGACAGGCGTCCAGTCAGTGACGAGTCGGCACAGGCTCGCGAGCCTCAGCATGGTCGGACTAACCAGAGTGACGGACCATCCAAGGTCGGATTAGAGGGGTTCAACTATACTGGGTGTACAAATGCGTGTATGAGTATATGACAGTCGGCAGTATGCTTCTTGTTGCAACGTCTTGTAACAGTGTCATAGTTTGTAATTTATGACTCCACTGCTGTACTGTCACCGTGTAGTGAAAGAAAATAATAAGTGACTGACGAAGATACTTGTTTAAGTCTTGTCTGTGACAAAAAATTGTCAGCAGGCAGAATTTACGTATTCTTGCACTACTCGCTATTACCTGCAGGAAAGACCTAACGCTCCATTTTCCCCCCACACGAATTTCGTTTACGTCGTCTGTACTGTCTTCCGTTTTGCATTACTGTAGTTCCTCGTGTCGTTAGTGCCGACAGTATCCATATTCATCGTTCACTTACAGACGTCTGGCATCAATGAACTATGTGGTGCTCCTTACGTGGATCCACAATCAGTTTCCTTCGTCAGCTTCTAAAATACATACCTACGAAAGTCAGAGTATTGAAATGCTGGGTAATCGCCATTCTCCCACCGTTCAGGAGCCACAAGGGTGGGAAAGTACGTCATTATGTGATACAATAAGCTGCTGTGAAGGTATCGCTGGACCAACGTCACCGTTTCCCGTACGTGAAATCGAATCACTATCTCTGGCTTGCGCAGGCAGCGCTATTCTTGATGTGGGACCCAAGCAGCCTTCAATATCCTACTTTATAGCATCAACACGGCAAGGAACTAATGTTTCAACTCAAAAACCTGTTTAAGAAAAATTAGAAGGCGCATGCTAATCTGTAGATACACTAGCAGAAATGTGAAGTGGCATGTGGTAAGTCATTATGCAGATCTGCTCAGTCGTCAGTCAACTGCGGTTACAAATGGAACTCTAGTGTCATAAAATGATGAACTCGTACTAAATTATTTACGATTGCGATTTCAGCTATTGCAACATTCTCAAGTAACAGCTGTAACGTAAGACCCTAAGTGACCACAGTTCCTACTTCACTGAGGTGCGTCAATGCAGATTCATTTCTCTTATGTCATTAAGTAGTTATATAGATCGCATGTTATGCAATACTTACCTTCCCTCCTCATTAGTAATGCGATAGTTTTCAAGAAATTGTAAGTTCATAGTTAGATAACGCGACAAATGACGAAAGGAGTTAGGTAAAAATATATATCTGACGCTACAGACATGACCTTAGCACCTAACACGTTCATAGAGCTTTAGTTGTAAAATGGTAGATAATGGTATTGCTGTAGGCTGTAACCTCCCCACCGAAAATTAAGTGTAGCAAAGTTAAATAAAAATGGAGCCACGAAGCAATATCGTCCCCACAGAAATATTTAAATAAAAAATAATAAATGGGAGCCAAGTGTAACCTTCCCGCAATGAAATCTGTTGATAATGACAATTAAATGTAAGAATCGTAATCTGACCCAAATGTGAGCTCCCCACAAAAAAATGGAAGTCAATTCAATGATAATGAAATCTCAGTGACAATGAAAACGCAAATTGACCGAAATGTCGATCTTTTGGCCCTGTGCAATAATCCGAATTCTTACCTCAGTAAAACTGCATGTCTAAATTCTGGTCTTATTCTTCGCCATAGCTTGGAGGAAATGCATCGCACATATTCTTTGAATTTAACTGAAACTTTTGTTTAAGGAAATGGAAAGGAAATTTTTTTTTTCAATTAAATAGCTCTTTTGTTAAAAATGCTTTGAAAACAAAATTATTATTGGGGTACTTCTTGAAAATTAATTACAATAAATATACATTACATTATCTGATGTGCGCAATGCAGCTTCATTACCTTGTTTAACAATATCTCATTCAGCATCTTGACCAGAGACCCATGTCGACGCCCGCGGACTGCGTCCCACTCGCGACTCTACCCGCAACTGTACAAGACTACTACTGCCGACAGACTACATGCAACTGCTCTCTCGCAACTGAATCATCTCGCACGCGCTACTCCTCTCTGGTCAGAGATTGTCATGGCTCGCCATCGCTGCATACGTGTTTCAAGGCACAGTGACACAAATGAGCGGAATATGACTAGTTCGACAGCATTTTTTACAGTAAGAAATATATTTCAATTCGTTGAGTGAATTCGTTCCGCAACACATGGTTTGACGTGTTTAGACAGTTTTAGCCAAATGCTACTTTTCTTTTTATACTGGGTGACCCAGGAGAGATGATCAGTAATCAGGGGTGTGACACAATGATCATCCGAAGCAAAAATGTGTAGTATATACAGCCTCAGAACTCATATATTAAAAGCTATGAGCACTTCTTCATCTTCGATACTGTGAAACAAATCTACTGGAAACTCTTTGATTTCCATGTTTTGGGAGGATGTGTGCGTCTTGTGTACTGAACCGGGGGCCTAAAACGACGGAGAGACTTCGTTCTGTCCTAGCTCTCAGTGGTTCACAACCCCACAACAGGCCACAGCAGTCCACCCACCCCACCGCCGCCGCACACCGAATCCAGGGTTCCCGGGAACGTCTCATACCAGACGGAGTGTAACCCCAAATGCTTTGCGTGGTAGAGTAATTATGGTGTACGCGTACGTGGAGAGAGTGTTTGCGCAGCAATCGCCGACATAGTGTAACTGAGGCGGAATAAGGGGAACCAGCCTGCATTCCCCGAGGCAGATAGAAAACCGCCTTCAAAACTATCCATAGGCTGGCCGGACCTCGACACTAATCGGCCGGGCGGATTCGTACCGGGGAGCGGCACGCCTTCCCGCTCGGCAAGCAGCGAGTTAGACCGCGCGGCTAGCCGGGCGGGCTTGGGAGGAGGTTGTGTTCCAAAAATGAACAGCATAGTGACAGAAGTGATAACACTTTCTGCAGGACCTGACCATCATTTTGCTGGACAATGCTCAAGCACGTACAGTGCAAGCTGTTAATGATGTGTTTGACTGATAGGGCTATACCACCTACTGCACTCCCCTCCCTTAAGCCCTCGTGAGTTAAACTCTATTTCCAAAGTGAAGGAAACACTTCACGGCATTCGCTTCAGAACTGCTAGAAATTTACTGGGCAATAGCCCGCGCCGCTCGAACTGTAACACAACTGGCACTGCTAAGAGTATCCTACGACTTCCACATCGCTGGCAACAGTTTATACACAATGCTGGTGACTACTTTGAAGGTCAGTAAAACTTTGAAACACGTATCTATTTTGTACGAGCTGTAAATAAATAGTTGCCACTATTAAAGATCCAACCCTCATATTTAAATACATTGTAAATCTATTATCTGTTATTTCAAATGGTGGGTTTTTTCTATAGCACACCTGTCAATAGCGTTTTTAGACAGACACGTATCTTTGGAACAGGCACTCTTTCACTCTCTCATTCGTCTAATTTTTTTCTGTAATATGGGTAATAATGGCTGAAGTTTATATTGTGTAGAAGCAAATTTTTCGTACAAAATTAGTTTTGAAATAAAATTGTTACGTAGGAATACATGATATACTGTCTTCGTCGGTCATTGTAAATCTTCTTGTGACATCTCTAATATTGTGTGTGAGAATGTAATATCAAATGTATGAAAACCCATGAGTAGAGAGCATATTACCTATCACATTACACTTACGTGATAGTGAGATTTAACATCATATGTAGCTTGCTCAGATGGAAAACGATATTGTCCTTGAGCGAGTGATTTCGAAAATATGTGTAATGAACTTCTTTTTCCCTTCACACGACCTAAGAAATTAGGAGCACTGTGGAGAGAGAGTAGGCTTTATACATTGTTACACATGTTTAACTGCATGATTCCGGAAATTTACGTTAGCTTAATGAAGAATTGTATCCAGCACAGTAAGACGACGGCTAATCGTGCTCCTGTTTCATTAACGAGAAACCGTACCTTTTCTCTGGTTAAAAAGTAATTATACCTTATTTCATATCTGAAACACTACCTTCACCCTTGTCTACTGTCCATGAAGCTACCATGTAAACGTCGAGCAAGTCATCGATTTTACTCTTAAACAAATACACTTTCGCATACACTGGGCCATCATTCGAGGATTAATTTCAAATGGCTCTGAGCACTATGCGACTTAACTTCTGAGGTCATCAGCCGCCTAGAACTTAGAACTAATTAAACCTAACTAACCTAAGGACATCACACACATCCATGCCCGAGGCAGGATTCGAACCTGCGACCGTAGCGGTCACGCGGTTCCGAGGATTAATTTAAAAACAGTCCAGTACCCCGGTACTCACCAAGATTTCAAGAGGTTTGTCATGCTTGTAAGTCAGATGCTATAACTGTAAGCTCCTTTCCAAATATCCCCGCTTGAGACTGGGTCTTTGTCTCCAATGCTTGTAGCCGGACCATGTGTTAAGTCTCTAATGGCCTCATCGTCGACACGGTGTCAGACTCCAGGTTTCTTTCCATCCCTTCTGCCTAACACAGCGTGGATGCTACATGTAAAATTTAATAAAAACATCAATTACTAAAACCAAAACACAGCGCACTGTTCGTTGTTTATAATCGCATTCAGACCTACGTAACTGGTTTTATTTCACAGCAAGAACGAAGCGAGGACTGTGTTACATCTAAGCACCAGTTTGTAGCAAGGAAAACACGCAGCATTGCCTTTGATACTAAACCGTCAATCACTGAGTTATCGGTTTGATTTTTTCTTTTTTTCCGATACAGCGACGTCAGTCATAATGCCGATAAGCGTCAAGTCTCGGCATTGTGCATCCTATCTTCGGCACTGCAGCAGCTAGACTCTACTGCGCCGTTTACTTCGCTGTTTTGCGAAGTGACATTTCCTGTGTACTCTGTTCCCTTTGCAACAAAAAAAACCGATTACCAGCATCTAGAGAAGGAGCCAGGTATGGCAGCAATAAGATTGCCTCAGGAAAAGTTACTACCGCGTCTGTCGAAGGTTTCGACTGTATGTACGGCTGTATCACAAATTGTATTTAAATTACATGTGCCCAGTACTTTGCAACCTCCAAGGCGCTTGGAGTGGCTTGCAGGAGATCAATCTTCGTGCAGGATGTAGGGCACAAAAGGCACTGGAGCATGTGGCTTGTGGTTTGTTCTTGTCCACAATCACAGGACGTATCTTCTGTTATGAAGCCTCATCTCGTCAGGTTGTCTCTGGATCGTCCAACTCCTGATCGTAATCTGTTTAAAGATTTCCACACCAGCCACAGCCAACTCTCGTTGTGTCCAGGTGGTAGTTCTTCAGCTTCTGGCGTCTGCAGGCGAGGCGTCGACTTCTTCCATAACTCCAGCCTTACCTTCTCTGGTGAAATGGTGAGCTTCTCGGATGTTCTTAGGAAGCTCTTTCGCGATCTCAGCCGTTGCTGTGGTGGTTTATGTCCGTGCAGTGTATGGGCACTGTCCTGTTCCACTTTCAGTCTCTCCTTGTTGGCAGCCACTGTTCTACGTATCCAAGGTGGCGCTATTCCAGCCAGGCAGTAGAGCTTATCAGTTGGGGTAGGTCTTAAGCAACCCGTGATCAACCTGCAGGTTTCGTTGAGAGCAATGTCTACTTATCTGGCATGAGATGACCTGTACCAGACTGGAGAAGCATATTCATCAGTAGAAAAGCACAGTGCCATTGCAGAACAGCGAATAGTTTGTGGATGTGATCCCCACTGTGTCCCAGCTAGTTTGCGAATTAGGCTGTTTCGAGCGGAGATTTTCATTTTGGTGTTCTTGCAGTGAGTTTTGAATGTCAGAGTTCTATCGAGAGTGACTCCCAGGTATTTAGGTGCGTGATGATGCTGGAGTTGGATGCCTGACCATGCAATATGTAGCTCACGATTAGCTTCCCTGTTCCTTAAATGAAAGTCACACACTTGTGTCTTCGAAGGGTTTGGTCTGAGTTGGTTCCGATTGTAGTAGTTTGACAGTGTTCTAAGTGCTGTTGTCAGGTTTCTTTCCACTCTTTCAAAGCATGAGCTCTGCGTAGCAAGGGCTAGGTCATCTGCATATAAGAATCTCCTTGTGCCTGGGGTCAATGGCTGGTCGTTGGTATAGATGTTAAGAAGTGGAGCCAAGACGCTTCCCTGAGGTAGACCATTTTTCTGCGCTCTCCAGCGACTGCGTTGTCCTTGAAATTCAACAAAAAACCTGCGGTTTTGGAGGAGGGTTCTGAGTAGTCAAACGAGGTGGGCGTTGTTGATCATATTGTATAGTTTTGCATGGAGTAACCGATGATGGACAGTATCATACGTTGCTGTGAGATCCAGGGACGTCAGGTTTCTCGGCTGATCCTTTCACACCAGAAACATCATCTTGGTCCTTTGCAGGACCACAGTTGATCATCATATCGATGAAACTAGTGTACTTAGAAGATAGGTTCCGGCTGCTTCATGCACATGGCTTAGCCTTGGTTATGGTTATACACCGTCCAGCGTGCAGTCACATTATAGTTGGATTTGGGGCGGGGGGGGGGGGGAGGGGGGGGGAAGACGCGGAAACGGGGCAGTCGTTCTTGTAGTGCGGAAACGGGGCGATTTATCTGACTTCCAAAGGCTTTCGGGCCAATAGTGGAAGCATTTCCAAAACTGCTAATTTTGTGAACCGTTCGCGTGCCACCGTGGTTAAAGCATAATATGCATGGAAAAATAACGCTGCCCGAAAGAGGAACTGAGGAAACTGTGGTGCACAATGGGTCATAAACAAGAGTGAGCATAGGCTCTAGACATGTGCACGGGCGAATAGACGTGCAACTGTTGAGCAACTGACGGCTTACCAACAGTGTCTCCTCAATGGGTGTTCAGCTGTTGCATGCTATGCAACAGGCTGTAGAAACCGGCTCCAAGGTTGTATGGGACCCTTACCAGTTGGGTCTGATTCAAGAGATTGAGAAGGTCCAAAGAAGAGCTGCAAGATTCGTGACTGGTACATTTAGGCATCGCGAGAGCGTTACAAATCTCATAGAAAGTTTGAATTGCGACACACTTGCAGATAGACGGCGCGCTAAACGGAAGGGGTTGCTCACTAAATTCCGAAATCCGATTTTCACTGAGGATGTAGAGCATATATTATTACCTCCAACTTTCAAATCGCGCAATGATCACCATTCAAAGATAAGGGAAATTAGGAGCTCGTACTGAGGCGTTCAGACAGTCGCGATCCGCAACTGGAACAGAGGGGGGGGGGGGGGGGGGGGGAATATGACTTTGGCGCGAATTGTGCCCTCCGCCACACACCGCTTGGTGGCTAGCGGAGTATATATGTAGATGTAGAGCGAGCGTTGCTGCGTATGGGCCTCTGCAGCAGGCGCCTGGTTCACCCACTCATGCTGACTGCCGTTCATCGGCAACGAAAGCTGTAACTTTCACGCAAATACCGCAAACGGACGTCTACTGCGTGGGGGACAGGTAGCCTTTTCAGATGAATCACGTTTCAAGCTCCATCACACAGATTTTCGTTGCAGGGTACGGCGCGAATCGTCTGAAAACAACAAACAACCTCCAACAATCGCCGATACGGTTCAGGCCGGAGGAGGAAGCGTTGTGCTCTGGGGAATGTGTCCGCAGCTCGTGGTCTTGTGGCTAGCGTTGCTTCCTCTGGATCACGGGGTCCCAGGTTCGATTCCCTGGCGGGTCGGGAATTTTCTCCAACTGGGGACTGAGTGACTGTGTTGTCCTCATCATTATTCGAAACGTGGCGAGACTGGAAGTGGAAAGGATGGGAACTTGTCTGTGCGCTGATGGCAACGAAGTTGAGCGCCTCACAAACCAGTATCATCATTTGGGGATGTTTTCGTGGTATCCCCTGGTTGATATCCTTGTTCTGGAAGGCACAGTGGATACACACAAGTATGCATCTATCCTTGTGGACCAAGTCCACCACTACACGGAATTTCTTCTTCCTCGACACGATGCCATCGACCAGCAGGACAAGGCAACATGTCACACAGCTCGCAGTATATGTGCGTGCTTCGAAGAGCGCCTACTCCTCGGATTTAAACCCAATAGAGAATCTGTGGAATTATCTCAGTTGAGCTGTTCGTGCAATGGAGGCTCAGTTGAGGAACCTAGCGCAACATAGCACTGTAGGCCGTATGGTTTCACATCCCTGTCAGTACCTATCAGAATTTCATTGACTCTCTTCCTGCATGTGAAGATCGTCGTTTAGGCTTGCGACTAGTAGTCACATTAATGTGCCTGGACAGTGTATTAGGCTGTCATTTGGCGTACTAAGACGTAAAGTAGTGATAACGTAATTAAACTAGAATGGCGATACAAATTACAGCTAAGAAAAATTACATTAAAACTTAGCTGAGAAGCTGGTCGTTTGCAATATAAGTACCCCTCCAATTTTTAATAATATTTCAAAAATCTTTATTTTAATTGGGTGAATCCGCAAATGTAATTAAATATTACTCTAACAGATAACATACACCATCCCTTTTAAAAGATTAGTTCCGTGCTAGCTCCTATATGCTCGCCTTAAGACAGTATGGTATTGTGTGTTCAGAATAATTAATGTTAAAGTTTATACTATAAATATAACGGCATGCATATCATTATTTAATTTTTCTTTCATTGTCACCAGTAGTTTTCATATCAGAATATGATCAGCGCTGATGTAGTTTTATGGCATTTTGTACTCTCAGATCAGTTCCTGTTATCACATAGATAGTAAATATAGGATCTACGTTGGTGGGAAGGCTGTAATACGACCACCAAATCAACACCACCAATGCCGGCTTTGTGAGGAAGAAAGAAAACCAACTAGTAACGGTAAAAGAAAAATTCAGCACTTGCAGTGAGACGACTTGAATCTTCATTTCACTAACAATTTATCAAACTATCTCGTACAATACTGTTCAGATAAGCATGCAAGTTCTGCTCCTAACTACTACCGTTTGTCCGAAGGTACTGTCCTATACAGGTGAATCTTTAGTAATGCTGTCTGAAAACTGTGGTCGTGTACAGTGCTTACCGTAGCTGATTCTGAAATATACTATTGAGCCAAAACATGATGATCATTGACCATCGCGAAACTGAATGCCGTCTGGCAGGGCAAATAAGAGGAGCGGCAGGGGTATAAGCAAAGCAGAGACGAATTGGGGTATTGTTCTAGCGACGATACGCGCCGGGAATGAGGAAATTCATAGACTTGGTTGAGTTTGACAAAGGAAAGATTGTTATGATCCGGCGCCTGCGAAGAAGCATCCCGAAAAAGGCGGCACTGGTCGGTTACTCGCTAGAGACGGTCTCCGGGGGAAGTGGTTTCAGGACGGTCAAGCCACGAGCAGGCGACGGACCTGTTGGACTACCACGCTTTATCACAGCACGTAGATGTCGGAGGCTTGCCTGCCTGCTCTGTTAAGCGGGATTGATGGCGATAGTAACTGTTCTCGAAAGAACAGATACCATTGATGACCGTGCAGCTTCTGTAAAATAAATAATTGAACCCTCAGCTGCCGAGAGGTGTCGAGAACAGTTACTATCTTGTCCCTGCACTCGCGCTATTCGCCTGTGTCCGCGGTGGCTCAGATGGATAGAGCGTCTGCCATGTAAGCAGGAGATCCCGAGTTCGAGTCTCGGTCGGGGCACACATTTTCAGCTGTCCCCATCGACGTATATCAACACCGTCAGCAGCTGAGGATTCAGTTAATTATGAACAATGTAAACGTGTCGCCTGGTCGGATGAATCACATCACAGGTCGATGGTTGCTTCCAGATACGCCCTCATCCAAGCAAACGGCTGCTTGGAAAACGGACCTCGACTCGAACGCGTGCCGGTGAGGAAAGAGCTAAGCTATGGAGGGACATTCACGTGGGCTTCCATGGGAACCGTTGTTGTAATCGAAGACACCAGCACAGCTATGGAGTACGTGAACGCTGTTACAGACCACCAGCATTCTTTCATGTTTGAGGTCTTCTTTGCCGGCGATGGCTTCTTTCCACCAGAATCGTGCTGCCGTGGTTTCAGGAGCATCGTAGTGATTTCGTGTTAATGTCTTGGCAACCGAATTCGCCGGATCTGAATCCAATGGACTACATGTTGTACGCAAAAATCGTATTCGCATGCATCCATGTCTGAAGAATGTTAGAGTACATCGAAACAAGACGGGCCCTGCAATGTGATGTTTCATGCATAAAAACAATATCCTGAGCTTGTAATTATAGTCTGTCCCTGTGCAAGAATCACAGTATCCGAGCGGGTATAGGATGTAAATCAAACAGTGACATGAAATCGCTGCTGCATTGCACACCAAAAGTGAAATAGCGTGCTATTAAGCAGCTGGTCATAATGTTTTGGCTCATCAGTGTATATGCATTTCATATACTCGAAGCCACGACGGACAACAGAATAAATTTGATACTCGTTGACCAGCTCACCACTGAAAAACTTTCGTATGCACGTGGACGGAATTAAAGAACAATAGCGCTAATCTACATCTGCTGCAAGGAGTGGGAAAACTAGCTCCTCTGAAAGAATCAGCGCGAATTCAGGAAAAACCACTCGTGTGAACAGTAGGTCGCTTTGTCCACAAAAGACATCCTGAAACAGTAGAACCCAAGTGCATGGGTCAATTTCGTCTTTCTAGATTTCTGTGCTACATCATCGAGTACCAAACAAGCTACGATCGTACGAAGAATCTTTGCAAGTTAAGTGATTGACTCGATGAATATTTGACTAAGAGAACCCAGTACATTGTTGGCGGCGATTGTTCCACAGAAACTAATATAAATGATTTATCTGACAGCATCAGCAACACTGTATGATTGTTGGCCGACGATGCTGTTGCGTGCAGGAAAGTAACGTCGTTGCATGATCGTGAGATACTGCAGAAAGACTTGCAACAGGTATCCACTTGGCGCAATGAATGACAGCTGTCTGTAACAGATCGTATAAATATTTAGGGTTAATACTAAGAAGTAATATGAAATGAGGCGATCTTGTAAAACCAGTATCAGATAAACGAGTGGAACTTTAAAACTTTTTGGTTGGGTTCTCTGCAGAGGCAATGTATCTGTAAGGGAAATAAAATACAACTAGCTAGTGCGACCAATTCTACTTTATTCTTCAAGTGCTGGAAGCCCTTGTCAACCAAGCATGACAAACTAATCTAGAGTCTCTGAAAAGAACTGGACTGTATGGTGAGGAGGTAAAAACCATGCCCTACCGGTGTTCTCATTTGGTTTCGCCGTTATATAAAAACTTCAAAATGACGTCTCTGCTTTACTTTCGCAGTAGCTGATTCCTGCTTGAAAATCTTCACTGTACGTCATTTTTTATTCACTACACAAAGTAACGGAACGGTTCGTCACAGTTACTGATTGAGTTCTCTACAGCATATTCATTTTCGTAGTTAATTAGTGCTGATCTATAACTATTCACTTCACTGGTCAGAATTTATGAAGCATTGCAATTAACGCTAATCGGACTTCTGGCGGTTTCGTATGTTTGCCACAGTTTCAGAAGAAACATTCGCGTGATTACAATTTGTTGAAATGTATGTACAGCTGTATGTGGGAACTACTGCATTCATGTTGGCAGTTGAGCGGAAGAGTGCTCTGCGAATATGGGAAATCGAAGAGGAAGCGCGTAGACCACGTGCTGACTTCCAGGATTTCCTGTGTGGTGCGAGGCAGAGTTAATTCCTTTCTCGAAGAAGCGATATGTTGCCGTGCCCAGCTTGATCGCGACATTAGTCTCCAGTCGAGCACATATGGGACACCATCAGACAAGTCCAGTGTCACCCACAACCAGCATTAACCGTCCCTGTATTGACTGATTTAAGTGCAACAGGCGTCGAACTTCATCCGACACCTGTGCGCCACAATGCATGCACGTTAGCATACTTGCGTTCAACATTCTGGCGATTACATCGGTTATTAATGTACCAGCATTTCACATTTGCAACGACATTTGACGCGCTGACATTAACCTGTGATCTTGCAACATTACTCATTTACGGATGTTACGTAGGCAAATTTATTCCCGAAGTATCATTACTCGCAATTGCTTATTTCTTGGTGTTCGGTTTTTTCCCGTCACTGTAGAGAATAATTAATTTCCCTTTATGTATACGTCAATCAAATCCAGTCAGCGTTTTATGTGCGTCTGTCTGTGTGTGTAAGAGGGGGGGGGGGAGGGGGAGGTGAAGACTCTTTATTTTGGCAGTTTTTGTTTCCTGGTATTTAATTAGATTTTTGAGTTTCTTCTTCGTTTACCTGCAGCCACCAAACTCTAGAGAAGAGCTATTCTATGTCGCGCGAGATTTTGAAGTGAGATGGAATTTTCCGCATTATTTGGTTGCCTTTATTTGGAATCATATGGTTCCGCAGTACCCAGACAACAGCTGTTTCAGTTATAAGCACGATTTCGTTGCTCTCTTATTTGTTGTCGTCGGTAATGGGATGGTGTCAAACACTGTATCAGTTTCATCTTCCGCAATAATGCCTCGTGTTTTCAGTGATTCCCATATTCTTTGCCAGTCATTTTGTTTACGTTTGACAGAAGAGTAATAGAGTACGTGGTAACCAAAACAGCCTTTTATCACAAATTTCTCTTATTGTCGGTAATCGGTTTCAGTCGTAATGGCCGTCGTCAGACTGAACTGTCTCCTTAAACTTAGTCCGCAGCTCGTGGTCGTGCGGTAGCGTTCTCGCTTCCCGCGCCCGGATTCCCGGGTTCGATTCCCGGCGGGGTCAGGGATTTTCTCTGCCTCGTGATGACTGGGTGTTGTGTGATGTACTTAGGTTAGTTAGGTTCAAGTAGTTCTAAGTTCTAGGGGACTGATGACCATAGATGTTAAGTCCCATAGTGCTCAGAGCCATTTGAACCTTAAACTTAGTAAAAGAAACAAACAAAATTGATAGCCATTGGTTGGCGTCGTCACATAATACAGAAACATGATAAAGTTATGATGAACACTCTTGGGCCATAATGTAGGAACGTCCTCAGCTTATCAAGGTGACCATGTCTCTCCTAGGAAGGCTGTCACGATATGCATCACTAGTTTATTTCAAGTTAGTGTCTGACTGTGGGAGATGGTGTCGTTTAAGTGTTAACCTTGTGATAATTATTTGCAAATGAGCCTATACGTTACCAGCTTGTCCGGGTGGTCTAATGCGAAACACATGAAAGTATCTCACTAGAACAGATATAGCCCTTATTCAAGCGCTAATGTTATGAATGTTTAGTTCTATCTATATCAGCTTCGGTGAATCATCGCTTTTAAGAGGCCTCATTAAAAATCATACAAAATAACTGTTTTTCCTATTCTGCTAACGCTGCTATTCATCTGTGTACTGATAGTATTCCACTCTGCATAGAGTCCATTCAAATAGTTGAACTAAAAGTTGAAATTCCAATGCATAAACAACTCCCCTGGATTGCAAGCGTAATTTTTTTCTTAAAAAAAAAACTGAGTGACGACATCTCAGAGGTTCTTTGAGAACCAGCAACATTTTAATCGCACTTACCAATAAAATAAATTCCCCGGTTGTTTCCCTTTTCCTGTCGCTCTGCATTGTATTCAAGCTGCTGTTCTAAACGCCAGTGCGTAGTGTCATAAATTCCTGGTAATTCGTGGTTCGTCACAGCGTATCAGTAAATAAGATGACAGCTCACCTGGCATCGTATTTCTCCGAAAGAGGTTTACATCATATCAGAAGCCAGAAATAAGTATCATGATTACGCGAACGATATGTTTGTTAGCTAGGAGGCGTTACGGTATAATCTCTGAAAGCAGTAAGTCACATCTTGTTTGAATGTTTTTGAAATAGCGAGGGAAGAATTTCCATTAAGAACAGAAACTGTTGCTGAATGTATGTGATGTATTCTAGATTTGTGGCATTTTGATCGTGTAAGTGTATTGAGTGCTTCTAGTTCTGTATTACTCCATTTCACTACTCCAAATGAATAGGTCAATATTGGTATGGCATAAGTATTTATAGCTTTTGTCTTGTTTCTTGCTGCCAATTCTGTTTTCAGTATTTTTGTTAGTCGTTGTCTATATTTTTCTTTTAGTTCTTCTTTAATATTTGTATTATCTATTCCTATTTTTTGTCTGTATCCTAGATATTTATAGGCATCTGTTTTTTCCATCGCTTCTATGCAGTCGCTGTGGTTATCCAATATGTTATCTCCTTGTTTAGTGTTTTTTCCCTTGACGGGCTATTTTTCTTACATTTGTCTGTTCCAAAAGACATATTTATATCATTGCTGAATACTTCCCTTATCTTTATTAATTGGTTGCGTTGTTGATTTGTTGCTGCCAATAGTTTTAGATCATCCATGTATAGCAAATGTGTGATTTTGTGTTGGTATGTTCCAGTAATATTATATCCATAATTTGTATTATTTAGCATGTTGGATAGTGGGTTCATTATTATTATTATTATTATTATTATCACCACTAAAATTTAAAAACAGAAGACTCCTCTGGTTTTTGAGTAACAATGACCAACATTCTGCAGTACCCTCACATTCATCTAAGAGAACGGTCAATGTCCAGATAAGAGAGATGACCGAAGTCTACAAACGCCACTGCAAGATATGCAGCTGTACTTAGTTACAGTTTTGTTGACGGATACATAGTCAGCGATTAAAGTTTTGGGTTTTAAGAAAATGTTTCCAAACACAGCTCATTGCGCTGAGAGTGCAATGTCACGAAAACAGATGTGGTTTTGGAGCCAGAAGTTTGATAAAGCCAGAACTCGTGCTCGAGACGAGTGAGGGTCAGGTCTGCTAAGCACATCCACCTCACAGGACGACGTGGGTCGTTTCGGAAAGCTGATTCGAGCCGATCATCGCATTCATTCATGCGACGCAAATACGCACGGCCTCAAAATCTCCATCGACAGTTTGGTAGATATCGTGTTAAATAAATGAATAAATAAATAAATAAATACCTCTTCGTTGAATTACGTGAAGACGTAGACTCAGTGCGTGTGGCGGTAACTGTGCGACGAAAATAAAGCCAAGCGAATGACGTTCTCCCTCGTGCACTTACTGCGGTATCAGTCAGAGGGTGTTCCATTAGCTGTACCGTATCGCCACACAGGACGAAGCCTGGGTGCGTCATGTAACACTTTAAGATGAGGAAAGCATCAATATCATGGCGACGTCCCCACCCCCATCTCCTCCGCCAAAAGATCAAATCAGCGATATCCGCAAAGACAGTTATCGCTAGTCATTTAGAAAAATATGGGCAGTGCTGCTTGTTGATTTCCTCAGCATTTGGAAGACCGTGAAAAATGGCAGTTATTGTGCCTCTCTGGAATGGTAACAGAAGGTGATACGTATGAAAAGAAATTATTGCTTTCGAGAGGTGTCGTGTTGCTGCATGACAAAGTTTATTTGCATACAGCCTCAGCTACGCTTGATTTCATCCAGTGTTTCCGATGGACGATATTGGAACACGTTCCATGCAGCCCCAATCTTGCACCAAGCTATTTTCATCTCTTCAGACCCTTAAAGAACCACCTGGCCGATTGCCGCTTCAAAACAGATGCCGACATGTTGAACGAGACATTTGTCGAGTGACTCCTAAACGTGTGAACCTTGATTTATTTTATTCCCGTTTCGGCAGATTGGTCTATCGATGGAAAAATGTGTATTAATCCCTTATAGGAACTTTGGATATCTCGTTGATTTCCTGAAAACATCTTTTCTCGCAGAGGACTTGTTACCTTATTTTTTGAACTACTCTCGGAATTAAATTAGTGCTCTGCCTGTATTTACCACTCTTCTAATGGGGATTATGGGGAGGGGAGAGAAGGGTGGGAGAGACCACTGGGAAACTTCCCTTTCTTACCGACATTGGCAACATGCTAAACAGAGCCACATACATTCTGTTCAACTATAAGAACAGCTTATTTTGAAAGATTTCATTTGCTATGACCACAACAAACACTAACAAAAATTATCCCATTCGTATGGCTGATTTTTTTAGAGGCCCGACGAACTCTTAACGAGTTGTGTTTATAGTAGCTCCATTGAGCTGTCGCATTACTATGCCCACTTGTCTTAACGCCCATGGATGTCAGCTACGTGTAACTGTCCGATATAAGTTGCGCAATGCTGCGAAGGTGACATGTTATCGCGCGGTTATATAGCTGTGGGAAGACAACCTTTATTGGAGCTGCGCCAGCTATACTGGCATTTGACGGTGCCTGTAATCTGGGCATTTAAGAGCAGATACTGCACTCGCTCGTCACTACTTGCGTAATAGCGATACCTACAACTGGCTTCATGGCGCTGCCGTTGGTCAACCACAATTATTTTTGTACAGCAGCTGCAGTAGCACCTCTGATGTAATAAATTGCATCTCTGATTTTCTTCTCCTTCTTTTCTTCTTCGTTCAAACAAGGTCGAGTAAAAACAATCCCTTTTCAATATTAATGGAACTACTGACTCCATCTTGCTTGCGGTTGGCCGACGTCTCATGGTTCGTCTCATGGTTCTTTGGGTTTATAAACGTATGCTTGAACGGAGGAGGAGGAGGAGATTAGTGTTTAACGTCCCGTCGACAACGAGGTCATTAGAGACGGAGCGCAAGCTCGGGTGAGGGAAGGATGGGGAAGGAAATCGGCCATGCCCTTTCAAAGGAACCATCCCGGCATTTGCCTGAAGCGATTTAGGGAAATCACGGAAAACCTAAATCAGGATGGCCGGAGACGGGATTGAACCGTCGTCCTCCCGAATGCGAGTCCAGTGTGCTAACCACTGCGCCACCTCGCTCGGTTGTGCTTGAACGGGAAATGGTCTTGTGTAATCAGATGTAAATGAGAGAGCCATTGCCCCTATTAGTTACCAGTACAAATTCATCGGTTGGTTTATTAACTTAGAAGTGGTGACATTTGTAGCGAACCTATTTCGCAATTTACTCCCTTGATCTCTAGCAAAAAATTCATCTCAGTTGTTTCTGCCCTCTAATCTTGTTGCCTTAAAAGGTTTCTATATCATGAGAAAAGGCAGTTTTGTTTTGGATGATGTTTGCTATTATGAGCGTGTTGAAAACATGAGTGATGTATTACTCTTTGGCTACCAGAGGTTGTATTAGTAACAGAAGACGACAGAGAGTGTCCGTTGCCACAGAAACTATATTCAGTCGTCGGAGAGAGAGAGAGGAGCTTTGATGGCGGACATGCAGAACAGAGGATAAATTTTCTTTGAAAAAAAAAATGTTCAAATGTGTGTGAAATCTTATGGGACTTAACTGCTAAGGTCATAAGTCCCTAAGCTTACACACTACTTACCCTAAATTATCCGAAGGACAAACACACACACCCATGCCCGAGGGAGGTCTCGAACCTCCGCCGGGACCAGCCGCACAGACTATGACTGCAGCGCCTGAGACCGCTCGGCTAATCCCGCGCGGCAAATTTTATTTGAGATGTTCCCTGATTTAACTGAGGATAGGGGACGTTTCTGAGACAATTTCATAGAATGGCAACACATTTGAAAAAAGGTAACATAAACAGCGTTTTCATTTGCAGCAAGTGCTAGCCGTGTAATTATTGTAGTGTAAAGATTGAATTTTGTTCAACAATATCTACGTTTTGGTATCGAAGGCAAATTATCGGTCATGTGTTCATAATCTAATAATAACTCATCACCATCCACCTTTAGACAACGGCCTTGCCGCAGTGGATACACCGGTTCCCGTGAGATCACCGAAGTTAAGCGCTGTCGGGCGTGGTCGGCGCTTGGATGGGTGACCATCCAGACCGCCATGCGCTGTTGCCATTTATCGGGGAGCATTCAGCCTCGTGATGCCAATTGAGGAGCTACTCGACCGAATATTAGCAGCTTCGGTCAAGAATACCATCATAACGACCGGGAGAGCGGTGTGCTGACCCCACGCCCCTCCTATCCGCATCCTCCCTGAGGATGACACGGCGGTCGGATGGTCCCGGTAGGCCACTCGTGGCCTGAAGACGGAGTGCTTTAGAGTACCATCCACCTTTATTTAAAAGCGTTTTGTAGGAAAAGTAAAGAGTAAATTTGTAAGCTGAATGCTGTTTGTCTGAATCAGTGTTCATTCTTGATGATAATGCAAAAGAAGATTACACTCTCATGTTAGTACGACTCACTACTGTGTCATTAAAAGGGTTTCATACAACTTTAAGGTCCGCAGCTCGTGGTCGTGCGGTAGCGTTCTCGCTTCCCACGCCCGGGTTCCCGGGTTCGATTCCCGGCGGGGCCAGGGATTTTCTCTGCCTCGTGATGACTGGGTGTTATGTGCTGTCCTTAGGTTAGTTAGGTTTAAGTAGTTCTAAGTTCTAGGGGACTGATGACCATAGATGTTAAGTCCCATAGTGCTCAGAGCCATTTGAACCATTTTTACAACTTTAAGTTAAAGCAATCCTTTCATTCATTGGTCAACATGTCAATAAGTTTCTCCTCACAGCTTAAAAGTAATCTTGTCAGAACAGTTCTGTGACGTCTTGCACCGTTGCGTGTACAGCTACGGGACATAAAGTAAATGATAGGGCAATTAGCCGCGCAGTGATTTATTTCACGAATGTGCAGTGCAGCAATTCATATTACGCAGTCAAATAAGACCGAGTCGAGCTGGACTATCCGTTGCAGGTAAGAAACAGTTGTAGAGCCGAAACGAACTTTCTCAGATGGAATTGGAGAACTGTATTCGTTTGCAGATTTTCGCATAATTCAGTGGATCGTTTCCTTATAGGACAAAGTTGCAATACGCGACAGTTACCTATTGTGTTGTTTGACGAGGAAACGATTCTGTGTACTATTGATAGACATTATTTTTATTAAGTTTCATTCACAGATAGCGGTTTAGAGAGTTGGCACAACACACATTGAAAGTTATTTCACAGTTGATGTTCGTGGTTAAAAATACGGCGGTAAAGGCTGCTCCTGATGAGAACACATGGGCGACATAAGAAGCATTAAAATAAGTCCATACTACTGCTGAAGTGTAAAAACTGTACAATAATGGTAATACGAAACATTCTTAAGTAAGGCGTTTTCGCATCGAGTTACTACGTTTCAGCTTAATTTCACCTTTGATGTCCACGTCTAACTTCCATAACACAGTAAGATTATAGATGATGTTATGCATTCTGGTTTTTAGATCTTTCCTCTTATGTCTGACGATGTCTGCGTGAGACTAATTAATTCGATTACTTATGGCGATTGAGCCTACATTGCTAGTTGAAATAACTGAATAAAATACAGCATCAACATTAATATTACTCTGAAAAAGTGGCCGCCCACATTAATGGAAATTGTGTTCACAGAAGTGTTCTGAATCAAACGGCATCAGTTCGATCCTACTGGAATGATTGAATAGTGATATTGTGACAGAGTATAGATTCCATTGCTGCAAAACATAATCTTTTATTTGGGCCGATCATGCAAAATAATTCATGTACACAGGAATCGTCGTAAAAACTGCATATATTTACTGCACGGGTATGACGAGAAGAGCGTACAGAATTCCTTTGAGCTTGGAAGAAATCAGCGGAACAAATGCGCGACGCGTTTTGCTGCGCAGCGCAGTTTACCTGCAAACTATGAGTGGTCTGCTGCAACGACAGTGATCTCAGGGGGCACACAGACCTGGAGTCGGAGCAAGGCATCATTCTTCACGGAGATGGCTGCACAACGTCTCCTCTCTAGCATCGTCCCTGCACAACTGATCTCTTGCTCCATAGAGAAAACAGTTTCCTTTGGACGGTTGGCTTCGGACAGTTTCTTGCAGTCGCTCCTCTCACATTGCCAATTGGTTCCTTAGGCACACCCCTCCTACAGGAGCAACAGAGGTGTTTCTTTAAGTTACCTGCTAGGGTCCATTTTGCACGAGGCCTGTGAGACTTTACCTTCACAACCAAATTTGAGCATAACAATCTCGACCTTATTTCCTTTCCAAAGAAGAGGCAATTTTCGAAAAACACCTGGACACGCAATTAATAACCATGTGTCGCCACGTGTGCACCATGCCATTCCTCATATCTCCTTCCTCACGTTTACTGTTTTAAAACTGTCTCTATAAATAGCATAGTATCCTAAAAAGAACGCCGGCCGCTGTGACCGAGTGGCTCTAGGCGCTTCAGTGTGGAACCGCGCGACCGCTACGGTCTCAGGTTCGAATGCTGCGTAGGGCATGGATGTGTGTGATGTCCTTAGATTAGTTAGGTTTAAGTAGTTCTAAGTTCTAGGGGACTCATGACCTCAGATGTTAAGTCCCATAGTGCTAAGAGCCATTTTTATAAAGAACACAGTGTATCCTCATTATCACATATCGAGCGTTTTTGATAACGAATCACAATATTCATATTCTTAAAATGGGTACAATTTGTTGACGTAATGAATACTGTCTTCTGCATAATTGTTAGGCCTGTTGTGGGTATGTTTCTTAGAAAATACAAGTAATTATAAAGTCCGAGAAACATTTTAAGAAATCGGTGTAGGTAAACTGCCAAGAGCAATGTAATAAGTGATATGGTGTGTGAAAGACTCAGTTTATGGTACAATACTTATCGATGAGTCTGCCTTTTTGCAAGAACAAAATTATTGTTTTGCTACATACCCAAACATGTTTCACCAGTTGCGGAATCCTCAATGGGCTTTTTTCTTTTATTTTTGTGAAGTACGTAAACTGATAGCCAACGGGCTTGTCGCAGTGGTAGCACCAGTTCGTCAGATCACCGCAGTTCGGCGCTGTTGGGTTTGGCTAGTACTTGGATGGATGAGTATCCGATCTGCTGAGAGCTGTTGGCAAGCGGGGTGCACTCGGTCCTTGTGAGGCAAACTGAGGAGGGCTTATCTGAGAAGTAGCGGTTCTCGTCACGCAAACTAATGCCAGCCGGGATGGTGGTGTGGGCCTGCCGAAGTCTGTGTGGAGGGAGTTTAGTTTTACATACACTGATAAGCTTCTTCATGGCATTGATGGTACGTGTCGCTGTAACAAGACACGGATCACCCTAGCGAAGATATTGGGAAAATCCATGGATATAATAGGTTTTGGCAACGGTCAGATTTTAATTATACAGAGCGTGTGAATGGGTATCTCTAAACGACGAAGCTGGTCGAATGTTCACGACCTTCTCGCGTGAGCATCTACGGAAAAAGGTAGGACAGTGAAACTACCACTAGGCGCTAAATGGTTGGTAAATGTGGCATCTCTGCTGAAAATTAAAATGCTGGTGCACGCACAAGTGCTTCGCAGCACATCATTCATCGTACATTGTTGAACATGGTGCTCTGCAGCAGACGGTCGTTACGTGTTCATTTGTTGACCCAACGACATTATCAGCTAAGATTGCAGTGAGCACGGGACCATCGGGAATCGACCGTCCATCAATGAAACGTGTCGGCTCTTCTCGTGAATCGTATTTTTGCTGCACTAGGTCGATGGTCGTCTCCACAAACGCAGTTATCGAGGGAACGGCAGCTTGGAGCGCGCCACGGACGCAGGCTTGTGGGAGCTACTCTCCTGCGCTTGCAAGGGCCTGTTGCAATCGAAGACACGCTGACAGCTGCGAACCACCTGCATCCCTTCATGCTTCATGTCTTTCCCGACTGCGATGTCATCTTTCAGCAGTATAATTGTTCGTGTCTCAAAGCCCCAGAACCGTTCTACAGTGGTTTGAGTTGCATTTTACAGTAAACTTACGTTGATGCCTCGGCGACCAGATTCGTCTGATGTAAATCCGGCTACCAGATTCGCCTGATGTAAATCCTATGGAACCCATTTGGGTCGCTATCGGGCGGGGAAGAGCCGAGCGGTCCAACGCGCTGCAGTCATGGACTGTGCGGCTGGTCCCCGGCGGCGGTTCGAGTCTTCCCTCGGGCATGGGTGTGTGTGTGTTTGTCCTTAGGAGAATTTAGGTTAAGTAGTGTGTAAGCTTATGGACTTATGACCTTAGCAGCTAAGTCCCATAAGATTTCACACACATTGGAACATTGGCTACCGGGCGCTATCACCTCGTGCGCGAATCAGGCGGCCGTTTTTCACTCGAATTACGTGACTTGAGCGTGGACAGCTAACGCCACATACCTCCATAAACCTACAAAGTATCGGATCCCTGATATGCAGAATCGGTGGTGTATTTCGTTCAAAAAACAGAAACAAGCTATTAAACAGGTGGTCATAATGTTTTCCCTTGTCAGCGTACGTACAGATTATATTACGTTCCGAAATATGTTACATCGGATTTTGTTCTTGTTCAAATTACATATGCCTTTTACCTTCTACTTTACATTGTGTGTATCCTGTGGCTGCCAACCGATATCAGCCACCGGTCTAAATTAGTACATAAACTTATCTGCAAATATAGGGAAATTAGAATATTGTCTGCATTGAATTTGTATGTATAATACAATCTTTAAAATATATATTCTGGTAAAAATCGTTAACATATTCCAATTTTTGGTTCAAAATGGTTCAAATGGCTCTGAGCACTATGGGACTTAACATCTGAGGTCGCGCGGTTCCAGACTGAAGCGCCTAGAACCGCTCTGCCACACCGGCCACTCCCAATTTTTGGGCATTGCCATTGCTGTATTTGGCCCTCCCGGAGCTGCTGGATTTTTGTGTGTGCTGAACTAGTATTTGTTGCTTTTGTGTTGGACTGACCTGTGGACACCGGTAGTTTTAATGAAGCTTTTGGTATGGAGAAATCTTTGTCGTGTGGTTTGCTACTCCTTGATTATGATTCGTATATTTACAGTTTTTACTCGCGATTTCTCCTGCTAATTTGTGAATACTGCTTCTTATGTTGCTGTGGCTTGCCCACACGTTTCACTCCGTAGTTTTCGTTTCTGACCCGCTTTTCGACTGCCCTTTGTTTCGCGCGTGCGCGAGCTTTGTGTATGTGTGTGTTATTTTGTGTTATCTAATAGCTCGTTTAGTTCAGCAAAACGAGAATTGGGTACTTGCAAAAAGGCAGACCATTATTAATTCATTATTATTTTCTGAAAGAGCTCAAAATTCCAATATGATAGTTATTTTACAATATTTGTAGAAGTTCTATGTGTCCATCCCGTGTCACACGGCACACAGAGAATCGGCAGTCCAGTTCTACCCATAATCGATCCGGCATATTAGGGGTGAAGCCAGGAAGAAAAACTGGAAAGGCCCGGCCAACATTGGTAGCAGGCCAGTCGCCACAACACGCCTTGTCTAGCCACGTGTCAAAGTCTCATTCAGGTAATATCGTACGCAGTTGTGGAAATGGGGAGAGGCGTCATCTTGTTGAAAAATTAATTCCCTGCCATCAGTTTTAAATTGTAGCATGAGACAAAATTGCACTACGTCGAGATAGGTGACACCATTAACCTCTCAGCGAACAAGAAAAGTAGATTCATTTCTTGTAACATTTCACTATGCAGATGTAAACTGGTGGTGTCTTGTGAATGGAAGGCTCTCTGCATGCTCATTACCTATTAGTAAGAGGCAAATTTTAGCACACAAAGTGCGTGCCTTATCAGCCTGGTTGTCCGCTATTTTCAGCAACAACGTGTGTGGCGCCCCTATCGGCGGTTTTACAAACTAACTTGCCGGCACCACGTTCCAAAAAACTTTCACGAACTTTATAACTTGTTACGTTATGTTTAGCGATTTCCATTTACTGATTTTTTAAATGTTTCATCCACTTTGTTTTAAATTTGCCGTTAGATATATCCATGTTATTTGTTCCAAACATTTTATTCAATTCTTAACATTGTTTTAGCTATTATAGTACTAAACTCTTTCGTAGATTTTTATATACTGAATTGATTTACGAAAACATATCGTGGTGACAGATATCGCAAACACTGGACCACAAAATAAATCTTGTTAGAGCGGGATGGTCTGTTGGTAGCCACAATCGAGAGACCTTTGTGACGCCGTTTCAGCAGTTATCTATTTTATCGGCACAACTACCAGGAAGGGTCGATTTCCCCAAGCCCAAGCTCATTGTAGTCCCGTCTATGCCTAATCCAACACTTTTGGAGTGCACGTCAAAGTTTTTCCGTTATGTCAGTGTAAACTTTCCTTGCGCCTAATATATTAAAAATAGTAACGAAACAGCCTACTATGAGGCAGCACTGAACACATGCAATTAAAAGAAGATAAGTAGAAGGAATAGGAATGCTTGTTAGACAGTCTGTACTAGAGCAACGACAGGCCAAAAGACTGTATGATCCATTGGGATCTTTACAAAGAATGGTGCGCAGATCTGAGTGTCCTGCACAGCATTAAGTTTTTCCGACTGTTGGTTTCGGTGAAGTGTTAATACTGGTTGTACCTAAAGTCCGGGAACACCGTCGACTGTAGCAGTCGCTTCCCGTGTTCTCTCCCGGAGCTCTGCTACATCACGTGGTAGAGGCTGTACATACGCGATATCTTTAATGTGTCCCCACAGAAAAAAGTCACACGGAGTGAGATCTGGTGGTCGGGGAGGCCATTTCATGAAACAGCTGTCCCCTTCTGTGGCACGGCCGCCATGTTTGCGACTAACGCTGACTATCGGCAAATTACCAAGCTGCGCTGTGGTGGTATACGTGAGAAAAAAATACTTTCAGGGTTTCTCTTCAAAATGACATATGTATGATATCTGTGCAATGTTTGGTTCTTGTGCAATAAATAGTGTTCTCGAACTCTATGTACACCCTGTATTTAGGCCAGCCGTTAGTTGTTCAGCTGCGTGGTAACTGAACAAACTGCAGTAGATAAGATTTTGGTTAACGTAAGGGTTTGTCTTGGCTGATTAAAATGTAAATCAGCCGTAATACTTTGCGGTAAATAAACTGTTCGTCTGTTCACGTTCCATCCTCAAACTTTGCAGTCATTACCGTGGAAAATATTTTTTGATGGTCAGTAAACCATTCTTTTCCGAGATTATGCAGCGACTGGTAAGTGTGTGTAGTTCCTGATCCACTGGGCAGATTCGAAGTTTATCTGAGTGTGCACTCATGTACAAACAATGCGGAGACGAGTAGTTTGGGGGGCGGCGATCGTTCAGTTAAAAAAAAAAAAAAAAAAAAAAGGTTCAAATGGCTCTAAACACTATGGGACTTAACAGCTGAGGTCATCAGTCCTCTACACCTAGAACTACTGAAACCTAACTAACCTAAGAACATCAGACACATCCATGCCCGAGGCAGGATTCGAACCTGCGACCGTAGCAGCAGCGCGGTTCCGGACTGAAGCGCCTAGAACAGCTCGGTCACAGCGCCGGCTCGTTCAGTTCAGTACTTACAAAAAGACATTTTGGTAATGACTCAATCCCACAAATTGTTCATTGTACAACTGTGTTTCTTTACGTTAACCTTCATGATTTTAGATTCTCTGCCAGCTACTGGCTTTTCGCTGTTTCAGTATACAACTTATTCTGATGAAGGTGAAGGCCTTGAAAACAAATGAACTGATAATGCCATCAGGACTACCTAATTACTTAAGTGCCAAATCAGTGGCATTGGAGTGGTGACTCATTAAACTTGTCTTCCGCTTGAAAACGAGACTGCCGATTGTTCCTAAAACAATTTCGCAAAGGACAGAAGAATATAAAGGGCACCGTGGTCTTCTAATAAAACGTTATCGTTACTAATTACGTTATGCGCCCAAACTGCGTTCGATACACCAAATTTAAACCGCGGCGGTGGTCATTCATAAGTTTTCGCGAAAGAACATATTACACCACTGCAAAATCGTAAATCTGCTATCTGATTTAAGGACGACGTAGTGTACCAATATACTTAAGCTTCGGAAACCGCGCGCAGGACATTGCGAAACGATGACAAGGGACTTTCGATGTACCAGTGCTAGTGCATTTAGGTCATGAGCTCATCCGGTGTACTGACCAAACATCTGATGAGTTTATCGCAGAGTCGTTAAGAGGGCGGAGCGGAGGCGCTTAGCGTCCTCTTCATCCCCCCCCCCTCTTCCCCTCTCCTCTCCCCAGTTCACTTCCTTCACTTGTTCTGTCAACAGACGTTGCATGAAGTATACGTGTAAACCCCAGGGCTAACTAACTACATCGTTACTATTTTCACTTCTATACGGCCCTAGAGATGTGGCTCAGGCTCTGACGATACTGGAGGTATTCTGTAACTATTCTTATAACCTAATTTAGTGAAAATCTGAGCGGTTGACCTGCGGCAGATATGGCACGAGCAAGTTGATATTTACTGGAGACTCTTAGGAAGATCTTAATAAGCGTATCTAGGGAAATGAAAAGAATAGTCGCTTATAACGGTGTAAGTAGAGAAGTTTTACCGATCCAATTTATTTGCGCTCAGTTATTGCCACTGAAACTCCATGTATTGCTAACACTTGGAAGTTACACGTCGTATAAAATGCACACACTGTATTGTGCCTTAATGTATTCTGTCTTAACATTATTCCTCTTCATTGAAATGAATGTCTTCTGCAGGAAATCTTGTCAGCAAGGACAAGCTTTGGTACATCATGCTACTGGCTATTTCGAAACTTTGATTTAATGGTCTGTGTGTGGAAGTGAATTAGACAACGTATGAGTCTTGTGTGATACAGCAATAATTTCGATTTAAGCAGTTAATGTCGCTGGTCTACAGCTATATGTCCTTTGAGCTGTGTACTACTGGAACCCCGATCTGTCGTTTACCAGTATAAGCAAGACAAGTGCTGAAAAATTGCGAGGCACTGATGGTTCACGATTTCGCCAACTCTGATTTGACAAAATGTTATGCCGTTTACCAAGTAGCTAACAATCACTGTTACATGTATTTTGCAAGAGAATGTTTGTTTTCAATCATACGGATTGCAGGTAATTGTCTGACTATCTTTAGTCGTCTCAAAATTAAATAAAGAATATCAGTTTACTTTATTTTGTTTCAGGATACGTACCGTTTCAGAGAATAGCTTTTAGACTAACTTAATGAAATGCAATGTTCGATATTAGCAGTTACAGATTAACTTAGTCACGTGTTTCAAGAAAGAGTTTGCTTGCATAACTTTCCTTCGAATACAACATGGAGGCAACCAGAATTCAGCTGATAAAGCCAATCTCTAATTATTGTAAACTTCAGGGAAAAAAAGCCAATTTAATGCAACATCTAAATTGTAGAATAAAAGTATTTTGTGTAATATTGATAACTGTTATTTGCGCAGCACGACCATACAACAGGCGTAGTTGCGTGCTACTAAAATTGTCTTGTTGAATTGTGTATACACTGTGTAAACAACTTGTGGAAGTTTGTTAATTGTTATGCCATCTACAACAGAAATCAGCAACATTCGCAGGGATGCGTTTCTGGCCTATTGACGTACCAAAGGAGGTTAATCCATAAAAACTGAATCCGTGATTATGAAGCTGTGATTCAGAAAAGCACTTTGTCGAAGTTAAAAACTCTATTTACAAGGGAGTAGACCGATTTTATTATAAAGTCACCGTTTGACAAACAAAGTCCCTACGGCTACCTTCCAAAATGAACCTTTGTTTAAAAAAAATGTTTGTAATTATGTGCTTCAATCCGCTCTCGGAATATGTTTTACTTAGACCAGATGAGATGGTTAATTTGTTAGTTTCGCAATTTTCAGAGGTTGCTGATTCCGCAGCTGTGTGTTAAATTGATGAAAAGCCGGCCCAGTTCTTAATTAGAACTTCATTAGGTCTACTATCGATTTTCGCCCGTACCTCAGTCTATTTTCAAGTGAATCTGGAACTGCCACTCTTAATGTATAACGTGATGGATATACAAATCTGTATTAATAATTATCAGTTGCCGCATTTATGAAAGATCATCACGTGAGAACGGCGTGGTTAGTCTGGTTGAGTTTTTTGAGTTCGTTATTGTGAGGACAAGGTTTGTTTGAAAGAAAATTTTTGGAAAATTCACCGGAAAAGTCATAAATTAAAACCAGTTGTAAAAGATAACCACTTGTGAACGCCTCGACCGATTTAGTTGGTTTTCTTTTTTTGTTTCGTAACTGCGGATGGTACAAGTATTTTTGAAATATCACGATAAGCCGACCGAAGCGCCCTCAGTCCAAGGTGCAACATATTGAGGTCGACAAATATCTTTAAAGGCAGTGACATGTTGAGGGTCTCTTCCTTGGATTTCTTCAGATGGGCTTAAATATCAGTTTCTTCGTATATACGGTGGTCAGAAACAGTCTGAAAAGCTTGTGAGAGTGTTGCAGGGTTGGTTGTGCTGAGAAATACTTGTTAGGAAAAAAATTATATACGTTTCGCCGTTTCCGAGTTAATTAGGATTTGAGTTTAGTCAGGCCGTTGCGATCGTAATTCAAGCGATGCGCCAGATACAGTGTCAGTTGTCCTCATAGCGTAAATGAGACTGCTCAGGTTTTCGCTTGGAATCGACCCTCATTACCGTACCACGTCCAATTCTGGTATCACTCTTGTTTGGTTTTAGGAAACCAAACAAAGAACACGCTTGGCGATATCGTCTCTGGCGGGTCGCTTAAATTTGCCCACGCAACGGCCTGATTGTCTGAATTCGGTGGTATTCAACTTGGAAACGGCGAAACGTATCCAATTTTTTTTCTGAACAGTTATTTCTTAGCCCAGCCTAACCTGCACTACCCTTACAAGCTTTTTAGACTGTTTCTGACCATCCTGTATGCCCACGAATAATTCTTTCCTCATTATATGAAAGAATGAGGTTTTTTTTCGATACTGTGCACTCTGTGACTTTCTTGTATGACGTGAGCTTCGAATGTGTATTTAATCCGACGTAAGCTAGCCTTGCAATTAGAGCGGCAAATTTTATGTATGCTACCGTTTTGGTCGACGTCTTGCGTTGTATTAATACACGACCTTAACACGTGTCAAAATATAATTTTTGTTAAAGCTACAGCATAATGCTTTTAATGTATCGAATTATGCAATTTTATGGCGCCCCCTCTTTCTTACGATGTCACCGAGCACGCAACTTTTTTAAATCTATCGATATTTTGCTTTTTTAAATCATTTGACGTTCGCTCTCTACAGCACAAAGTAAGTTGTGTTCTTCTTATACGTTTGCTGTACATATCTAAACTTTGTTTTTGTATCTCATTCAACATAATTTATACCCGTCTCATACATGACCTGATGTAAAGCTCTACTCCTGTCATGAACGTATTAAAGTTAATACGAGGGTGAGTCAAATGAAAACCTTAAATTTGTAATAACAAATCGAAATTTCACGCCGTTATCCTGTAAGTTGGTAAGCGTGCTACAAACAGCGTGCCCCCCCTGCGGGACCGGGGGTTAGAATAGGCCCGAGGTCTTCCTGCCTGTCGTAAGAGGCGACTGAAAGGAGTCCATCCCCGTCAAGGGGGTAGTTAGCGCCTGTGTCCGGAGACGGACGGTCCCACGACCTATATTTGTGGTCTTTTTGGTTTTTCACTTCTCGTTTCTTCCTTCTTTGGTTGGTTTCTTTCTTTGTTCTTCTCCATCTCACTGTCTTCCTTACTCTTTCCCTTGCCTTCTTCTCCTTGCCTTCTTCTCCTTGCCTTCTTCTCCTTGCTTCTCTGGTCTCCGCCTCGGCGTTTGAGACAGTCTGTCCTCTCTCTCCCTCTCTCTCTTCTTTTTCTTCTTCTTCCTTCCTCCCTGAGCGCGCCTCAAGGCCGACCCACGCATTCGCACGCGTAGCCGGTGACGGGGTAACGCCTAATTCCCCGCCCTGGGTAGACAAGTAAGGCACGCACGTACCCCCTGGTAAAGGCCAGGCCCAGGGAGGGGTGATTGCCTGAGCTGATACCTTCTGACCATGCCGATTGGTTCCTCCGTCTGTTTCTCGGGAGGTGTGACCTGAGGTGTAAACATTCACCTAAGGCGGGAGTGCCCTCTGAGAGGGTCCCCATAAGGAAGGAGCGCGCCATCGGAAACGCTGGCAATCATGGGGGATTCCTCCGCAATGGATTTCTCTTCTTCTCTCTCGGCTTCTGCCCACAAACGGAAACATGACCAGCCCCCAGTGACAAAAGTACTCCCGCCTACCCCACAGTTCCTCGTCATTTCTCGATCTGAGGACGGAAAGGATTTTTCCTCTGTCAACCCTTTCGTTATCCAGAAGGGCGTAGATGCCATAGCCGGTACTGTTAAGTCTTGTACGAGGTTGCGTAATGGTACCTTGTTACTAGAAACTGAGAGCGCCTTTCAGGCACAGAAACTGCTTCGAGCCACACTCCTGTACACGTTCCCTGTCCGTGTGGAGGCTCACCGAACTTTGAATTCGTCTCGTGGTGTGGTCTATACTAGATCCCTCGACGGATTAACTGACGAGGAGATTCAATCTTTCCTCGCTGAGCACGGCGTGACGGCTGTCCATAGGGTCATGAAAAAGGTCAACAATGACCTTGTACCGACCCGGACACTTTTCTTGACCTTTGATAGTGTTAAGCTGCCATCGCGAATCAAGGCGGGCTACGAGGTTATTTCTGCTCGCCCCTATGTCCCGACACCTACGCGCTGCTACCAGTGTCAGCGTTTCAATCACACTCGACAGTCTTGTTCCAATGCGGCTAAATGTGTCACTTGTGGCAGGGTTGCCCATGAGGGTGACTGTCCACCTCCGTCTCCTCGTTGTGTGAACTGTCAGGGTGACCATGCAGCATCCTCCCGCGACTGTCCCGTCTATAAGGAAGAACGCTGTATCCAAGAAATTCGGGTCAAAGAGAAAGTGTCCACCTCGGCTGCTCGCAAGCTATTGGCTAGTAGGAAGCCCATGCTGCTCCCAGCGGGGAAATACGGTACTGTCCTCGCCTCTCCTCGGACTACCAGGGAGGTAGCAACCCAGACATGCGATCTGACCTTCAGCACCACGGTCGTCCGTTCGGCCAGTGCTAAGATCGCGCGGTCGACGTCTCCTCTTCCTCCCATCACCCCACAGACACCAGCCCCTTCATCAGCTTCTGCTAAGAAGAAGACCCAGAAGTCAGATGCACGGGCCTTCAAGAAGGAACCGTCCCGTGCAGACTTCCTACGTACCTCGACCTCCCAGCCATCGACCGGTACTTCCACCAAACGACCTTCCAAGAAGGCTCATAGGAAGCACAGTTCTCCTTCTCCGCCACGGCGCATTTCTTCTCCTGCGCCACCCAGCGGTTGCCGCCCCAGGCCGTTATCCGTTTCGCCTGGCCGCACCGCTGGTAGCCGAACATCTGGCCGTTCACCGGCGGAGGAAGCTCCCCCTCCCGGTCATCTTACCAAGATGGCCGATGAACCTATAAAACCAATGGACGATGACTGTCCGCCTACTGATAGCGGCGGCAGTGCTCGCTCGAAGCCAGGCCCTCAGCGGCCTTCGAGGTGACCGCTTCTTTCATCTTCCTTTTCTTCTTACGATGACACTTATTCAGTGGAATATTCGCAGCATTCGCTCCAACCGAGAGGACTTGAAGTTGCTGCTCCGCTTGCACCGTCCGCTCGTCGTAGCCCTCCAGGAAACGAAGCTACGCCCATGCGATCAAATTGCCTTGGCACACTACACCTCTGTGCGTTTTGACCTACCCCCTGTGGTAGGTATCCCGGCTCACGGAGGGGTTATGTTGCTGGTCTGGGATGATATTTACTACGATCCCATCACGTTGCACACCGGCCTGCAGGCAGTTGCCATCCGAATTACTCTCCCCACTTTTACATTTTCCACTTGTACCGTTTACACTCCATCGTTGTCTGCCGTTACCAGGGCAGACATGATGCAACTTATTGCTCAGCTACCTGCACCATTTCCATTTTTGTTAACTGGAGACTTCAATGCCCACCATCCCCTTTGGGGCTCTCCAGCATCCTGCCCGAGGGGCTCCCTGTTAGCAGACCTTTTCAACCAGCTCAATCTTGTCTGCCTCAATACTGGCGACTCTACTTTTCTTTCGGACACATCTCACACCTATTCCCATTTAGACCTCTCTATATGTACTCCCCAACTTGCACGCCGGTTTGAGTGGTATGCCGGCCGCGGTGGTCTCGCGGTTAAGGCGCTCAGTCCGGAACCGCGGGACTGCTACGGTCGCAGGTTCGAATCCTGCCTCGGGCATGGATGTGTGTGATGTCCTTAGGTTAGTTAGGTTTAAGTAGTTCTAAGTTCTAGGGGACTGATGACCACAGAAGTTAAGTCCCATAGTGCTCAGAGCCATTTGAACCATTTTTTTGAGTGGTATGCACTTTCTGATACATATTCGAGCGACCACTTCCCGTGTGTTATCCATCTCCTGCAGCATACCCCCTTTCCGTGCTCATCTAGTTGGACCATCTCCAAAGCAGACTGGGGGCTCTTCTCTTCCAGGGCGACCTTTCAGGATCAAACCTTCACAAGCTGCGATCGTCAGGTCGCACACCTCACGGAAGTCATTCTCACTGCTGCTGAATATTCCATCCCTCACCCTACTTCTTCTCCACGTCGCGTACCGGTCCCCTGGTGGACCGCAGCATGTAGAGACGCTTTACGTGCTCGTCGATGTGCTTTACGCACCTTCAAACGCCATCCTACAGTGGCGAATTGTATCACTTATAAACGATTACGTGCACAGTGTCGTCGTATTATTAAAGAAAGCAAGAAAGCCAGCTGGGCTGCTTTCACAAGCACCTTCAACAGTTTTACTCCTCCTTCTGTTGTCTGGGGTAGCCTGCGCCGGCCATCTGGCACTAAGGTCCACTCACCAGTTTCTGGCTTGACGGTCGCGAATGACGTCCTTGTGGCCCCTGAGGCTGTCTCCAATGCCTTCGGCCGCTTTTTCGCAGAGGTTTCGAGCTCCGCTCATTACCACCCTGCCTTCCTCCCCCGCAAACAGGCAGAGGAGGCTAGGCCACCTAACTTCCGCTCCTCGAATCGTGAAAGTTATAATGCCCCATTCACCATGAGGGAACTCGAAAACGCACTTGGCCGATCACGGTCCTCCGCTCCAGGGCCTGATTCTATTCATATTCAGATGCTGAAGAACCTTTCTCCTGCGGGTAAAGGTTTTCTTCTTCGTACTTACAATCTCATCTGGATTGAGGGACATGTTCCCGCATGCTGGCGCGAGTCTATTGTTGTCCCGATCCCTAAGCCGGGGAAGGACAAGCACTTGCCTTCCAGTTATCGACCCATCACGCTTACCAGCTGTGTCTGTAAAGTGATGGAGCGAATGGTTAACTCCCGTTTGGTATGGCTGCTCGAGTCTCGACGCCTACTTACCAATGTACAATGTGGATTTCGTAGGCGCCGCTCTGCTGTTGACCATCTGGTTACTTTGTCGACCTTCATTATGAATAACTTCTTGCGGAAGCGCCCGATCGCGGCTGTGTTCTTTGATTTGGAGAAGGCTTACGACACTTGCTGGAGGGCGAGCATTCTCCGCACCATGCATACATGGGGCCTTCGCGGTCGCCTCCCTCTTTTTATTCGTTCCTTTTTAATGGATCGACAGTTCAGGGTATGTGTGGGTTCTGTCCTGTCAGACACCTTTCGCCAGGAGAATGGGGTGCCACAGGGCTCAGTTTTGAGCGTCGCTCTCTTCGCCATAGCGATCAATCCAATAATGGATTGCCTCCCAGCTGATGTATCAGGCTCCCTTTTCGTGGACGATTTTACCATCTATTTCAGCGCGCAGCGTACGTGTTTCCTGGAGCGCTGTCTTCAGCGTTCTCTTGACCGTCTTTACTCCTGGAGTGTCGCCAATGGCTTCCGTTTTTCTGCCGAGAAGACGGTCTGTATTAACTTCTGGCGCTACAAAGAGTTTCTCCCACCGTCCTTACGACTCGGTCCCGTTGCTCTCCCATTCGTGGAGACAGCAAAATTTTTAGGTCTTACATTTGACAGGAAACTTAGCTGGTATCCACATGTGTCATATTTGGCTGTCCGTTGTACCCGTTCTCTAAATGTCCGTGTTCTCAGTGGTATGTCGTGGGGAGCGGATCGAACCGTCCTACTTCGCCTATATCGGTCGATCGTCCGCTCCAAGCTGGATTATGGGAGCTTCGTATACTCCTCTGCACGGCCATCCATCTTACGCCGCCTCAACTCCATACAACATCGGGGTTTACGACTTGCGGTCGGAGCGTTTTATACTAGTCCCGCCGAGAGTCTTCATGCTGACCCTGGTGAATTGCCACTCCCCTACCGGCGCGATATACTGCTTTGTCGGTATGCCTGTCGGCTACTGGCAATGCCCGACCACCCGTCTTATCGTTCCTTTTTTGACGACTCTCTCGACCGTCAATACGGGTTGTATGTCTCTGCCCTGCTACCCCCTGGAGTTCGCTTTCGTCGCCTCCTTCAACACCTTAATTTTTCACGCCCTGCAACCTTTCGAGTGGGCGAGAGCCACACGCTACCTTGGCTCCAGGCTCAGGTTCGCGTTCACCTTGACCTCAGCTCGCTCCCAAAGGAGGTTACCCCCGGTTCAGTCTACCACTCCCGTTTTGTCGAACTTCGTTCGAAGTTCATTAATATGACCTTCATTTATACAGATGGCTCTAAGACCAATGACGGGGTCGGGTGTTCTTTTATTGTCGGGGCACAAAGTTTCAAATACCGGCTCCATGGCCATTGTTCGGTCTTCACAGCTGAGCTCTTTGCCCTCTACCAGGCTGTTCTTTACATCTGCCGCCACCGACATTCTGCATATGTCATCTGCTCCGATTCCCTGAGCGCCATCCAGAGCCTCAGTGATCCGTACCCGGTTCACCCTTTCGTGCACCGGATCCAACGCTCTCTTCAGCAGCTGGTGGACGTCGGTTCTCCGGTTTATGTGGGTTCCTGGCCATGTCGGTATCCCTGGGAACGAAGCTGCAGATGCCGCGGCCAAGGCTGCGGTCCTCCAGCCTCGGACAGCTTCTTGTTGTGTCCCTTCGTCAGATTGTAACAGGGTCATTTGTCGGCGCATTTTATCGCTGTGGGATGCCGATTGGGCTGCACTTACAGACAACAAGCTTCGGGCCTTGAAACCTCTTCCCGCGGCTTGGACGCCCTCCTCACGCCCTTCTCGGCGGGAGGAGGTAGTTTTGGCCCGGTTACGAATTGGACACTGCCGGTTCAGCCATCGCCATCTGCTGACGGCTGCGCCGGCGTCGTTCTGCCCATGTGGGCAATTGTTGACGGTCCGCCACATTTTAACGTCCTGTCCGGATTTTAACACACTGCGTCTTGATCTTGGCCTGCCATGTACTCTAGATGCCATTTTAGCGGATGACCCACGAGCAGCTGCTCGCGTTCTTCATTTTATCAACTTGACAACCCTCTCTAAGGACATTTGATTATGCTGGTTTTTTTTAATCCTATGCCTGTCAGTCTGTCTTTTATCGTGTTTTCCGTTTCGTTGCTGTTTTAAACTTGCCTCGCGGTGCATTCCTAACGTAGTCTGGGCGCTAATGACCGTTGAAGTTGTGCGCACTAAAACCACAAAAAAAAAAAAAAAACTGCGTGCAGAATGGCCTGTAGGTGGCAGCATAGTGCAGATGCACACATGCCGTCGCATTATCAGTATAAAGATGGCCGCCCCCACTTCTACTTGCACCAGGGAAGAACAGCGGTCTGTTATTCGGTTTTTGCTTAGTGATGGTGTGAAACCCATTGAAATTCATCGACCAATGAAGGTTCAGTACGGTGATGCATGTCTCACAGCATCAAGTCTACGAATGGAGTAGGAAGTTCGCAAATGGCGTGACTTCAGTGGAAGATGCTCCTCGTCCAGGTCAGGCACAACGAGTTGTGACTCCACAGAACATTGCAGCTGTTGAAGCCATAGAGAAGGAAAACCACCAAGTGCCACTGAACGACACTGCAGCATATTTACAGATTAATCATGGGTCAGCACACCACATTGTGCATGATGTACAACAGATTCACAAAGTGTCTGCAAGATGAGTGCCACGGTAGCTGACTCCCGAAATGAGAGAACGACGTGTTGATGCTTGTGAAGAACTTCTTGGGCGCTTTTAACGAGGTGATGGCTTCCTTGCAAGAATCGTAACTGGGGACGAAACCTGGGTTCACTTCCACCAACCGGAAACGAAGAGAGCGAGCAAGGAATGGCGCCATTCCTCATCATCAAAACCAAAGAAGTTTCGAACAGAACCATCAGCAGGGAAGGTTATGCTGACTCTCTTTTGGGACGAAAAAGGCGTCATTTTGGAGCATTACGTGTCTAGAGGGACCACTGTCACCAGTGCATCATATACAGTTCTCCTAAAAAATCATCTGCGGCCTGCAATCAAATCAAAGCGGCGTGGATTTCTGTCAGCAGGTGTCCTTTTGTAACATGACAATGCAAGGCCCCACACTGCCTGTACAACAGTTGCAACCATCACAGACCTGCATTTTGAGTGTCTTTCTCATCCACCATGCTCACCAGACCTTGCCCCAAGTGGTTTCCATATGTATGCACTCAAAGACGCAAAGGGAGGAAAGAAGTTCCGTTCTGATGAAGAGGTACGCCACGAGTGGTTGCGCGGACTACCAGAAGAATTTTTTTGTAAAGGAATTTATGGACTTTGTAAGCGCTGGAGGACTTGCATTGAGCGTGGGGGAGATTATGTTGAAAAGTGATACAGCTTTGTACCACTACAGCACAATAAATAATATTTAAAAAAATGTTTACGGTTTTCATTTGACTCAACCTCGTATTAGCAACTCGAGCTGCATTTCACAAATAGTGAATCTGGAGTAATTTAACGTCTCGTCGATGACTCCACAAGGAAGGAGTACTGGGTCGGTTTGGAAATGATAGTGAGTGGAATCCGTGGAGAAGTTCATCGTAGTCTTCTAATTCTTTGCTGAGTCATATCAGCACACACTGTTGGGCATGCATTCATTGGCATCATCCAAACAATGCACGCATGCATTTAACGGATGAATTAAACAATAGAATGGTTGGATAGTGAAAGGAGAGCATCGCGCGATTTCTGACATGTTATCATGTTGATATTCAACACTTGCAATGGAAAAATTGTGTGTTCAGATTCCGTACAGCGCCATGTTTCATGAATTCATTTGGCTCTGGTATCGCTTGCACCGAAAGGGGAAGAAATTTACTGGTGGCGTTCCTGAATAAATTCACAAACGCTGGGTGCGAGATGACGCATAGTGAATGTGAAGCACTTCGCCACAGAGAGAGCCGCCCCACAGCGCGTTGAGCAATAAGCTCTGCGACCACAATAAGAACCACTGTGTGTACCCACGGCCGCTCCTGAAGCTCCTACTTGACTGATAAGATATCTCGGCTTTCGGTGCATCACGGCTGCGGCTGTGCCCCAACACAAGCTCTCGTGGCTTCAGTTCGGATTCTTCAGACCCAACGATCTCCTTGCTGTGTCTCTAACAGTAATAACTCTGGCTACAGTATACTACTGAAGAGAAGCAAGATGTCAACAAACTACTTACGTCCACGATGTCAGAGTGCATCCCTTTTGCAACATATTTCCAACAACAGTTTTCCCTAGCCACTGCTAAAAATAACAGCCCATTCTATTGTTGTGTGTGTGTGTGTGTGTGTGTGTGTGTGTGTGTCAAATGCGGACCTGGTCTACATCTACATTCTGTAACCAGTCTTAAGCCGACCTCTCACGGGACGTGAAAACGCACGTGGATGAGGAGCTGGTGACGTGACAGCGTTGAATTCCACGTTCCACTCCAGTGTGGGCCGTGAAATAAAGAACCTGGCACATAAGATTTTTGCCTCTTGGAGAGCAACGTGGCAAGCGAGATGCGACATCGTACAACATCGCAAGCAGAACGTAGAAGCCGACATATTGAATGGCGCTAAACACCGTATTTGTTGGTTTTTTTCTCATAAAAATACGTGGTATGAATATAAGATGTTTCAGGGCATCAGTAAATTGAGAATCTCTTGCGTCATTTTAGCTAGGAATTGTAATAATAAAATGACAGGAAACTACATATCGGTAGGTAAAGGCTTCCTGTTGTTGATGTTTTGAGTGTAATATCTTTGTTTGGGTGCTACGAATGTATACCGGTTCCACCCTACGGCTAAAGGTGATCCGTCAATAGCGCCTATTTGTGGTCAAAAATGGTTCAAATGGCTCTAAGCACTATGAGACTTAGCATCTGAGGTCATCAGTCCCCAAGACTTAGAACTACTTAAACCTAACTAACCTAAGGACATCACACACATCCATGTCCGAGGCAGGATTCGAACCTGCGACCGTAGCAGCAGCGCAGTTCCGGACTGAAGCGCCTAGAACCGCTCGGCCACAACCCTATTTGTGGTACAATTTGCATATTAAGTATCAAATAATGACATTTGTAGATACAGGCTATACGCAGTGTGTGCCATTTGCGGAGACACGTTTCTAATGCCGAAGCTGTATTGCAGCTAGTAGCTTCGGGAGCTGTGTAGGGAAAGGCAGCGGGTTCGCGTCCATCTCCTTCAAATTTTGTTTTCATCTTTTGTTTGGTAAAAAAATTATGGGCCTTTCTTATTCATTTAGTAGAAGTAGTACTTCAAAAGTCGATGCTATTTACTGTTAATAATGTATTTGCTGCAATTCTTGTTGCAAAAGGCCAACGACTCGACTAAAATGTTTCCCCAGTGGCCAGAAATCTTAGGCGTGACTGCCGGTCTATTTCTGAAAGTAAATCGAAAGTTTTTACTATACGAAACTTTCTCTGAAAATATAAATATCTATCTCTGGGTTTATGGAATTATGGTAAGCAGCTTCGAAAAAACCACCTTCAATTCGAATGAAATTACGAAACGAATCTCTATCTTGGAATCTATGTGCTTATTTACGTCCACGATGTCAAAGTGATGAAGCACATTATTTCAGAATGTTGGTAGTCAATGCAACGTCGAGAATATGGATATTATGCAAGCAAAAACTGACACCAGATACCATACTTTTAACTACATTCAATTTAAAACCGAAAATGGGATGAAAATTCAATTGAGTTAACGAATATATTCCATTACCATATACAGGGTGAGCCATGCGTTGAGGGGTGATAGTGTTAGTGATTTTGAACTAAAAACTTCCTATGGACGCATGCCCTATTCCGAATGGCTTCCGAGATAAAACACATTCAATATCACTTTTGTAAGTTTTTATTGAATAACTCGAAAATCGCACCCTCCAGCGAAAACGTGTCGCAGTACAAAATTAAACTACATTAGATGTCCTACAAAAAAGATCCTACTCATGTTTTCCTCTAGAACTAATGGTTTGTGCGAGGAGAGCGAGAGAATGTTGAAAAACTCGCTCGACGCGCATGCGCTGTAGCTTACGTAGTTTTACTAGGCCAATTTGAGGTAGCATATTGTGGTAGCAAGTTGAGAGGAACAGTCTGGTACGGGACACTTGTCGTCTATCAAGTCGGGAAACTACCTCAAATTGGCCTACTAAAACTGCGTAAGCTACAGCGCATGCCCGTCGAGCGAGTTTTTCAACATTCTCGCGCTCTCTTCGCACAAAGCAATAGTTCTAGAGAAAAAAAGAATAGGATCGTTTTTGTAAGAAATTTAATATAGTTTAATTTTGTACTGTGACACGTTTTCGCTGGAAGGTGTGGTTTTCGAGTTATACAAGAAAAACGTGCAAAAGTGATATTAAATGTAATCTCGGAAACCATTCGGAATAGGGCATACATCCATACTAAGTTTTTTGTTGAGAATCGCTAACACTATCAGCCCTTAGAGCATGAGACTTTCTCCTGACTCACCCTTTATATCAGATCGGTGCACAGTATTATGTTGTATTCTTCTACCAGCAATTCGCTCAGAAAACCATCGACGAGTCCACAATCTTCTTAGTCATTGTCGCAGAAGAGCTAAGAAAATCGTAAACATAGGTAACGCAGCTATTTTATGTGGGTCCATTTTCGTAAGGGAACTGTTTGGTTTGCGACAACGGCCGCTGGGAGAGCTGAGAGAGCACATCACGTTTGTTACGGCGTAGTCAAGCGCCGGCACCGCAGTCGGGAACAACAAGAAAGGAACGGATGTGAGAAGAGCTCAGCTTCAAGATTGGCGACTTGATAGCAGCGACATTTCGCTTGTACTCTCTATGTAGCACAGATTTGGGATTGTCTATACTGAAGAAAATTGCTTGTGTTGTATGTCGCCCATTGCTTGCGACACCTCTGTGTAATTGCAGAAGTTAGGTATTGTAATTTTCTTTTTGTACCAAAACTAATTAATACGACTTGTTTGATTATATGCCTAGCGAACTGAGCATGCAGGCTTCCGAGACACAACAACGTTTATCAGCGCGTCCAGTGTGCCGAAGAGGCCTATCTCATGAGGTCAGGTGTCCCGTGCGCGTCCACGTCAACGTTAGCCGCCTCGTCCCGTGTGAGGACGGTTTGACTGTGTGTAAAGGCCTAGAAAAAGCGTTCGACAATATAAAATGGTGCAAGCTGTTCGAGATTCTGAAAAAAGTATGGGTAAGCTATATGTACAACAACCACGAGGGAATAATAAGAGTGGACGATCAAGAACAAAGTGCTCGTATTAAGAAGGGTGTAAGACAAGGCTGTAGCCTTTCGCCCCTACTCTTCAATCTGTACATCGAGGAAGCAATGATGGAAATAAAAGAAAGGTTCAGGAGTGGAATTAAAATACAAGGTGAAAGGATATCAATGATACGATTCGCTGATGACATTGCTATCCTGAGTGAAAGTGAAGAAGAATTAAATGATCTGCTGAACGGAATAAACAGTCTAATGAGTACACAGTATGGTTTGAGAGTAAATCGGAGAAAGACGAAGGTAATGAGAAGTAGTAGAAATGAGAACAGCGAGAAACTTAACATCAGGATTGATGGTCACGAAGAAGATGAAGTTAAGGAATTCTGCTACCTAGGCAGTAAAATAACCAATGACGGACGGAGCAAGGAGGACATCAAAAGCAGATTCGCTATGGCAAAAAAGGCATTTCTGGCCAAGAGAAGTCTACTAATATCAAATACCGGCCTTAATTTGAGGAAGAAATTTCTGAGGATGTACGTCTGGAGTACAGCATTGTATGGTAGTGAAACATGGACTGTGGGAAAACCGGAACAGAAGAGAATCGAAGCATTTGAGATGTGGTGCTATAGACGAATGTTGAAAATTAGGTGGACTGATAAGGTAAGGAATGAGGAGGTTCTACGCAGAATCGGAGAGGAAAGGAATATGTGGAAAACACTGATAAGGAGAAGGGACAGGATGATAGGACATCTGCTAAGACATGAGGGAATGACTTCCATGGTACTAGAGGGAGCTGTAGAGGGCAAAAACTGTAGAGGAAGACAGAGATTGGAATACGTCAAGCAAATAATTGAGGACGTAGGTTGCAAGAGCTACTCTGAGATGAAGAGGTTAGCACAGGAAAGGAATTCGTGGCGGGCCGCATCAAATCAGTCAGTAGACTGAACAAAACAAAAAAAAAAAAAAAAGGCCTCGTCAATATTGCTGTGGAGACAGACGCCATTGTTGTTGTGGTAGGCCGAGTTTGTTAGTTTGTGAAACGGTTTCTGGTGCAGTACACCGCTAAGACAATTTCTCCCTGCCAGTATTACACAGATATGCACCAGGGTGAGATAACAGAGTAGGAGAATGAAGGTTCTAAACGCTCCAACAAATAAATGACACAAGAATTAAAAAGGCTTACTTATCTTTGTGCCTTATTGAATAATTAAACCTGCAACACTGCATATAATATAACACAAAAGAGGCCCTCATTTGCGAATAATCATACGTAAACTTCACAGTACATACATAGCAAATGCAATTATAACAACTGTCTGTTCAATTCTAAGAGTTCACTAACGATGTTCCCTGTCTGTCAGCCCGGGACGATGATCTGTAACCAAGTGGGCGGGAGCTGCTCTTCTATCTTCCCAGTAGCCCTCCGTCCGTTATCGTCCGGTCATTGGCGAATTGTAGCCGTCCGGCAATTGGCCGAGGCGAGGTCGATATCGTCAACGCCGCCCGTGGCGCTGATGGAGATCGAGCAAGTGGCGAGTCTCTCTGTCACTGGCACCAGCTCGCATCTTTGCGCCTGTGATGCTTTTGTTCTGGCTGTGTCTTGTTCGCATGACACAGCACTGTGTGTGGCGGAGGTCATTCTGGTACCAGTATCTTCTTACCCCCTTGTCGAATGGCGCGTAGTAATAATTAGTGTCGGCAAAACTTCGAATTGGTTCAAATGTGTGTGAAATCTTATGGGATTTAACTGCTAAGGTCATCAGTCCCTAAGCTTACACACTACTTAACCCAAATTATCCTAAGGACAAACACACACATCCATGCCCGAGGGAGGACTCGAAACTCCGCAGGGACCAGCCGCCGCACAGTCCATGACTGCAGCGCCCAAGACCGCTCGGCTAATCCCGCTCGGCTCGAATTAGTTCTAAATTCTCTTATATTCTCGTTGATGAATAAGACGGGAGTGAATACGTGATATATGGCGAGAGGGTGCTGTGTTTACCTTCCGACAATGCCTGCTAGTTTCTCGTGGTGTATTTTATATTTTATTGAGTCCACGTGTGTTTATGTTCGTGACAATATGAATACTGGCCGCCCTTGGCGCTTCCCGTATTCGGCTGATCTAGTTGCCGGATTAGTGTATTGTAAGATACTCTTCTACTCTGGTGCAGGTGACAGGCATTCCTCTTTAACTTTCTCGGAATACTCAAGCTCATCTGCAGTTTTATGTAGGTGCGGGACTGGGAAATTTCACGGGACGTGGCAGACTCTGCGTAATGCCTTATTCTCCAGTGCTAGTGTCGCCTGTAAACCCATCTATGCCGAGTTGCAGCAAGCTACACTTCCATAGCCCATGAATAGACGGAAGTAAAGCCGAAAGATGGTCAGACCATTGTATTATATGTTAACCGGAGACCTAGAAACGACGGAGAGGCTCCATCCCCGCCGCAGCCGCAGTGGTCAACAACCCCACGACGACTACCGCAATCCACTTCACCCCTCCGCCGCCCCACACCGAACCCAGGGTTATTGTGCAGTTCGGCCCCCGGTGGATCCCCCCAGGGAACGTCTCACACCAGACGAGTTTAACCCTATGTTTGCGTGGTAGAGTAATGGTGGTGTACGCGTACGTGGAGAAGTTGTTTGCGCAACAATCGCCGACATAGTGTAGCTGAGGTGGAATAAGGGGAACCAGCCCGCATTCGCCCAGGCAGATGGAAAACCGCCTAAAAACCATCCACAGACTGGCCGGCTCACCGGACCTCGACACAAGTCCGCCGGGCGGATTCGTGCCGGGGACCAGGCGCTCCTTCCCACTCCGGAAAGCCGTGCGTTAGATCGCTCGGCTAACCGGACGGGTTGGTCAGACCATACTCAGTCGATAGGTCAGATATCTGATCTAGCAGTGGTAAAATGCAAGTTCTGGACATAGTCTTCTGGTAAACACTACGGCTGGGCCTCACGTGGCGTTAAACCAATTTGCCAGGTCACTCATCTCCCTAGTTCCCGACAAGCGACTTGCAGACGGCGATGGAGAGCTACTGTCCATCTACGTGTGATGAAAACAGGTGAGTCGTCCACGTATATGACTCATTCTCGGCACCTCTGGCAGTCTACTGTACAGATACTATACAGCACAGGGCCCAGCACGAACTTCAGTGCCGCTCCAGGTGATTTCTTTGTGATGTAGCAGGCTGCTCGATCTCATGACGAACGTAAATATCGCTTCAGCTAGCTTGGAGGAGAGAGAGAGAGAGAGAGAGAGAGAGAGAGAGAGAGAGAGAGAGAGAGACTTGCGACTTGCGACCTTGTTTTGGATGTCAAGATAAGAATGCGCAAGACAAGCATAAGTGCATTTGACCTAGTCATCCAGCTTAGGTCTCCCGTGGCTTCCTAAAATCCGCTAGGTGAATACCGGACGGGTCTTTCGAAAAGGGTTTGGCCGATTTCTTTTCCAGCTCTTCACCAGTTCGAACTTGTGCTCTGTCAACGGGAAGTGCCACAATCTTCCTTGATTTCTGGAAGAAAATCTGGAACCTACTCAATTTTAGTTGAAAACCAGCTCATGAGAATGGTACAAGAGTCTGTAATCGACGGTAAAAACGTGAGAATAATTAAAAGTTTGTAGGTACTAAAAATCTGCAAGATAGCGACGTTAGTAAGGTTACTGTGGAAACGCAACACGATGTTAAAGGTTGTAATTATCTACCTCGTTCAGCAAGCAGTCACACCCAGTATTTAAAGCACCATTGGCGGTAATCCATGTAGTTAGCGGAGAATGACTTAACTGCTGAGATGTGCAGCTGACGGGATGATATTTTCTGAATTTACAACTTTTCGTGGAAATGCTGATTTCCGTTAAAGAAGGAATAGGTCTCAGTACCAACACAAGAAAAATAATAATGTAACGAAGAAGAATGAAAGCTGTCCCGAAACTCATATAACAGTGTTGTAAGAATTTTTATCCAACGACTCCTTAAATTTAAAACTTTGCCTCCACATGTTGAGTAGATATGTGATCTATGAAGTAGAACCTTCGATCTGATCTTAAAATAGGACTCTTAACCTGAATAGAGTTTCTCGAATAACGATTTCACAAGAGAATTCTAAGATTTTGAACTCCCTAACAATGTAAGAGAGTGTTTGGGAAAGCTACAAAAGAGGTCCCGACTGCCGTCAAACGCTATATTTGACGACGAAAATACTAACATCCACGCGTTATTTTATATACTAAAACGAAGGTCGACGAGGAATTAGCTGAAGACCATCAGCGCTTAATAATATATCTGACTGGATTGTCACCAACAGAATAGAACATACTGCTGAACATCAATGAGCACTTTTCTGTACTCACTGCCAACGTCTGGTAGATAGCCATGACAAGGGGAGGAGACAAAGACCAAACGATGTAGTCATTTCAATTTCTGTATTACCTTCTTTTCTAATGACGCGCTTCCTTACTCTTCAAGTAAACGTACATTTTCATATGAAGGGAATCATTAGATATAATTAAAATACATTTCAGTTATTCCTTTGTCGCAAGTTTCTCTATTGGTCAGTATGTCAATTCTTTATAAATTCCTATTGTAATGTTGCTAGTTACTCCTTCAGGGCTTCAGGAAATCAGTATGAAACATAGAAAGACACATCATTGCTTTTTTATTAAAAGGTAATTGCAGCTTCTCTCTCTCTCTCTCTCTCTCTCTCTCTCTCTCTTTCCCCGGAAGTGCTTCTGCATCCGCATGCATCAAAAGAGTTACTTGTGTAGAAACTCTTCTCAGAGGAATATAATCGTCACTAAATGGTGAAAAACCTGTTGTAAAACGCCCGGCTGACACTTATTGTTTTATAAGACGGTGCTCATAATTTACGTCATTTGAATCAAAGTAAGCCTGTCGTGCACACTTGCCGTTTCCGGGAATCTGACGTGCTCATCTAGAAATCGGGACTTACATTAGACAAGTAATTATTGTTGACTCACTGATCCAGAAGTTTCATTCTAATAAAGCTTTCAGAGTCATCACCTTCGTTATGATTACTGATTAGTAAATGCCATAGTGGTTGTAAATGAAACTTTCTCACGACAGATTTGCTTTCACTGAGACATGAAATGCGTCTAAAGACCAACGTCAAAAAATGTTACGCTGCAAACAATTCTCATTTGACTCTCTATTCTAACAACTTTTTAAAAAATAGAAGATAATTCTATACTTGCAGCAGACAAAGATGTGATACTGGGCCGCGCGTGGAGCCGCGTGGTTTAGGGCACCTTGACACGGTTCGCGCGACTCCGCCGTCGGAGGTTAGTCTTCCCTCGGGCATGTGTGTGTGTGTGTGTGTGTGTGTGTGTGTGTGTGTGTGTGTGTGTGTGTCCGATGACCTCAGCAGTTTGGTCCCATAGGAACTTCCAACAAATTTCCAATTGATATACTAGACGAGTCGCTTTAAGACCTTGTAACACTCCTTTCATTTCGTGAACTTGTAACACTCCTTTCATTTCGTGAACTGTTAAAGGCAGCGAAACAAGGTTTTAGACAGATGATGGTACACAAAGAGACACGTAATTCTCTTATATGTTCAATACTCTTATATTAACTGAAATATTGAAGCAATAATGGATTTTTTAAATGGAACAATACGATTTTTAACGGCATTAATGTTAACATTGAAATTTTTCGCAAAATGATCCCAGAAATGTTCTAAAATTGAACAGAAAGGCGGTCCCACTCCGCTCTTGCTATGCAGACACTTTACATATCGTTTTTAGCAACTTTTTGTGATACCTGTAATATAAATTTTAAAAACTATGGGTGAAAGTGGACACTTCGTTACTTTAACCTACGAGTCGCCCCTTACGGTAACTACAGGGTGTCGCTGCTTGAGCCAGTGCAGACGGAAAATTATTTCAATAGAACGAAAAGCCAGTCCACGTTGAAAATGTTCTACTTTTTAATCATTCGATGACGAGTTTCGGGCCAAGACCCATTTTCAAATAAACATAAAAACGTTGGAAATGCCTTTTTCGACTTTCTTACATTGACTTGAAGATGGGTCTCGGCCCGAAACTCGTCATTGAATGATTAAAAAGCAAAATATTTGCAACTTGGAGCGGTTTTTCGTTCTATTGATTAACAGAAGTTGCTGACCCAAGCTACTCTAGCATGCAGGAAATTCGGAAAATTATGTATGGTATGGGAACCCAGTTTATATGAATGACGTTCGGAATGTGCGCTGCAGGATTTACGTTGTCAGTAGCGTCAGTGTCGTGACTTTCCATGAGCCGCGCTGGTACTGGTATGGAGGTGTAGGGCTGCAACAAGCATCAGTGTGATTACAGGTTCTGGGCAAAATAAGCAGGACTTAACTCAGGGCATTGTTTTATCAAAACAGTGATAGAACTGATGTTCTTCGCGAGTATCGACACATTAAAGGAAAAGCCCTCTCTTGTTCATCATCTATATAAACGACCTGGGGGACAATCTGATCAACCCTCTTAGGTTCTTTGCATATGATTTTGTCGTCGATCGTCTAATAAAGTCATCAAAAAATTAAAACCAATTGCAAACCGATTTAGACAAGACATTTGTACGGTGTGAGGATTGGCATTTGACCCTAAAAAATGAAAAGTGCGAGGTCATCAACATGAGTGCTAAAAGGAATCCGCTAAACTTAGGTTACACGATAAATCAGCCTAATCCAAAAGCCGTAAATTCAACTAAATACCTGGGAATCACAATTACGAACAACTTAATTGGAAAGAATACATAGAAAATGTTGTGGAGAAGGCGAACCAAAGACTGCGTTTTATTGGCAGAACACGTAGAACATGCAACAGATCGTCTACAGGGACTGCTTACAGTACGCTTATCTGTCTTTTTTTTTTCCTCACCAGAGCGGAGTACATGGAGAAGGCTCAAAGAAGAGCAGCACGCTTTGACGTTTTGTATTACCGACAAACAGGGGGAGAGTGTCACTGATATGATGGAGGATTTGGGGTGAACATCCTTAAAACAAGGAGTTTTTGATTGCGGTGGGGTCTAGTCATGAAATTTCAGTCATAAGCTTTCTCCTCCGACTGCGAAAATGTTTTGTTGACGCCGACCTACATAAGTAGAAACGATCATCAAAAATAAGGAAAGTCAGAACTCGTACGGAAAGATTTGATTGTTCTTTTTTTTCTGCACGCTGTTCAAGAGTGGAATAACAAAATTATTATGAAGGCGGTTCAATGAACCCTCTGCCAGTTATTTGAGTGTGATTTACAGAGTACACATGTGGGTGTAAATGTAGATGCACAAGTGTTGAGGAACTTGATTCAGATAGTTCAAATTATCGGGCTATTTGGGAATTGCTCCTGGGTGAGGCCAACGGCCAATTGCGCCACAAATTGTTGAAGTTGCAGTTACCATGGCTGAGAATGCTGGACGCAATGTGCAGTCTTCAAGGCGTACACGAGCTGTCACGACAACTGAACACTCCTTGGCCCCCTGTTCGGAAAGTGCTGCGAACAATTGTGAAATGGTATCTTTAGTGCGTTTCCAGACTGCGGTGGATTCAGATGATGGTCACTTTGAGCAATATTGGTAACTTGGTATGGAAACATGACACGCCTTTAACAAATGCTTCTGTCTCACGTGGAAATTAAAATATGTTTCTTTCTCGCTCTCAGGCTGCAAAAATTTAATTATAAACACTCCTATTTTCTCTGCTTCGTGATGACTAGCTGTTGTGTGATGTCCTTAGGTTAGTTAGGTTTAACTAGTTCTAAGTTCTAGGGGACTGATGACCATAGATGTTAAGTCCCATAGTGCTCAGAGCCATTTGAACCATTTTTTATAAACACTCCGTATATTAATGGTGCATATGGGTACTGTAGTACTACCCATTTTTCCTTTAAACTTTAGGATCGATGCTACGATAGATATAAAAAGCAAAGGAGGGAAACGTCCTTTAAAACTGTGTGACGGATAGGGACTTGAAGCAAAGAAATTCGACATGACTCAAATCATCGACCAAATTCAGTGAACATATTTTCTCATGAACGTAGTCTATGCAGCATAAAGGAATAAATGCAGCTTTCTATTTATGATCACACCAGGTAGCACCTTTTTGTTTGCAGTTTGTGCTTAGGGAGACGTGTGGGAGATTTATCTACGACCTCAGATGAACTGTGGGCAAGAAACGATTAATCTGCGTCGCAACAGGATTCAGGACGCTTGCTATAAGTGACACAGTTAACAGGCCAATGAAATCAAAAAGAACTAAACACAAAAACAGAAAAGTAAAACTTTGAAGGCTATCAGGTACGCCCACATATCACAGTAGAACTTCGGTCTAAGAAAAAACATACCCTGGCGTTTTGACAAATGAGGTGGGAATCCTGAAGAGAGTAGTTACGTGCCAGAGAATTCTAGCTAGCGGTTACTCGGTAGTAGGTATCTTTCCAGTCTGAGGTAGCACATAGTCCGCTCAAGTTTGTTCAAACCAGAGTTATCTCGATCAGTATCTGCTTAAAACCTTATGGTACGTTCGCTAACAAGAAGTGTAGAAGAGGCATTCAAGTGTAGAAGAGGCATTCAAGTGTAGAAGAGGCATTCAAGTGTAGAAGAGGCATTCAAGTGTAGAAGAGGCATTCAAGTGTAGAAGAGGCATTCAAGTGTAGAAGAGGCATTCAAGTGTAGAAGAGGCATTCAAGTGTAGAAGAGGCATTCAAGTGTAGAAGAGGCATTCAAGTGTAGAAGAGGCATTCAAGTGTAGAAGAGACATTCAAATTAAAGGTAATTTATTGTAAAACTGAATACTAGCGATGAAATAACGTATAGGAACTTTCGAATGTATTGTAAATAGTCAGTACTGCCTGAAGGTTCTTCATCAGAAGATTCTTCATCAATATTTTACTTGCCATGTGATGGATTACATTTCCTTACCTAAAGTACTGAAATGTGGGCACTATTCTGCAGGTTACACTAAAACTACTTCCTGGAACACAGAAATAATGGCTCCAAGTGGCTTGCTTTTGCTTTTTTCACGCAGTGTTTGTCAATTAGCCACGGGAAGCGGCGATGTTTTCCGTTCCAACGCCAATGTGGCTGCAGCAGAAACAGCTGTGCAATTTAGTAATGAATTCCTTCATAATTTTTCCATTAACTTGCCGTACTGAGTTCGTTTTGCAGAATCTTAATAGCCTTATCAATATTCGTTCCCTTCGGCTGTTAGCTTTAGACATTCTTTCGCTTATTATAAAAAAAACCAATGGAAAAAAGTGCCGGCACACGACGAAAACGAGTGGCAAAGAGTTACGCTGGTGGCCGTGACTGTCGTCCACAGGGCTAGATGTCAGTGGAGAACAAAATAGAAGACGCAACCAAGACTGTTGTCTGACTAGTTGTTGCCATAGTAGTTCTGGCTGGTTGGCTCTGAGCACTATGCGACTTAACTTCTGAGGTCATCAGTCGCCTAGAACTTAGAACTAATTAAACCTAACTAACCTAAGGACATCACAAACATCCATTCCCGAGGCAGCATTCGAACCTGCGACCGTAGGGATCGCTCGGTTCCAGACTGCAGCGCCTAGAACCGCACGGCCACTCCGGCCGGCATAGTAGTTCTATTTTCAACTACTTCTGTATTCTGACCCTGTTGTTGCGTCGGCGTTAATTTGTTCCCTGACAGCTGCAGTGGGTTGGTGCGGCAGCTTCCCGCGCCTGCCTCAAATTAGCGATTTTTGTAGACATCACTATAGCATTGCCTCATTGTCACACCTCGAAAGACGGCTAATGTTTTCGCCTGCAGCTGTTTGCCTTTCACAGTCGATATCTGGCAACAATGCTGCGAACTATCGAAGACGTTCTTTTGCCGTCCCGACTGCGGTACATAGCTATATGCGCATGTACAGATGGCCGCAGTATCACTTACACAAGGTATAAAGGGACATTGCATTGGCAGAGCTGTCATTGGTACTCAGATGGCAATTTGAGAATGTTCCCTATGTGATTATGCCGCTTGACCTGAATTAACAAATTTGAGCGCGGAACGGTAGTTGGAGATATACGCATAGGACATTCCATTTGGGAAATCATTAGGGAATTCAACATCTGAGGTCCTCATTGTCAAAAGTGTGCCGGGAATACCACATTTCAGGCGTTATCTCTCACCATGGACAACGCAGAGGCCGATGGCCTTCCGTTAACGACCGGGAGCAACTGCGTTTGCGTAGAGTTGTTAGTACTAACACACAAGCAACACTATCTATCTATCTATCTATCTATCTTCTCAGCGATCACAGGCCCTGTAGACCACGCGCTGCATCAACGATCAGCTGCCACCGCCTTCTATCTCTCGCAGCCTCTCTCCACCCTGCGGAAATTCAAATGGCTCTGAGCACTATGGGACTCAACTGCTGAGGTCATTAGTCCCCTAGAACTTAGAACTAGTTAAACCTAACTAACCTAAGGACATCACAAACATCCATGCCCGAGGCAGCATTCGAACCTGCGACCGTAGCGGTCTTGCGGTTCCAGGCTGCAGCGCCTTTAACCGCACGGCCACTTCGGCCGGCCCTGCGGAAATTCCTACTGCTGCGATGTCCTTCTCTATGTCAACTTTCCATCTTGTACAAGGTCGGCCCAATGGTCTTGTTGCCTGGAGAGTTCCTTCAAATGCTTTCTTGACGATCCTGTTGTTTTCCATTCTGGCCACAAGTCCAGCCCATTGCAGTCTCCTACTTTTTAATTTCTGAATGATAGTGGGTTGTTTCATTAACTGATAAATTTCTTTGTTCTTTCGAATTCTCCAACACAGGTCCCCATATTTTTCTCATTACTTTTCTTTCGAAAACATTCAGTTTTTCTTTTTCATTCTTTGTATGCGTCCAGCTTTCTGAGCCGTATAGTACTATGGGGCAGATAATAGTGTTATATATCTTCATCTTTGTGGTGACTGACAAAGCTGTACTTTTGAGTGGGTTGCTTAGTGAGTACAGACGTCTTGACCCTAAGGCTATTCTTTCATTTATATCCATTGTTATGATATTTTTACTGTTGAAACGTGATCCAAGGTATTTAAACTGGAGACTGTTTCTGAATTTAGAATGTTGGTCAATTTCAAAGTAAGGATTTGGGTTTATGATTCGACCTATTTCCATATATTCGGTTTTCTTGGTTCAAATGGTTCAAATGGCTCTGAGCACTATGGGACTCAACATCTTAGGTCATAAGTCCCCTAGAACTTAGAACTACTTAAACCTAACTAACCTAAGGACATCACACACACCCATGCCCGAGGCAGGATTCGAACCTGCGACCGTAGCGGTCCCGCGGTTCCGGACTGCAGCGCCAGAACCACACGGCCACCGCGGCCGGCTCGGTTTTCTCTCGGTTAATCAAAAGCCCGATTTTTCTGGCACTGTGCCTGAGAGATCTGTACATGTCTTTCAGTTCTCCTTCACTTTCACTCAGCAACACTGTATCATCTGCATAAGTGAGTGATTCAAACGCAAGCAACACTGCGTGAAATAATCGCAGAAATCAATGTGGGATGAAAGGCGAACGTATCCGATAGGACAGTATGGCGAATTTTAGCGTTAATGGGCTATGGCTGCAGTCGACCGACGCGAATGCCTTTGCTAATAGCACGGCATCGCTTGCAGCGCTTCTCCTAGACTCGCGACCATATCAGTAGGACCCAGGATGACAGGAAAACCCTGACTTGGTCAGATGAGACCCGATTTTAGTTGGTAAGAACTGATGTTGCACTGACCCTACGAAGCCATGAACCCACGTTGTGAACAAGGCATTGTGCAAGCTAGTGGTGGTACCATAACGGCATAATGGTGTTGGTTTTGTTTAAATGGAATGGATTGGGTTTTCTGGTCCATTGATCCTATTATCTACTAGATGTGGTTATGTTCCGCTACTTGGAGACCATTTGCAGCCATTCATGGACTTCATGTTCCCAAACAACGATGGAATTTTTATGAATGACAACGCGCCATAGCGCCGGGCGGCTGTTGTTCGCGATTCGTTTGAAGAACATTCTGGATAATTAGAGCGAAAGATTTGGCCACTCGGATCGCCCGTCATAAATTCTATGAAACATTTATTGAACACTATTGTGAAGTCATTTCGTGCACGACATCCTGCCCCGGAAATACTTTCGCACTTACGGACGGGTGTGCACCAGAACTGGAGGCACATACGTGCAAACAAACAAGTGCTTGCAGAATAATCTTTTAACAATGTTTTGGGCAGGTGTAAGTTGTCACAGGTACGATAGAACAATACGACAGGGAACGCTAATGTTTGAAACTAATTCATTTTTGCAACCGATTGGAAACAATTGTCAGTTTTCTTCCTGGGTATGTCCTCTGTATTAGTACGGGTGAGATACGCCTGTCCACATCTATACAGTGTTGATGCACAACATGCGAAGAGCGTAGATGTGCTCTACCATTTCAAGTCAGGACACACAGATTCCAATTGTCTGCTCAGCTGGTGTCTTCTATAGATGTTCCTGCGCAGCAGTTCCGTGTTTTTTTATGTGAAGCTGCAAGAGTCTGTCTGGTGAGTGGGCTAAGGACTCAGTGCTGCCAAATAAAACGGTTAGTTGCAAAGAGGGGTGCCAATGACTTATTTATATATGAAGATGGTATCTGTTCTTTCGGACATCTTCAGTTTCTTAGCGTTGCCCCAAGATGAAAGCTGCATAAGAAACTCATTCTGAAACTAACTATTTTTCATGTTCCCTTACGACAGTAAACAAAAACTGTCTCTAATGAAGAATGTTCTACAAAAGATGTTGTGTAGGCTAACTGCGTCGTATTTTGACCTTTACGTAAGAGGCAAAGGCGTTCTGAAGGAACAACAAATGTTCCGCAAACAAAGTCGCAACAGCATAACAAAATGGCTAAGAAGCCATAACGACAGCGGAACCATGTGTCAACACTTAACAGTGGAAAAGAAAGATTGAGAGAGCAAAAGGAAGCCTTAAATGCTTCAGGTACTCCTCCGCTACACGCGATGGAACACGTTTAATAACTCTGTAAACATGGAGCCAGCCAACATCCAGTGGCCGTCAACAGGTAAATCGGTAAACTTTTCGAAAGGTGCTTGGAAAATTTGAAACCCCAGTTCATTAGAATATCAGGAATTTGAGGTACCTTCTTCATATCTTCGGCCTGATAACTTCTTGAATGGTGACTGTTGGGAGACTGAAATTTCATTTTGAACTTATCTGTCTCTGCTGTTTGTACAAAGCCGGCCGCGGTGGCCGAGCGGTTCTAGGCGCTTCAGTCCGGAACCGCGCGACTGCTACGGTCGCGGGTTCGAATCCTGCCTCGGGCATGGGTGTGTGTGATGTCCTTAGGTTAGTTAGGTTTAAGTAGTTCTAAGTTCTAGGGGACTAATGACCTCAGATATTAAGTCCCATAGTGCTCAGAGCCATTTTTTTGTTTGTACAAGTTGTGATTAAAGAAAGCAGCTGTTGAAAAACAGGGAATGTGTCTAATGTACCCCATAGGCTTAGTGTGTGAGTCATTCAAAATGCGTTCACTACTCAGAGTAACGGAAAGAGTTCTATCATTAATATAATTCTTTAATAACAATACTGTACTTAATGTATTACAAACTCCTGTGTTCTTTTTGCCATTAATTTTTTAAACGTTTGTTTTGTTCCTATGTTTGCTTACAGCCTCCTGACAACCGAAATTGAGTTACCTGTAGTAATATACCAGTATGTGGATACTGACAATCCCAGCATTTGCCGAAGTGGAAGTACGAACTCCCCTACACCTAACACTCATTGTCTATTTCGCAGAACACTGGACTTCAGTGTCTGATGAGGAGATTTATATAGCATCTGATGACCTCTCTGATGTCAAAAGAATGTATTCAATGCAGTACACTACTCTAAAAAAATACCAGTTCATGTACATTTTACGGCGGAAAATGTACGAACTATTACCCTATCAAACGAGTATCGTCGGAAATAATCCGAAAAATAACGTTAATTTCAAAAATCGACAGTTAATGCACCTAAACGTGGATCTAATTTTGCATCTTTTATTTAAAACTATAAATCGCAAAAGTGAAAAACTATTTTCTTAATATTAGGCCATTAGAGTTTTACGAGCTATTTTCAGGAACTACCATAGTCTGTTCAGGGAGCCGTTCCAGGTTTCGCCCGCAAATATCTGAGGATACAACGAAAATCATAATTCAGATGGATGAGATTTAAATCCCGATCCTTACGAAGTCAAATCCATTGAAAGCAGTATAACGTGTTTTGTCAATTACAGACAAATGTGGAGATACCCACTGTCAGGTACTAAGTTAGGCGTGGAATACATTATTCGCTACGAAAGTTCCACTCTCTGGTCCTAAGCATTTTTATGTAGGTCTGATCACTACTGTGGTAAAAACTTCCGACGCGTGCTGTTCCTAAAGACTGAATAGAAACTCAATTTTTCAAGTACGTAGAGCGCCTACTTTATGGTAAAATACAGTAGGTCAGGATCTAAGCTACAGGGGCTGAACTATGGAAACATTGCAAGAAATGCGTACGTAAACATAAATGGAGATGGTGGCCGAGCCTGCGCAAGCCTGCAGGTTGCGCTGTTGTGTTTGACCATGAATGGCACCTGTACGAGGGGCGTTTGAAAAGTCCGCGCAAAAGTAAAAACTACTTACGTGTTTTGGGTAAACCTTTTTTACTTTTCGACGTAGTCTCCTTTTAGACTTATACACTTTGTCCAACGCTGTTCTAATTTGTTGATCCCTTCCGAATAGTAGGAATTGTCCAAGTCTACAAAATAGCAATTAGTTGCTGCAATCACCTCCTCGTTTGAATAAAATCTTTGTCCCGCCAGCCATTCTTCACATTGGGGAACAAACAGTAGTCAGAGGGGACCAAGTCTGGAGAATAGGGGCGACGTGAAACGAGTTAAAATCCTATTTCCATTAATTTTGCGTCCATAACTGCTGAGGTGTGTGCTGGTGCATTGTCGTGATGGAAAAGGACATTTTGCGGTCCAACTGCCGGCGTTTTTCTTGCAGCTCTGTTTTCAAACGGTCCAATAACGATGAATAATATGCACCTGTAATAGTTTTACCGTTTTCCAGACAGTCGATGAGGATTATCCCTCTGAATCCCAAAAGAACAACTGATCTTCGCCTGATTTGTTGCAGATTTTCCCTTGGTAACCCATTGGTTAAATTGTTGTTTGGTCTCAGGAGCGTAGTAATATACCCATGTTTCACCCACAGTGACGAAACGACGCTTAAAGTTCTCTGGATTCTTCCTGAACAGCTGCAACACTTCACACTTCACACGATTCCGTTTTTGGTCAAGCGTCAGCAGTCGCGGAACCCATCTTGCGGATGGCTTTCGCATGTCCAAATGTTTGTGAAAAATACAATGTACCCGTTCATTCGAGATGCCCACAGCACTAGCAGTCTCACGCACCTTAACTCTTCTGTCATCCATCACCATATCATGGATTTTATCAATGATTTCTGGAGTCGTAACCTCCACAGGGCGTCCTGAACGTTCAGCATCACTTGTGCCCATATGGCCACTCCGAAAATTTTGAAACCCCTTATAAACTGTTCTAATCGAAGGCGCAGAGTCACCGTAATGTTTATCAAGCTTCTCTTTAGTCTCCTGAGGCGTTTTGCCTTTCATACAGTAATGTTTAATCACCACACGAAATTCTTCTTCGTTCATTTTTTGACCATGATTCACACGAATGCCAAACACAGAGAAATAGACCAATATGGCTGAAACTTGGTGTGCGTTCTTTCCAAAGATGCTACTAACTAAACATGACCTCTATACGCGCCAGTTGTGCCATCTCTCGGACTTTACACGGACTTTTCTAACGCCCGTCGTATATGGTTCAAATGGCTCTGAGCACTATGGGACTTAACAGCTGTGGTCATCAGTCCCCTAGAACTTAGAACTACTTAAACCTAACTAACCTAAGGACATCACACACATCCATGCCCGAGACAGGATTCGAACCTGCGACCGTAGCAGTCGCACGCCCGTCGTATAAAGCCCGCAATACGTTGCAAGTGTCAGTCGTAGCCAGGACAGTGTTTGTTGTAATTTCGAGTGCATTGTATCGGAGCTGAGTGAATTGGATCGTGGGCAAATTATCGGTGTTCGTATGGTGGGTGCTTCCGTAACGAAAGCCAAGGTGTCTGGTGTTTCAAGAGGCACCATATCGAAAGTTTATGCAGGGAGAGCGGAAAAACGCCGTCCGCAAAGTCACAGCGCGGACGAAAGTATCTGTTGAGTGACATACAGGGCACAGGTGACAATTCATCCTCGTGCTCACAAAACTAGTTCTGCACGATGCGACGGGTGGTCATTGAAGAGGATTGTGACGAAAAGCAAGATGACGGCAGCTGCTAAAGACACTGTAGAAACTACGTCGCAGTCACGAACCATGTCAGCACCAAAACACGAAGACAGCTCCATAGCAGGGCGCACTGCAATTCCAAAACCACTCATCAATGATGCAAATGCCCGTGACAGGAAAACCTGATGCCGAAGCCATAAACCTGGACTATGGAGCAAACCATTTGATCGGATGAGTCTATATTTTTTTTTCTTTTTCATACCGTTTCAAACTTCTGGCCGACTTTACGTCGCAAGGGTGAAACACGGCGGGGGTTGGGCGATGATTTTGGGTGCCATATCGTGGTACTTCATGGATCTCATGGATACTGTGCAAGGTCGCATTACTACAAAGGATTTTGTGACCATTTTGGCTCATCTGTCCATCTCATGCCACAATGATTGTTCCTCATCGGTGATGCTGTGTCCCAGGACAGCTCGCATAGTGCAGAACTAGATTTTTGAGCACGAGGATGAATTGTCGCATATACCCTGGCCACTAGTCACCAGATCATAATATTATTGAGCCCTTGTAGTCTAATTTGCAGATACGGCGCACAATCGGTATCCATCTCCATCAATGTTACCTTAACTTTATTTTGCAAGAAGGATGGTGGAAGTTTAAAATACCACCTTTAAATGTGAGAGGAGGGAAGCATTTTAATTACCACTGACGCTGAATGAGAAAAAAATAGTTTCTCTACTTCCGACTATACGTGGGCAGTGGTAATAATAAATTCTCAGTCATACCATCGGAGCAACTTAATAGTTTGCTCCCCCCCCCCCCCCCCCCCAATTCACAAGTACGAAGACGAGTGAAACTAGAAAATTTCAATCGCATTTAATGAAAGTTCAAATAATAACTTAATTGCTACAAGATACTCAAATTTTATATCCTCGGTGTGTGTGTGTGTGTGTGTGTGTGTGTGTGTGTGTGTGTGTGTGTGTGTGTGTGTGTGTGTATATGTGTGTGTGTGTGAGAGAGAGAGAGAGTGTGAGGGGGGGGGGGGTTGTTGCTTCAGAAAGTCCTCGAATTCTGCGGTGCTGCTGTACTCATTTTTAAATAAAACAGAGTATAACACTTTTTCTTATCATATACTGTATTGTGACTGATTATCAAGTACATAGGAGGAATATACATTGGCCGTCTGACAGCCTCCGAAAGACAATAATGCAGATTAACTTCGTGGCTCATGCGCCACTTCCTTTTATATAAAACAAAACAGTCGAATACAATCTTGAACGTTAAGATTTACAAAATAACAGTTAAGTCATGAGATGATGTTAGTTTCTTGCATCAAAAAATGGGCCACATATTGCCCTACTTGTTCTGATATTCCATTTGCAAAAGTTTACTTACTTTCATGTACAGTTTCAATGAATTTACGGAACAACAATGTAAATTAATTCTAGTTTGTTATAAACAAATTACTTTCAATAAAATATTATTGACAATTTTTCAGCTTGCTTTCAAGCAGAGCTATCATTTTAAATGATGATAATGTACATCGTAGTTTTCCGGAAATAGGGAGACGTAAATTTACAATAATATGTGGTGCAATATGACTGCACAGTTCATATCACGAAATTTTAAAGTTGGTTTATTAACATACGGCTTATTTCCACGTAGTTGCTAATCGGGTAGTATGTTAATGCGAAGTTTAATCTGAGACAATAAATTTACCTGTACTAATTTTTAAAGGTCAGTTTATTACTGGAAGTGGGTATAGACATAACAATATGAATTCCAGAAAGTTAAATGTTTCAGCTAATGTGATCTCTTCAGAGAATGCTGACATGAGGAAGGAATTTCTGACGGGGGCGGGAAGGCAGTCCCATTTCAGATTCCTTTGAAAACCACACACAATCCATGTGTATCCACTTCAAGCTGTTTTTAATATCAACGAGTTTCCTATAACGCAGGGTAAAGTATTGTGTTTTTTGGATGTTTCTATATTTTTGTCCATCCCCTGATTGCGCAAGAGATATGAAAGTGTAAAAAAATTTCCTTGTAGAAGCCTCTTCTGTAATACTTTGAAGAACAGATACAAAATTATCGCTCCTTATCGCTGGACGTATAATAAGCGCCGAGGGATCTCTGCGGGGCCGAGATAACAGCGTGATTAAGGCCGGTGGAAAATATACTTTGGTATTCGCATCTCGCACACGAAATTTTAAAAATATTATATTCTTGCTGCGCTCAAAAGAAATATCAAACCGTATAAATAAAATGCTCCGAGAAATCTTATCGCCGTAAGGTCGTGGCAACTGTCATAGCATGGCAAGGTTCGAGACTCTATCTTGGCTCCGAAATGTGTCGCGAAGGACAAGCTAGAGATAGATTAAGATGCGTAGCGAGGCACAAGAGGACAATACTTTGCCAACGGGAACCATCTCATGTTTTTGTCTCTTCACGGTTATTGAGCTATTACCGTTTCATGCCACCACAGGTTTCTTACAATGCTGTGCGAATCTCTTCATGTTACCATATGTACTATATCCAGTGTCCTCAATAAAGTGATGAATATTGTGTCCGTCTCCATGGTTGTTGGACGTATCTCGTTATTTATTCATGCAGTCCCAACAATTTGTCCCTTCATTTTTCCTATACCTTGTGTGTGCCGCAATTTTTATTAAACTCCATCAGGACGGTATGAAATTCAGAACGGAAAGAGGAGTCAGGCAAGGACGGTCGATATCACCGAAAGACTCCCGCCAGTGCCACAGGAAGCGTTAAAATCCTCAACCTTGGAAAGCGAAGAAGGGATACATGTTACGGGAAAATATCCGAAACACCATTTTGCTGATAGCAGTGTAGTGTTTGCTCAAAATACAGTTAAACGACAACAAAGAAGGCAAGAACTTCGTGGGGCCAGTTCAAAATTGGCCTTGACAATCAACTATAATGAAGACTATAAAGTACAGTCAACACATCGGACAAAAATATTATCGAAATAAACGTGAAGTCATAAGATCAGGTCATATGCTTCTATCTACGGCCTTTCAAAACGGAGACTGGATGGCGAGAAAAAGTGAAACGGTCCCGAATGATTGTGGACGAAATGGAATTTTCAGAATTAAAATTGCGATTTTTTTCCATCTTTCGTTAACTGGCCATAAAATCTGCTCTGTTCGTTGTAAAACTTTGTTCTTTTCAGCCAAATATCCCCCCAGTAGCAATATTTGGGAGGGAATTCCAGTTCCGCCACTCGTCCGATAACCAGGATAACCTCCCGAAATATATATATATATATATATATATATATATATATATATATATATATGGCCAGCTAAGGACCGCATACAACTTAAGACTTATGGTGTTTCTTTTTCTTCCGTTCTTCCCAGTACTTTTTCATTTTCTCGCCCTCTGCTCGTCTGTCCACACTCTCTTGTGTCGAGGTTTTGGCTCTTCTTCATAGTTTGCGTTTTCTATCAGTAGCCTGAAGTCATTCCTGTCACGTATTATTTCTTCTATAACACCTATTTTGTTGGCGTCTTTCTTTACTGGTTCTATCCATCCTACAGTTTTTTTCAGCTTACTAACGGAATCAAAAATTTTCTTTGTAATCCGTGTTTCTTCCATTCTTTTTAAATGTCCATAAAATTTTAGCCGACTCTTCCTCATTGTATCTGTGATCTTTTAGGTATTTTTGTGTAAGTCTTCATTTCTCCTTTTAAACCACCTATTTTCCTTGTTTTTCTCAGGACCTAGAATTTTTCTTAGTATTTTTCTCTGTTTTTTTCTAGTTCTCTTAATGTCTAATCTTCGCTTATATGGATATTAATTTCTTATTGTAGTAGTTTTGTGTTAATTTATATGCAAATTCTAACTTTTTTATTCTTTGTTTGTTGTGTTACCCAGTTCATTTGCTTGGATCCACTCCCCCCAGGTATTTGAATCTATCAACTCTTTTAATTTTTCCATACTTTCTTTTCATAAACTTTTCTGTATTATGTTTGTGTTATAAATACTCGGTTTTTTCATAGGATATTTTTAACCCAGTCTTTTCAGCAGTCTCGTGTAACAGATCAAGCATAACTGTTGCGTTTGTTCGGTTTTCAGTTACTAGTGCCATATCATCCGCAAAGGCTAAACGTTTAACTTCAAATTTGTTCTTTCCTTGGCCCATGCTTATACCCTTTGTGCCTCTGCTTTTTGATGTGCTTTCCCATGTTTTTACTATTTTATCTCAAACGAAGTTAAAGAGAAATGGGGACAGTCCATCTCCTTGTCTAACTCCTGTTTTGATTTGAATGGTTCAGAAATTTCGTCTTGAAACTTAATTCTTGATATATGAGTTTCAGCGTTGAGGAGGATCCATGGCGCGAGCAGCCCGATCGACGTGTTCCCTTAGATTCCCGATTGAGTTTAAATCCGGGGAGTTTGGTGCCCGGGGGAGTACAGTAAACTCATGCTGGTGCTCTCCGAAAGACGCACGGACACAGCGAGCTTTGTGACACGTTGCATTGTCCTGCAGATAGACGCCATCGTGCCGAGGTAAAGCAAACTGCAGTAAACAAGCTTAGCTGTTTCAGAAATGTGTCCACCCTTGGCCCGAAAGCCAGTGGTAATGCCCTGTTGGAAGTCAGATAAATCGCTGCATTTCCGCATTACAAGACTGCACCGTTGTCCGCATCTCCCAGACACGCTTCATATACACTGCACTGATAGCGCGGCCGCCTACCGTCTGCGATTGGGTATTGCACGTTGGCGTCGAACGTAGGCGACGCTCACATTAATGTGAGTGGACCGTGTAATTCCCACTGTGAGGATGTGTGAGGGTATTTCGTTTCCCTGCATTTGCCTTGCAACCCGCAAAACGTTGGTCGGAACTGGATAATGGGACCATTTTTAATGTAATTGTAGGACGATATTGTGAGCGTGGGGTTGATCTAAGATGTTGTTATTTTGCGCAACGGATTAATCTGAGATGTACTCTTTACCCTGTGGCTCCTGCAAGATGCAATTTCCACCCCCACACTACTACAGAAGTCAGACAGACGCTCCTAACGTTCTAAAGAAAAATGCCTAAAAAACTTTCAGCAATAAATATTTTCTGGAGTCGTCCGCTGTAAGGAAATGACACAAAAATTCACAAAATTTCTTACGTAACTAGTGGGATACTTGGGTACTGGAGTAGTGCTAGTTAGTGTAAGAAAAACATGAAACTAACGAAAGTTATTATTTATTTTGCAAAAATTCTGAGAAATCACAATGGCACTTTTAGTTGTGAATTGAACAAGTTATATCCTGGTTCTTTTCGAAATGTGAAGTTACCTCTCAAGGATAGGATTCGCTAATGAAATTTCTATACAAAGTTTAAGATGGTTGTAGACTTGGCAAAATGGCTGAGAGGCGTGCCTACTCAACTTGAATAATTATCCTTTAGAATGTTGCTAGGTACGGTCGAGGCTGTCGCGTGTGAAATGCAGTGAAGTGTACTGTTGTGGAGGAAATGCGGGGCTCGCAAGAGCTGTAGCGCACAATACCGTAATCTGCGACGACTGTCTGCGCCGCTCGCTGCTGACAAATAAAGATAACTCTCGTTCTATCTGGATTGACCTTCGCCAATCAAACTCTCCCTACGCCTTGGTGAAGTCAAGGACTCCTATTCGCCCCTAGTCTAACTATTGGCGTGGTACACCAGTCAGATAACCAGTCCACCACGATGCCACTCAAAATTCGCTCGCAGGCGTTTAACTATAACTCTGACCATTCACACTGCATAATAAGTGTGTCGGCCAACACAGTGAACAACGCTTAATCGCAAGGACTCAATGTAGAGTCTCACTTCGATTCGCTCTCGACAGAGGTGCTCTCCCAGTGAAGTACTGAGGAGAGACTTGTTCCTCGCTCCAAGAGCGACAACGGAACGGCCCCTCTCCACGCCAGACGTGAAGAGGTATATCTTCCGGTCTCTTCCATTACTCCTTCAGCTCAAGGCGTCAGAAATATCGTCTGCCAATCAGCATTGCTCTTCTAAAATGGGAAAACGACGTTTCGTTTAAGGCGACCAATCCGGAAATCCGTAGCATTGGCGTTTGCTGTCTCCCTGTGAAAATCTCTGAAACTGCGTGCTATGTGTAAAGAATGCGTAGGCTGGCCGCTCCCACACAATGTAGCGGAATTTGCTTTTAAGCCGAACACGGGGTCGTTCCTCCTTTCCCTCGGGCGAACGCTGTCCGCTCCACGGGCGGCCACCGGCCGACGTAGATGGGTTGGGACTGGCCTCCTGGCATGTGGTTGCCTCTCTCGAACTGAAAGCTCCTGTGATCGTCGTGTCTGGAATGTATGTGTGTACGCCAGCCTCGAGTATTTCAACCACGGTGTCCACTTCCGATTTATTAGTTATTTGCATATCGTTTACATTAATTCATACAACACTGACTTTATCTTATTGAGCTTGGGTTCGAATGAAGCGTCTTGATGTGCGGAATATGATTGTGAGGGCTGTATATGTAAGCAATGAAGGTCAGGAGACCACGACGTCTTACAATATATCGCAGAGAAAAATGTGAAGCCTAGGATATGTGACTGTGTATGGATTTATGTAGTTCATTGTAAAGTCGATGACTTGCTCGACACGCGAAATGTACCTGCGCCATCTAAAGAGCGTGGTTTAAATAAATTTGTATTACTAGTTCTGAATTATAACAGTGAGACGCAAAACGATTCAAAAACTAAGAGTTGCTCAGCAAGCAGTGAAAGAGTGGCATGAAAACGAGCTGAAGTGTAAGATGTAGTTACAGCTGAAAGGAAAATGAAGTGAACAGGGCGGACGGGGTGTTGCATGTAGCCTGGATCAAGGAACTCTTTTTTTTATTTTTATCAGATAAGAGCAGACCGAGACGACTGCGTAAAGCAAGTTAGATAACGTGGAGCTGAGGATTTTCAAAATTTTGTGTGTGAGGTGTAGTACTATATGGTACGGAATCACAACGGTTGAAAAGAAAAGTTTCAAAGTGTGGCTGTGTAGAAGGATTCTTAAGATGAAGTCGAATGATAAGGAAGAAGAAGGAAACATGGTAAGAAAGATTACTAGAAGGTATTAGAAAGGGAGGAAAAATCTGATCTAGGACAGGTATTGCGCAGGAACTGTCTACAACAAAGAATTTTAGAAGGGAATTGGAAGGAATGAGAGGAAGATGCAGGAAGAGAATTGGAATCGACGACATTAGAAACGAAAGAACACATAAAGCTGTCATAAGACAGATACACTGAACAAGAGGACATTATAAAGCAGCCAGGATTTCTGATGAAGGGACGTTAATTTCATCGTGAAACGTGAATAGCAGGAAGAACGTTATGTACAAGCATTTGAGATGTATGTGTGGAGGAAGGTAAAGGGTCTGCAGTAAAGAAAAAAAATGAAAGAATATAAAGATAAAAACAGTGGGCGCGAAACAAATGGTATCGCACTGGATAAGTCCGTAAGGAGTAGAGAAGACTGAAGCTTGCAGAGAAACGTTGCCCCCTTGGGTAAAACCTATAACAATAACGACACAAATATAGTCGACGACATTCCTTTTAGCGCTTTGCATACTGATAATGTATCTACTTAATGACCAATATTGAACTGAAGGTCGCTTCCAACAAAGTAGCAGTGGTGTGCTACAGCAGAAGTTTAAATGTGTGGAAAGACCGGGTTTTGTAGACTCCCGCGCAGCAATGCACGACCTAGCCTCGTCAATCACGTGCCATCTGACACAAGGAGACCTCGCCCTTGGATCAAGTTCCACAGAGGAGGGTTATCGCCAAGTGAGATGAAAGCGGCAGAGCCGAAAATGGCTTCTGCAATTAAGTTGCAACTGCTGCCACATTTTTCTCATGTGCACAGTATCACTTTACGGAAACAATGCAGACTTCTATGTAATATTTTAAATTTTCGAAGAAAAACAATTTAACTTTTGTGGTTTCCGTTAACAAACGGTGAGCGAAGTAACGCAGCAGTTAAGATACAGGGCTCACACTGGAGGTAGGCAGAATTCAATTCCCGACTGGATAACCGGATACTTTATTGTGCAGTAGTTTCACTGTATCGCTTAAGGAAAACGTCAGGATAGTTCCATGGAGGAAAATACGGCGAATTTCCTGCCTCGTCTGACCACGTCGAGTATTGGACCACAAACGCTAATATTACTGTTTTTCCGTTAAGTGGTATGCGTCTACAGGAATCTGTGCAAATAAGGTCCACATCCGATGGATGGATCAAAACAGTTTCATATAGCTTCTCTGAGACACTAAGCATTGGTTCATTTAAACTTGGACACTGACGCTAGATCCGATGCTCAACAACTTTTGGACAGCACCTTTGGCAGGAAAATTCTCGTGATAAGTATGGTATTTCTTCTACCACCAAGTTTCGAATAAGGCGCCTTCGGAAGGAGTGCATTCTCACGTCGAACTGTTACTGTTCTATAATACTCCCTCGGGGAACGCCCGAAGTTACTTTTACGTCTGAGGTTAACGGAGAGAAATCTTGAAACTTAATAATCCATCATGACGCACCACAAAGGGTTGCATAGGACCATTACTTGTCATAACATATATAAATGACGTAATGGATGACGTCGGCAATGCAGTGAGGCTTTTCGCGGATTACTGAAGAACTGTATCGGAATGGGAATACGTGCAGAGAATCGACGCCTGGTGCAGGAATTGGCAGTTGACCTTAAACATAAACAGATGTAACGTATTACGCGTAAACGGGCGGAATGACTTACTTGTAGAAAATCACGAAGCAGTCACATCCACCGAACATAGAGGATTTATAGTACAAAGACCACATAAAAACTGATCGCTGAAAGGCAGAGACCACACAGATTCTTTGGTATCATCCTCAGAATATGTAGTCCGCTCACGAAGGCGTTACACTGTAAATCCCTCGTCCGGTCAACACTTGAATACTTCTCGTCAGTCCGGGATACCAATAAGATAGGATTTATTGAGAAAAATTCTGAAGATGCGTAAAAGAGCAACACGTTCCGTCACAGGTTCATTTAGCAAATCGAAAGCCTGACTGAGAAGCTCATCCAACAACATTGTCAGCCTCTACAACGTTGTGTGTCACACTGTTAAAATTCCAGAGCTTACATTCTTAGAAGAGTCAATCAACATATTGGTTCCTCCTACGTGTAACTCAATAAAAAACCAAGGAGGCTGAATTAGACAGATTCGAGCTCACACGGAAGCTTACCAACTACATTTCTTCCAGCAGACCACTCGTGAGTGGAACAAGAAAAGGGGAAAGTGGAAGTCGTGCAAAAGTACCTTCCGCCACACACCGTGTGATGGCTTGCGTAGTACTGATGTAGATGCAGAATGACGTGCGTTAGCGAACTTTGCAATGACGCCAGATATGATGTTTGTAGACGAAATCAAATTTACATTTGTCCTTCGAGCAACACCTTGTATAGCTACTGCTACTTTTTACGCAGAATCTGGCACTTGTCGACATCTTAATTATTCAGCCTGTCATTAAGGGCCAACTCATTAATGGTTGTGTACATGACCTTGCGACTACAGAGACCCGACTCTAGACGATGGGGCGATGCTGACGCAAACCTTTCGCACATGAGACCTGCCCGCTTACAATCACCGCGTGGAAAAGTACAGCGTACGGCACTCCACTTGGCCAGATACTGCTTTATCGCTGGTGCCGTATGGCGTGGAGCCCGATTTACAACGTTGATAACGTGGTGGAATAACGTATTACAGTCACACAAATGTCTGTTAATATTCGTTGGTCTGCAACAGCTCGTTGAAGGGAGATTTGTGTGCAGCGGTCGTAGCAGTTTTATTGGTGTATACAGGTTGCCCAATATCGTGTAGACATGCCTCATATTTCATAAAAAAAGCAAAAGGTCCAAGTTGTAGACAGTTTCCAACAAGTGCTACTACAATTCATACTCGTATCCTTATCTACCGAGATACTGGTTACGAAGTTCACGTTTACTACCTTGTCAGCTCGATCGACACCATTGGTTTAGACTGTGGAGACATTCCAGTATCACAAGCAGAAAGGAGCTTCGTTCTTTTCCTCTACATGTAACAGCGATGGTCACGGCAAATGTTTAAAATCTGTAAACGCCTCCGTATCTTGTAAATAACGTTGCTACGATGTACGCTTTGAAGGCTTTTTGTGAAATTTGCAGTTACTGACTTTGGATGCGTTGATTGGGCTCTATAAAAAAACTTAACCGATACCTTTCAACCATCCGCCTTGTAATTTATTCTGAAGTCAACGTATAACAGCTCCAAGATGGCTTCAAATGATGTATGATGATTGGATAAACACAAAAAACATTTTGTGCACCTCCTAAGGCGAAGCCTACAATTTGCATTCTATTGTTAAAATCATCTGTGTTATTTCTAAGAAGTTGTTCCTGATTACTGTGGGATCACCGATAATATTCAGACAAACAATGCAAACGATGATCTTGTCCTGTCAAAGTGACACATCGTGCTTGGGTTTGTGTGTGACATGATACGGTTAAACACTCGACGTTGCACTTTATAATCCGAACAGTCACATTGTGACATTTCAAAAGCCTAAATAACTACCTTTTGAATCACGGACCGCTGAGAGATTCATGAAGGTGCCAGTAGAGATTTCGAGCCATGCAGACTCCAGTACCGTGCTTCCTCGGTTGAGGATCCATGGCAGCTCGAACGAGGTGGCCAAACAGGGAGGTTCGGTGGCCAAGCGAGTGCAGTTACTCACCCTGGCGCCCTTCGAACCACGCATATACACTGCAAGCTGTATGATACGTCGCTTTGACCTGCTGTAGGGATAGGGATGGACATGGTCTCCAAGGATAGATGCATACTTGTATTGGTCGATTGTACTGTCCAGGATAACGAGATCACCCAGAATGATGAGATCACCCACTGAATGCCACAAACATTCCCCAGACTATTACGCTCCCTCCTCTGGCTTGGACCCTTCCGACGATTTTTGCACAGTGTTTGCTTTGGGACGTTTCACGCCATACACGCCAATGGCTATCTGCCCGATGGAACATTAAACGTTATTCATCTGAAGAGGCCACTTGCTGCCGCTCAGCGGAAGTCCAATTGGCCGACGAACAGCAGACTGCGTGAATCAAATGTCTTCTGGAAGCAAACAGAAGTAACATTCGCTGAACAGTCGTTGAGGGGACACTATTGGTAGATCCTTGGTTCATCTGCGCGGGCAGTTGCTCAACATTTGCAAGTCTATTCGCTTACAAAACACCAAAACAGCAAAAGACCCATCTTTCTTCATTTTAAAAACGAAAATGTTGAAAAAAAGTCTTCCATTCTTTAGTTAGGTGATAACGTGGAGGGGAGGGGAGGGGCGTATACTAGCTAATGTCTGATTGCACTCAGGGGTAATGGTCTAAGAAAGCATGGGAACCATTGCCCTAGATTGCAGAAAAGCAATCCTGCGTTTATAATTTTTCTAGATTTAGAGATACCTTTCGACACTGGTAACTACATTGTTCGAAATTAAGCATGTCTGACGAGAAATTAGTCACCCCAGTGCGCATGAGCAGATAAATAGTGCGCCTTTACAGATGGTTCAGCGACTGAGTCATATGTTTAGCCGCACATGCCCTGTCTCTACGTGAGCATCATGAGAGTAAGACAGTAGCGATCAGAGAGATATTATGTTTCAAGCGAACATTGGCGTAAACGTGGATAAATGTAAGCATGTGACAGTGGCAGAAAGAGGTATCTTGTTTGGCCACGTTCATGGCCATAAGGCGGGTGAAGTTGCTAGATTTGTTCGTGTTTCGCGGCGGCAGACTGTTCAGCGTATTTACAAGCAGTGGTGAAGGCAAGTGGTCATATAACACGCTGTAAGGATTGTGATTAGGGAAGAACCTGACAGAGGGACTGGAGGCGCGTTTTATGGCTTGTGAATCAAAATCGCTTCCTGGTCGGACTGGATTACTGTGTGCAGTGAATGAAGGTCGGTCCCAATCTGTTAGCGAGAGGAAATTGCGATGAGAACTGCATGCAATGAACATTTGGAGTCGGTCACCTCGCAAGAGGCCATTGCTTACACACATGTAAACTCAACACCAAAGTTGCCCTATTACTGGCCATTAAAATTGCTACACCAAGAAGAAATGCGGATGATAAACAGGTATTCATTGGACAAATATATTATACTAGAACTGACATATGATCACATTTTCACGCAATTTGGGTGCATAGATCCTGAGAAATCAGTACCCAGAACAACCACCTCTGGGCGTAATAACGGCCTTGATACACCTGGGCATTGAGTGAAACAGAGCTTGGATGGCGTGTACAGGTACAGCTAGCTGCCCATGCAGCTTCAACACGATACCACAGTTCATCAAGAGTAGTGACTGGCGTACTGTGACGAGCCAGTTGCTCGGCCACCACTGACCAGACGTTTTCAAGTGGTGAGAGATCTGGAAAATGTACTGGCCAGGACAGCAGTCGAACATTTTCTGTATCCAGAAAGGCCCGTACAGGACCTGCAACATGCGGCCGTGCATTACCCTGCTGAAATGTAGGGTTTCGCAGGGATCGAATGAAGGGTAGAGCCACGGGTCGTAACACATCTGAAATGTAACGTCCACTGTTCAAAGTGCCGTCAGTGCGAACAACAGGTGACCGAGACGTGTAACCCATGGCACCCCATACCATCACGTTGGGTGATACGCCAGTATGGCGATGACGAATACGCGCTTCCAATGTGCGTTCACCGCGATGCCCCCCAACACGGATGTGACCATCATGATGCTGTAAACATAACCTGGATTCATCCGAAAAAATGACGCTTTGCCATTCGTGCACCCAGGTTCGTCGTTGAGTACACCATCGCAGGCGCTCCTGTCTGTAATGCTGCGTCAAGGGTAACCGCAGCCATGGTCTCAGAGTCCATGCCGCTGCAAACGTCGGCCCGGCCGGGGTGGCCGAGGCGTTCTGGGCACTACAGTCCGGACCCGCGCGACCGCTACGGTCGCAGGTTCGGATCCTGCCTCGGGCATGGATATGTGTGATGTCATTAGGTTAGGTAGGTTTAAGTAGTTCTAAGTTCTAGGGGACTGATGACCTCAGAAGTTAAGTTCCATAGTGCTCAGAGCCATTTGAATTTTTTTGCAAACGTCGTCGAACTGTTCGTGCAGATGGTTGTCTTGTAAACGTCCCCCCCCCCCCTGTTGACTCAGGGATCGAGACGTGGCTGCACGATCCGTTACAGCCGTGCGGATAAGATGCCTGTCTTCTCGACTGCTAGTGATACGAGGCCGTTGGGATCCAGCACGGCGTTCCATATGACCCTCCTGAACTCACAGATTCCATATTCTGCTAACAGTCATTGGATCTCGAACAACGCGAGTAGCAATGTCGCGATACGATAAACTGCAATCGCGATAGGCTACAATCAGACCTTTATCAAAGTCGGAAACGTGATGGTACGCATTTCTCCTCCTTACACGAGGCATCACAACAACGTTTCACCAGGCAACGCCGGTCAATTGCTGTTTCTGTATGAGAAATCGGTTGGAAACTTTCCTCATGTCAGCACGTTGTAGGTGTCGCCACCGCCGCCAATCTTGTGTGAATGCTCTGAAAAGCTAATCATTTGTATATCACAGCATCTCCTTGCTGTCGGTTAAATTTCGCGTCTGTAGCACGTCATCTTCGTGGTGCAGCAATTTTAATGGCCAGTAGCGTACATCTCGATTGGCTTGCAAAATCACGTGAATTGAATCCCATACAGGATTTGTGGGACATGTTGGAACAGCGGGGTAAATCGCCGACATCAGCATGCCCAAAGTTTGGTGGAATTCCGCGATGAGACTCTCAGCGAGTAGCTTCACCTGCCCAACCTCGTGATCACACTTCCTATTCAGTCCAGGCGTTTATCAGTGCGGAATTACACGGTAGTAAATGATTCTTGTAATTGTTTCCCTAGGAGTGACGGATCTTTTTTCCTGTGAGCTTATGACGGCAGTAGTGATCAAACACAAGGAGCGAAAGGTTCTCTACTACTTGTGCCAAAAGACGACTGCGGTTCAATCAGTCGAAAACATGATAGGGAACGGTTAGTTGAAAAGGGAGTGAGAAAGGATTGTAGACACTACTCAACTATAATGAGTCTGTACAATGAAGAAGCAGTGAAGGAAACAAAGGAGAAGTTGTGGGAGAAGAAATGAAAATTTGGTGGTTTGATGATGACATTTTAATTCTGTCAGAGGCAACAAATAGCTTGGAAGAGGAGTTGAACGGAATAGATACTGTCTTCGGAAGATGTTGCAAGACGACCGTACAAGGATAAAGGAATGTAATCGACTTTAAACCGACGATGGTTAAGGAATTAGGAAGCTAGACATTAAAGTATTAGATGAGTTTTGCTATTTGGCTGATGGTGGCAGAAGTAGAGAGTACATAAAATGTAGTCTGTAATAGTAAGGAAAGCATATCTGAAAAAGTGAAATATTTAACATTCAGTACAAATTTAAGTCTTCTCTGAAGGTTCTCGTTTGCGGCATCAAGGATTCAATAGTTTGCTAATGGACGAAAGGAGCATGGGGCGGGGGTTGTATTCGTTGCAGAGGGAGACGAAGGCTTGAATAGATTTATCAGGTTCAGATGGATGTAGGTTAGTGGAGCTATGCATAAATGAAGTGGTTTACACAAGATAAAATTAACGTGCACAGCTGCATCAAACCTGTCTTCGAACTGAAGACGTCTACAATAGCAGTTAGTTACACTGCATGCATGTGAATAACATCACACCAATATTTGGTAATACAGCGGGCATCATACCAACGCCACACATACGGTATACCTCCAAATTCAACAACCGTATAACTCGAAAACCTATCACAACTATATACACATCTTACACTGATAATAATACACTGTTCAGTTAGATGGTCACCACCGTCTACCTTCGAAGTCAACGTGCAGTATCCACTTACAGACGCATTTGGTAGCACTAGCAGTGGAGGGTGGTGTAAAGCGCGTCGTGGGGACTCCGGAAACAATGCAGCCTTTGTCGTAATGCGGAAACGGAGAGAGTTATCTGACGCCCAAAAGGGTACAATCGTTTGCTTCCGGGCCAAGAGTGGAAGCATTTCCGAAAGAGCCAAGTTTGTAAACAGTTCACGTACCACCGTGATTAACGTAAACAAAACACGGCAAAATGCCACTATCCAGCAGCGGCGCCGAAGCACCTGTGGTAGGTGCACTGCACACTATAGATGACGGGGATGAATAACGCTTTCAGAGATCCATACGGGCAACTGACCGCTCAGATGACCCTAGGGCCAACCCACAGTGTAACGTGAACGACCGCACAGCGAACGTTGCTGCGTATGGGCCTCTGCAAAAAAATGGCTCTGAGCACTATGGGACTTACCTACGGAGGTCATCAGTCCCCTAGAAGTTAGAACTACTTAAACATAACTAACCTAAGGACATCACACACATCCATGCCCGAGGCAGGAATCGAACCTGCGACCGTAGCGGTCACGCGGTTCCAAACCGACGCGCTTAGAACCGCACGGCCACACCGGCCGGCAGGTCTCTGCAGCAGGCGCCTGGTTCCTGTACGCATGCTTTTTCATCGACGAAGGCCAGGATTTGTAAGCCGACGTCGCAACTGGACGTACACTGAGTGAAGACAGGTGGACTTTGGAGATGAATCACATTTTACGCTTCATTGAACGGATTGTCATTGGCATGTACGGCCCTGTGGAACGACAGATGCTATCCATGCAGCTCGCCTGCTTATCGAAAAGCACCATGAGAAGTCAACACATCTGTTGTTGTTGTTTCATGGTCTTCAGTCCAGAGACTGATTTGATGCAGCTCTCCATGCTACTCCATCCTGTGCAAGCTTCTTCATCTCCCAGTACCTACTGCAACCTATATCCTTCTGAATCTGCTCAGGGTACTCATCTCTTGGTCTCCCTCTACGATTTTTACCCTCCACGCTGCCCTCCAATACTAAATTGGTAATCCCTTGATGCCTCAGAACGTGTCCTACCAACCGACCCCTTCTTCTAGTCAAGTTGTGCCCCAAATTTCTCTTCTCCCCAATTCTGTTCAACACCTCCTCATTAGTTATGTGATCTACTCACCTAATCTTCAGCATTCTTCTCTAGCACCACATTTCAAAGCTTCTATTCTCTTCTTGTCTAAACTATTTATCGTCCATGTTTCACTACCATACATGGCTACACTCCATACAAATACTTTGAGAAACGACTTCCCGACACTTAAATCAATACTCGATGTTAACAAATTTCTCTTCTTCAGAAACGCTTTCCTTGCCATTGCCAGTCTACATTTTATATCCTCTCTACTTCGACCCTCATCAGTTATTTTGCTCCCCAAATAGCAAAACTCATTTACTACTTTTCTCATTTCCTAATTTAATTCCCTCAGCATCACCCGATTTAATTCGACTACATTCCATTATCCTCGTTTTGTTCTTGTTGATGTTCATCTTATATCCTCCTTTCAAGACACTGTCCATTCCGTTCAACTCCTCTTCCAGGTCCTTTGCTGTCTCTTACAGAATTACAATGTCATCGGCGAACCTCAAAGTTTTTCTTTCTTCCCCATGGATTTTAATTCCTACTCCGAATTTTTCTTTTGTTTCCTTTACTGCTTGCGCAATATACAGATTGAATAACATCTAGTATAGGCTACAGCCCTGTCTCACTCCCTTCCCATCCACTGCTTCCCTTTCATGCCCCTCGATTCTTATAACTGCCATCTGGTTTCTGTACAAATTGTAGATAGCCTTTCGCTCCCTGTATTTTACCCCTGCCACGTTCAGAATTTGAGAGAGAGTATTCCAATCAACATTGTAAAAAGCTTTCTCTAAGTCTACAAATGCTAGAAACGTAGGTTTGCCTTTCATTAACCTATCTTCTAAGATAAGTCGTAGGGTGAGTATTACCTCATGTGTTCCAACATTTCTACGGAATCCAAACTGATCTTCCCCGAGGTCGGCTTCTACCAGTTTTTCTATTCGTCTGTAAAGAATTCGCGTTAGTATTCTGCAGCTGTGACTTATTAAACTGATAGTTCGGTAATTTTCACATCTGTCAACACCTGCTTTCTTTGGGATTAGAATTATTATATTCTTCTTGAAGTCTGAGGGTATTTCGTCTGTCTCATACATCTTGCTCACCAGATGGTAGAGTTTTGTCAGGGCTGGCTCTCCCAAGGCTATCAGTAGTTCTAATTGAATGTTGTCTACTCCCGGGGCCTTGTTTCGACTTAGATCTACACTTTGCCTTTCTCGACCTCGAAAAGGCCTTTGACCGAGTGCCACACGAGTTAATTTGGCTTGCCCTGAAGAGCTCGTTAGGTGAGTCAGACTGCTCTACCAGAATCCGAAGTTGCTGCCGGACTATCTGACGACTTTTCTTTTTCCGTCGGTATTCATCAGGGATCTGCTCTCTCACCGCTCCTGTTCATCACTATCATGGACACAGTCACAAGAAAGGTGCAGAAAACGTCAGCTTGGACGTTACTGTATGTGCTACTGACCAATGAAGGTAAGAATGGTCTACAACTTCAAGTCCAAGCCTGAAATGGCTGCCTTGCAGATGTAGGACTACGGCTCAACGTGTTGAAAACATATTACCTTTCCACAGATTTAAATGACTCTGTAACCATCAGAATCAATGGTGTTGATCTCCCAACAGCAAGGACTTTTTAGTACCTGGGCTCGACAATTGCTGCCGATGGAAACCTCAGTGCAGAAATCTCCAACCGCCTTAGCAGCGCGTGGCTCAAATGACGTTTCGTTACTGGAGTACTACGCGACAAGAAAATCCCAAACAGGCTCAAATCAAAGGTATACGAATCGGTAATCCGTCCAGTTGCACTGTATGGGGCTGAATGCTGGCCTTCAACAAAGGAAGTAGAGCAAAGACTTGCTGTTATGGAGATTAAAATACTTAGGTGGACATCGTAATTAACATTGCATGACCACGTCACAAATAATGAAGTTCGCAGGCTATACGGTGTTGCACCAACAGTAGACAAAATGAGAAAAAGCCGCCTACGTTGGTACGGGCATGTCCTTAGAGAAAACGAGAGAACTGTGGCAAAGACTAGTTTCAACTTAATTGTAAATGGGATGCGGCCAGCAAGACGACCAAGGCAGCGATGGCTTGACACCCTGCATGAAGACCTCAAGAGCCCAGGCCTTCATCTTGATCAGGCACAAGATCGCAAGAAGTGGTGACAACGAGCCAAAATAGCGGACCCCCGCCAACCCGCGGGACAAACGCTAAGAAGTAGAAGAAGAAGATGAACGGCCCTGTAACAATTGTCAGAAGGGTCCAGGCTGGAGGAGAGAGCATAATAGATTGTGGAATGTTTTCGTAACATTCCCTGGGTGATCTCGTCACTCTGAAGGGTACAGTGGGTGAACACAACAATGCATCCATCCTTGCGTACCATGTTCGCACCTACATGTAGTTTTTTTCCCCCTCGACGCTATAGCATCTGTCAACAGGATAACGCAATGTTTCACTCAGCTCGAAGTGTACTCGTGTGGTTCGAGGAGAAACAGGATGAGCTGACTATACTCCCCTGGCCACAAATCTACCCGGATTGAAAGCCAGTCACGAATCTGTGGGACTATCTCCAGTGGGATGTTTACGCCATAGATCCTCAACCAAGAATTCTAACGCAGCTAGTTACAAGACTGGGATAGTCATTGCTCCACATCGTGTCGGGACCTTCCAGACCCTGATTGATACTGTCCCTCTACGTCTCGCAGGTGTTCGCTCTGCAAAAGATAGGTATTCAGGATCTTGATGGATGGTCACATTAATGTGACCAGGCAGTGTAGTACCTAGTGACTCTAAATACTAAACGGAGTTTCACAAGTTGTGCAATCGTTGAAACGAGCGGAATAGAAGACCAGTCTCACAGAAGCTTCGTTGTTGCTACGAAGCAGTGATTGGTGACGCAAAAATAAAGGCTATAAACTGTTATTTACAAGACAGCTGGTAATCAGCGTTGCGTGGCGACGAAGCTGGGAACAAGGTTTGGACGTGGCGCCTGGAGCGGCTGCATCCCGCGCAGCGCTTGGGTCGCGTGACGTCAGTGTCAGGGCCGCATCGCCGCACTGACCTCGCAGCGGGACGCGCTGTTACACAGTCCGCCCGCAAGCGACTACTCACCGCATTCTGCTACTCGTCACTTCCCAAACGAGTTTGCGCTTGCACAGACCGATCACTCAACCACCAAGTCACTTTGGATGGAGAATGCATAGGACACTTGCCGGACTCATTCCAATTTGTCGTTCGATTGTGCGAGAGCCAACATGCGTATCTTGTGCGAGAGCCAACATGCGTATCGACTGCAACAGCAGCAAGGATATTGATGCCCCCCTCCTTTTTACGTTGTCTTGGTGTTCACTACCGCTGTGACCGAGCGGTTCTAGGCGCTTCAGGTAGGAACCGCGCTGCTGCTACGATCGCAGGTTCGAATTCCGCCTGGTCGTTCGGTAGCGTTCTCGCTTCCCACGCCCGGGTTCCCGGGTTCGATTCCCGGCGGGGCCAGGGATTTTTTCTGCCTCGTGATGACTGGGTTTTGTGTGATGTCCTTAGGTTTAAGTAGTTCTAAGTTCTAGGGGACTGATGACCATAGATGTGAAGTCCCATAGTGCTCAGAGCCATTTGAGTCGAATGCTGCCTCGGGCATGGCTGTGTGTGATGTCCTTAGGTCAGTTAGGTTTACGTAGTTCTAAGTTCTAGGGGACTGATGACCTCAGATGTTAAGTCCCATAGTGCTAGAGCCATTTGAACCATTTGTTACTCTACCACTTCCACGTAACTCGGTGAAGAGCTTGATAAATAATTGCCGAGATGGTTGTCGTCTATTGGGGTATCTTGGCGCATGCACCGCACAAGAATGGACTGCATTCTGTCGACACTCCCCAAACACCAAGAGCAGTCTACTTTTTCTGCATTGGTAAATCCCACCGACAATCACGGCCTACTGCTTGGACTGTCTCACACTGACTAACAAGTCGCAATTCACTAAGGAACACGTAAGTACACTGTAATCAAACTTAACATCGTACTTAGCAACTATGAGGTTGAATGGCACAAACAAGTTTCCGTATGGAAACGTTGCACAGTACGATGTCTCGTAAAATTCGCATTAGGCATCAACTGTACTTTCCGTTTCCTCAATATCTGCGGTGCAAGTTTTGGGTGATTCACTCTGTATTACACTATTGAAGAGAAATGGCATTAATAATGGGCTCTGGCAGAATTTTAAGAGTTATTTCATTTAAAGCTTTACAATTGCTAACGAAAAGACATAACTGTTATGCACTGTTCTGATTTAAACTTTTTTCTGTTATTCATGCCATTGGAGCGTTTTAAGACTCCTAAGAGATACGGCTACCATAGCGAACTGATTACCATGAGATTATTTATTACTTCACTGATAAAGGTCTTGGAGGGAAAAATTTCTTCCTGTCGTGGTACTCCTTGTCTCTTGAGACAAGTTTTTGCACCAGGCTTACAGGCAAACTGCTAACAGCAAACACGTTAGCAATAATTCTTGGAACAGCGTTCGACTCTTATATAAGTAACGATGTTTCATTCGTCTTTTCTTGTCCTCGACGGAGGGTTGTCAGTTAAAAGGAAAACTAAACAAGTGTGACAAGTCGCAAGTAGTTAGGGGTACAATTTAAATTACAGTCGCAGTTCGTCATCCACAGTGGCTGTATTGAAATTACCACACACTCATTTAAGTGTCGTGCAATGATAAAATCTTTGTAACAAGATAAATTAGTTGTATAAGCAACTCTCAGCTCAGAATCCAGAACAGACTAGGAAGTACGTGTCACGGACTTTGGGTCAGGTTGTTGTCTCACAGATGATAAGAAGTGTTGCACTAACGCTCGTGTGAGTGGAAAGAATCCTGCAAACCACCGAGCAAAAACTTGCACATAACTGTAATGCAATGCGCATAAATAGATGGAATCATCTGATCTCAGTCGCTGAAGTAAGTTACAACCTTAAAGAATCTAACAGCTTTCCTTGCCGAGAGAGGTGGTGCAGTGTTTACCACGCAAGATTCGCATTCTGGAGGACGACGGTTCAAATTCGTGTCCGGATCTCTTGATTTTGGTTTCACGTGATTTCCCTAAATCGCTTCAAGCTAAATCCAGGATGGTTCCTTTGAAAGGACCCGGCCGATGACGAACCATCAACATCTCTCCGGAGTGTTTTAACTTGAAATGAGCAAATAAACTTCATCGTAGGGCAAGGAGCTGCCCGACTTATACTTTTAGGGAGGGTCCTACGGAAAGAGTAATTCACCCACGAAGGAAGTCTCTTGCAAACCGACCAGTTCTGTATTGGTCGTCGGCCTCAGTCCCTCACCAAGTTGGATTAACGGAAGAGATAAAAAAGATTGAGAAAGGAGCTGCACGTTTCATCATGGCTTTGTTTAGTGAATACAGATATCTCACGTGACGTCGACGACGCAAAAACATAGAAGTTTGGGCTCTTATGGAAGGGTGTAGTCAGTCTTCCCTCTTGCATACCAAGGAGAGACCGGAATGAGACCGTGCAGTGAATGGGGGATATCCTAGTTTTCGTGACTATCGATACTCCCTATCAAATTCAGTCACTGCAAAACTGTATGTTAATGAATTTAATAAAATCTGACTGTATTTCCAAAATGAGACAAAATATTCACGCCATATTAGTAACGAAATAACATGAGTCATTCGAGAACTGAAAAAATTTGTCTCCGTGTCACGATTATTGTAGAAAGCCACGTTGACGATTAAGAAATGAGCTGCAAAAATGTAAATTAGTAAATAGCGTAAGCAGTCTCGCTACAATCAAATACACAAATCTTAATAGCGTTTAGAAATAACAGAAATAGCAAGTAAGTTCATCCAGTACTTGCAAGCCTGCAGGTGTGGCCGTGCGGTTCTAGGCGCTACAGTCTGGAACCGCGTGACCGCTACGTTCGCAGGTTCGAATCCTGCCTCGGGGATGGATGTGTGTGATGTCCTTAGGTTAGTTAGGTTTAAGTAGTTCTAAGTTCTAGGGGACTAATGACCTTAGAAGTTAAGTCCCATAGTGCTCAGAGCCATTTGAAGCCAAGTACTTGCGGTACGGCAAGTTTCTGAAAGTAAACAAGATTTTATCACCGTCTGTCACATTCGAACTACCCACGTTGTGCGGACTTGTCACCAACGGAAAACAACGTTTTGCGTTGTGTTGGGCCAGAACGTTAACGTCTAACGGCCGACTCTTATGAATTTCAGCACAAAGATACGTAAATTTCACTAATGAAATTACTAAAAGATGTTACGTACACACCCCAAAAGATGCAAGGCAGCACAAATGGTTCAAATGGCTCGCAGCAGTGTGTGACTTAACTTCTGAGGTCATCAGTTGCCTAGAACTTAGAACTAATTAAACCTAACTAACCTAAGGACATCACAGACATCCATGCCGGAGGCAGGATTCGAACTTGCGATCGTAGCGGTCGCTCGGCTCCAGACTGTAGCGCCTAGAACCGCAGGGCCACTCCGGCCGGCAAGACAGCACACATAATGACAAATAGAAACAAGAAATGGTCCAAATCAGTATCTTTTGTACCTATTAATAGCACGAATATGTGTGAATTTTTGCTTCGATTTGGATGTACAAATGTTAAACAGCGAAAGATGTCACTGTAGAGAGAAAGAGGTAAAAAGTATTGAATCTGTATATTTTGAAATAAAATTGCGTAAAATGGCTGAAGCGGGACTTTGAAGACATGTAAAACTGACTGTGTCCGGAGGTATGCTTACACGGAGAACTGCTGCGGACACGGAGAACTGCGAATGCAACCGGTTCACTGAAGGATTTACCAGCTCCGAAGGAATGAGTAATTTGTATCCGCTGCCGGCTGCTGGACGACAACAGTAATTGGTATTCTATAAAATGCACGTCAGTTTCACGAAATAATCACAAATGACTGAGGAATCTGGACATCCACCTGTAGCAGTACTCAGTTATGCGCCGATCAAAATGTTTGTATGTATACACATAATTTAAAACTTTTATCTCGATTTATAATTGCGTGTTACTCTTCAGTGGCACTGACCTCCATGTCATAAGAAATAATATCCACAAAAATTATTACTTCACTTTTCTTTTAGTAAAAACATTAGTGCACGACAGATATAATTACTTCTAGGTTTTCATGACAATTGCACTACTTGCATACGCTGATATCACAACACTGAAAATCACCCAAATTCAGCGACGCCTAACCTCTTTTCAACTAAAATTTCGTCTCTAATTACCATATTTTCCTTCTATATTCTATTCCCTGTCGTAATTAATTTTTCTTAAGCTGCAGGAGACATCGGATTTCAGTGAGTGAATTAACTACAATTACATAGTTATATTTTTTTCAACCACTCATATGCACATTTTTCTTGTTTTATTTCTCGACAGTCATAGTTAATAAAATAGCAACGAATGCTTAATCGTTCTGAGAGATCTTGGCACCTTTAAGTTGCGTTACCAAATGAAAATATACTGTTGATGGGATAACTATGGCTGCAGTTGAAGCACGGGCAGTATAGTATCGTTAACAAATATTGAACTTGTGGACGCCCGTTATGTACTGCCTGTATAGGTATAAACAGAGTTATTCAAAATTTTCAAACTGGGGTGCCACATCGGGCATACAACAATCAGTAATGACATTGTAACCGGGGTCGCAAAGGTACCCGGGGATACTAAATGGCGTTGCAGTTGTTCAGTCACATGCTACAAACGGACGCCCACTACAAGAGATGCTCAGAGTTTAGTCCAGGTCCATCGAGACACGCTTGACATCGACGCTGCCTTTAACGGCGCAGCCTCTCAAAGATACCTGTGTGTCTTGAAGGTATCCTACTGCCGCAACAGTCACGCACACTAGGTCTTCCAGCGATGTAACAGGTTTCATACACAAGACCCTTCAGATACACTCAAAGGAAGAAATCGAATGGGACAGGTAGAGTGATGGTGGCGGCCATGCTTGGAAAGCTTGCCTGCAGATATGCCCTCATCTGTCTGCGGCGGCTCCGTCGTGCTGAAATCGAATGCGGCGACGAATAAGCAGGGAACGTCATTCAGCATGTCCGGCAGAATCTCTCGTAAGAATACGAGATACATGCGATCATCAAGTCGGCCCGATAGAAAGTACGGCCCAATTAAACAGTCTCCGTCGATGCCAGCCCACGCTTTAAGGGTCAAATTGCGTTGTGAGGCATGCGGGTTCACATCCGCCCCGTATCTAAATTCTGAACGTTCATCACACTCTCGAATGAGAACGTAGCCTCATCGGTGAAGAGGACACGCGCTGTGAAGCTTCGGTGTCGTGACCATGGCGCCCTCTAGTGCCATTTGCGCCTCACAATTCGTATGTAATTACTGATCCTTGTTGTAGGCTCGATGTGCCGTGTCAGTTCGTAAACGCTTTTTTAATCACCCTGTATGTGGACACGACGGCTTGAAAGCGGACTTTTGCGGATATCACCAGTTCAAGAAGGCCTTCCCTCTTCCCGACGGATAGGTGCCCAAACTACCTGGCAAAAAAGTGTTGTCCGCAAATCTCTCAAATATCTCCGTATCCATGTTGCTCAGGTATTCAAATTGCCTACTGCGATGAACAATCAGTAGGCGATCGTTCAGCGAGATACTAGTAAAGCATATTTATTACAAAATAATGACAAAGGTAGATCGTTTAAAACAAATAAATTTTTAAAGAAAGAATGAAACTGTTCGTAAACTTTGCTCAGGGAGACCTTTCTGACAGTTAGAATTATATATTAATACCTTCAGCTGCTGACGGGCTTTGATATATATCAACGGGGACAGGTGAAAATGTGTGCTCCGATCGGGACTCGAACCCGCGATCTTCTGCTTACATGGCAGACGCTCTATACATCTTTTTTGCATTTTGTTCGTTATTGATTGTTGTGTTTGGTCGTTGCGGACGTCGCAAGACATCCTGTTCAAGTTCGGTGGTTGATCCTTCCACTCTGTTTTTTATTACAGTGGCCAACAGGCTCTCTGACCGAACACGCTGAGCTAACGTGCCGGCTCCATCTGAGCCACCGAGGGCACAGAGGATAGTGCAACTGCAGGGACTATCTCGTACACGCCTCCCACGAGACCCACATTCTCACCTTACATGTCCACACACTACATTCGTAGTGTCCCTACACAACACACTCATTACTCGTAGAAGACATTCTTACCAAGTCCCATAAGAGTTCGGGTAATATGTGTGCACCCGCACAGAATGAGGTCATGGCCGGTATTGCCAGAGCTATATACTTATGTGGATATAGTGTCTGTTCTTTCGGACATGTACGAAAGAATAGACACCATATCCATATAAGTATATATTTCTGACAGTTGTTAGTTCTTAATTAAAGGCACTTAGTTGTGTCTGGTGAAAGTCGTCTTCTAACGTCGTCCGCGCTAAGGTGGCGGTGGCAGTACTTCAGAACGCCGGAAGTATCCAAGGATAACCGTTGCATTTCTCATTGTGTGAATATAATTAGTTTCGCGACTGCAATAGTGCAATGCTTCTATGTCTGCTTCCATTCGTATGTGCTGAATGGAACCGATTACTGTCCTCATCCGTTTACGATTGTACTTGCAATATACAATATTTTCGCTACATGAAACTTTGATCTTTGTCATTCTCGCACTTTTTGTGCTTGCAGAGTCACATTAAACAGAAAAGTACACCAGTTAATTGCCATTTAGTTAAGTCTAGCAACAACATAGTCAGTCTCCACACATTCTTCACGGTGTCTGCTATTCTACCGACGATCGATACCTTAGAGGGCTGCTCCTCGCCTAGCAGGTTTACACGTATACTAAATTGACTGTGAAAATTATAAATATTTAAATGAAAAAAAAAAGAAAATGCTGAACGTAGAGAAGAAAGACATAGATACTAATACGTTTTGTAGTAGGAGGTAGACAGCTGCATATTTACATGTTTTCCTACTAAACAAATCATAAACTGGCAACTAGATTTGTCACTTTCATGCTGTAATATAAAAAATATGTACTACTCAGTTACCACAACACACTGACAAATGCTACATTACGTACGCTCCGCCGCACATCAAACGGTAGTACAGGTGTAGATGTAGAATTGTTTTGCAAGTCGGCTTGTAATCACTTTCCAGCAGATCACAGGGAGTCCGTGGGTAATTTGTCAACTGCCTTGGACCGCTGGCTTTCTTCATACACCATCTCATGACAAAAACTAGCCCGTTAGCTACACGACTAATTTTCCCCTTCTTTCCACAGAGATCAGAAGTTTCGCTGATGCCGTCAGTCACCGCACTCTTCTCACTCTAGAGATAAAACTAGCTTCGCTGCAAACACAGTAACTCACAAATACACTGATAACCTTGTCTATGTGTCTAGTGATAAAACCAAATCAAACAACCAATACTGTCTACTGACGTTCCGGATGTGTGTAGGGCACACTGTTCTACTGACTGCGGAAAGTTATGACCACATCTACGTATAGACTTGACATGTTATGTTCCTTTTCAATAAAAGAGCATTCCTACGACTCACAGGACGGTGCCACCATGGTCTGAGGCGGAGCTTTGCTACTTGAAAGGTTGTACTTCACTTTTAAACAAGATACGAACTTATTACTTTTCAAAGTGGTTTTCATTTCTAATATAATCTTTGCACTGGCTCCTTAATCAAAGTGGGCTTTCGAGACCAGTACTGTTTTCATTCAGGAAATTTAAATTCCACAGAAACGATTTTTTTATATTCTTTATTCCTATTTCACTTTCTTCAACTAGTTTCGCGGGCGGAGCCCCCCTCTGAAGCACTCATTCGTGCAAACAGCCAAGCTGTCGAACTGGAGTCAGATTTCAGATAGAGAGCGTGGCTAGTCGTAACCATGAATTTAAAAAGTTGTAAAAAAAGTAGGAAATTTAGTGACTCCGCATGACTGTTCGTAAGCGTAATTATCTACAGCTTGTTTCAGAACGACGTTTTAAAAATTTGGGGTGTTTTCTTACAACAAAACAAAAAAATGTGCGGTGAATATGAGCACTAGGTCTGTAGAAGAGATGTTTCACAGTAGCGAAGGTGAACAAGTGCTCACAGCTCTTAAGGTATGTACTTTAGATACCATGCAACAAAAAAATTGGCTTCCAGTATTTCGTGTAATTATGGACTGAATTTAAAAATTTGAAATGCTAACGCAGTCTACTTAAGAGGTATTATCTTACGTTCCAAGACACGTATTACGGTTAGAAACTGTGTGTTTGTGTTGAGGCAGCATAGCTCACTACGCGCAAACTGCAGCGACTATATTAATCATAGCGATTGCCAACAAACTGTAGACTACACTTAATTCAAAATCTTTTCCAACTTTTTCTCGCTGAAACCCCGACAAAGTAATGAAACTAAAGGAGATATCGTTATTCATGCAGCAAAACTCTTTCCAATAGATTTTTCAGGCAAAAGTATATCACTGTACGGCAATTAGTTCAGGAGATGGAAAGTCAACCATTCTGATGGGTGAGAAACAGTTTTTCCTAACATGAAGTTGCAGACATGCGTATTTGTATGGGGCAGCAGGATGTAGTGGCTGGGAATGTACAGAGAAACTTTTCGCTGCAGCCTTCACGTTAATTGGAAGAAGTTTATCGCTGTGGACAGACACTTCTGAGGAACTGCTTCATTCAAGTCCCACACAGCTAACCAAGGTTTACGACAAAGGGTTGTTCGTACAGCTGAATTTGAGTGGATGGCGATTGATCGTACGGGTAAAGATTTATCAATAAATTCCCTTCACTTTGCCCTTGAAATGTGCACTTCGAAGGATGCAGTGTGAGAATTACTGGTGGAGCAGCAATCACAACGTATCACAACAGCTTGTACAAGCGATGGGCCCAGGGCTCAGTTGCTTCCGTGCATTATGGTGATTTAAATTGCTACAGTAGCCCGTCTAGAGTGATGAGAATCGTATGCTACGCTTGTCTCTGCTCAGCGGCAACGATAGTCTATTTGAGGGTTGGAACGGTATGAGATAAACTTGCTGTCACATCATTTGAATGGTGCCCACTACGTCGGTTTCATTCGCAACCTGGGGCCCCGTACCTCCTCCGGTGTAGTTACATGAAATCGTGGCGTTATTAAATCCAATATAAAGTGAAAGTAGCGTCTCAGTATCAAAATTTTAAGCAGATTTTTACAATGGAACTCTGATCCTGGCTATCGTCACTATGAACAGTTTCTATGACCTGCAGTCGTTGATATAAAATATACGTTGCGTATGTCACTAGGAACCTAGCTATCGATTTCCGACTATTAGTTCCTTATATCGAAGTTTTCGGTTTAGGATAATCTACCATATGTATAATTTTGTCCTTTACCGTGTGTATAGTTTCGACCCTGAATGTCTGCGTCGTGCTGTTCTTGTGTGTAAGAATGTTATATACTGAATAAGGGTCTGTAACATCAGCGCACTTTGCATGCCACCTATGAGGAGCCCAAAAGAAAAAGGCTTGTAAAGAGAGATTTACGGAATACGATACGGAAAATATTTTGAATTATGGGAAATTTTGGCGTCACGTGATTATAAATGAAACCCGAATCCATATTACCCATCGGAGACAAAGCTGCAATCAAGATCGTGGGTCGACGATAGTAAAGATATACCGAAATCAAAAAAAGTGGAAACAATTTTGACAGTGAGAAAAATATTGATTTTATTCAAAAATTCGTAAAAAAGCGTCATATAGTGCTTGGTTCATTACTCAACGTTATTGCAAACCGAACTGAAAGAGATTACCGTGCTAAAAATGGTCCGCAGCTCGTGGTCGTGAGGTAGCGTTCTCGCTTCCCGCGCCCGGGTTCCCGGGTTCGATTCCGGGCGGGATCAGGGATTTTCTCTGCCTCGTGATGACTGGGTGTTGTGTGCTGTCCTTAGGTTAGTTAGGTTTAAGTAGTTCTAAGTTCTAGGGGACTGATGACCATAGATGTTAAGTCCCGTAGTGCTCAGAGCCATTTGAACCACTTTTGCTAAAAATGTTTTTACAGCCGAACGAAGCGTCCGCTCACGTATCAGCAGTTGCGATGACAAATGTACCACTGTGATTTCAATGTAGTTCCCATCGACCGTATTTTTTAGACAAACACACACATAATACAATTTTTTATCTTTGAAATTAAAAATAGCTCCATTTCCGCATTCTGAACAAGAGTTTCTTTCCCTTGGTTGTTATGGAAATGGTAGTCCCTCCCACTTATTCCCATCAGCTCGTCTGGCGAAATTCAATTGAAATGAACCACGACTATATATGGATCCGGATTTCAAACATCTGGCGTAGGGAATGGGAAGAAAGATCAGAAATATGAGACATTTTTCTGCTTCTCTATCCCCTAACAGTTGTTTGGACGGAAAACGTTAGAATGTTAGATAATGCAGCTATTAGCGGCTTCCCCGGCCACGGCCGAGGGAAATGTCATTAGAAACTGGGCACGCAGTCAGAATAGGGAAAGTTCTCTAGAAGTGACTAGGAAAATACGGAAGACCAAAATCTGGATGTCCGTCTGGGGATAGAAGCCGTTTTCCTCGCGAATGCAGCGATGTATTAGATTATTGCACAGGGACAGAACTAATTTATTTTTTGAGAGAATATAAAAAGTGAAAAAATATCGTTTAACAAAAATCATCGAGCACCAAGGAAGTAACGTTACTAAATTTGTATAGAAGAAAGTTATTTATTACGCTGCAAAAACAACTTTTCGATTGGCTAAAAAATTAGTCTTTCGGATTTCCAAGGTGATGTACCTTTGGCTGTAGATAGATTCACTTAAGACAGTTGACCGCATCAAATACATTGGAAGTCTTTGAGTAACAATAGTGTTCTACCAGGGAATAAAGGAGATCAAAGAAATTGCTGAAACAAACTTTTTTTACAGGCAGTTAAAAACCACATATTAAGAAACAACATTGTATTACATTGAAGGAATACTTAAGTAACACAGAGGTGGGTTTTGGTAGAAAATTTAACACAAATAAATAATAATAATGATAGTAAAACATCTAACAATCCACATGAGTTTCATACTATACTTTGCCTCGCGGAGTGCCCGCGCGGTTTGGGGCGTCATATCAAGAACTGCGCGGCCCCTTCTGGCAGAGGTTCGAGTCCTCCCTCTGGCATGGGTGTGTCTCGTTCTTAGTATAAGTTAGTTTAAATAGTGTGTAAGTCTAGGGACCGATGACCTAAGCAGTTTGGTCCGTTAGGAATTCACACACACTTGAACATACTATACTTTCCCTTCTCTTCATCTTTTCTTGAAAATTATGCTTCTAAAGCTATGCGGTGTACAGTGTCAAAAAAATGGTTCAAATGGCTCTGAGCACTATGGGACTTAACTTCTGTGGTCATCAGTCCCCTAGAACTTAGAACTACTTAAACCTAACTAACCTAAGGACATCACACACATCCATGCCCGAGGCAGGATTCGAACCTGCGACCGTAGCAGTTGCGCGGCTCCGGACTGAGCGCCTAGAACCGCGAGACCACTTTAACTACGGCGGCACGCGAATTGTTTACAGACTTAGCCGTATCAGAAAATCTGCCCGTTTCAGCAGTACGACTGCTACTGCAATTTTTCCCGCATTTCCTCCCCCCCCCCCCCCCCCCCCCCTCCCCACGACCCGCTTTACGCTTAATATATCCTCCACTACCAGGTCTGCCGTTTGTGAGTGGTAACTGCACGTCGACGTCGAACGTACACGGTGGTCATATTAATGCGACTGTGCTGTGTATAATACGAACTTCTTATCCTCTTTCCGAGCTCTACATATCTCTCGCTGACTCAGTATTTCAGACTAGAAGATGGGAGGTTGCGGTGCAAAAATATAGCAGCAGATGACAGTGTGTGTAGTGTTATGAAACTGTGGGTACAGTTGTGTAGTGACGGAGTGAGAAATGAACGAACAATGTAGCATTAGCCTTTTTCATTATTTAATAACTTATTGATGAAACAATATTGTATACTAGGGATAGACCGAATGACGTTGCACTCTTTTAGACACAATGGCCTTGAATTCGGGAGGATGGACGCTTCAGTCTACATCCAGCCGTCCTGATTTAGGTTTTCCATGGTTTCCCTAAATTATTTCAGGCAATTGCCGGGATGGTTCGTACTTTAAGGCAACGGCCGACTACCTGTCCCCACCCTGTCTAATCGACCTGTAAGTGCGTAAATACACTCCTGGAAATTGAAATAAGAACACCGTGAATTCATTATCCCAGGAAGGGGAAACTTTATTGACACATTCCTGGGGTCAGATACACCACATGATCACACTGACAGAACCACAGGCACATAGACACAGGCAACAGAGCATGCACAATGTCGGCACTAGTACAGTGTATATCCACCTTTCGCAGCAATGCAGGCTGCTATTCTCCCATGGAGACGATCGTAAAGATGCTGGATGTAGTCCGGTGGAACGGCTTGCCATGCCATTTCCACCTGGCGCCTCAGTTGGACCAGCGTTCGTGCTGGACGTGCAGACCGCGTGAGACGACACTTCATCCAGTCCCAAACATGCTCAATGGGGGACAGATCCGGAGATCTTGCTGGCCAGGGTAGTTGACTTACACCTTCTAGAGCACGTTGGGTGGCACGGGATACTTGCGGACGTGCATTGTCCTGTTGGAACAGCAAGTTCCCTTGCCGGTCTAGGAATGGTAGAACGATGGGTTCGATGACGGTTTGGATGTACCGTGCACTATTCAGTGTCCCCTCGACGATCACCAGTGGTGTACGGCCAGTGTAGGAGATCGCTCCCCACACCATGATGCCGGGTGTTGGCCCTGTGTGCCTCGGTCGTATGCAGTCCTGATTGTGGCGCTCACCTGCACGGCGCCAAACACGCATACGACCATCATTGGCACCAAGGCAGAAGCGACTCTCGTCGCTGAAGACGACACGTCTCCATTCGTCCCTCCATTCACGCCTGTCGCGACACCACTGGAGGCGGGCTGCACGATGTTGGGGCGTGAGCGGAAGACGGCCTAACGGTGTGCGGGACCATAGCGCAGCTTCATGGAGACGGTTGCGAATGGTCCTCGCCGATACCCCAGGAGCAACAGTGTCCCTAATTTGCTGGGAAGTGGCGGTGCGGTCCCCTACGGCACTGCGTAGGATCCTACGGTCTTGGCGTGCATCCGTGCGTCGCTGCGGTCCGGTCCCAGGTCGACGGGCACGTGCACCTTCCGCCGACCACTGGCGACAACATCGATGTACTGTGGAGACCTCACGCCCCACGTGTTGAGCAATTCGGCGGTACGTCCACCCGGCCTCCCGCATGCCCACTATACGCCCTCGCTCAAAGTCCGTCAACTGCACATACGGTTCACGTCCACGCTGTCGCGGCATGCTACCAGTGTTAAAGACTGCGATGGAGCTCCGTATGCCACGGCAAACTGGCTGACACTGACGGCGGCGGTGCACAAATGCTGCGCAGCTAGCGCCATTCGACGGCCAACACCGCGGTTCCTGGTGTGTCCGCTGTGCCGTGCGTGTGATCATTGCTTGTACAGCCCTCTCGCAGTGTCCGGAGCAAGTATGGTGGGTCTGACACACCGGTGTCAATGTGTTCTTTTTTCCATTTCCAGGAGTGTATCTGTATATGTCAATTACATTATTTTCGTTGCTTTTAAATTGTAATATCGAGACATGCCCAACATCCTTCTGGAAGCGATCTGCGGATGAATGAAAGTGGAACTACTGGAACTTGTTTGTCTAGCAACAGCCAACGAAACACTTTCTAGTTTTAACGAAATCGTAAAGAAAAATTCTCTGAAGTACTAACTTAAAAACCCGCTTTTATGAATCGACTATTATACTGGTTTCATTATAAGTGTGTGAAGAATTAATATTTAGAGAGAATGGTGAAGAAAAACAGTAAATATTGAAAACAATATGGAAAGGTTTTGGGCTGATGACGAAAATAACATGGATCGGAGGGTGCGAATAATGAAGAATTAAGAGCTATACAAACGCTGTAACATCGTCCAAGTGCTAAAGAAGAGAAAGATGAACTGGGCATATCATACAGCAAGAATGACGCAAAATAGACTACCCAAAATAGCACTCGGCAGGCCAATAGATGGAACGAGAGGAAGAGGAAGAGACAGTATTGGACGCCGAGGTAATATCCGGGAGGACACAGGATAAACAACACCGAATGAACAAACAGTGCACACGACGGAAACAAATAGAAGAGGTTCTTAGAGCAGCGTACAGTCGTTAAGCTCCTTGGCCCCTGTAAAGTAAGAAAGAATTAAAGTGTAGACATTCTCTAGCAGTCGGTAATGTGACATGAAAGCAGATTTCCTAACCGTTGAAAAATTACACGTTTGGTTGCAGATGTGAAAACAGAAGTTATCTTGTTGTTATCCTCTTGTTTCGAAGTTGCTCGAGTCAAGTTTCTGTCATTTCGTCCAGAGGACGAAGATTTTTGTGAAAAACGCTAGATATAAAATGAAGCAACTAAAATAGGGTTCCAATCAAAGAGGTTTGATTCTACTCGTACATTTACATGTGTACTCTGCAAGTACAGTACATTACCGCTACTGATATTGTTAAAATGGTAGTGTAGGCAACTTGCCGAACTGGTCATATGCAGCAAAACAAGAAAAAAGTAAGTACTTAAAGGTGCTCTAAAATACATACTTACGAGCTATGGAAACTTCATCTTCGTTACTGTGAAACATCTCTTCTACAGAAATAGTGCCCATATCTGATAAGCTATCCATTTTGGAGGCCATATTTACTGGGAGTTTTTGCCATGTTTTGCTCTATACTACCATCTCCCAAAATACGGAGTGAGATGAGGTGTAATTAGGCTTCTTTCGGGCATAGCCGATGTTACTTTCCTTCCTGTTGAACATATGCGCTCCAGTATACAGTAAGGGCGAGGAGAACACGGCAAGTACAGTCAGCCGATTTCCTAGAACCCTAGCTCAGTGGAAGAGAGGTCGAAATAAGCGAACACGTGTCTCGTCTTATCCGTAGATAGTCGACCGTTTCTGAGAAAACGATACTCAGATTCCGCCGAAATTTATATGCGTTTTAACTATTGTTAAGAAGCTTATCCTCCTCTTTTGTCGGGGATCCCTGGATTATCTCCTTCTGCGCTATTTTCAGTACCGGAATCAGTAGAGACGACGCATTTCTTACGAGAAAAACGATGCCTACTGCAAAAATTGCCACCGTACAGCGAAATATGTTTCTCTCTCGTAACAAGAAAGAGCTAAGAGCGTAAACACGATGATATTAGCTGGCGGACACGCAATATCTCGTGCGCCACACTCACGACTCCAGACTGTCGCGATGCTTAGCTGTAATTAGCTGTGGCATTTCACCCGTTCTGCTGGACAAGACACGAGAATGAACGTAAATAGTTACCTTCTTACCACAGTCTCTCTCTCTCTCTCTCTCTCTCCAGTCGCTCGAGCTTACACAAAAAGAACAAACACTCAGAAATATAACAGCTATCTACCTGCCTTTCCCGTTCATTCGGCGGTATTGTAGCGCAGTGTATTAGTTAATGTTTGCCATCCGAGTTATTTTCGTGCCTCGATCTGTCTTACATATGACAAAATGTTCTACACCCTGGGGATCTCCTCAATGTGGATCTACGGATCGAAAACTACATCTATTGTAATGTAATGCTTTTCTGTATCTCACATAGTACATTACGATTACGTCAATAGTACCAACTCTACTAACACGTTTTTAAATCGAAGCTTTTCTTTATCTTCTTTCTGCCAAAATTTTCGTTCTATTTCTTCGGCGGTACTGTCTTGAATATCGTGTTTTGGCAGTTCACTCTCGCACAGCGACATATGAAGTAAAGTCCTGTACCTCCGTTCTTCACGCCTCCTCTTCGGCCACCTTTCAATGTTCCCTAAACTTGAAGCATTTTTTAATCACAGCTTTGAGTAGCTCCATAGTGAGAAGAATAAAACTAAAAAATCATTTTTCAAAGAACACAGTCCAAGGTTCCTCATTTCAAATTTGTTGAGTAATTGTGCGATACAATGTGCTGTTAAGCCTGAAAAATTGAAAAAAAAATTGTTTTGCTTAGAAATGACAGGCAGTTATAGCGCACAGAATGCTGATACGTCTGTACTATTTCGTTCCTTCTAACTGCAATTAAAGAGTTCTCACTACGAAATGAGACAGTTTAGCTGAAAAGTAGCGTTCCCAACACTGTACAGAAGTATAGTGGTAACTAATCCCGTGCAACCGCAGCGTTTTATAACACTGCATCACAAATTCCGAGAATTTCTACGACACCGTACTCGGCGGAACTGTTGCATCAACTAATTCTCAGAAAGTAGTGATAGGGCTACTTTTTCTTGCCATTGCATTTAAGGAACGATAGTGTTTGCGCGGTGGGCATCAACTGAGTCATTTTACCGCTGATCAGCGATCATGGCATCAGTATGCGCACTGTCTCAAATGGCTGGCAAATAATTACGACCCTAAAATCAAAAAATCTGTTTCAGTGATCTAGACAAGCGTCTTCAGAAGTAGAACCGAGATACAACGATCACGCATTCGGTTGTTCCTTTATGGTTCTTTCTAGCTTTGACAAAGAACAATTAAGATATGTCTTAAGAAGGAAGGCGACAGTCTGTATTGTCGACAATGACAGGACGTCCTGTTGGAGAAGTAACTGGTCCTGACCTGTTGGAAGTACCATTATGATACTGTTTTAAAATGTTTACCATAACTCACGCTAAATATACATCAGGATGATCGAAGGCCAAGTTGACTGTCGCTCTCCCAGGATATGAGTTAATATGTTACGTAAGGACTGTGGATCCAGTCCTCATGTGTTTGCTTTAATAAATTTAAGTTCGTTGTGGTCTCTCCACACTGCTTGCAATGTTTGCTGGCAACTATTCCTTCAGTAAAACCACGACCGATTACCTTCCCCTCTTGTTCAGCCTGAGTTAGTATGACGACACCAACGACGTCGATTACAACAAAATATACTGACAGATAGAGGACGTGTTACACTATGAAGCACCAGTATATGTATCAAACTGCGTGCAGATACTGACCATCCCATTTAGAACTGATGTCCATTAACATCAGTATGAGCTGTGATATCAACGCACACAAAAAGCTTTTGCATTCATTGTGCCATCGAAGCAAACAGTCTCCGAATAAAATCTTGAGAAATTTCTTACCTTGCTTGAAACACGTGCTAGGTCATTTCATGAGGCTAAAATAATAAAGTCTTCCCATCACTTCAGACATGCTCTATCGGTACCCATTGCTCCTCAGAACACTTTTAGGTGTTGCATTTCTCGTCTGAGGTGCTGCAGCTCACATATTCGAGCCTGCTCGCGTTACGAGCGTATTAATCATGCCTCTTTTCTGGCACACAAATTATACTCCACAAATTATATTAGAAGTGTAACAGAGCCAAACACTCGGCGAAGTAAGGAATCAGAAAAAGAAATGTCGGGTACGGCCTTTCTGCCATACATTCCCAGAGTGACGGACAGAATCGGCCGTATATTGCGCAAACATAGCGTAAAGACGATTTTCAAACTGACAAGGAAGGTCAAAGAGTTTCTTAGATCGGCAAACGAGAAAAGGGACCCACTTGCAATGTCGGGAATGTGCCGTATACCATGCACATGCGGAAAAGTTTACGTCGGAATGCCTTGACGATCAATTAACACCAGGATCAAAGAGCGTAAGCGATATTGCTGGTTGGGGCGGGTGGAGAAATCGGCCGTGGCAGAGCACGCACTGAGAGAGACCGACCACGTAAAAATATTCGTCACGGAAAGTTCTGGCTGTAGAAAAGACTATCACATGCGCTTGCTCAGAGAAGCTGTAGAAATACAAAAACACGCGAACAGTTTCAACAAAAAAGAGGAAAGCCTTAAGGTAAACGGATCCTGGCTTCCCGTACTGCAGCGATTGATCGTCGCAGGTAGCAAGAGGAGAACCGCACCGGAAATGACCGCGGTGAAGCCCTCGGACGTTGACGCGCCAGATACAAATAATCTGCGGCCGCGAGCTCGGCTCCAGTTCACCAGTTCACCACCGGCAACGGAGGGTGAAGCTTTGACAATGCCAGCCACTCTTGCTGGTGAAACGTTAGTAAAATCATTTGATGAACGTCGGCCGAAGAACCCGAGACAGAAGCCAATAGGCAGTTTGTCGTTACTGTTTACATTGTATGTAAATGGTCTTGTACAAAGCGACGGAAGCTCTTTAAAAACACCCGCAGATGATGCGTTTGTCTATAAGAAAGTAGCAATGCCACAAGATAGTATCGATTTGCAGAATGAGTTGAAGATTGGTGATCATTGGAGTCTCTGGCAGATTGGTGCAGTCTTTGGCAGTTAACCCTGAACATAACTAAGTGTAACACATAGTGCATACTAGGAGAAGAAATCCACTGCTGTACAACCACGCTATTGATGACCAACTGCTTGAAACGATATCTGCCGTAAAATATCTAGAATGAAATATCCAGGGCGACCTTACCTGGAGTGACTACATAAAATAAATAGTAGGAAAAGCAGACGCCAGACTGAGGTTAATAGGAAGAATCTTAAGGAAATGTCACTCATCTACGAAAGAATCGGCTTACAAAGCGGTTGTTCGAACGATTCTTCAGTACTGTTCATCAATCTGGGACCCTTGCCAGCTGATCTAATTGAGAGCGGCGCCTGTCGTCACGAGATCATTTAGTAGGCGTGAGAGCGTTACCGAGATGTGCAACAGTCCTGCGGCAGATGCTGCAGGGGAGGCGTTGTGCATCACGGAGGTTTTCTATTAAAATTCCGATAGAGTATTCTCCGGGTAGAAGCGGACAACGTGTAGAGCTCACGAAATGACCCGATGAAAAAAACTGAGAAATTAGCGCTAATACAGAGGCATTCGCAAGTGGAACAGGGAAGAGAGGATCAATTAGTGGTACCAGAAGTACTCTCAGCCACACACCGTCAGGTGGCTTGAGGAGTACTGATGTAGATATAGATGCACGTATTATATGCTGGTGCCACAGAACACAGTCCTTGAGGGTGTTACATTTTGTGAGCGTAAAAGCCGTGGGAGGAAATTAGAGCGGCAGTTGCCCACCGCAGAGCACGTGGCTGGCGGTTGCTACGGGGCCGTGGCGAGCGACTAGCGTTTACGCAGCCTTGGAAAAACCAGAGCCGGAGCTAGGCAGGGGCGCGTATTGCCGTGTTTACGCGCTTGGAGGAATTTATATTCTAGAGAAAAATTGATAAAAACAAAACTGAGAGTAACACGAAGATGCGAGTTGGCACTCATGGACAGAAAAATATGCAAAGCTAAATTATCTAGACGCGCCACAAAAATATATAATAGTTTAAAAGCTATTTTTGTCTAAATTTATGGAAGTTCAAAAGCTTATATTTCGGCAATGCTTTGGCCGATTAATAAAAGTGTCTACTGATGCGCCTAGTAGAGCTGCATCGAGCAATCACAGCCGATTTTGCAGAATATGTACCATATTTGAATGAGAGGTCGGAACATGGGATTCGACCGAGAAAAACTGTGTTTTTGGTAACAAATAAACGTAAACAGACGAAACTAGCGGTAGAATTCAAAAGTTTAGAGGTAGATGAGTAATTAAGTATATATTTTTATTTGTTCATTTATGTTTAGTATAAAAAATCTGGGAAAAGCAAACTCAAGCCACAAGAACATTATCTGCAAAAAAAAAAAAAAAAAAAAAAAAAGCCGGTGGCACATACAAAAAATGGAACTTTAATTTGTTATTGCCAGGAAAATTTCCATATATCACACGTTTTTGTGTTTAGTTTTAGAATATTCGTAATTTTTGTCAAACATTGTTTTGAGTTAGGCAGTCATTTCGAGAGTTGATAGGGCGGCCGTCTTTTGAGGACTGTTGAGTTTGAGCGACGCTAAGAGCCGGGCGTGCCGCCCATCTGGGAGCATTGGGTTGGTAACCACGTCCGGGGACAAGTATGCATGTAACGACGTTCGGAAACGATCAAGTTCAGCGCAATATAGTGATTTAGGGCAGTAGACAACAGTGTATTTTGTGAACTGTGAACAGACTCAAGTGCCGTGATCGCGTCATATGAATTTTATAGTGAAGTGTTAACGGCTGCTCGAGCTACCTATACAGACTTACAAAGTACAGCGCGCAGTGCCCGGTACCGGTGTAATTTTTCTTTCCGGAAATGTTGCAATAGCTAACAAGGGGACCCTCCATACTGTAAATCACGGATTTTGCTGCGCTTCAAATATGTTGTAGAGGCACTTACCCCGAGTACCAGACTATCCGGTTTTTTAGCGACGGGCCTTGGTTTTTTGAGAAAATTGATTTTGAAGTTCTTTGCGTGCTGTGGTATACACGTAACATTACATGTAACCGGAGCAAGTCAGCGTAGCGCAGTGGTTAAGATGTACGGTACCGCGCGGGAGGTACCGTGTTCGAATCCTGCTCCCATACGTTTTTTTTTTTTATGTATGCAAAACCGTCCGGAAAATTTGATCCTAACGTTCAAAAACGAGTAGACGAATTAACTGGGAAATACAGAAATGTACTCGTGTCCTGCACGAAATGCGCGAAGTTCACAAAACTGGTATACGAAGACTTTTTGCGTTCTGTAATTCTTCCGTACGTGGGACAGAAATTTTTTCTGTACATTATCGATTCGTTGGGAGGGCAAACCGATTCAACGACTGATGAAAGGAAGGCGAGCACCTGCACCGTATCTTGCGGTAGCGTTCTCGCTTCCCACGCCTGGGTTCTCGGGTTCGATTCCCGGCGGGGTCAGGGATTTTCTCTGCCTCGTGATGACTGGGTGTTGTTGATGTCCTTAGGTTAGTTAGGTTTAAGTAGTTCTAAGTTCTAGGGGACTTATGACCATAGATGTTGAGTCCCATAGTGCTTAGAGCCATTTGAACGATTTTGAACGTGCGCCCTAAAAGTGGTCCCATCAAAGTGCACTCCTATTGGCAGCCCTGCGCTGTTTATTTTTACCGACAGGTGAAAATTTTCACGAAAATTGTTCAGAATAGGGATATTGCTTCTAGGGAAGATTCGATAAAAGTACATTCGCAAATCCTACATCAATTGAGGGCACTTAACTTTGAAAGCATGATTAGATACGCATGGTTCGCATCGAAATTAGCGGTTGAAAGGGAAATCTTTTTGAATGCAAAAGAATTGTTTCCCCGTATCGCTCATGATGAAACCGTACGCCTGCAAGACGGTTGCTTTCATAAAATGCGCGTGGTGCCGCGAAAATTTGTGCTTCGGTTGTTTCTATGATAAGTATCACCCACAATATTGCTCTGGCACATCAAGCAATGTGGACGATGAAAAATAAGATTTTGTAATATTGTATGACAGAAAAACTTAATAACTGAATATATCTTTATAATTTTGCACACCTTACACTGTTTGTTGATATTATTTGAAATAAAATTGAAAAGTGCGGTCGATTTTGAAAAAAAAAAAAAAAAAAAAAAAGAGTATACGAGCGGGATTTGAACGCGGTAGCCGTTAACCTTTACCACTGCGCTACGCTGACCTACTCGGAATACATGTTAAGTTACGGGTATACAAAGCACGCAGTGAAATTTAAAATCAATTTTCTCAAAAACCAAGGTCCGTCGCTAAAAAACCGGATAGTCAGATAGTCAGGGTAAGTGCCTCTACAACATATTTGAAGCGCATCAAAATCCGTGATTCACAGTATGGAGGGACCCCTTGTAAGACCACAGTATTTCCCGCCGAGCTCGGCAGTATTAAATCAGCAGTTAGTAGAGTCGCAGACAATCGTAGAAAATCGTGAATAGAACGATTGAAGCCAAACTGCAGAAGGGCCAAAGAGGCAAAAGCCTTCACCCCCCTTCTCCCCCGCGTTCTCCTGGAGACGCTTATTATTATCCTACTTCGTACTGTTCTCAAGACAGGTGCGCGCGACACGGTGTCAGCCAAGACGGTGCTTCGCAGCCGACACCCACGGGACGCGTGTGATGGGAACGTGTAGGTGCGTGGTCACACGCGGCGCTAACGTATTGCGCAAGCGGACGAGCCCTCCCGCCAAGGTTAGGCGCTCCGTAGCTCCGCTAAGGCCTTGATACCGCGCCTGGCCTAGCCGCGTGTCCAGCACTCCGTCTAGGAGGGTCCAGTCTTTCCCATTATCACAGCACTGGTCGACACTGTATTACTGCTCTCAGTGGCTTACTGCGCCAGCGTCAGGCCAAGTCTTGATGTTTAGTCCTCAGCCCGTTCTGCGTTTTTTGTGCCATTATCGCTTCTATCACGTCCGGCAGTTCAAATGGCTCTGAGCACTATGGGACTCAACATCTTAGGTCATAAGTCCCCTAGAACTTAGAACTACTTACACCTAACTAACCTAAGGACATCACACACACCCATGCCCGAGGCAGGATTAGAACCTGCGACCGTAGCAGTCCCGCGGTTCCGGATTGCAGCGCCAGAACCGCACGGCCACCGCGGCCGGGCGTCCGGCAGTGATCAGTGCACAACGTGTTCAAAAAGCAACGGGAATTTCGTAATTAGTCAGACTGGCACAATTATTTCGTCATTCTGTTCGTACACATGTCTGAAGAGCACCTCTACAATGTTAACTACATCAGCTAAGCTGTCAAAGAGGATACGGCCGTTTTTATACACTACTGGCCATTAAAACTGCTACACCAAGAAGAAATGCCGATGATAAACGAGTATTCATGGACAAATATATTATACTAGAACTGACATGTGATTACATTTTCACGCAATTTGGGTGCATAGATCCTGAAAAATCAGTACTCAGAACAACCACCTCTGGCAGTAATAACGGCCTTGATACGCCTGGGCGTTGAGTCAAACAGAGCTTGGATGGCGTGTACAGGTACAGCTGCCTATGCAGCTTCAACACGATACCACAGTTGATCAAGAGTAGTGACTGGCGTATTGTGACGAGCCAGTTGCTCGGCCACCATTGACCAGACGTTTTCAATTGGTGAGAGATCTGGAGAATGTGCTGGCCAGGGCAGCAGTCGGAACATTTTCTGTATCCAGAAAGGCTCGTACAGGACCTGCAACATGCGGTCGTGCATTATCCTGCTGAAATGTAGGGTTTCGCAGGGATCGAATGAAGGGTAGAGCCACGGGTCGTAACACATCTGAAATGTAACGTCCACTGTTCAAAGTGCCGTCAATGCGAACAAGAGGTGACCGAGACGTAACCAAAGGCACTCCATACCGTCACGCCGGGTGATACGCGAGTATGGCGATGACGAACACACGCTTCCAATGTGCGTTCACCGCGATGTCGCCAAACACGGATGCGACCATCATGATGCTGTAAACACAACCTGGATTCATCCGAATAAATGACGTTTTGCCATTCGCGCACACAGGTTCGTCGTTCGAGTACACCATCGCAGGCGCTCCTGTCTGTGATGCAGCGTCAAGGGTAATCGCAGCCATGGTCTCCGAGCTGATAGTCCATGCTGCTGCAAACGTCGTCGAACTGTTCGTGCAGATGGTTGTTGTCTTGCAAACGTCCCCATCTGTTGACTCAGGGATCGAGACGTGGCTGTACGATCCGTTACAGCCATGCGGATAAGATGCCTGTCATCTCGACTGCTAGTGATACGAGGCCGGTGGGATCCAGCACGCCGTTCCGTATTACCCTCCTGAACCCACTAATTCTGTATTCTGCTAACAGTCATTGGACCTCGACCAACGCGAGCTGCAATGTCGCGATACGATAAACTGCAATCGCGATAGGCTACAATCCGACCTTTATCAAAGTCGGAAACGTGATGGTACGCATTTCTCCTCCTTACACGAGGCATCACAACAACGTTTCACCAGGCAACGCCTATCAACTGCTGTTTGTGTATGAGAAATCGGTTGGAAACTTTCCTCATATCAGCACGTTGTAGGTGTCGCCACCGGCGCCAACCTCGTGTGAATGCTCTGAAAAGCTAATCATTTGCATATCACAGCATCATCTTCTATCGGTTAAATTTCGCGTCTGTAGTACGTCATCTTCGTGGTGTAGCAATTTTAATGGCCAGCAGTATAGTATCCATAATTATTTACTTTTTATATAAAAATGGTTCAGAGAATGTACAAGAACGGAGTATTGCGCTGAAAAGTTTGAGAAATGTTTCTTGCGAGTCTGCAATATGTAAAACAACTTTTTATTAGTGGTATAAGCATTTCGAAGAAGGACGTGAAGACGAAGCTGACGAGTTGCTTGGATGCACCAGCACAACAACCGGTGAAATCGGTGGAACAGTGAACGCAGTGATTACGAGTGATTGCCGAATCACTACTAGAGAAGTCGTCGATGACGCAGGCATGCCATTTGGTTCAGACCATTAAACTTTTCGGATGTATTGGGTATGAAACACTTAACATCAAAATTAGGATACAAAACTGTCGAATTTCTAACAAACAGCGCGAATGAAAGTTGCTTAGGAATCCCTAGCTGTTGTCAAGAAAGATGCTGGACTGCTGAAACGTGTAGTAACATGTGATGAAACATGGATTTATGGAGTTGACGTCGAAGCAAAAGCTCAGTCGTTCCAGTGCAAGCATTCTAGATCGGCAATACCGACAAAAAGCTCGACAGGCGCCGTCAGAAGTGAAGTTTACGCTCGTTATATTCACTATGTTCCTCGGTTGTGTGGCATAATGGACCAAGAGTTATTTATTGCCACATGGTCGAACGCTCATTAGGGAGCATTACTTAAAAGTTCAACTCCGTTTGCGTGAGTGAATCTCACAAACAAACGCTCGTATTAGTGGCGAAAGAATTGATGGGTTTTGCACTACTATAATGCACCTGTTCACACTTCGTTGCCTGTTCGTGATTTTTCTAGCCAAAAACAATATTGCAGTGATCCCCCAGCCTCCATAATCGCCAGACATGACGCTATGTGAGTTTTTTCTGTTGCCAAGTATAAACCGTGAAGGGTCTTCCTTTTACAAGCATAGATGAGATTAAAAATATGTCGATAAGCGCGCTGAAAGCCATCGAAAAAGGTCGAGTTCCGTAAGTGATTTGAGGGTTTGAAAGAAGCACTAGCATATGTATGTAATATCTAATGGGGACAATTTTGAAGATAATAATATTAAAAGAGACGGATAAATAAAATTTGACATGTTTTGAACACACTTCGTGTAGGATAAGGCAGTTCAGACCTCAAATACTCTGCAGAACTTTAGGACGAGATAGGTAAAGTTACACAACATTTTAACTAGTCGGCGGAAATGAATGAAAGTGCCGTAGCATGTCGCCAGAGGTCTCCCAATCGTGCATGGAAAGCTGGACGTCAGGGAACACAACGTCGAGCAAAGAGACGATGCACTCATGCAGCCGCCGTGCTGTCGACTACAGCAGCAGAAAAATTTGGAAATTTGTGGTAAGTTCCTGTGGGACCAAACTGCTGAGGTCATCGGTCCGTAGGCTTACACATTACTTAATCTAACTTAAGCTAAGGAACAAACACAACAATGCCGGAGGGAGGACTCAAACCTCCGACTACACTACTTAAACCTAACTAACCTAAGGACATCACACACATCCTTGCCCGAGGCAGGATTCGAACTTGCGACCGTAGCAGCAGCGCGGTTCCGGACGGAAGCGCCTAGAACCGCTCGGCCACAGCGGCCGGCGGCCAGCAGCAGATGCCCGTTACGTTGTGCAGCAGGCAGTAAGGGACCCACATCAAACTGAATGGTGCAATTGTAGTAACATTTAGCAGGACTGCCCCGTTCGGAATGTAGCCAGGCGCATAGACGCTGGACCGCCGAGGACCGGGCTCGCGTCTTCGGATAAGAGCAGGTTCAGTCTGAGTAATGACTCTGGACGTACCCTCACATGGCGAGAGGTGGAAACACCGTGGATCACTGTCGAACATTGTCGTTTTGGTGGTCCAGGTATTATGGTGCAGGGAGACATAATGTTGCACGGGTGTACTACCTCCAAATCTTTTAACACTGTAGACACCTGATAGCTTTATAGAGATGCTTTATTCTGTCCTCATGTGCGGCTTTTTAGGGGTGCATTCGGCCTCGACTTCATTTTCATGGATGGAAATGCGTGACCGCATCGAACAGGGCAGGTAGGGGAACTCCTGGAACGAGAGCATATTTTGCGAATGCACTGGCCTGACCGTGTCCCCGACTTAAATCGCATCGGCCGTATGATTCGTATGGGGGATACGTATTGCTGAACGTCCACATCTAACAATGGCCATCCACCAGTGGTCAACGCCGTATCATAAGAACTCCTTACCAGCCATCGAGGCAAGCATGGAAACACGTTGCAGAGCACGCGTTGCCGTCGATCGGGCAGTTCGCGACGTGGATCGTGAACCAAGAAAGCTATCGCAGCTGGCCACAACACTAGTCAACATGGCTCCACATCCCTGGCGGCACCATCCAGTACCTTGTTGACTCCCTTCCTGCACGTCTCGCAGCCATCCGCGCTGCAAAAGGTGGTTATTCAAGCTTTTGGCAGGTGGTCAGATTACTCTGACCGGACAGTGTAGTTGCCTAATTATGACACAGACTTTGTTTTTATTAAATTGAGCTGTAAATTTTTTTGTAGCGTTAGAAAGAGTCCTCGGAGAGGAATCCAACGACGCATCGTGTGTGGAATTTCCTCAAATAGTAACAAGATAAAAGCGCAGTAAACCAGTGTCCTGCCGCCGGGAGAAGAGATCCCAGAAACGCCTGCCGTATTGCACCGAATGTAGCAGCTCTACCGTACCTTCCTGGGTTTTTAGAGGAAATTACTGTACATACGTCCGTCAACTTCTGTAGCCAAATGCTAATGCAGGAAGACACATCAAAGTCCGAACGCGCTTTGGTTGTATACAGTGCGCTCCATTGATCGTGACCGGGCCAAATATGTCACGAAATAAGCGTCAAACAAAAAAACTACACAGAACGAAACTTGTCTAGCTTGAAGGGGGAAACCAGATGGCGCTGTGGTTGGCCCGCTAGATGGCGCTGCCATAGGTCAAACGGATATCACCTGCGTTTTTTTATATAGGTACGCCCATTTTTATTACATATTCCTGCAGTACGTAAAGAAATATGAATGTTTTTGTTGGACCACTTTTTTCGCTTTGTGATAGATGGTGCTGTAATAGTCACAAACAATGGCTCACAATTTTAGGCGAACAGTTGGTAACAGGTAGGTTTCTTAAACTAAAATACAGAACGTAGGTACGTTTGAACACTTTATTTCGGTTGTTCCAATGTGATACATGTACCTTTGTGAACTTATCTTTTCTGAGAACGCATGCTGTTACAGCGTGATTACCTGTAAATACCACATTAATGCAATAAATGCTCAAAATGATGTCCGTCAATCTCAATTAATTTGGCAAAACGTGTAACGACATTCCTCTCAACAGGGAGTAGTTCGCCTTCCGTAATGTTCGCACATGCATTGACAATGCGCTGACGCTTATTGTCAGGCGTTATCGGTGGATCACGATTGCAAAGTAGTCGCCATGCAATTACTGGTGCATAGAAATATGGTACGAGTGCAATCGATGTTGATATAGCATTCTCAACACCAACGTTTTTGAGATTCCCGATTCTTGCGCAATCTGTCTGCTACTGATGTACATATTAGCCGCGACATCAGCTAAAAAACCTACTTGGGCATCATCATTTATAGCAGGTCGTGGATGACGTTTCACATGTGAATGAACACTTTCTGTTTCCTTAAATAACGTAACTATCCGGCGAACGGTCCGGATACTTGAATGACGTCGTCCAGGATACCGAGCAGCATAAATAGCACACGCCCGTTGTGCATTTTGATCACAATAGCCATACATCAACACGATATCGACCTTTTCCGCAATTTTACACGGGTAATGTATCACGAAGCAAATACCGTCCGCGCTGGCGGAATGTTACGTGATACCACGTACTTATACGTTTGTGACTATTACTGCGCAATCTATCACAAAGCGAAAAAAGTGGTCCAACTAGAACATTCATATTTCTTTACGTACTACACGAATACGTAATAAAAAATGGGGGTTCCCATTTTAAAAAAACGCAAGTTGATATCCGTTTGACCTATGGCAGCGCCATCTAGCGGGCCAACCACAGCGCCATCATGCTTATTTCATGAGATATTTGGCCCGGTCACTATCAATAGACCACCCTGTATATCAGTACTTACTTTTAACCCGTAATTATAAAAGTCACTCGAAAAGATCAAAGAACGACTACAAATAGTGAAAAAAGATTGAAAATTAATATTTACCATTTGGATGATGATGTCATTTGAGATCGAGCACGATCTGTGATTGGACAACAATGAAAAACGAATCTTCCCGTAGGTCCAGTCTCTTGGCTTATGACTTGTAACACTGAATCTTTTTTTCCATTTCCTCCTCTATTTAAACCAGATGACTTACGGAACGAATTACCCTATAACCTGTGTCATATCAAAAACCACTCTGCAGGCCGGCCGCGGTGGCCGTGCGGTTCTAGGCGCTCCAGTCCGGAGCCGCGCTGCTGCTACGGTCGCAGGTTCGAATCCTGCCTCGGGCATGGGTGTGTGATATGTCCTTAGGTTAGTTAGGTTTAAGTAGTTCTAAGTTCTAGGGGACTAATGACCGCAGCAGTTGAGTCCCATAGTGCTCAGAGCCATTTGAACCATTTGAACCACTCTGCAGTTCAAGAGAAAATTAAAGCTTTATCTGTTACTACCGTCGTAGCTTCTCTCTCGGCATATCACAGCTGTTGTCTTTCTGTGCAACGTGGGACCAGTATCTTCCTTCCATGTTATCGGCTAACCTAATCCGATCATTTCTCACTGTTCTTCGGACGAGTCCACATCATTTCCACATGATGCTCTCTGTACTGTTACCATGGGCGTCCGTTATATTCGACAAGAACGTTATGACGAAATTGCTTAATGTTAATAAAATTGGCAGTTCTTAAATTTCATTTATTATTTATTACTGTACATAGTATTGTTATATACTGCTCGTATACTATACAAACTGTTATATGTAAAATAAGGTCCGAAGACCCGGATCTTACCACATGATTCGGAGGCTTCTCAATGTGCCAACTATCATCCTCACCAATAATTTCGCATTCTCTGATCCATCTCTCAAGTACGAATTTTAGGCGAAAAAAGTGCAGGACCTCATTTCTAACAGTCTTCCTCATTTTTCTCTGTGGAGAAAACAAAAGTCGTAATGTCAATTGGCACTGAATATCCATACTTCGCTAATGTAGATGGCAAATTTTATTAGGGGACAGATGATTCGATTTTGGGAGTTTCGTTTCTTTCTTCTAGATGAAATTTTCTTGTATAATGGTAGGTCACACTACGTGAACTTACCTGAGTCAAACATTCCAAGAGACGCTTTTTTGGCACGCAAGACCACTGTATTTTTAGCGAAGGAATTATGTAAAATGATGCAGATGTTCATTAGCGGTCAGTCCGGTTACGTGAATTTCCGTTTTATTTGTATTCCTTTTGTCTGCCAGATTAACCTCAGTTCCTGGTTCAGACGTGTTCGTAAGTTTCTTTTTTGTAGAAGACGGTGGAGTGAAAGAACACATTGCGATTGCGCAAGACACCATGAGTAGTAAACTAAGATTTGCGACACGGGGATCGTAGAGTAGGGTAAGACTGCTGTATCCTTCTTCGACATAAAGACGAGAGGTCTTCAATGGTTTCGTTCCTTTGTGTGTTCTTCCTGCACCAGCTTTCAGTGCTGCTACACAGAATAACAGATGCAGTATTCAGAGTAAGAACTGTTTGTCAGATTCGGCCTACACTCAAGTTGCAGCTGCGGCCATCGCCCACAAATCTGTCTGACACCATTAACAGCGATCGCAGACTACCTCGTATGTTGGATGGAAAGTACGATTAGCAAAACGAATTAAATCGAGTAGTAATATTCTTGTTCATACTTCGGAGACGGACAAGTAGCCCTTGCAGAAAACCGCGTCTTTATTTAGACTCAGATCACAATTTAATAGTGACGAAGAGTAGACTGAAGTTCAAGAGACTAGTCAGGAAGAATCCACACCCAAAGAAGTGGGATACCGAAGTACGAAGGAATGAATAGCTACGCCTGAAATTCTCGGAGGCTGTAGATAATGCGATAAGGAACAGCTTAGCAGGCAATTCAGTTGAAGAGGAATGGACATCTCTAAAAAAGGGCAGTCACAAAAGTTGGAAAGAAAAACAGATACAAAGAAGGTAACTCCTAGGAAACCATGGGTAACAGAAGAAATACTTCATTTGACCGATGAAAGGAGGAAGTACAAAAATGTTCCGGGAAACTCAGGAATACAGAAATACAAGTCGCTGAAGAATGAAATAAATAGAAAGTGCAGGGAAGCTAAGGCGAAATGGCTGCATGAAAAAAAGGTTCATCTCTAGCAAGAAGCCATATGCTTGAATATTTCAAGTATCTCAACTGAAGATTTTCCAGCGCTCATTTAACTTTAGGACTCTGTATCTCAATATGAACAAAATTGGACTTGTACCACTATTGAAATAAGTCCTTCATATAATTACTGATCGAATTTGAAAATACTGCTATAATCTTCTTAAAACCTACTACCTTACGTTAAAAGTTTAGCACAATAAGGCAGGTATTCAGGTTAGAACTTGTGTAATGTGTTGAGGCAGAGTTACTACGGCGTGCCAGTTACCCAGTGTGCGTTCGTCCGGTATTTGAGAATGCGAGCACTTAGCCAATTTCCATAAAGCATTACACATAATTTCAAACTTTTTGTCCACTTTTCCTCTCTTACATGTTTAACGTGAAATATTTAAGACATTAACTTATTTTTAAAATAATCAGACGTGTGAAGCTGTTTTATTTTTGGGATTTCGAATCTTCAAGTAACTGGGGATGGGCGATTTACTGATTCTAGACTACTGATGCAATTATCAGGCAGGCATGACTACAGACATAGAAGAAATTTAGTGTTACTGCGAGAGCAGTAACTGGTCGGTATAGCCCATAGGAAAGGGTACAAGAAATGTTCAGGTAACTCAAACGGGAGTCCTTGCAAGAAAGACGACGTAATTCTCGCGTTACCCCGTTGCGTTAATTGACAGAATTTGTATTCGATTAAGAGTGCGTGGCAGTTCTGCTGCATAGGATTCAAATGGCTCAGAGCACTATGAGACTTCACGGCTGAGGTCATCAGTCCCCTAGAACTTAGAACTACTTAAACCTAACTAACCTAAAGACTTCACACACATCCATGCTCGAGGCAGGATTCGAACCTGCGATCGTAGCGCTCGCGCGGTTCCAGACTGTAGCGCCTAGAACCGCTTGGCCACTCCTGCCGGCTGCATAGGGTTCATGAGAATGAGATACAGATCGAGGCTGAATATCTCGGGGTGGTGTTGCGGGCACGTGACACAGTAAGGGAAGAATTTAAGCGGAAGAGAGACGAATGGGCAATGTTTTTGCGAAGATAGGGACCACAAATTCGGAAATCCACTGACATAAGCAGTTCTGGCAAAGGGTAAATTGTTGCGACATTGCGGCTGGAAACGATAATCTCTGAAGCGGCAGCGCTGATAGTCAGTGGGCGTACTACTTTCATGAGCATCTATGGAAAATAGTTGAATGATAGTGAAATAGCGAGTAGACTTTATGCTCTTGGACGACCACGTCTCATCACAAAACGTAGAGGTCGGAGAATCCGCCGCTGTGTAATCCAGAATAGGCAGCGATTTGTGGGAGATTTGACGACTTAATACAACGCTGGCCCAGGCACAGGTGTTTCGGAGAACACCATTTGAAGACCATTGTTGTACATGAAGCTCCACATCACAGGATTCCTACGTGTTCCTGTGCTGATCCAATGACATCGTCAGTTACACGATTGCAGTGGAAACAGCATCAGTGAGTTTTCACCGTAGATCAATATAACCGTGTCGCCTGTCGAATGAATTGCATTTCTCGCTACACCAAGTCGATGGCTGGGTCTTTGGGTCTTTACACGCCGTCATCCAGGGGAATGGCTGCACGAAACATGCGCTGCGCCACAGATGCTGTCCTGTGAAGGCAAAATTACGCTCTGGGGTACTCTTGAGTTCGGCTTCCATGTGACCTGGGTGGTAATGGAAGGCATCATTGCAACTACGTGAACATTATTGTGGACCACCACCATCGCTTCATACTTGAAGTCTCTCTCTCTCTCTCCCTCTCTCTATCGCTCTCTCGCTCTACGACGATGGCGTATTCCAGCAGGATAAGTGTCTGGACATGTTTGGACCGCTCAGAGGGGCAATGGTAGGAAAGAAATTTCGTTCTGATGAGGAGGTGCGGCAAGCGATACACGTATGGCTCCGCACACAACCACAAAAGATTTTTAGAGGAATCCACGCTGAAGGAAATGCGTTGAACGGCAGGAGACTGTCGAAGAATGATACACTTGTAATCCACTTTAGTTCAGTCAAAAAATTTAAAAATATCTAAGGTTCTCATTTGACTCCTCCTCCCACATACTCTGCAAACCACTTATTACGGCTTCCTGCAATTCCATTCGCATACGGAGCGCGGGAAGGATGACTGCTTAAATGCATCTGTGTGCGCTGAAATTAATCTAGTCTTACCTTCCCGATCCCTGAGGGAGCGGTACGTAGGGCTTACAGTAGACTCCCAGGTTCCTCGCTTAACAACTAATTACTGCAGTTTGTAAATAGCCTTTCGCGGGACTTGCCGTCGATCTCAGAGCATCTGCGACTTCATACTGTTTCTGTCTCCGTGACCCTCTACGACAGGTCGAAGAAACCTGTTGCTGGCCGTGTTAGTTTTCTTTGTATACGTTTAGTATCCCCCGTTAGTCCTATTTCGTATGAGTCCCACACACTTGAGCAATATTCTAAGGTGGGTTGCACGCCCCTCTTGTAGAAGCAGTCTGCTTTATAAACCAAAAGAATTTTCACAATAACATACCAGTGAACCGATGTCTTCTCTCTGCTTTACCTGCGACTGAACCTACTTCTTCATTCTGTTTCATATTTCTACAAACGGAAACACCTAGGTATTTGTATAGGTTGACAGATTCCGCTTGACCGAGCGAGGTGGCGTAGTGGTTAAACACTGGACTCGCATTCGGGAGGACGACGGTTCAATCCCGCGTCCGGCCATCCTGATTTAGGTTTTCCGTGATTTCCCTAAATCGCTCCAGGCAAATGCCGGGATGGTTCCTTTGAAAGGGCACGGCCGACTTCCTTCCCAGTCCTTCCCTAATCCGATGAGACCGATGACCTCGCTGTCTGGTCTCCTTCCCAAACAACCCAACCCCCCCCCCCCCTCCCAACAGATTCCGCTTGTCACTTGTTGATATTTTGTCCAAGAATAGTAAGTTTTCCCTTTCGAAATGTACAATTCTGTATTTCCTATGATTTACAGCAATAACAAATTAAAACTGTCCACCTTCTTGCAAAAAGGGTGACTGAACATTCGTACAGTTTTCTGCTAACACTACTTCGTTGTACATAACATCATAATCTGCGAAATGTTTGAGATTACTGCTAATATTGACTGGCAGGTCTACAATATACTGCATGGACAGCAAGAGCCCCGGCTCACTTCCTCGGGGCACACCTGAAGCTACTTCTACTTCTGTCGGCGGATAAATTCACAGAAAGCGCCGTAGGCTGTATGCATTCATCTGTCACACGCACCGTGCTTCGGTGAGCAAAGTAATGAACCAGGGGCCAGGGGCGGCAGGTCAGCAATGGCATGTTGTTGTGTCCCGTTCTGGCGCAATCACAAGCGACACAGCGACATGATTGCCATCTGCAGCTTTGGCTATCTCCTAGCTGCGTATCTTCGCGTACCCAAGCTCACTTCTATCCGAGGCTGTAAGTAGGTCTAGGATATTTATGTGCTGCACCTTACTTTCATTTTGCTATCTGGATCGTTATAGATGGCTTGTCACCCAAAGAAAACGTAAACACTGATGTGTCGTTTATTTTCAGCATAAACACGTTTTTCCGGTGTCAGCATCGTAAGTAGTATTTCTTTCTTCTTCCGCGCCGTTAATTCGTTCATGATGGATTTCGTTTATCGCTGTTATGCGGAAGGGTCACTCTGAAAACGTACAATAGAACATTGTAAAAACGACAACTTACCTCCCCAGATGTGTACTTCTCTTCACGACTGTGTCCTCTAAGCACCACCATCTCTTCAGGCACTGCTCATTCCATTGAGGTTAGGTTCACTTTTAAGCTGCTCCTTACGTGCCTACCGGGAATCTTCATTTTCATTGGACGCCCTGTTTGGCATTTGGAGACCTAACACCTCATCTGCTGGTTCCTCTCACCCTCCTTCTCTTCTAACGCATGTCCATTCCGGGGGAAAGGAAAGCTATGTGGGAATATTCGTATCTTTCTAGTGATTTTTTTTTTCTGTTGGAAAAGAATTACTGTTTGCATATCAGCTGTTGGTTCAACACAAGTTGAAGAGGCAACTTCGTACCTTGTGAAGAAATATTTTCACGCTTGATGTATAGTGGAGGAACGAATTTGGTAATGTAAGGCATTACTGTAAGGAACAGAAAATTGATGATACGTATGTTCAGTGGGTTATTTTATTACATTTTTCAATGTTTGCATTAATTCCTTTGGAAGATTCGTTATTAACTAACAAATTTTCGCTGTGGATTTGGCACTTTTTTAGCAGCTTTTTCGTCTTAAACGTCATATTTTTATACTTAAATATCCTAGGTACGGTTGTAACACATCACCAAAAGTGTTCTCTCTTGGGCAGTGCTGAGGCGATGAACAGTGCCCGCATTGACTACAGATGTACCAACTTAATTCGTTATTTTTTTGAGAACTCCACTCAACATGAGAAAATAAATGAATAACGGATCACTGGATAAGTTACCGTGGAACAGGCCTCAGACGAAGAGAGACAGCCTCACCTAAATTATTCACCTTGTTTCTGGACGATGTGTTCAAATACTTTCCCAGAGGATAGAAAGCTATCAACATGGAAAACATCAGATGTTATCTTCTTCAGCAGCAACACAAACAACCTGTCAACAACAACCCGAGAACTCAAAATTGATTCCCCGAGCTGTAGGCCTCAAAATTAACCTACAAAAGACCAAAGCCATGGGTTCTGTCGGTACCACGGTCTTTATTAACAAGCATGACATAGAAGTAGTAAATGAAAATATTTCTTTTGGGACATATAATCAAAAAAGGGAAATATAACCAAGCATCAGATGGCGTCAACTAGATGGCATTCAGGAAACTTGATTACATTCTCTGTAAACTGAGAATCTCTATAAATTTAAATAAGCAAGGATTACGACACATACATCCTCCCAATAACAACACACATGTTCCAAACAATGACATACACAAATCGGCTCCGGGTCTGTCAGAGGGCAACAGAGAGAGCGGTGCTTTGAGTTTGAGAGATAGGATCAGGAACGAAGACCTGAGGAGAAGGGGAGTCTGTAACGTTGTCAAGGGAGACTGAAGCGGCTTTGGGCACGACATGTGGCCAAGAACAACTTCAAATGAACTAAAACACTCACGCAGTGGCGTCTGTGGGAGTCAAAGAGGAGTGTCGGACGCCGTGTGCCGAGATTCAGAGACTACCACTACAGTGACATACGCGAAAAAACTAGATCAAGACCGCCCATCAAAGATCGACATCGAAATCTATGGAGACACATGTCCAGGCGTTGGTATCTAGAGGCTTAAGAGAAAAGGAAAAAGCAGACGACTTGTGTTTGATTTCATAGGAAACGTAGCTCACATTTTACACGCAAAAAACTGGCTTCTGTCTCCGAGCCTTTGGCCGATTAGTGAGTTTTCTAATGTTTCGCCAGCACGAGTAGCTGACATTGTCAAACAGCTGGGTGTGGTCTGGAGTTGAGCACGCAGCCGCAGGTTACATGTACCTGGCACGCCAACGTCCGAGGGCTTTTCCGTTGAAATTTCCGGTGCGGCTCTCCTCTTGCTACCTGCGAAGGTCGTTCGCTGCAGCACGGGAATTCAGGATCCGTTCAACTCGAGGCTTCTTTCTTTCTTGTTGAAGCTGTTCTCATGTTTGTGTGTTTCTATATCTTCTCTGAACAAGCCGGTGTGCATACTTTTCTTCACAGCCAGAACTTCGGTGGCGGCGAATTTTACTGTGAGGTCGGTCTCACACAGCGCATGCTCCGCCACATCCGATTTCTCCACCTGCCCCTACTTGCAATGCCGCTTGTGTTCTGTGATTCTGGTGTTGATTGATCTCCCAGTCATTTCAACATAAACTTTTCCTCATGTGCATGGTATTGACATGTTCCCGACATCGCATGTGGGTTCCTTTTTCCCTTTGCCGATCTGAGACACTCTTTGATCTTCTTTGTCAGTTTGTAAATAGAATTTACGCCGTGTTTGCGCAATATACGGCCGATTCCGTCTGTTCCGTCTGTCACTCTGCTAACGTATGGCAGAAAGGCCTTGACCGACATTCCTTTCTGCGATGTGTCATTTCGCCGAGTGTTCAGCTCTGGTACACTTCTTATAGAACTGGTGAAGTATCAGTTGCTCCTCAGAACGCTTTCCAGGTACTGCATATCGCATCTGAGATGGTGCGGCTCACATATTCGTATTACGAGCGTATTAATCATGGCTCTTTTCTGACTCGGGGTTGTGATTTGATAATTTGCAGGTAACGGTCCATGTGTGTCGGTAATCAACACACGCTGTGTCCCAGATTTTCACCATTCCTTGTAACCAGCACATATAGAAAGGGTAGCTGTTAGTCCGTTTTCTGCTTATATGGTAAATTTTACGTTGGCATGGGACGCTGTTCGAGGGTCTTAGGAAGCCACCGAGCTGTTCCTCACTATGACTCCACACAACGAAGGTATCATCGACGTTTCTGTACCACACCTTAGGTTTACAAGGCGCCAAGTCAAGTACCTGTGCTTCGAAATGTTCCATGAAGAAGCTACCCACCACTGGACTAAAAGAACTACCCTTGCAACGCCTTCAGCTCACGGTAAACATGCACGAAAGAGCTTGGTGATGGCTTATGGGAAAATGAAACCGATGTGCTCCACAGAGTCACTGAGTGCTACTCTTGTAAACAAACAACGTCAGAACTGACCAGGATAACGTTTCGTCCAAGTTTTAGTTTCTTCAGCTTAATAAAATGTTCTGAGTCCTTTACGTGTGTGTCAGTCTGCCTCACATGGAGCAGAAAGACAAAGTGTTCCGCTATTTTATACGCCCGTCAGCCAGGAGCGCTAACAAACGGTCTTAATGGAACATTACTCTTACGGATCTTTGGTAATCCATACAGCAAACGTGGCAGGGCTTATATAGTAAAATTCGCCGACATGGAACTTCTGGCTGTAGAGAAGAGCTTTCATACCCGCTTGTTTAGAGAAAGGGGAAATACATGTGAGAATAGCTTCAACAAGAAAGAAGAAAGCCTCAAGCTGAACGGATCCTGCATTCCTGTGCTGTAGCGAACGACCGTTGGAGGTAGTAAGAGGAGAACCGCACTGGAAGTGACCACGGAAAAGCCCTCGGACGTTGGCGCGCCAGGTACATATAACCTGCGGCCGCGAGCTCGACTCCAGTCCACCACCAGCGATGGAGGATGAAGCTTTGACAATGCCAGCCACTTGTGCTGGCGAAACATCAGAAAGATCATAGATCAAATGTCGGCCGAAGAACCCGAAACAGAAGCCAGCAGGTAGTTCGTCAACAAGTGGCCACGAAAGTCTTAGCAATTTTGTACAAAATTGTACCACACAGACGACAGATAACAAAAGTAGAGTCACACGGGTATCACCGTGAGTGTGTAATCGCCTCTAAGGATTTTAGCTTACTGAACCCTGTACACTGGGTGGCATGTACGTCTCCACTCTGGGAGTTTACCAATTTGTGAGGAGTTGGTCTACCGACAGAGTTACCTAAGCGCGATTCACGAACCTCCCTCGCAACTTCCTCCAGTACTTCATATCCTACCTTCCAGTCCTCGGGGTCGTACTCTTGCATGCCTTGCACACAAAGAAAAAATGACTTAGAACGTAGGCGGAACTATTAAAAGAAACATCGTTCCACTCATTCACACGCAGGGGCATAGCGATAATCTGCAGACCTTGATTCACAATTGATCTGGTAAGTAAAGTACTGATGATATGTTGAATGTAGGTTTCTATTTTATACTGTGTAAATTACAACCTCGTCAAAGCTGTGACACTTCGTTCGTAACTCAATTTCACAACACATGTACATCTCAGATTTTCTGAGAAATGCTTTTCAGATGTTTTATTTCTCTGAACTGCGGTTTCTGGAGTACGCAGTTAACTGTTATCATTATTATACTAAAACATTTTACACATTATATTATAATTAAACACCTCATTATTACACTATTAGTTCATTTTAAATACCTTACTGTTATCCCGGATCCGATCGTAGTCTTACTTATCAATAAGTGAAAAGTAAGCGTGTGATTGTTAGAGAAAGTTACAGGTTTGGTGCAGCATATCAGGTTTGCTCCTGGATTCGATCATATCGGCTTCTTTTTTCGACGGAACGTTCCGAAGATATACAAAGTGCGATAAATACGGGGGCGTGCTGAAAAATAATGCTTGCGAAGTGCTTATATGATAACTCTTAAAACTTTTAAAAATAAAACAAATTTCAATATTCCACATCTTTATTCATCATGTCTACATATTTATTTCTCAACATAGTCACCCTGGCTACGAACACATCTCTTCCAACGAGAGACCAGTTTTTTGATACCGTCATTGTACAATGTTTGACTTAGTTAACTGAGCCACAATCTCACCTCTGCTCGTTCCACTTAGTTACTATCAAAGTGAAGTCATCGAAGGCGTTCTTTAAGTTTTGGAAACAGTGAAAATCGGATGGGGACAAGGTGGGCCTGTATGCAGGACGATCGAAGACGGAGAACCCAAAGTGATATCTCTCGTGTGTGCTCCGGCGTTGTCATTATAAAGTAAAGAGTGCATCATGAGTGCACGAACTCTTACAATTCTAATCTCACTAACCGACATAGTTTCGTTACCCACCATGTTACTCCGTCCGAACAGATCTCAGAAGGCCCAACGATACCGACCGACCGCCGTATCATCCTCAGCCGATAGGCGTCACTAGATGTTATATGAAGGGGCACGCGGCCAGCACACCGCTCTCCCAACCATTGTCAGTTTTCATGACCATAGCCGTTACTTATCTATCAAGTAGATCCTGAAATGGTCTCACAAGGGCTGAGTGCACCCCGCTCGCCAATAGCGCTCGACGGGCTTGGATGGTCACCCATCCAAGTGTTAGCCAAGCCCGACAGCGTTTAACTTCGGTGATCGGGCGGGAACGGGTGTTACCACTGCGGCAAGCTACTTGCCACACAGCCATGTTACACACTACAATTCGGAGCCCTGTATTGGTAGACGGCTGCATGAAGAACAAGGATGTAGAATGTTAACGTATATCTTATCTACAAAGCTTTAACAGTTTTGACATAAAAACTTCGGAGACATTACTTTCCGGCAAGCCCTCAGACGTATCAATTGCAAGGATCCTAAATTCACGATTTAAGTTTTCTGAGATAATTCTGGAAAGTGTGATGCGTCTGCCGAGTAATATACAGTGCTGGATCCGCATCAAGTTGAATCATAGGATACTACCGAAGTTGTACGGAGGAGTGCCACCAACCTTGTGACCTGTCGGTTCATTAAGTAAGAGAGTGCTATGGAGGTGCCAAAGCATCTTGAGTGGAAAACTTCGGGTGAATTTTTTGAAAGAAACACCTTCGAACAAAACTGGAGGAACAATATTCGAAACTATCAAAACGTAAAGCTGTCTCTACAAGAAAAAGCTAAGGAAGCTTGATCAAATCGAATGGCACCGAGCACTATGGGACTTAACATCTGAGGTCATCAGTCTCCTAGAACTCAGAACTACTTAAACCTATCTAACCTAAGGACATCACACACCCATGCCCGGGGCAGGATTCGAACCTGCGACCGCAGCAGTTGCGGGGTTCCGGACTGAAGAGCCTAGAACCGCTCGGCCACCGCGGCCGGCTGAAGCTTGAGATGCTGAACATCGCATCTTATTCTGTCGTCTATATCACATAACAAAAGTGATTAATAACGTTTTAATGTGGCTACAGTCATCTCAGATTTCGAGTGCGTTTTTGAACTCAGCTGCCCCTCCCCTCCCCCCTCCCCTCCGAAAAAATTAAGAACTAGTACACAACCGTAAACTGCAGAAACATACAGTCAGCATATTATCTCCTTATTGGGTTAACAAGTCAGATTCCGTACTTCGTTTTCGATGCCATTTACTCTCTGAGGGCTAGTCTTTAAAAATGAATGATTGCGGCTTGATTGGTAGGTACTGTGAGACGCAAATCAGCAAGTAAGTCACTGCGTCAGCGGGATTGCGACAGTGTTAGCTGTCTAAATTATTTTCTGCTTGTCGGTACTGATAATCCTGAAGCGTTTGCTCCTTGAGGGAGAGGGGGAGGGAGGGGCGTGGAGAGAGGTGTCATCCTTCTGGGTGAACTCTTGGAGTGTTTACGTGTCGCTGCGCAAAAGGCAACATAGGCTGACAGAAGCATTTGCGCTGCAAGCTTGTTGTGGATTACAGTCGCACCGCGAATTTCTTATCTGTTTGAACAAAACGGCTTCTTGATAAAACTGGCATCCAGATAGTGCGTGATACAAACAGCCGATTCGTGTTGCAGTCCACGAATTATCATGTAGCTGTTAAGGCTTCTCGGAGAGGTAGGTAGTTGCTTAGTTAAAACATATGATATCCGAACCTTCTAGGGACGACGGTTGTCGTGGTCTTCAGTTCGAAGACTGATTCGTTGCAGGGCTCCACGCCAGCCTGTCTTCCTTCGTCTCTGGACAAACACTGTTGCTTACGTCCGTTTGGCGCGGCTTGCTGTTTTCAAGCGTTGTTCTGCCTCCACAAATTTATCCCCCCTCACTTTCCTCCCTAGCAAATTGGCGATTCCTTGACGCCTCAGGATGTGTACTATCAATCCACCCATCCTTTTTGTCGAGATGCGCAATCAATTTCTTTCCAATTCGATTTAGTACCTCTTCATTAGTTATCAGATCTACTCACGTAATCCACATCATTCTTTTCTAAAAGTCACATTTGAAAAGTTTCCGTTCTCTGCTTTGTTTACCATCCATATGTCACTTAAGTACGAGGCTGCACTCCAGACAGATACGTTTCAAAAAGGCTTTCTAACACGTAACTTTATCTTCGATAAGGATAGAAGCTGTGGTAATGAATTACAGTTTATGACAACGCCAGGACTCCAGTCTCCTGGTTACTAGGAAGATGTGCTAACCACTACACCACCCTGGCACTGTAGCTACCCACTCTGAATGGACTACCTTAGGCCAGTGCCCTCCCAAACACAAACTTCAGTTCACGCCTCCAGCGTATTTTACTTTTCTTAAACCGTATTGCTGAAGCTCTCTGATGTTGGAATGGAATCCCAGCTTTGTACGTAATTCGGAAATCCTGCCTGTACCTCACGCATAGTTAATCTATTGATCTGATGGAATTACTCGTATGTCTCCAGGAAAATATAATTCCAACAGATCACTTTTTAACTTCATAATCAAGTTAAGAATTTTTTATTTTATTTTTTTTAGAAATACTTCTCTTGCTATTGGCAGTTATTGTGTAGCTCAAATAGCGAAACAGACTACTTCGAGAGGGGATGTAGAAGATGAAATTAATAGTTAATGAGTCTACAACATTTTGTGAACAGTATAACTCAAGAAATAATACTACAGACAACAGAAATCATGTTAATAGATGTACTACAAAAATAAGTGAGACTACCCCTTAAAATTAACGCAAACAAATAAAGAGGGGACAAAATGTAAGAACACAAAGACCACATTAGGATCGCATAAAGCCTATGACGCTAACCTAAGATAATGTTCATAGTGATAACTGATGACGTTTAACACCACCAACTGCCTTCATTGAAATCGGGCAGTTGAAAGAAAGCCTAAGAAAAGTTTACCCTTAGACAACATACCAAAAGGATATGCTCTTTTTATATAGGGTTACAAAGAAATAGTTCAGTTGAAATTAAAAGGTTCAAATATGAGAACGACACACTAAATATCACAAAATAATCAAAAATTTGCAGTGCTTGGAGGATGCTAAACAGGTCTCTTGTCTGAGTAACTAGTAACATGCAGATGCTTACTGATGTGTCTGGTAAGCTGCCTCTATTAAATCGATTGTTTTGTTGCTTTTTGCTTATTTACCTGATGACGGGGTTAACGTCTCTCGATGGAGTTCGTTGAGCATGTCTGTGACACTCATGCTGACTAAATAAGCTGCTGACGAAGTACACTTCTCATCACTGAATATTCTCTCTCTCTCTCTCTCTCTCTCTCCCTCTCTCTCTCTCTCTCTCTCTCTCTCCATATCTCGCAAATCCTGTTCGTTAAGAACAGAGTACTAAAGACGTAATACCACGACAGTTTCGTAAGTGACATCTTTCGTGTGCGAATTGCACTTCGTAAACCTGTTCCACTACTTGAATTATATGGCCGTTCCGTCTTCAATCGCCCCAAGCATACAATCCTCTATACTTTACACTTGCGGCTGATTACAGCTACCCATCGCCGATCAAATGATATCGCATGTTTTCATCTACTTGTGCGCATAACATTTTATTTATGTTGAGTGCCATCTGGCAATATTTGTACCAGACGCACATCATATATTTCTGCAGCTAAAAATAAAATCAGAGGAACGTTTTCTCGAATTCCTTTCCAAGGAGCTCATGACATGTTAAACCATTTATTCTGGTAAGGGTTCCAGTGGTATTTTGACTGTTTAACATTTTCGCATTTCTTTCCCGCCTCTAATTAGCTTGTCGACAGTACGCTCAATGCTAACCTTCCTTCGTTCTTCAGTATTTACATGAATGTAGTATGAAACTTTCTAGTATTATTGTAACTGAATGAATGTGATGGCACTATTTACTTGGAAAATGAATAACTTTTAAATTCGGATTGCAGACTCTGATCTAGAATCACCTTTGCAACCCAAAGTTTGTACGCGAATATATTTGTGCAAATCACTTCTTATGTGTGTCATATTAATCGATATAAACTGCATCTGACTATTTGTAAATGAGATTGAATATAAAGAATGGGTATCAATAATACTCCGAATGGCTTTCTCATCAATAAATCTCACACAATGGCTACCTGTTGCGTAACGAAACCTGTGCCCCATAATGAAACAAATCTACTAAAGTTATATGAAATTTTACAAATGAATACTGCTCCTAATTTTCTTAACAGTTCATTAATGTCTTGCAAAAATTGTTTCTGACCCCGCAACGGATAACTCGGCTCTACTCTATACGCACGCTGCAAAAAATGTGCAGTGTTGAAATACTGCCTTACATTATTTATTTTCATAGGCTGCATTAGAACATTAAAATTTTATTTTCTTTCCATAAATATGGTTCACCGTGCACGCAGTTTGCTAGGCGTGACAGTGCAGGTTTTACCACAGTTATTTTTCATTAAATAGTGGGGATAAGCACGAAATATTTGTAAGTGAATAGAAAAGTATTCTGAAATTATCTTTAATCCTTTTAATGACACTAAAGCAACTCGAATTAACATGATCAATAACCCTATACGCCTACCATGAAATTTGCTTTTACTCATAATATTTCAAAAAATGTTCAAATGTGTGTGAAATCTTATGGGACTTAACTGCTAAGGTCATCAGTCCCTAAGCTTACAAACTACTTAACCTAAATCATCCTAATGACACACACACACACACACACACACACACACACACACACACACACACACACACACACACACATGTCCGAGGGAGGACTCGAACCTCCGCCGGGACCAGCCGCACAGTCCATGGCTGTAGCGCCCTCAGACCGCTCTGCTAATCCCGCGCGGCTAACATTTGTTACTTAAAATTACTCTTCCCCCTTTAAATGAAATTCTTTTAACAAATATGCTGGGAGGAAACTAACTAGAATACTAAACACCTGACTGGTAATTCACACTGCACGCAAACTCGCAGATGTTGTTAAACAGAACGAAATCTTTATCCTGCAATACTTCGATATTAGAGCTTGCAACAAATGAAACTAACTGCATGTTACCTTCTTCTAAAAGTTTCTTCTCTCTATGAAATCATCTCAAATTCATTCCTTGTGCGACACGTCTGCCATCAAAGTTCCTCATCTGGCTTGACACACTCTCTCTCTCTCTCTGGTCGACAACTGCTTCTGACTCCTTCGCTCGCCCGAGCTCTACTCAAATAATACAACCACCCTCCGGTAGCAAAAGAAGAGGTATCACTCCTCTCTTCAAACATGCAAAGATGCGTACAGTGATAACATTCCAAAGAAACTGTCAAATGTCCCAAACAAACTGGAGCTTTACATGATTACTCCATCTTTCGCAACCCTTCCTCCTAATGTATACACCTATCAAATATGAACACTCTTTGAAGTTAAATGTTGATTAACGTAAGGCAAGCCCAGTGTACGGGGTAATTATAAAGTCCAGGAAACATTTTTAAAAAATCGGTACAAGTAAAAGGCTAAACAAACGCAACAAATGATGCAGTACATGAAAGACAAACTCTCAAACATTTTTTTTAACGTGGAGTCAACAGGTAAATTTGAAAAATCCCGTAGTCAACGAAAAGCATTTTATATGCTAGAATTTGCCCATTGTCGAACGGTACTGTGTGTGTAAAAAGCTTTCCGTGGCAAGTTTTACATTATTGCGCCAATTTACAACAGCATAGCGAAATGGTACAAGGAATTCGAGGAAAATGGTTGGTTGTGTGATGCGTAATGGTCTGGCCGAACGGATGTGTCAGAACAGACAGTGGACAGTGTGCGGGACGTAATGTTACGAAGCCCCACAAAGTCTGCCTTTCGAGCTAACGGAGAATTGAACATCAGTCAACCAACAGTATGGAAAATTCTTCGCGGGCGATTAAGAATGAAGCTGTACAAATTGAAGCTCCTGCAAACCATAAGTCGCGACGATAAACTTCGCAGTTCTGCATTGATATGGAAAACGATCTTGAAAATGACGACTTTGTAAGCGAATTAATTTTCAGTGTCGAAGCCACTTTTCCATGTTTTGGGAAACGCCTTCCAAACGCAACTGTCCAACACATCCGAGATTCCGGAAAAAAATGTGTGTGAAATCTTATGGGACTTAACTGCTAAGGTCATCAGTCCCTAAGCTTACACACTACTTAACCTAAATTACCCTAAGGACAAACACACAACCATGCCCGAGGGAGGACTCGAACCTCCGCCGAGACCAGCCGCACAGTCCATTACTACAGCGCCTCAGACCGCTCAGCTAACCGGTTTTCCGAAAAAGTTAATGTGGTCTACGTTGTATCCAAAAAGACAATGTGTGGACCCTTCTTCTACGCTGAGATAACTGTCAATGGTATCGCCTATCTTGACATGCTGCAACTGTGGTCCGTGCCACAACTTGAAACTAATACCAGGTATTCCATCTTTTAACAAGATGGCGCCTATCCACATTTCCACAATTGTATACGAGAGTATCTGAGTGAGACCCCAGCACGTCGCTGCATTTGCAGCTGTTGGCCTGGCGCTACTCCACTGTCACCAGACTTGAGGCCTTGCGGTTTTTTCTTGTGAGGCTACACCAAGGAAAGTGTTTATGTGCCACTCTAGCACAGAACCTCGAAGACTTGCGACACCGCATGGCAGCAGCTGTTCTTCCGACACTCCTGAGTTTACACTATTTGTGGCACGTGTCTGTGCCCCATGACTACCGGAGTGAACCCTTTAATACCGAATACTGGCAAACACATCCTGCGACAGACAACATGACTGTACATCTCGACTGCCTAATCCAAAGTAACGAACAGGAACGTAAATAAAAATTGTAAACACATCCTACGACAGACAACATGTCTGTTCTTCTCCACTGCCTAATCCAGTGTGACGAACAGCCCGAAACACTTCGCGCCATACCAGAAAAAGTGTGACCCGAACGCTTCCGAAGTACTTCGTCTGCAATTTCGTCAGTCTTTTGTTTTTGATTTAAATTGTTTTTAATAATTCTAAAATGACTTATTGATAGTCAGCTGTTGAGAGATATTTGTATAAAAAAGTGAAGCCATTCCAATGAGTACTTTAACTAACAATAATAACTATACTTTAACGTTTAGGCGCCCTTGCTCCGAGCACAGCAGCCAATCACAGCGCAGTAGCATTATGCAGGCGGTCTTTCTCACGGGAATGGTACCGAATCCAACATCTGTCACAGGTACCTCACACCACATTTCGTCATCTATATACTTCTTGCATCTGGGAACAGCTTCTTGGAGCCTAATATGATGGCTGACTAAGCAAGAAATATTACAACAGGCAGAGCATTCATAAAGACTGTAAAAAGATAACTCTGAGAGTTTGATTTTCACATACTGTGTTATTTGTTACGTTGTTCGTGGCTGTTTATCTGTACCGAATTCTTGAATTGTTTCATTGACTAAATTTTTACACAGTAAACGACTTTGTGGTCAGAATCGACTATTCTTGTGGGTGCTCGTCACCTGCTTTCGTGTAAATCATACGCCAACCACGTTGCAAGTGGGTCAGTGACGTCAGTGATCAACTGATCGTGCCGAGTGTGGAGTTTAAAAATTCTGAGTATGCTGAACACTTCACATGCGCAGAACCGGGGCGGTAGCGTTGTATGCTAATATCCGACGTTCCAAACCTCTTCGCTTTCGCACAAGCTACAGTAATGGATTTTGAGTCGTCTTAATAATTAGTTTATTATTTATTTTGTGTTGGCCGGTGTGGCCGAGCGGTTCTAGGCACTTCAGTCTGGAACCGAACGACCGCTACGGCCGCAGGTTCAAATCCTGCCTCGGGCATGGATGTGTGTGATGTCCTTAGGTTACTTAGGTTTAAGTAGTTCTAAGTTCTAGGGGACTGATGACCATAATTGTTAAGTCCCATAGTGCTCAGAGCCATTTGAACCAGTGTCGTTGAGAAAAAACAACTGTGTGTAAGTCTTCCCACGCAGCTGGATTACGCATGTCGATATAGACTAATCCTTTTCCGTCCATGTTTCCACACTTACCTGTTGCCAGGGGAAAATAAGCATTAGTGGCTTGCCACATGTCCTTTTAGGTACTAACCAACCTAAATACATATTGGAATGGCGCTGCAAGCAACGCTGGATAGCAACTACATCTATGGAAGTAGAGGGCACCACTTCGCTACGCGTCATATCGCTGACGTATTCCAGCCAATAAGAAGCCGTCCTTTGCATATAAAAGTGGGAACCTCGCTAGTTCACGACAGTCAGTTTTAGCCCTGACGACGACCATGGAGGTAGTGGTCGAAAGCTTGGAGATTTATCCTGATTTGACGCGGCATGTACACCGAGAAATTTTTACTCAAGAAATACGTCGCGAAAGACTTCGTAGCCACTAAATACATATTGCCCCAAATAGCTATAATTATTGGTCTGCAAATGAGGTAACTACTGTTGTAATGTTGTTCAGTACACTGTCCTCAATCACCAATAAAAATGTCTGTTCTTGTACCCCTGACACTCTGCATTTATCTTCTCGCGCAAATAAAAGAATGTGTTTATAACTTTGGATGACACTTTTCATATTCTTTGACAGTATTCAGTATGAATTTGGCTTTGGTTATTAATGAACAGAACTATCATTCCTAGTTCCATAATGAAATTTCTGTATTCAAAGGCCGGCCGGAGTGGCCGTGCGGTTCTAGGCGCTACAGTCTGGAACCGAGCGACCGCTACGGTCGCAGGTTCGAATCTTGCCTCGGGCATGGATGTGTGTGATGTCCTTAGGTTAGTTAGGTTTAATTAGTTCTAAGTTCGAGGCGACTGATGACCTCAGAAGTTAAGTCGCATAGTGCTCAGAGCCATTTTTTTCACAGTAAACAGCTCTTAGAACACATCCAATTTTGGCGTCGACGTCCGTACAAAGACGATCACTCATGACGAGGGATTCTCAGTACAGGAACAATACACCAGAGGCGCTGCAGTAGACTCAATATAGTCGATTAAGACAACAAAGCGCTGGTGTAAAAGGGGGTTCAATCTGTAACTGATTGTGGAAACGTATTGTTTCCGTGAGGGCCGTAAATTAATTGCAGATCAATTCATCGAAATTGCTTTACAGCATTTTCAGTAAAATCCGTAACTTCTGTAGTTCTTAACGTGCTGCTCCTCTCACAATACTGTCGGTACAGCATACAGCGGCACTTCTCGATGCGCGTGAACGCCGTCTTTGGGCAGCATGAACAGCTAATTGTTCCTAGGGCATAAATAATCTGTTGTGCCGCAGAGTACGGCACGCAACCTGTGTAATTATTTTGTATTTGTGGAAGCGTGTAAAGCAACTGCCATTAAAAGTACATAAAAGCAGAGGCCGTGTCCCATGACGGCGAGTCGCACTGCCAGCTGTTATTAGGCCCGCGGCACAGGCGGCCATCGCGCTGTCGCGTCCTTCTTTTTCTGCTTCCCAGAAACGCCGCAGGTAAACACAGTCTGCAGCCCGTACAGTCGCCTTCAGCCACGGCGGGCCTTGCAGTGTCTTGCGGCAGGCTTCCGAAACGCAACCAGTTTTGTTCGATTACAACTTTCTCCTTGTCTTCTTCCCCTCCTCCTTAAGCACTTCCTCCCGCCTTCAAATTTCTCTCTCTCTCTCTCTCTCTCTCTCTCTCTCTCTCTCTCTGTCTCTCTCTCCCTCCCCACCTCCCCCCACTCTGCTTTATCCTATATCCGCTATGTGCTAATTCTCACTGTATGAACCAGTATCATGGTTTACGATCATTTCATCATCATTCGTGACAGTGGCTAGATTGGATAGACTACAAATTGGACTGTGTAACAACTGGGATTTTGTACGGGCGCTGATGACCGCGTTGTTTGCCTCTCAAATCAATCATCATCATCATCATGGTTTACAATGTTCCCACAATGACATTTTATTCTTTTTGCTTTCCTTTAATTGACCGAATAAGCCACTATCTGACTACTTAACCATGGCAGACCTCTTCAGTGAGCTGCATAATATCAGGAAAGTATTCGAACCTCTGCTGTGACATGTCCTTTGCCGTTACATAAACTCGTGTTTCAGGAGTACTTAATTTCTCCTCTTGTTTCCTTAAATCAAGGTAGGTGACTAGCATCCGCCTTATAATTAATGACTCACTGTTTATTTTTATTGCCACTTTTGTAATAGGATCAATTAAAATACAAGATTTCTTTAGAAGCACTGGAAAAGTAAGATGGATTCTTGCATGGTCTGTGTAACAAGCAGCTTGCGTGTTCTTTTTTTTTTGCGCCTTTATACGCACACCAAGTCGCAAAAGAATGCAATTGCAGGTAAGTTACGAGTAATTTGTGCGCGTTCAAGATAGAAACAAGCCCACGTAGGATTGTCAGGAATTATGTAATGGTCTCCGAGGATGTTAGTTGCCTCCCCCCCCTCCCCCCTCTCTCTCTCTCTCTCTCTCTCTCTCTCTCTCTCTCTCTCCCTCTCTCTCTCTCTTCCCCCCCCCCACCCCGCCCCCCCCCCCCGCCGGTATTCCTGCATCCTGTGTCCCACTGAAGACTGAAGTGCTCTGTATCCTATATCCGTCTGAAACCAGTATCACGGTTTACGATTATTCTTAAACCGAATGAAGTCTCCGTCTGACTTTTTGACCATTCTCAAGCAAGCTGTATAAAGTGGCAGAGGTTTTCAACCTATCCAGTGACGCACCTCGTCTGCAGTGACGTACCCTTTGACGTCCTACAGACTCGTGCGTAATAAGTATTCCCGCTTCTAGTACCACCCGTTTTTTTTGTTTTTTTTTACCTTTAATCAACTCACGTAGATAATATCCGCTTTCTAACCACTGTCTCATGATTTACTATTTTTCATTTCCACACCTGTAATCGGATGAAGGTAAAATACTAGGTTTTTTTGTGGAAGCACTGTAAAATCTGAGCTAGATTCCCGTCTGAAATGACGTTTACGTTGACGTCATGCAAGCTCATGTGTAACAGATAGCTTACGTCTCGATCCTTTTCTTTGTACGTCACACACACACACACACACACACACACACACACACACAGTCATTGATTTCTAGCAAAAGAATGCCCTCGCAGGTAAGTTACTAGTAATTAATGCGCATGCAAGATGGATGCAGACTCGCGTAAGTTTCTCTAAAGCTTTGTAAAGTACCAACGGCGTCCAATGATATTAATTGTTCGCCCCCCGCTCTCTCTCTAACTACTTGTAATGTGTACTCCGAGAGCTGGGTTATGTCTGCAAATAACAACCTAAGACTATAATCCATTAATGCGGGTATAGAGCTACTTCTTTATCCAAACATGTTTAGACAAAATGCTGTGACTTTTCTTTTTATGCTCTGTAGGGAACTGGTATCATGGGTAATTTCCAGTGTGTCTCGTCATAAAAAAGGTGTAATATTTTGTTTTCATTTATAGCATTTTATTTCTTCTGTTTCTCCACATCATATAAGTTCTAGGTTTTTACTGCAACATGCCATATATTATATGAACACCAACCTACTTTCAGTATGTAGGCAACGCTGTGAGTCGTTCAAACTGAATTCTCTCCGTGCAGTACCTGCTAATATAGGCAATAATTAGAGTACTCGGTAGCGTGTCGCCTAGTGTAGGGGTCTTTTTGCATGGCTAGATACATCAGCAGATATGTTGTCGTTGGGATTTTCTCCTTTTGCTATGGGAAGCATTAAGTTCGTTTTTTTTTTTTTTTCGCGTCTAACATTAAACTGTAGATCAGTTACGATTAGTTGGATGAGCTTGTTGTCATGTAAGAGGAAGGAATGGGAACACAATCCCGACAACCTACACCGAGCGATGTTGGAGCATGATAAGATAAGACACCTCCCATTCATGAGGACGATCATACAAGTCTCCGATCGGTCGTCCAGATTTAAGTTCATTGTAGTTTTCCCAAATCTCTTAAGGCAAATGCTGGAATAGTTTCCTTGAAGATACATCCACTTTTTTTTTTCATCTTTCCCCAGTTCGACCTTGCATGCAGTGTCTAATGACGCCCAGCGTGGAAATAAAAGGTTCATTGTTGGGATTAAAACTGTGGTGCAATGATGTCAATGTCCAAAAAAATGTTCAAATGTGTGTGAAATCTTATGGGACTTAACTGCTAAGGTCATCAATCCCTAAGCTTGCACATTACTTAAGCTAAATTATCCTAAGGACAAACACACACACCCATGCTCGAGGGAGGACTCGAACCTCCACCGAGACCAGACGCACATGTCAATGAAAGGATTCACTGCTCACATTGCTATCCTCATTGAAAGTGAGGAAGAATTGCGGGACCCGTTAAATATAGTGAACAGTCCAATGTGCACACGTTACATATTGAGATTAAACCAAAGAAAGGCACTACTCCTCAGTGGCAGAAATCGGTTCAACCTCTTGCTGTAACATTTAGTACGCCGAAATTCGTGCCCAAGCGATTGGAGACGATGTGTGCGAAGCGGACTAGCATGAAGCACGAGACAATCGAAATATAAGCCGACATGTGGATACCTGTTATCTAACTACATGTTTGTTTCACGTGATGCTACTCTTGTAGATTACACATTTTTCGGAAGGAATGTAATGCCACGTCGTCCAAACTTAGATTTGTCAACAAAAACATAATTGCAAGAAGAAATGCTCCCATTGAACGAATTTCTAATAGGAAAAATAAAAATTGGTAGTCATGGATGGCACTGTAGCTTCGAAAGCGTTGTGATAGAGACTATGGACACCCCCCCTTTTTTTAATCGAAGGGGTTTTTCACCCAGTGATAGTTTTCCACGCTTTTCGTAGTTCAGCAGTCGCCCATTCCATTAACTCTGCTTTATTTATTCGGTAATTAATGTTTTCTTTCTTTGAAGATGTATTTTTTAAATAATTTACGTATCGAATAGAACCCTGCCCGACACACACAAGGTTTGGCCCTATTTTCTTTCCCATGAGTGTGTCTTGGGATGTTTGTTTGATCCTCATTTGTTTCCACGAGTCGGACTCGTCAAAGTACAGCAAGGCGTAGACGAAAAACATAACATCAAAATTTGGGAATATGAAGTGAAAGTATTCCGTTACCTTGGAAGTACAATAATACATGATGCAAGGAGGTCGCATAAAGCGGACCAACAGAACAAAGGAATTCTACTGCTATTAACCTCCAGCCTTAATTTCAGGAAGAAAGGAAAACGCATTTTTGCAGCACAGCAGTGTGTGGTAGTGAATCGTGGACTTGTGAAAATTGGCAAAGAAGAGAACTGAACCGTTAGAGACGTGATTCTACGGAAGAATATTGGAAATGAGGTGGACTGATAAGGAATGAGGAGGTTCTCCGCAGAATCGGCGAAGAAAGGAATATATGGAGAAGGCTGACAATAAGGGGCAAAATGATACGAAATCAGTTAAGAAATAATGGAGTAACTTCGAAGGTACTAGAGGGGGCTGAAGACGGTAAAAACTGTAGAGGAAGGCAGATTGGAATACATCCAGCAAATAATTGAGGACGTAGGTTGCATGCAATTAGTAGTAGTGAAACACGAACTGTGGAAAAATCGTAAAAGAAGTGAATCGAAGCATTTGAGATGTGGTGCTACAGAAGAATGTCGAAAACTAGGTGCACTGGTAAGATCAGAACTGAGGACTTTCTCCGCAAAATCGCTGACGAGAGGAACACGTGGAACACTTTGACATGCGTTAAAACATCAGGGAATTACCTCCATGGGGTATTTACGAGTTATGTTGATGGTAAAAACTGTAGGGGAGGACAAAATTGGAGTATAGCCAAGAAACAATTTAGGTCGTGGGGTGCAAGTAATACTCTGTCCTCATCATTCCTGCCTTCGTTCCGGTAAGCCGTGCCAAATAAAGCACTTTGCCGTTTACCGTGTAATATCTAAGCTCGAAGAGATCGCTATTATCGTAGAGAAATTCAATTGGGAAAGCGATTCTTGCGGTTCAGTATGCCCAATCTGCTACTCCCTCTGTTCCTCAATAAGTTTTAAATATTGCATCTGAATTTCGTGTCTGATGATTATTCCGATCCGATTAGGTTTGTCAACTGTCTAATATCTTGTAGTGACAGGTAACTTCGTTGCTAGTCTCACTCTGGGAGGCATTTATTCTATGTCCTATTTGTTAGTCCCACTTTGGGAAGCTACGAATGTAAGTGGTGACAGATACATTATAATCATCTAGCTTGAGAAGGTAATTAATATTACACTTATGGATTATAAAAAATTTACCTGAGCGTACCATTAGCAAACAATAAGAAATAAAAGCCGCGCCAACGCTAGGAACTTAGTTAAAGCACATTATAATTCATTTTTTCCCATCAATTTGGGCCACAGCTAGATTGGGTGTAGCAACCCTTTGTAACTCTTATTCTGAAACAACAGCTTTTTGTCACACACTAAGATTATAAGGAAAACAGTAACAAGCTCACTGCGTTATTAATTACCTCAGGGTACTTTTCCTGGATGTCAGATATTACTTTGAGACAAACGAAAATTGGCTGGCCGATTTTTATTTGAATCCATTATCATTTGTAATTACCAGGCAATTAGTGGTCATTTGCCAATATTATGAGCGCTATGTGCTTGCAATTCGGCAGCATTTTTAGACGGCAGGCTGTAAGGCAGTGGTCGGACTGGGCTCTGCATCTACAGCAATGACTTTTACCGATCTTCGTAATTTATGCGGGGTGTCAGTCATGGGCTACCACCCAGCCAACTTTGTCAGCTATTGCAGCGAAGTGCCCCACTCCTGGCGTTCTGCAAAATTCGTCCTCGGCGTGCCCTCACATTTAATTGATCGATTTCACACACACACACACACACACACACACACACACACACACACACACACACACACACACGCGCACACACACACACGCACTTACCAAAACTGTTCTAGTACGACAAGCACTCCTGCGTATTGCTTACTTACTACAAGGGTAATTCCAAAAGTAAGGTCCCCTATTTTTTTATAAGTACATAGAGCTGTTTATTTCTACAATGGTTTACATCAGTGTACAGCTTGAACATTTAGCTATTTTTCGACATAATCACCATTTCTATCGATGAATTTTTGTAGACGCTGTGGCAGTTTTTGTATGCCCATGTCATACCAGCTCGCCGCCATGCTTCTCAGAAAGTTATGAACCTCTCCTTTCACCTCGTCGTCGGAGCTGAATCGCTGGGACCACAATTAACGCTGACAGGTACTGTGAGACTCTGAGAAAACTCAAACGGGCAATTCAGAACCGGAGAAGAGGAACGTTGAGCAAAGGCGTACACATTCTCCATGACAACGCTCGCCCACACATCGCTCGGCAAAGCTTTGCTCTACTGCAACAGTTTCAGTGGAACATAGTCACTCACACACCCTATAGTCTTGACCTGGCGCCCAGTGACTATTACCTGTTCCCAGGTTTGAAGAACATTTGGCCGTAAAGTGATTCAGCTCCGACGACGAGGTGAAAGAAGAGGTTCATAACTTTCTGAACAGCTTGGCGGCGAGCTGGTATGACACGTGCATACAAAAACTGCCACAGCGTCTACAAAAATGCATCGACAGAAATGGTGATTATGTCGAAAAACAGCTAAATGTTCAAGCTGTAAACTGATGTAAATCATTGTAGAAATAAACAGGTCTACGTACTTATAAAAAAATTGGTGACCTTACTTTTGGTTCAGATGGCTCTAAGCACTATGGAACTTAACATCTGAGGTCATCAGTCCCCTAGAACTTAGAACTACTTAAATCTAAGTAACCTAAGGACATCACACACAGCCACGCCCGAGGCAGGATTCGAACCTGCGACCGTAGCAGTCGTGCGGTTCCGGACTGAAGCACTTAGAACCGCTCGGCCACCACGGCCGGCCTTACTTTTGGGATTACCCTCGTAGTTTAGCAGGTATATGGCTCGGATTCTGCCGATTCCGTATTCTGTTGAACCATAAATCATTTTATCATTAATGGTGACAGTGTTTGTGTTCATGCAGTAAGTGAATTTATTACAATACAATATCCTTCAGAGATGCATGAATGTCTGAGGGAACAGACACTGCCCGACGATTTGCTGCTGTGGAAATCATAAAATGAATTCGCAAATGGTGTGTAGGTATTAGCGGCAGCTACTTTTGACAAATGAAAATTTGTGCCAAACAGAGATTCGAACCAAGGTTTTCCGATTGTTATGAGCGGTTGCCTTAACAACTTCGGCTATCGGGTGGTTACCGTAACAACTCTGACATCCGAGCACACCCCCAGCGCCGGTCCAAATCTCCACATACCACACGCAGTCACAAACCACATGCTCGCACGTTTCTGAAACTAAGCATAGAACGACAAATGTTAGCCGCGCGGGATTAGCCTAGCGGTCTCAGGCGCTGCAGTCGTAGGCTGTGCGGCTGGTCCCGGCGGAGGTTCGAGTCCTCCCTCGGGCATGGGTGTGTGTGTTTGTCCTTACGATAATTTAGGTTAAGTAGTGTGTAAGCTTAGGGACTGATGACCTTAGCAGTTAAGTCCCATAAGATTTCACACACATTTGAACATTTTTGACAAATGTTTGTTTGCATCTTCATTATAGCCCCGCTATGCGTTATTATGACAATGTCTGAAGGACATTGTATTGTAATAAATGCACCTACTGTATAAACACACACTCGCGTCATTAATGATAGTCACACCTGGGGGGCCTAAAATGACAATACAAAATAACATTTGTCTTCCTGTGATTAGTTTCACGAATATGCGAACATTTGGATTGTTACCGCTTAAATTTAGACCGGTACTGGGGGCTGCTCGGATAGCTGAAGTGGTTAAAGCGACTGCTCATGACAAGTGGGAAATCCAGGTTAGAGTCCCGCTCCGGCACAAATTTTCATTTGCCACAAGTAGCTGACGCTAATACATATTCGCAACAGGTGAACCCTTTTCAGGAAATCATTTTGTCTTCTAGATCACGCACGTGATAAAAGACTGCAGAATTTTCCCCCGACGAAGTTGGAAAGCCTTTAAGACGGCAGAGTTGCCGACGCTGGAGCCGCCATTGTAGAGGACGGCGTGGGGAGCGCTCGTGGTAATCAGTGCACTTCCCGCGTCGCAGCCAAGGTCGCATTGGGACGTCCCCCAGGCCAAGTCGACGCCGCGTCTAGCCGGTCGCTGCTCGACGCTTCCGCGGTGGCCACCGGCGTCTGATGTCACCGCGGCGCTCCTCATTTGTTACTTTCCGAGATGAATGCAGCAGGCGGCACTGCAGTCAAGGCAACAGTCCTTACGTAACGCAGTGTAACCTCAATGCCTACCAGGCGGCGTGCTAACCCATTACTCTCCTGTCTTGTCAACACAAATAGAAATGGAAAAGCTTTGCAAAGCACTGGTCCTGTGGACACTGCCCGAGGGTTTCGGCTCACTATTCACAGCAATCTTCGCCCAAGACGTGCTCACCTCATTTCGCAAACGCCTTGGCGGCCACTGTTGTTCTTTGATAAATCTCTCGCAGAGCGTAGTCCTTGGGATAAGAAGATAGCTCTGTACCACAGTTGTTGCTGTTACTAGACAGAAGGACCAATTAGGTGTCTGACATACCGTATAAGTAAGTGACTTGACGATTACATTATTCCTGGCTTTTCCCCCTTCTTGTTTCATTGTAAAGCTGCTGACCTTCTGCACCATTACGATAAAATTACCTTGCCTTTCACGAAACTATGCCCTTGATATTTTCAACCACATAATTCACACTGTTGTCTGTAGAGGCAAACTAAAATGAAAGACTCGCTTTGTAATCTAGCAGGAGTTACGTGATCACGACCATCGCTCTAAACAACGTACTATAAGCTTGCTATTATTGTACGTGGTCTGAGTCACGAGCGAAACATGAATTCCTACAACAGATCTTGAATGCAGGCTGATTCTTGCAGAGAAGATAATGGTAACCAGCCACTTTATAGAATGCCGTATTATTTACATGAATAGCGCCGATAGGTTCATCGTTAGACGGTTGTTCACGTTAAGATACATTTTTTTTTTGTACTTCACACTTCTTATTCCCAAATATGGCGAAAATTCCTTGGGTTGGTGATACCCTACAACCAAAACATGATGTGAGAAAGTGTGTATTTAACTGTAACTGCACATCTATCGGTATAAACAAATTATTGAAATGAAAATGTCTTAGTTACTTTACTTACATCTAAACTAAAACATTCTCACTTTAATAAGTTGTTTACATTGCTAAATTCCTTTTAAGACGTTTTTGTGAAGTCAAATTTGTTTTGAAGGCCAAATCATCCACATTCGTCAAAATACTCAAATTTAGCAACAGTGATGTGGAGAAATTCAGTAAGTGGTTTGATTCTCGTGACCCATTCCGTCAAGGAACGTTCATCATGTGCCTTAGTACTGGAGTGTTAGGAAGTGATGGCATCAACTGGCAAGGGACTTAAAAATGTGAAAAAAGCATGAAAAATATTCAAGGAAAAATCTTTAAGGAGTGGGGCTCCTGAGGAAGAACGGAATAGTGCCCCTACGAACCGTGAACTATACGGTCAAGATGAATTGTGAACTAGTTCCTATCGGTCGTGATACAATTTTCCGTCGAATCCCTTTCCGCATGATGCGATCACAACAGCTACAGTTATACTTCGCGTTTCAGTTAGCGCCATATCCATTAACTCTGTGTGATGATGACAGAATAATGCGCAAGACAAGAATATCAGGCCTTCTTAAAACGTTCATTCCATCAGAGTTCCAATCACAAGCAACGCAGACTTCGTCCTTGATGGGGGTTCCTGTTAAACCGATTAGTGTGGAATATGGATGAAGTATTTTCCACCATCCTTGAAAAGTATGTGAACTACGTCAAACAACACTTTGGGTCCAATTGCACATTAGTGTTCAATGGGGCTGGGAGCTGAAAAAGCATGAAATGTGCTAAACATGTCCGAAGAGACCGCTCTGTGTCATCCGCTTCGGTTACAACTACTTGTTAAGGTCATTTCAGTTTTGTTGTTCGTAAAGTTATACAGTAATGAAACATATTGGAATTGCATTTTTCACCATCTTCCCAAAGTGGTTAACATGACTCTGTCCCTTTACTTTCGCATCTCTAACACTTCCTTCTTTATTCTTTACGTGCTTCCTAACACCCCTTGCACCACTAGCCTCATTATCCGTACTGAAAAGGATGTACGCATGTACAGTTCACATCAGAATAATGTAACAAAAAAAATAGAAATGAATAACTCTTGAAATGGAGGCAGTCTTGTTTACCAGGACAGACATTTCCACAAAAACAGCCCCGGACAAGGGACATTATTGTAGAAAAAGAATGGAAAACGGCTGTTCTGTAGAATATGGAATTATTTGGACACCTGTATTTCGTAACATGGATTTGTTTTGCCAAAAAAAATCGATATATTTGTAGATAGTCAGTATCGCAGTTTTTGTAAATTTTGGACAAGGGCTGATTTTGTTAGAAACCCTTCAATTCATTTGAGTTAAATTTTTAAAATGTCAGTGTGCATTTACAGAGGAATGACTTTCTAAAATAGCAACATATTCCAATGATTGTTAAAATGTGCGTCTGGACTGCTATCATAGGCCTTCGACTACGCTTCATTTCTGTGAAAACAGAACATTAATAGAAATTTCTGGATAGGGTGCAAGTTTTGGGTCAGCTATTCAGTATATAGTTTTTTGTTCAGTGAAATAAAAGATTGAAATAAAAGTAACTGGGCATCGCCCAGTTATCCTCTCTTTATCACGTAAAATATGTGGTCAATATATTCAAAGAGATCTAAATCGATGGCCGAGCAGCCAGAATTCAGATAAATCTATTGAGAAACGTAGACTGCAAAGCAATAACGCTATCGACAAAGTGCACAAATTAGTACCAGAAAAAACACCGTGGCACAACAGTAATACGTACCAGGTGCCTTTGACTGACATATAAAAATTACTAATAAATTTAAAATATATGAATTTTTTCCTCTCTGTTACGACTAGGGGAGCACAGGCAGACCAAGATTTAATACCACTAGATATTTAGACCACACCTACATGCTCTCGGCTGCTCTGGGAACGTCGATAAAAACGTTCCCAACGTTAAACCATTGGTTACGAGGAACTCACATGGTTGCCTTGAATGCGCTCGTTATTCGTGGCCTTGTACTTTTTCGTAGGAGCCGGCCTCTAGAAGAGAAGGAGCAAAGGTGTCAGAGAGTGTCTCTCTCTCTCTCTCTCTCTCTCTCTCTCTCTCTCTCTCCTCCCTCCCTCCCCCTCCCTCCCTCGTTCTTTCATTAACCCACCCTCCTCTATGAATTCCAAAATATCTTTTCACGCGGTCAATGATGATGCTTGCACGGGGTGACATTGCCAAATTTTGCAGGTAGAATCCTGTGGGCACAACCAGATGGACCTTAGTTGACAAAGATAGACTGTAGTATTACCACGCACTTTTTTAAGACGCTCGGTGTGGTGGCTGATGGGAGCCAATTGAATCGATAAAAAACGAAATTACACGTCTGGTGGTGCTGGGTGTTTTTCCTAACTGCCAATCTAATCTGGTTTCATTAGAAGGCAGCGCCGAGGTTAGCACGCCGCCTGCATTTGTATATCGACACACAAAACGAAGCTTAGCGCACCGAAGACAGAACACAGTGGCGACGACAATGCCTGCTAATATTCCGTTTTGTGCTGGGATAAAGCCGGCCCCAATTTGACATCGAACCAAAGTCGTACACTATCTACTGATTTTTGACGATTCTGCTTTTCTCATCAGGCACCACGCCGAATGTGTTCTTGTAGTGCGAAATTAGTGCTGGTAGTTCGAACAATATTGTGATGAAAAAAGACTTACCGGCCAGAGAGAATTTTCAGTCTTTAGCGGGACATGAGCTCACACGAATCTTCCTCGCAGATTGTATGCCGTACCGGGACTCAACATGGGACTTTTGTCCACCGCAGTCAAGTACGCTATCGACTGACCGACTCAAGCACACCTCAAGACGCATTCACAGCATTTGCAAGGTTGTAACGTCATGTCGCCAACCAGTTATAAATCCATAGAGATTCCTCGACTCCCTAACAAATATCGGTACAGTAACAGCTTTCGATAATTTACACACCCGATGACTCCGAACACACATAGGTTTGCCAATAAAGAAATTCCCAGACGTAGCAGTTCTTGTCGCCACTTCAGACTGAGTAGTCATAGATATCCTGTATGCCAACACACTTTATGGACTTGCAGCCAATGACCGTAATGCAGGATCAAAACGAAGAGTGGCAACAGTAAGCAGTGTTTCGCCAACAACAACGTTAACTTCAGTTTATGCAAAGTCAAAAAGCACACCGGGAAACATTGGCTGAAGTAAAGTTGTCAGGGGTGGTTCGAAGAATCGTGCTTGTATAGTTTCGTAAGCAGAACACTTGCCGGGGAAAACCAAACGGCCCATTTTCGAGTCGCAATGCTGCACATAGTTGTAAGATGTCCGGAAGTTTCGTGCTTATCCGTTGTCTTGATGAATGACAGACAGTGATGTCGAAGGGCTGGTGCGCTGGTCTATCGTATAGAGGTGAAGGGGAGGTAGGAGCGCTTTGGCCTTGCGTGTGTCAACAATTGCTTTCTTTCCATTGTCGTTTACTCAGGTAGCCATATTATCTGAACTTTTCGTAGGTGCGTCATAAGAAGCGGGAAATACCTTCAAAACTGGTGCCACAACGTGGAATCAGTTTTTCGTGACGGTAGAGTTGAGACGACCTAGGCCCATATTTTGCAGTGTCGCCGCCTGTATCGTGGAAGACCTGTAAAAAAAAAAAAAAAACTACCACTGTCCTTGATATTACCAAAGTATGTAGCTGTTCAACCCCTCGCAGTCTTAATATGTTCTGAAATCAATTTTAACGTTTTCATTGGACACGTGATATCGGATCCAATGTTTTAAGAAAAATAGACCTATATTACCAAAGCACTGTACCGGTTCATGATTCATGAAGCTCGATCGCATTTGCTGGTTGCCGTCCTATCAGCTTCCAGGGGCAAAAAGAATTAAATTTCAGTATTTCATAAAATTGTTGAATTTAAAAATTTAAAATGCTCTCATAATATACTCATCAAAAGGTATAATCTTTTGTTAAAAGTTTAACTGAGTAAAAGACGTATTACACTTAAAATATGTGTTCATGAAGAAACGTAACTCACGGGTTGCTAATACTGAGAATATATTAATCCAGTATTTGAGAATTAGGCCACTTAGTGACTTGCAAAAAAACACGTAATTCCGAACATGCCCGAAACTTTTTTTCGCTGACATCCACAAAAAATTATGAAAGGAAAAAAAAGTTGATCGCTCACTACATTTGCGGGCTTCTGTGAGCATCAGTGATACCTAATAGTCGTCACCGGGGTTTGATAGCAAAGGCTGTGCGCTAAATATCGTCTTAGCAAATTACGGAATAGTGATAATTAACACAGTAATAATTGAAACTAAATGCAGGGAGAAGCAGTAGCTTACAGGTAGAGACACGTCCGAGATAACAAAGCTAGAATGTAACAGAATAGACGCAGATGTTAAGAAGCAACGGTGATCATAGGAGGCGGGGAGGGGGCGGCCAACCTGTGATTGGCTGGCGATTCGTAAAAAGTGTTGACCTAGCAGAACGTACCTTCTGCCCAGTCTTCTCTCTTCTCGTGAGAGACTACTTCTACAGACAGTGATTTTGACTCCTCATGGAAGCTTAGTGGAATAGAGAAGGTGGAGGGGTATGCCGTCCTTGACGCTCATAGGGTTGTTGAAGTTCGTTTCTGCCCGCCGCAGTACTTCAGTCAGTTCTGTTTCTGTTCCAGTTGTCAGATTTGTGAATGGAATTACTATGGAACATGTGTTAAGACCAGCAGCGGTTTCGACGTGCTGACATTTGAAATGCTACACGGTTACTTTTCTAAAGTCGTTAGTAACGCGAGCGTGATAAACTTCAGCGTATGTTTTCATTGAGTGCTCACACATTCGAAGATCAGGTCACAACACGAATTTTAATGTAATTTTCATATGTTCCCTTTGCCTTCGAAGGTCAGCGTAAATGTAAGCAGATGTGTACTAGGCGTTTTCACAGAGAAGTCACATTTGTTTATGCTATCAAGGTCTTGGACCCCACCCGTCTAGGAGTCATGGACATATTCGTCATTTTCGTTATAGTGTAATTCTTGTGTTTTGAATGATGATAAAGATGAAGTAGGTAAGAAGACAGTTGTCAGCTAAAACAATTTTCTTCTTTCGGTGTGGCAATGTTCAGAATAAACAACATTTTATTGGACAAATTTAGTAATAAAATTCTAAAGGACCCCATTTATAATACGGGAGCCCACAACAAAAATCTTTGACTTATTGCAATACGGCCAAAACTATATAAAAGCGATAGATTCTACAATCCCAAACCAAAAAATACTGACATCTGAAATTTATCGCGTCACGTCTGATCTGACTGCATTTTCAAAAACGTCAATAAATTCTACCGAACTCTTTCTCAGCAATATATCCGATTTCTGGAATAGATTTGAATTATAGATTTAAGAGACCAAAATCACTTTTGTCAGACGCCCGTAGTGTAGCGCAAACCTGGGGAGACATTTGAAAAAATAAAAAACATAGCTAACTTTCTGCTAATCTATTTTACTAAGAGGTTCATGTCAATTAAGGCTCAAAACATTTTTCAGAGGAAAATATGACCATCTTCCATTACGAGAACGTTACGAAAATGTTAAAAATTTTCACCTTTTGTAAAGCATTACTTTAGGAAATTGTTAGACGCACTATGGGACTTAACTTCTGAGGTCATCAGTCCCCTAGAACTTAGAACTACATAAGCCTAACTAACCTAAGGACATCACACACATCCATGCCCGAGGCAGGATTCGAATCTGCGACCGTAGCGGTCGCGCGGTTCCAGACTGTAGCGCCTAGAGCCGCTCGGCCACTCCGTTAGACGCGATAAAGTAACTTGCCCACGCGCAGAAAAAATTGATGTCTGACAAATTTGGTGCATCACATTACTTATCAGTTAACTTTTAGATCGCACTGAGGCGTATGAAAGTCTGTGATGCAAGCTAATGAATAAGCTGCAACCCACGAATTCTTATATCATTAATAAAGAGCTTATTCGAAACCATCGTACTGAATGATTCCACAAAAATAAAGTCGATAAAGTATGAAAAATAGAATATTTAGAAAGAAAAATAATAACGTCTTTCAAAATGGTTCAAATGGCTCTGAGCACTATGGGACTAAACTTCTGAGGCCATCAGCCCCCTAGAACTTAGACCTACTTAAATCCAACCAACCTAAGGACATCACACACATCCATGCCCGAGGCAGGATTCAAACCGTAGCAGCAGCGCGGTCCCGGACTGAAGCGCCTAGACCAGCTCTGCCACATCGGCCGGCTACTGTGAAGCATCCATACAGCAGGGGCGGATCCCCCTATATCTCACGAAAGTACCATGAGGGTAAAATTATAGGGATTAGACCTCTCACGGTAGCTTGCCAACAGTCGTTCTTCCCGCGCACCGTCCGAAACTGTTGAAGAAGGAGGGGAAATGACTTCAGTTGCTCAAGTACTTTCTGACTTTCTGCTACACATCGTAAGGTGGCTTGTGGAGCACTGCTGTAGATGTACATATCTGAGAAATCAGACTCAGAAGGCAAGGCTTGCCGGACTTGTGATCAGGTTGAATATGGACAGAATGACGAAAAAACTTCGGTATGGGAAACAACAGGCAGGAGAAAAGGAAAAACAGGAACTAAGTGATACTTAATAGCAGATTAAAACTGTGTGCCAGACCGTGACTCGAACCTGGGACCCTTGCCTTCCGCGGTCAAGTGCACTACCAACTGGGTTACCCGAGCAAGTCTGACGACCCTCCTCACAGCTTAACTTCCAGCAGTATCTCCTACCTTCCAAACTTCACAGAAATTTTCCTAAGTAACTTGAGAGACCAATATTCCTGGAAGAAACTAACTGCGGAGACATGGTTAAGCTACAGCCTGTGGGATGTTCCCAGTATAAATTTTTCTGTTCCAGGTCTGTTAGTCCCACAACTTACGCAGGAGAACTGCCGTGAAGTCTGGAAGATAGGAGATGAAGTAAGTTACTGCCGGAGGTAAAGCTGTGCGGACGGGTCGTGAGTCGTCCTCGGGAGCTCAGTTGGCAGAGTGCTTGCCCGTCAAACGCAAAGGCCCGGGGATCGAGTCGCCGTTCTGCACACACTTTTAATCTGCTAGTAAGTTTCATATAAGCGCACACTTCGCGGCAGAGTGAAAACTTCATTCTTGAGGATCCAAGTGGGTTGTTAAATTACGGAAAGATTAGTCAGAATTGGGGATCTATGGAGGGAAGGAAAGGATAATTGGAAAAGTGCACTCTGAACAATACGCCGGAGATAGGAGAAGGAGGCAGGGAAAGGAGAGAGAGAGAGAGAGAGAGAGAGAGAGAGAGAGAGAGAGAGAGAGAGAGAGATATCAGACATGCAGACAAGAGAAAAGGATACTGAATAACAGCAGGAGAGAAGAAGAGGAGGAAGGATGAAGATGTTGTCGGTAGAATAGAGCGAATTGCAATCCTTGAAAGGGCTCCCCGTGGTCCTACAGAGGTTGTAACACAAGAAGAAGAAGCAGCTTTATGTCTACATGTCTCAAACCCGTAGCAACAAAATTATATAGACAGAAGAGAATCCTAAATATGGCGGGAAATGAATATTTCAGCCGCTACCAGCTGTTGAGTGAGCAGGAATTGTAAGGCGGTTGTTCATAGACCGTCTCATGTTTCATACCAAACAACTGCCTGCCTGATAGACTACCTTAAAAAAGGACAATCCGCAGTCGTCTTTGGTGTATCCACGGTGGATTTTTTCAATGTTCACAGTTCACCACTTGTTGTCGAAGAGTGAAAATTGCTCTTTATAAGAACTTGCAGATATATATTTAATATATGGTGCAGCGAATTGTAGTGCTCGGAAAGACGAATGAACGCACAGAAAGAAAAAGTTTTTAAACAGGCTTTATTTTAATTGATAGAAATTTATTGCCATGGGTTGAAACTTACCAGAAATTGGTTCGCTGAAGTCGGAGAGCTAGTCAAACTTCTCAACAAGGACTTGGGCCCACAGAATATTTTGAGTCGATGGTGTTGGATCATGTGCGGAAAGATTTATAAATAAACGTTCCCCATGATGGCCTCGAAATACAGACTTTGAGCCGAGTGTAAAGAGTACTGATGGAGCGAGCGGATGTTAAGGTATTGCGACTTGTTTGGTGCACAATACGGCGATCTTTCCTTGTGGTGGTCAGACGCGATAGACCTGAACCTTAACGACGATTATCCCTGCCTCACGTTCTAGTGCTGTCCAACATCGAGGCACTGTCACTTACGAATGCCCCACAAACCTCGATATTGCACGATTCGACTAGTCAGCCAAATAGAGGTCTAAAAAGAAGCCCATTTCAGACACTGTCGAGTGCTGATAAGACTGTCGCACACGCATGGCCGTTTTACCTTTACAGAGCATTGCATCTTTGATTACTTACATATCTACCCATGATGTGTGTGATTACGAAGTTACATTGATAGCCGACCATATCTTTTGGATGCTTCACTTTTTTTTTTTTTTTTTTTTTTTTGTCAGACTGTATTGCGGTTCAATGCGCGCATTGAGACTGAAGGTCTTTAATTTGAACAGTTGCTAACAGGTTAATTTGGTACAATAAGTTGTAAGTTTTTTACGTCAATAGCAAACTAAATATTCATTTCCAACCGTTATTCCCTTATCTCAGAATATTCACTTTTAGGGGCAGCTAGCACCTGTGTCCTGTCTGCAGCTCATGGTCTTGCAGTAGCGTCTTCGCTTCCCGAGCACAGGGTCCCGGGTTCGATTCCCGGCGGGAAACTGGGTGTTGTTGTGTTGTCATCATCATCATCATCCATCCCCAGTACGGTCGGAGTTAGGCAATGGCACACCACCTCCGTGAGACCTTACCTAGTACGGCGGTGCGGGTCCCCTACGCTCCTCGGAGTATGAGACATTATCATCATCATCAGCAGCAGCAGCACTGTGCAATTTTGGTCCAGACGTTTTGATTCATCCTGTTCTGTAATGTTACATTTTGCGCTGGTAAATTTGACATTAGATAATCACGTCGTCCTGCAAGTTAAGAGTTGCACATAAAAAAGTTGTTGGACTAATTTTTATCTGACTTGACTTTCAGCTGTAGCAGAGCTATATGTGTGTGTGTTACACGGAGTTAGATTATTGTTCCTACTCCGTCATTTTACAGAAATCTTTGAGAACCTGGCCACCTATAAGGTTGTTGTAATCGAGAGTCGCCCCCACAACTAAAATATCCAGTAAAGCACTGTGATCAGAACTGCAACTGCTTTACTTATACTTCGGTTAAATGCCATTAATTCTGGGTATTGTGTTTAGACAAGAAAAAGTAGCTTATTGAGCACTCTAGGAACTGTAACCGCTTAGTCACGTAACGCGTTGTCACTTGGCGGAAGTGAGATGTCCACGTGGAAGCTGAGTAACGTCCAACACTACTCATGCTCTGCAATACTTATGGCGATGCACTGTAGCCACCTTATCACTCCGAGAAATGTGCACGAAAGTAGATAATCCTTAAATGTATAGCTGCAAGCAATAACTGTTAAAGTAAGTACTTACAACGAAACTAAACAGTCTAACTATCTAAGCGTTTAGCAATGTTTTCTTTCTCCTCTATGAAAATTACATGAAACTAGCATGTCTCCATAGATCGGGGTTGTTGCGAGATAATGTAACATTATTTGGTTTCTTTACCGCCTGTTGATAAAATATCTTCCAGTAACACAATGATAAAACAACAAGAACGAGTACAGAAACTATGGGTGTCCTACAATGTTCATTCATTTTGTGAACAGATAATACGTATTAGAATGCTGTTAGTGCCTGGTAATGGCCGTCTAAATCTAAATAAGCTAAATAAATTGAACGTACATTGCAGAACGTCTACGGTTGGTACATTCATCAGAAAACACAGAACTCTGCTACCGAGTACCGCTGGAAAAGTCTACAAGGTAAAAATGACTTAATTTACGCAAAGAGTCGTTCATTGACCATACCGGCACCGAAATAAAAGATGGCAGAGAGGAGGCCGAAATACTAAATTCAATATTCCGAAGTAGTTACACTGCGGAAGACCGTAATACGGTTCTGCCTTTGAGTCGCAGCACGAATGCCGAACTAGCAGATACTGAGAGAAGCGATCGCGGAACATAGAAGCAACTCACAGGGCTCAACAGCGGAACTAGACCAGATGTGCTACCTTTAAGCTTCTGCAGAGATTATGAGAAAAAACTTGCTCCCCATCTAGCAGCAGTTTCTCGTAGGTCACTGGAGCAACTGGAGAAGAGCGCAAGCCATCTCCGTTTTCAAGAAAGGTCGTCGCATTACTGTAGGACCATATCACTGGCGTCAGTCTGTTATAGAATTACGGCACATGTTCTATACTCATGCATTGTGGCGTTTTTGAGAACGAAAGCCTACTCTATCAGCAAGGATTCCACAAACAGAGATCTTGTGAAGCTCGGCTCGCCCTGCTCGTCCATGAGATATAGAGCGCCATGGACAAAGGCCGCAGACAAAGGTTTATGCCGTATTGCGTGATTTCCGAAAGGCATTCGATACAGTTCCGCATTGTCGTTCAGTGAATACAATACGAGGTTACCGAGTATCTGACCAAATTTGTGATGGTATACAGGTCTTCCTTACCTATGGAACTCAACACATCGTCCTCAAAAAAAGTAAAATGGCACATTGGAAGGTAATTTCTGGAGTTCCCCAAGAGAGTGTTACACAGAGCTGCCGCTGTTTACACTTTATATCAATGACCTAGTGTAGCGATTCCCAAACTTTCTGAGACCAGCTGAGCACAATCAGATATTAGCTCCCTTATTTTTAAAATGACGAAAGATAAATGATATTTAGTTTTTGTAGGTGTTTTACTAGACAACGAACTAATGAGTCAGTGGCACAATTTTCTCTCATTACTTTTAACGTTTTTCATAGAATGGTGTAGCACTTCTCAGCGTATCGCGAGTACTACCTACAACGTCTCCTCATAAAAGAAAGTTACTTATCTACACTGAGGGTAGGCACGTCTTACAAAACATGCTCCCCCTACACCACAATAGTGTAGCTGTGGAGGTACGAGCACAGGGTTGTTGTTTTTTGGGGGAAGAGACCAAACAGCGAGGTCATCGGTCTCATTGAATTAGGGAAGGATGGGGAAGGTAGTCGGCCGTGCCCTTTCAAAGGAACCATCCCAGTATTTGCCTGGAGCGATTTAGGGAAATCACGGGAAACCTAAATCAGGATGGCCGGACGCGGGATTGAACCGTCGTCCTCCCGAATGCGAGTCCAGTGTGCTACCACTGCGCCACGAGCACAGGGATAGAGCAGCTAAGTAACCTGCAATATAAGCTAAGGGGCAAGTGTATCGTAGGGGTAATCGGTACCTCTACGATTTCGATGTATATTTAAATCGCAAGTTAAATATTAAGCTGGATTTATTAAAACTACACCAAACAAAAATAGAGTTAAAAACACATCATATTCGCCGTTGACTGTAGGAATTATTTATTTCACTGTTGTAATTGCGGCCTTTACATGACAGTCAGTATCTATACTTTATGAAGCTAACTAACTAACGCCGAAAAAGAGATTCCCTTTTCATATTACCTTATTATAAATACCATTTAACTCACTAACTGTATAATTTTTGTGCAGAATTGTCATAGATAATACGCGTGACCACTGCCGTAGTCCATTAACTCTGCCCCCATCCCTTAAAGGAAACGAAAAAACAGAAGTACTCAAAGAACACACTCTTACATCAAATATCGCTTACACCGAAGTGTTGTAATGCTCTGTGAAGAATTTTATTCAAAATTGAGTGCATGGAACTGTATGTACAAGGATGTATCATAAATTCGTGATTATTATTTAATGTCGTTCAGTTCATTTTTATAGTTGCTTTTTCTTCATTCCCGCAACTACCCTTACTCCAATGGCTACACTTATTCCAAGTATTTAAAACTATAAAAAATGCCAGTAATTCGCACAGGTCCCTTGGTATTTATAATTTTTGCACTGCGATGGAGTTGATTAATAGGTAACAAGCAGTGAAGGTGCACAATGTGATTAGATACATATGGGATTATTCGGTAGGGTGCAGGAACATACTGGGTTGCTTCAATTATATTGCGGTGGGAAGTTAGTCCTCTTGTGTCACTTACATGAAGTGATACCCACATGCATCGTAAAACAGATATGTAACTATAGATGCTAGCTAGTTGACACTGCATTTTGTACATTTATGACAAAGTTGTGTGCTTTATTCAGGAGCCTGAAGATGATTTAATGTGGCAACGAAATCAACTGCAAATGGAATAAGACCTATAAATACAATTGAAGGTGCCACCACTACTACATGAAGACGTAGTAACAGCTGTTACATACGTAGAATACTTGCACAAGCTGGTTTCAGAACCGCAAGCCCACCCTTGCAGGCGGCAGAAGCTCGGAGGAAGCTAGTTTTTCAGACCATTTTGAGGCTGACAGGTGTGACTGTTTTTACCAAAGCCGAAGAGTGATTGTAGCCGCAGCCTTCGTGCTGCACTTGGGGGCAAATTAGCAGCTGGGAGTGACCTTCGCTCCGCCACTGGCTGGCGCGTTGTGTGGCTATTTATTTGTCCCGTCGCATGTTACTGGCGCGCTGCACGGTTGCTGTGTTGCTATCCAAGAGTGAAGTGGGTTTCAAACCAACCACGAAGCAACGCTAGACTTCAGATAGTTCTCGCGAACGACGCGTGCGTTCTCTGCAGCGTTGCATGGGAACCAGCACACGCTCCCGCCCGTTACTGGAACGTTGTGGCATGTGTCGAATAGATCTTAACCGAGAACAGAATAGGCGAGAAAGAAGTCTGAGCTCAGAGTATGTGCTACAATTCTACAACACATGGACGTCCATGAGATCGGGCAGTAGTTGTGCATATCAGTTGTTCAATTGAGCTACGGTATATCATGGTTAAAACGGGAGGAAACTCAGCAGCAAGTTCTGTATAGTATCTGACAGGGATCTCATCAGGCGCTGGACCCAATTTTAATGTCATTCACTCGAAGCTGCCTTGCATATTAAATCTGTGTCAGACACTGTTCAATGACGTATCCGAGCACGGCATGGGATCCTCCCTCCCAGCTTCACTTCTGCCAGTACCCCATTTCCTGTCTTCCTACCTACACAGGAGCTCTCCTGCGAAGATGAGTGATATATTTCGAGAATGAATTTTCTATCTACCTAGGAGTGTGAAGTTTGGAAGGTAGGAAATGAAGTACTTGCAGAAATAAAGCTGTGGGGGCGAGTCGTGACCCGTTCAGGGGTAGTGCAGTGGAGTATTTGCTCATGGAAGGAAAAGGTCCCAGGTTCTAGACCAGATTCCGCATACGGTTCCTATTTGTCAGGAAGTTTCAGACCAGCGCGCGCGCCGCTGCAGAGTGAAATTTCAGTGTGCAAATATATCACTCATCTTCTGCAGTGCAGCGAGAGGTTAACTGAGGCAGTACAACTATACCTTCCTTTCTAAAGGGAGAGTTAAGAACGCAGTTCAATTTTCTCTTTTGCTTTGTTACTCTCATCCCAGCTCTTGCATCATCCATATTCGCCTGGACAATAACTTTGTTGCCACTGGCATCCTTTACGTATAACGCAAATTTCGTAATTTGCTTCAGAACGAAAATATGTAGCTTTTAGCTACCCTAGCATTAAAAGTCAATTAAATATGTATCATTTTCATTACCGTTCATGAAATACTGGTACTAGGAAGTGCCACATCGTCATATGAACGTATTAGGTGTCTTAGAATTCTCTCCAAATTGATTCACATCTACTTCTGCGTGATTACTGTACAAGATCACCCTAAGGTGTTTGGCAGAGGGTTATTAGAACCACTTTTCACACTATATCTCGACTGTTCCATTCTCGAATAACAGGCCGGCCCCAGTGGCCGAGCGGTTCTAGGCGCTTCAGTCTGTAACCGCGCGACTGCTACGGTCGCAGGTTCGAATCCTGCCTCGGGCATGGATGTGTATGATGTCCTTAGGTTAGTTAGGTTTAAGTAGATCTAAGTTTCTAGGAGACTGATGACCTCAGAAGTTAAGTCCCATAGTGCTCAGAACCATTTGAACCATTTTTTTCGAATAACAGTTACTGAAAATTAAATACCTAAATATTGGCGACGGTCAGTGCTCCCTAAATAGGCGGAGTCAACAAAATATTTTGACAGAAGGAAAAGGCTGGTGACTGAAAGATATCACCACAACGAAAAACACCTTTGTTTTAATGATTGTCAGTCTTTCTGTGTGATGTTTCCTGTTACAATTGTTTGTAACTGTAATCCCCCGGTATTTAGTTGAATCGACAACCATTAGATTTGTGTGATTTATCGTGTAACCGAAATTTCAAAAATGTTCAAATGTGTGTGAAATCTTATGGGACTTAACTGCTAAGGTCATCAGTCCCTAAGTTTACACACTACTTAACCTAAATTATCCTAAGGACAAACACACACACCCATGCCCGAGGGAGGACTCGAACCTCCGCCGGGACCAGCCGCACAGTCCATGACTGTAGCGCCTCAGACCGCTCGGCTAATCCCGCGCGGCAACCGAAATTTAATATACGTGTGGAGGACCTTAAACTTTTATTTTTCAATGTCAGTTGCCACTTCCACACTATGCAGATACCTTATTTAAATTGTTTTACTTTTTGATTGTAAACGACAATATTATTTTAAGAGTTTAAGACAGATACTCAGATTGTATCCTAAATCATAATATAATATATTAATAACAGCAAAGGGCCTGTATTACATCTTTTAGAACCTCAGATATCACTTTAGTTTCACCAGATGGCCCGTCCCCTGACAGGAAATTCCAGGATGGTTCCTCTGAAAAGGATACGAGCGTCTTTCCCGACATCGCCTGTGCCCCCGAGGACCTCATATCGGAAGAACGTTAAAACTTATTCTTCCTTCTTTCCTTCATTTTGCAGAATTTGGCTTCCAAGAGAACAAGAGGTGGTGGCATTCATCCTGAGCAACAGGTAGTGTGCGAAAGCCCTGAATCCATCTCTCTCCAAGGCATCTTATATTCTTTCCATATAATACTAGTGCAGCAGCATACATAGTACGGCTTCGACAAGTAGGAGAGAGATACTGGTATTCAGAGGCTTTATTCTGGCCGATAGGCGTGTTCGAAAGTTTGAATCTTTAAGATGTTGGCTCTGAAGGGCGAAATGTCGGATAAGAGATCCGGTCCGAGATGTTTGTGCGTCACGGTTACAGTAACGGATCCGTTATATTGCCGCACAGCAACGAAGTACGTAAATAGGAATCGACATGTCCGAACTTTTCATTTTCCTTAAATATCCGTCACAATTGCGATAATAAGTTTTTCCATATGATGGCTAGTTTGGGCATCACGTCCATTTTCAAACCAAATTCATAATGAATATTTGGTTACTCACATGTACGTTGTTGAGAACTGTTTAAATACTGTTACATTTGAGGTCAAGTTTGAAAATGGACGCGGTGGTCCGAAATGAGTCACTACAGGAAAATGACTGTTATCGCAACTGATGCGGACAAGATTTTATAACACAAGTTGCTAGTCCTGTCCTCCATCAATATGTTGGAACTTCTTATAACCAGACTTTGAACACGCCTATAACGAAAGAGCAAGATGGTAACCCATCCCAGAAGCTGTTTTCCAACAGTACTCGAAGATTTCATTTACACCAAGATTGTTCCTCGAAATTCTTCATGGGTGACACTTGTAGTTTGTGCTTTCAGAGTAAAATAAAGCACTCACAAATTATTCTAAATTTGTTACATCGTTACTACTGTATAAGAGTCGTTTACTTGCCCCACGCGGGATATTGTAAATACGATGCGTAATAGCAAGTTGTTCTTAAATGTTAGAATACACATGTAATGAACGTTGTGTGCATCTCAGCCCTGGTCATGAGTAAAAAGGGTGTAGCAGGTATTATTAGCGAACAATAACTTCGTACCGTCTCCACTTCCCACACATGTTCCCGTAAGGCATCGCGCAATCTGCATTTCAAATGCCAATACGTAAATACTTGGTCAACACACTGTATCTCGACGGAAGGCTGTCAGCTGCAAGGTGTCAGCGTAGTTGCCTTAATTTAATGTCACTTTCCACTGAAAATCGGTCAGCAACTCACGGGGATGCGCAGGTGGCTAGTAGAATAATGGTGATACCTGGGCGAAGATGATTAATTGGATGTTGTGTGTTTAATAATTTGCTGTAATCAGACTTAACAGTACGAATAACAAGGTAAATGTAAGCTTTCGCCCAGACTAACACGTGACCACTTCCAGAAAATATTCGCATCAAAGATTAAGTAAGAATATAAGGCAGACAATACCAGAGCTTCTATTGTCTCTTCAGAATCATGTGGCTAGATGATACGAAACGAAATCTGTATGCCAAATCTGGTGTGACTTTTATGTTTGAAACTTAGTGTTAACGATTGCTCCACGAAGTCACTTCATTAATCGATATAAACATGATTTTCCATATAACCAGACCGAATGAAGTATGTTCCCCAAGGATAGCGGTACATTTCGGAACAACTGGATGCACAGGCATTGAACATTTTGTACAGTGATTTGGACAACTCCCTCAGAGTGAAAGTAGTATAACAAAATGTTATATTCAGTTGCATATCTCACCACTTTTAGAGCCCCCCCCCCCCAAACACACACACACACACACACACACACACACACACACACACACACACACACAAACAACAGGCGCGCGCGCGCGATTTTACTCAACCAGTTGTTACTGCTCTTCGCCAGTCTCACTTAAGTTTTCCGGATGCCCAACTGCCTGAAAGAAAACAGAGAAAAAGCAAGCAGGAACGCTATTAACGTGAAGTACATTACATTATCTGAAACGTAAAGTGGCAGGCCAGCGAATAATGTATATTCCTCGGTGATACAGAAACTGGACAGGCCTATTCTTCCTTCTGCGCCTAATGTTTTTATGTTCTTTATTTCTGCAGGCAATTCTTTGACGATTGTTATAAGTATATGTAGCTCATTTTTCTGATACACGGCCTTCGTATGTACTCTACTTCTCTATGGTAATTATTTTACATCCGGTGTCATAATTGGCTGTTTAATGCTGAAAAATCTCTAATTGATTTAAAACATTACATGGACGAGCCAAAATTTTGGTTTTTTTTAAATGTTCTTGAGAAATTCCTTATTGGCAGTCGTTTTCATTATTCTTAGTGCTCGTTTTTAATAATAAATCATAGTTTCGCAAAACGTGCATTTATCCACAACACACCCCATGCAAAGGGAATTTGCACTGTAATCACATAACACTGTTTCATTGTTACAGAAGAGTCGCCGAGATGCAAAAGCCGCTAAATGCATCTTTTTCCATTTTGAGTTGAGCACACTACTATATAGATTTTTTTCAGCGCCAATACGATGGAATAGGTTTCAGGGTGCAAACCTCGCTGTAAACCGTTGAAAAAGGCTGGTAGAAAATCGTGTGCGGTTGCAAAATCCGCTAACTGCATGTTGTTTTCGGCAGCAAAACCCGCTAATGTCCAGCGTTTGCAAAACCCGCCTACTTACCAATCTAGACATTCAAACCTAAATTTCAGTTTGTTAGGATTAGGAGGGATATTTTTCTTATTCATAATTAGGTTGGTTGCGCTGTAGCAAACGCGTATGCAACAATGAAGCTCTCGCTGCCGATGCATTGTCGAAATATACGTCGGTAATCACAGTTCAGTTGATGATCAGGGTGCGTGTTTGGCTTCTTTGCTCGAGTTGTTTTAAGAAAATGAGTTATTTTGTGAACGGTGTATAGAGAAAGTGAATCCATTATAGATACAACGCGGAAAAGGACTGCATTTTTCGGCTACATATCTCGCCTACCAAGTACTAGAATCCTGAAACAACTTTTTGACTACTTCTGGAACAGTAAAACCAAAAACATCTGGTTTAAAGTCTGGATGAATTAAACATCACCACACACAAGATTCAACACAGAGAAGAGAAACTTCTGAAGGACAAATATACGCGGCTGACATTCAAACCATCAGAACGGAAGAAGTCTGTCATATCTGCAGAAGAGCGAGCAGCCAGATCACAGCGAATGAAGAAATTTTGGGAAACGAAAAAACTGCTGACTGCTAAGAACTAAACTTAGTCATTGTAGACTCTGTTGTGTTATGTTCGATTTTAGTGCTCCAATGTGGGCGTAAACTATGTAAATGAATAATGTGGACAGTTTAAATGCAGAAGATGATACGAAGTGGGAGTAATTGAAATAGTACGAATTCTGCAAGAAATCGAACCCGAAGTAGTTGTTTAAAATAACCAGAATGAGACCGACGACGACGGTCCCTTCCGGAAAAGAAAGCGGCGTCCTGATCAACTAAAAAGAAATGTTTCCAAAACAGAATGGTAACTAGAATAAAAGTATTAGTAAAGCAATATTATGCAATGAAAACGGTGTTGACACTAATTGTCATGACATACACGGAGGGCTTTGTGAAAGTGACGTAACTGGCAGTTCCAGATTCAAAAAACCAAAGAAGTGCTTTCCACGAAAAGCAAAAACAAGATGATTTGTCTAGTTCTTGGAGAGCCCTTCTACAGTTTTGAAAGTGTATAGGGGGAAAGCCCCCCGAAGGGGTGAAAAAAATTCAGCAAAAGAACAGCAGGTGTAGAAAGTTTAGAAACCAAACTCTGCAAACCAAAACTCCGCCCGAATAGGTCATGAAGACCCAACGGTACTGACTGGCCGCCGTGGCAGTCCGAAGGCACCACTAGATGCGGATATGGAGGAGCATGTGGTCAGCACATCGCTCTCCCGGTCGTATGTCAGCTGACGAGACCGGAGCCGCTATTTCTCAATCAAGTAGCTCCTCAGTTTGCCTCCGAAAGGCTAGTGCACTCCGTCTGCCAACAGCGCTCGGCAGACCGGATAGTCACCCATCCAAGTCCTAGCCCAACCCGACAGCGCTTAACTTCGGTGATCTGACGGGATCCGGTGTTACCACTGCGGCAAAGCCATTTGCTGGAAGTCAAACTTGGAGCCGTCAAAATCTTTTGGAGCTCCTCTTTGGTGAAGACTGGGTGACCAACGACGAATTCAAATTCTACACCGAGGTGTCAGACGAGCAGGAAGGCATTCAAAGAGTCGCTCCTGCCGCTGCCAACCCTCAGAACGAGGAAGAAGCCGGAAGCGATATTCAAGTGATGGGTAGTGTTGAGGTCGATGTCACTCAAAAGCAGTTTTCAGCCATTTTCATTTTCTAGAATTTTTTGTCTCTATTTTTTGACTAAGACGCACCTTCCCACCAATTTTATCATTTTCTGGAATTTTATCGATGTTTTTCTAAGATGCAATTTGGAACTTATTTTATTTTCTACATATCTTGTGATTACGAAAGCACGATGGTGTGCTGAACATACATTTCTGTTCCCTTTTTGAAGTTAAATACGTCAGTTTTTCCTGATAAAATGATGTCACCTTCGTTTTTTATAAACCAGTTTTGTAGAATTTTGAGACGTCTCTTCGAACTGAAACGTATTCAGTTTATATTCACAATAATTAAATTCCATCCTTCTGTCACTCCCAACATATCTGCGAGTAGCGGGCATTGCAACCGAATGTTTGTTTCGTAATTGGATCGATACGTTTGTAAAACTTCCTAATTGCATAAACCGGGTGCAAAAACCGCTAAGTCAATATTTCACTTAGGATTTTAACATATAAAACTTAATCGCAGATTTCAGCTATTAACGCACAGTAATTATTTTTTATTTATTTTTAAAAACTAAATGAAGTCGTTAACTTTAATGGTTTGGACAGGGCCAGGTTTTTGCGATTGTCTCCGTTTCGTTTATTATGCATTTAGCGGCGTTTGCAGCTAGTCTACTCAAGCATTCTTCAGACATAACGGAAGTTAATTCGCGTAAGAAATTTATTCGGTACTACAGTCTCTCACATTATAGGAATATATGGCTTTCTGCTTTTGTTCTTACGTCTTTAACGCTAATCCATGTCATTTTCTTCTCATTTGCCACCATGCAGTTGTCTGCTAAGTATCCCGCACCGTCTTCTGTCGGCATAAAGATCTGCTACAAATCAGCTTGGTTGAGTTCTTTAATAAAACATACCGGTATCGTCTGCGAGCAACACTGGTTGTGTTGCCACCAAGTGGTATCTCGAATAAAAAGTCAAGAATAATAAAAGGCATAACACAGAGCCTTGATATACTTCATAACTAACTTTTCTGTATACTGAAAAGTACGTCTGTTTATGTTATTTTCTTGGACATGAGAATAACACCGATTGTAAATATCTTAACTTAGCGCAACATTCTTCATTTGCCCTAAGTTCACAAAAGGTTCCATCTTTTTCTCTCAGGAACAAAACTTAACGGTGCTACCCTCAACGCTAGGCAGTCATTGCACTTGGTCGAGCAATAAGAAGGTATTTAGTTTCCTATTCGACTTTGCAGAAGTGTGGGTGTAATCATCAGAATGTTTGGCCAGATCATCACAAACCCACCTAATGTTTCAGAATACGTAACAGACGCCCTAACGGATAACCATCTTAGCGTTCAAGCTCTTTCTCGGAGTAAGGGTGACCTGACTGGACCACATCATTCACCACTCACATGTTTTACCGTCTGCTGACAGTCCTTTCAGTTTATGTGCACTGACCCGAGACCTCAATTTTCCGTTTGTTACAGGAAAGGAGGCTGTTGCGGCGGTAACAGCGGTGATGTTAACAACCAGTCGACTTCCGTAGTCGATTCCGACACGACGAGCACCGACCATCTGGAAGCTCGCAATTCCCTCTGGAAGTTGACGTCATTTGAGGAAGCACCTACCACATCAGATAGTCGACACTGGGAAGCGGACCGGATTGACCGGATTAACCGATTAACACGGTAGGTGGTAGCGCAATCTATAAGACAGTACTGAAAAGCTCCAACATGAAACAACCCGCTAAGGCTGCTAATTACTATTATTGGGAAGAATTTTAAAAAGCTGTGTCCTTGCTTAGAAACTGTCGCTGATTTTCCCTGAATTTGCTTATTACCTGCCATGACGCGTTTTGGGTTTAACCCATCATCTGATGAGCTGTAACAGACAGACCACAGTAACAGGTGTTACGTTACAAATTTTACAGTTCCTTTGTCTAGTGTTATTTCATCCCCCCAACCCTTCCCCCGCCCCTATGGACAGCGGCGGGCTCAAAGGGATGCAATTTGCCTCTTTTCAGCCACATGAGATTAAAATGTTAAAAAAATAATATAAAAAGTGAACATTGTGGTTGACAAAAAATAACGTGTTACACAATAAAAAGACTGATCGTCAGTTGCACAAGTTAAATATAAAAGGTTGATTTGCGGACTAATTAAAATATAGAAACAGATGAATGGAAAATTAGTGTCGTCCACGAATATATAAAAACAGATAGACCATCGAATAATGTAAAACGGAAAGGCCGATTTGTTGCCTGATTAAAATAGACACAGATATGAGTGAAGAGACGAATGGATGTCGACTATCAGAAATAAGGGTATCATGGGAACGTTGTATTTAAAAGTAGTGCATAGGAGGGGGTTTGTGCGGGTTGATGTTTGTAGGAGGGAAGAGTGGAGAGGGAGATAGTTCCGAGCCAAGACTTTGGAAGTTGGTGGAGAAGACTGGAGGGGAAGGAAGCCCTGACAAGTGATGGATATTTTACAGAAACAAAAATTTCTCATTAAAAGCAGTTCTAAACGAAAAATATTCAAGAACAAAACGCTTTTTGGCACAGAAATTCATACCGTTTTAGATACAAAATATATGAGACTGTTTTAGACGTCAAATACTGTCATTAGTAATATGCAGAATAACACGTAGCGACATTAGTTACATATTTAAACCCTAACTGTTTCCAAATAGCATACAAGCAACTGCCAGAGCCTCAGCATGTGGAAGGAGAAAGGCTGGGTGACAAAAGGTGGCGTAAGTGTGTCGGTGCACGTCTAAAGAGGGCCGCACAGATACATGATCATTGTTAAGTACAGTACCACATTTAAATTTTTAAGGCACGACTGCCGAAAGTGCGTGTCAGTGTACAAAAATTTTAAAAATTGCTTGCCCAACATGCGTGAAAAACCCCATCCTACTTATAAAAATTTCAAGTGACACGTTACATAAATCCAACAGATAAAAATGTATACACGACTTTTTGTTTGTATACATGCGTAAAATTGTAAAGGCATGACCAACTGAAATTTGTTGCAGTGCAAATTGACTGAAATCTGTTGCATTGCAAATTGGCTATGTAACTTGGCATAAAAATACTTTCATTTTTATGACAAAATTAAATTTCATGGGGCGTTGCTCATCCGACCAATTGCAAATACGTACAACAGTAGCTACAAAAATTAATTCGCACTTTGAATTCCATAATACAACAAAGGGGAAACTACGAACGCGCCGCATTTAAACGTCAGTGCAGTCGTACAAGGAACACTAAACGTCTTAATGCAACTCGGTTGTATACTTCATAACAACATATGCCACAAACAAACAAAAATTATTAGTATTTGCTTATTTTTGGTGCACCAGAGAAATAATAAATTTTTATATTTGGTACAGACAGTCGGCATACAGACAGATGCAATGTCCCAGATTTTTGTTACCGCGATGGTCTAGCGGTTAAGGCGCTCAGTCCGGAACCGCGCGACTGCTACAGTCGCAGGTTCGAATCCTGCCTCGGGCATGGATGTGTGTGATGTCCTTAGGTTAGTTAGGTTTAAGTAGTTCTAAGTTCTAGGGGACTGATGACCACAGATGTTAAGTCCCATAGTGCTCAGAGCCATTTGAACCATTTTGTTGCCCAGGATGCCACGTAATTGTTACTCGATTAGCAGAATAATAGAAAAAAGTATTTCGCGCACATATGTTGATTGAAACATTGATATCACATTTGCAACCTTCTTATGGCGACATGGAACCTCTTCGCAAGGAAAACAATGCACACGAACTCCTGGACAGTTTAATTGTAATGGAGTTTGTCACTGCAGATCGATCAGTTCCATCTGCGCTTGTACAGGTCTGTTTTCAACTGAAGTAACAAACGCTCTCGAAACCAGCTCAAAAATAGACGGAAAACATATAGAAAACTTTTCAACAGGTTTATTTATAAATAACTCATCTGCTACCAGTCACGATTTTCTTTATTTTATTTTTCGCACGACGCGTTTTGGGAAATGATTCCCATTTTCAAGTGAGATTTTTGTGTTTGTTATGTTATTCCTGTGAGATTCTGCATGATTTCGTTGACTTTAATGCAATATATAAGAAAACACGCGAATTTTAGTTGGTTGTCGATCTTTTTGTGAAGTTAGTGGCGAAATTAAGAATAATTTGTACTTACAGTTTCCTTACGGTCCATTTGTGCAGAGTCTCACACATACACACACTAAACATCACACACAACTTGTTGTACACTTTTAAACATCGAAAACATTTTACATAAACAAAAGTTACAGAGATGTTCATATAAGTAGTCAACAGAGATGACATTATAGGTCTTCCACAGAGGTTATTTTTGTACAGAGGCTATTTACCTTCACAATTGGGATCATAATTTACTTATGTCTATTTTCCAGTTGTGCTTATTTCTGTGTGTTACTGTGTTTATTTAAGTATACTACCGAAACATCTGAAGAAGTTCACTGATTCACTTTCAAGGTTTTCGTTTAATATTTTATCTTCATATTTTCTGTAATTTGAATATATCTCCAGTTCTTCTAGCAAATCCATTTCATGTCATTTATTTAGTCCGTGGAGTACTTTGACATTAAGCTCTATTTTTTCCAAATGGGTGTCCTGTATTATGTATATGTGTTGCTATGGCTGATGTAGTGTGTCTGTTGTGTGTGTAGGCTTTTATGTTCTCTGTGTACTTGGTGTTGATATTTCGGCCTGTTTGTCCTAGGTAGAACATGGAGCATTCCTGGGATGTGACCTTGTATATTCCAGAGCCTGTGTATGGATCATGCTTACACTTTATATTGTGTATTAGTTTTTGTTGTAGTTTATTAGATGTAGAAGAGCCAATTTCTACTTTCTTTGACACAATCCTAGACAAAGTGAAGAAAGACCCAGGTACATATTGCACCACAGAAGAAAAAGAGAAAAACAAATGTATGTCTAGAATCCCATACATTGGGTTTACAGCCCTTGTAACTTTTAACAGAAATAAATTTACTATTTTGTTAGTGCCAAACAAAGGAATAGAAATAGGAAGAGGATTGAAAGTCCATTCGCCAGAATTTGAGCTGCTCTATACCCTAAGTTGGTTTACAACAACAGGACGAATATGTACATCCCAAAAATCTGTTCAAAAAAACAAACTGTGTTTGCCGTTTCATTTGTGCGTCCGCTTCCCATGTTGGACTGCTGCAGACACAATAATTACCGGATGCAGCGTTCCTCTATTTTTCATGTTTCCTCCTGTCAGGCGCGTTGTCACCAGATAAACATCATTGCAATTACAGGCAGAAGCTTGTGTTTGCTGTTTTTTTTCCCCACATGTCTCTTTCAGGCGATTCCCTATTGCAATTATTATGCGATTTGAAGGCGTAAACTCAACTCTCACATTTTAATTAATCATCCAGTTGTCCTTCGTTTGAACAGTTAACTTACGAAACCGTGAGATCTACACGTGCAGTACAAAGTGGCATTCTAAATACGACTGGAGTCCTTTACTAATAATTATTGTTCATGAGGAGAATGTGTAGCACCGCACAGCGATCCCCTGTGCCAGGCCGTAGAGGAAATGTTTTTCTGTTTCTATTCTGCAACCAGTGCGTGACCAACCCGTTTAAATATTTTGGCTACTTGGACTAGTAATGGTATCTGAAGAGCGTTTCCGCTGCAGAAGGTGAATCGTTAGGCATATAAAAGTCTCTTATGCAACGACCTGAATTCAAAAACTGCCGAGGAAGTTAACTCCCGCTGCGAATGCTTCTATTGTAGCGTTTCTTTTTCTAAGTGTATCGTGCGCATAACTGTGATTTATGGATAATTGTGGAAATGGAAGGAGGAGGGTGAAACCCGGCATCAATGGTAGTCAAATTTCTAGAGAACACAGATCGACAGTCACATTTCACGTTCAATTGTAGAGCAAATTAATATGGCAGTTTGAGAGTGGTATGTTTTTTGTTCTAGACTAAGACTTAATATAACGTACAATATTTCTCATATTAACAGTGCTTTATTTTCTTCCCATGACAATATTTTATATTCCCAGTAGAGCTCCCTCATCTTGTTACAGAAATAAAGCCATGGAGCGTTGCTTGTGCTTACTTCTCTTGTATTTAGCTTTGTCACCTACCAGAACTGATACATTTAGAACACCCACCAAAACTATTTATACAACAACGACAACAGCCCATAATATTACCTTTTAATAAGCTTTGTTATTTTTACAGTGACCACCTAGAGTTTACTACAGCAACAAGCGTGTATATACTTAGGCCACCAATACTGATAATGAAATCCTAAAACAATTACCCTACAAATTTTTATTTTGCCTTCGTAATGTAGTAACTGACTCTCACAGTACAGATCGGTAGTATCTTACCTTCCTTCACTATGCTTGTTTTCTGTTGACTTTTGTTAGATAACATATTTTACATTTTTAAGATTGCAACTATGCTTTAAATAAAAATTCATAAACTATGGCCGAAGATTTTTATTATAATCAGTCACTATTATTAAGCCAACTGCACTTCCAAAATATAGCGGAGGAGCAGATGAGGTCCAGGATGTACTTGCGAGGACTGCAGGAGGATACAGTTGGTGTGATGAATGGCAGTGGCCGAGCGGTTCTAGGCGCTACAGTCTGGAACAACACGACCGCTACAGTCGCAGATTCGAATCCTGCCTCGGGCATGGATGTGTGTGATGTCCTTAGGTTAGTTAGGTTTAAGTAGTTCTAAGTCTAGGGAACTGATGAAAAAAATGGTTCAAATGGCTCTGAGCACTATGGAACTTAACATCGGTGGTCATCAGTCCCCTAGAACTTAGAACTACTTAAACCTAACTAACCTAAGGACATCACACACATCCATGCCCGAGGCAGGATTCGAACCTGCGACCGTAGCAGTCGTGCGGTTCCGGACTGAGCGCCTGAACCGCTAGACCACCGCGGCCGGCGGAACTGATGAACTCAGATGTTAAGTTTCATAGTGCTTAGAGCTATTTGAACCAATTTGATTCTACTGCCGCCAACATACATTTCGCGGATAGCGAGGATAAGAGAATTTAGGGCTCGTACGGGGGCATTCCCCATCGTTCTAACCGCGAGGGGAACAGGAAAGAAAATGACTAGTATTGCTACGAGGTACCCTTCGCCAAGTGCCGTTCTGTGGCTTGCTGAGTGTGAATGTAGAATTAGATGTAGATCCATAGAAGCGGAAATATCAGCTATGATCAACGGTATAAGGATGCAGAAGACACATTTAGTATATTCACAGGAATTGCTGTCTTAGTAATGGAGGATAGCATCAAATTATTTAAAATGATAAATACGTCCGGTTTGCTCTTTCTGTAACGCCATCACATGGGAGGCTGAGTACTTAATTGCTACGAGGGCGTGCTGAAAACTAATGCCTCCTAATTTATCTGAAAATTCTTAAAGCTTTTTAAGTAAAACAAATTTTATAAACATTCTACAGCTTTGTTCTTCAAGCGCTCTGTCGCTAGAAGACTCTGAATTGTAGCGTGTAACATGGCGGAGTGTAACGTAAACTATGTCGATGCCTGAGAAATAGCGTGCTTTAATCGAGTTTCGAATAAGAAGAGTTCGTCCACACATGGAACCCGCTCTCCTTCAGAGCCGGCAGTGCCAAATTACACAGGAGCGCTGCGACATCCGCAACAATTCGACGCCTTGGGTTCACTGTCATCGATCGTCCTCAAATTCCCAGCTTGGCTCCATCAGATTTTCATCTCTTTCGAAACCGTAAAAGAGCACCTTCGAGGACTTGTGGTGGTTCTTTTTACGTATGTGTATTTTTGTTATTTGTTTGTCAGGTAAAGCTTTGAGTTAATATTATTCTGCCTGCTTCACAACTGGAAAATTATTTACGCCATGGACTGTTATGGTGCTTCTCGCAGTTAGTATGCCGGAAAAGCTGTTTTTATACCAAAAGGCACCACTTAAGCGAAGATTATATGGTTTAATATTAGAGAAAACTGACTACTATTACAGCTTCAAAAGAAGAACGGCTAATCAAGAGAAATCTCCTACATTTACATTTATTTTTATTGTTTGTCAAAATTAGCAAATATTATAATATTTACCACGACTCTGAGCCATTATCATTTAGGACAATGGCGTTAACCTCTGCATCAATGTTCCCCTACAAAATTTGTAGAAATTAATTTAAGTCACACACTACCGGAGTATAGGATCTGTTAACAGTAAAACACTAGCGACACTTTTAAGTAACACTTGATTATATTTAGACTAAATATTACAAGAAACTTACACGTTTTCGTGCCTCGCCACAAAATGGATTCTTACACAACCAAGAAACAAAAGGGAAGTTTGTCAGATCCTTATTCAAAAGGAACTGAGATTACAATTACATTCACAGATCATATTAGTTTATATAGTCTTTGCGCTTTTTCTGAGGTAATATTTATTTCATTACGACGTCAGTTTTGTTATATTTGCGAAGTTCTTCAGTATTATTTTTTCACGTTATGTGGCGTACCGCCACAGACTTTACTTTGTTAGTGATGAAGCGGCACAAGCAGAGGTGATCTGGTGGCTCCGTAAACAAAATCACACATTCTACAATGACGGTGTCAATGAGAAATGTATTCTCCCGCAGGGTGACTGACAGATGTAAATATGTAGACGTGAAGACTAAAGATGTATAATGTTCATAATTTGTTTTGTTTAAAGGGCTTTTAAAAGTTTTCATATAAAAAATTTCGAGGTTTATGGTAGAGACAATTTCATCTTTTCAAACCTGTACATTTTCTTGTCTTCTGGAATAGCGCCAAAGGAACCAGTGATTTCAATTTCGCGACGGATTTACTGCCGTAGACAGTGTGGCATTTCGTCACGCCATGAAGCATTGCAGGAGAGGTTTGAAATATCACATATCACGACACACAATCTTGGGGTCGGGGTCCCAAAGAGAATTCGGACGAGAACCCTCATTCGCGACCTCAGGTACAGGGTCGACTATAATCACAAAACACACAGATCAAATTTTAGAGCTTTTGGGGCATTCTCCAAAGAATGTCAGATACGTAACGAAAAAAGGTCAGTGAAAAACAAAACAAAAAAACATTGTCTTTACGTAGAAATGTGTAAACTTACATAAAGCGTTGTTTCTCGGAGCGCTGCTAGCCAGTCTGGAATTCTTGTGCATCATCTTCATTTCATTTCATTGTAATTTCCTAAGGCCGAGGGCGTTAGTTTCAGCTTGTTTCGCTAAGAAATAAAGCAGTGCCCTTTCATCCGTCCCAAAATTAGGTCGCTTCCTCATGCCTCACAGCGCATGTCGATAAAGTTCACATTTCCATTTCTTGTTGCAGGAGTGGTAAAGGGTCCGAGCAGAATACCATGGTGTTCCAATCGGATTTTATGGATGACGAGTACGAGGCGCACAGTATTCAGCTTGATGAGGAGACAGGCGAACATGTGGAGCCGATCCAGTTCACGTTCGTGGAGGGGCTAGCCACCACAAACGAGGAGACGGGAGAGCCCGAGGCATTCCGCCTCAAGGTGAGACTCAACAGTCACTAGGTATGACTTCGTAGCGAGTATAGCGGCAGGCAAAGCAGCGCAGCTCAGAACCTTCTTCATTCACACTTTTGAGGATCCTCATCATACGCAAAAACTTTTCCTCCACCTTCATTGTCTTCGCATACCTAGGTACTGCAGGAGTCCCCAAGAGGCCACAAACACTAGAAACTAAAGAGCCATTTCACTCCACCACTAGCTCTAACTGAACGGCCTGTAAATATCAAGGGAGCATAGTGGTTCCAGTTTCTCATCATGCTGGCGTCTTCATAACACTCCAAGATACAAATGAGTAGCGCTTTCTCCATTTTAGCCCGCTGCCTACGTGCACTGTTAATATCGATGCCCTTGCCTTTTTCCCGAAGGTTTTCACTTACATAGGAAAGTCAAAACTTCCCTGTATGCTGAATAAGTCCTTCCGGGGGCCATGACTCTTTCTATTTCCTGGTATTTTCTCTGCAGTCATTTCATCTTGGCTTTCCTGTGCTTCTTATTTATTCCATTCGTAAGTGACTTATTCCTGTTTTTCCTGAACATTTTTATGCTTACTTCCTTCTTTCGTCAAACAATTGAAGTACTTCTTCTGTTACCGAAGGTTTCTTCGTTTACCTTCCTTGTACCCACCTACATTTGACTGTCTGACTTCTCGACAGCCCTTTTTGTAATTATGACCATTCCTCTTCAGTTGAAATATCTACAGTGGTATTCATTATTGAATCATCTACAGCCACAGTCAACTTCGAACTCACATAACCATTCTCCACTGTTTCAAAATCCCGCTTCTTTTCACGCTGATTCTTCTTGGCGGTTTTTGCAAGCATCAGCTTATTCTTCAACAATAGTGAAATGCATTTGTATCTGCTCCTGGGCACGTCTGACAGTCAAATATTTCTCTCTCTCTTTCTCTCTTTCTCTTTCTCTCTCTCCTATCTACCGAGCGAGGTGGCGCAGTGGTTAGACACTGGACTCGCATTCGGGAGGACGACAGTTCAATCCCGCGTCGGGCCATCCTGATTTAGGTTTTCCGTGATTTCCCTAAATCACTCCAGGCAAATGCCGAGATGGTTCCGTTCAAAGGGCACGGCCGACTTCCTTCCCCGTCCTTCCCTAATCCGATGAGACCGATGACCTCGCTGTCTGGTCTCCTTCCCAAACCAACCAACCAATCTCTCCTATCTATCTATCTATCTATCTATCTATCTCTACATAATGCAATCAAGTTGATATTTTCCCATCTATCTAGTTCTTTCCCAAGTATACTTCCCCCGCTTAAGGTTCTTCCACAGTGTATATACTGTTAAATAGCTTTAATACACTGGTGTCCAAAATTAAAGCAACAAACCAAAATTTTGCAAGGTTGCGTTGATTTTACCACAACAGTATAATCAGGTGATAGTAAAGTAGAAACAATACAAAGAATAGAGAAGGTAAACAACTGAAAAGCCCATAACTAAAGAAAAATGTTCGTTTTTTTCAATTTAACGGATTTATGCACACATTTCAACAACTGGTTAATGTGCGAAGTATGGGGTGTGACCACCTCTGGCAGCAATATAGACCTGACAAACCACGGGACATGCTGTGAATGATGTCATCAATCTCATGTTGGGCAATTACGCCCATTCCTCCTGCAGCGCTGCTCGCAAGTCTTGGAGAGTGGTTGATGAATGCTGATGTTTCCCTACTGCACCCCAGATGTGCTCTAAGGGATTCAAATCGGAAGAACGACCAGGCTACGTCATGCTTGCAATATGTTCCGTTCCCAAGAAAACATCAGTCACGCGTGCTGTATGAGGTCGAGCATTATCGTCCAGCAGAATGGGAGGTCTGGGCCCATAGTACCTCGCCTGCCGTTGTGGCCGAGCGGTTCTAGGCGCTTCAGTCTGGACCCGCGCGACCGCTACGGTCGCAGGTTCGAATCCTGCCTCGGGCATGGATGTTTGTGATGTCCTTAGGTTAATTAGGTTTAAGTAGTTCTAAGTTCTAGGGGACTGATGACCGCAGATGTTAAGTCCCATAGTGCTCAGAGCCATTTGAACCATAGTACCTCGCAACAACAGCACATGAGGACCCAAGATCTCGTCACGATACCTGACAGTAATTAAACCACGCCGATTTAACCGTCCAGTTTCATGAAGAGGTGTTAGAGTGGTCAACATAATTCCTGCTCACACCATTCTCAATATCAGTCTCTTTCCGCAATGGTAGGGCCCCGAAATCGTGTTCCACGTTCCCTTCGGATGCAAATCCGTCGAGAATTGCTCTCCAGCCCAAATCGGAACTCATCTGTGTAAAGACTGTTGGCCCACCATTCGACTGTCCATGTGGCATGTTGACGGCTCCAATCTAGACGTTGCCTTCTGTGGAGACGCGTCAGAGGTACACATACAGAAGGTATGAGACAGTAAAGGCTACTCTGCTGAAGCCTTCTGTACACCGTCTGCCTCGCTACAAGAAGTCCAGTTGATGCTGCGAGGTCAGATGGCAGTTGCCGTGCAGTACTAAGCCGTTACTGTCATGCCCTCGCAGCCAAATAACGGTTCTCTCTTTCACCTGGTCGGCCCCGCCCTTGTCTTCGGGATACGGTTTCGATCTCTCTAAACTGTCACCACGTCTGGAAAACAACAGAACCATTCACATTCAGCCATCAGGCCACATCACTTTGCGACTATCCTGCTTCCATTCTTCCCATGACCCCCCTCCTCCACAGAGAGCCGGGTAGGCTCTTCCCTGTGCCATACCGCACCGTCTGTGACTGTGCCAAGCGACTGTGAAAATGGGACTACCCGGCAATGGTTCATCCATAAGTGCCACAAAGCCTGTCCTCTTCTGTAACTGTTTTATATTCCTTCGCCTACTACAGTGTTCCGATCGATCCCTGATGCAGCTGCAGATCCAGGGTCCTCTTCAGGGGGGGAGGGGGAGATGTTGTTATTGGCTCTCCCTCCCACCGTTGTAATTTGTTGTCGCATTCACTTTTAACGTGCACAGGTGCCCATGACTTTAATAATAAATATACTTAAGTATATTTTAATTTTAAAGACCATGAAACATTTCAAAAATCGATGCAGTAAATGTCCAAGAGCAATGTAACAAATCATACAGCACGTGATATATAAACTCTCAAAGTTTCTTCTACAATGTTTATACATTTTCTGTATATTTACCCTCCGTCACAAGGCACACATCTATCGGTTAGCCAATTCTGCCCATGTCCACCCAGCATACAGCAGTTAGTAGTAAGAGCAGCTGCCGCGATGCGGTGTCACAAGTCTTCGAGGGCCTGTGGTAGAGATGGAACAGAGAGGTCACAGTTCGTAGTGATAAGACGGTAAATCATAGAGTGGAACTGAAGTGATATCTGGCGTTCCGCAAGGTAGTGTCATAGCCCCACTGCTGTTCCTGATTTACATAAATGATCTAGGTGATAATCTGAGCAGCCCCATTAGATTGTTTGCAGATGATGCTGTAATTTACCGTCTAGTAAAATCATCAGCCGATCAATTCCAATTACAAAATGATAGAGAGAATTTCTGCATGGTGCGAAAAGTGGCAATTGGCACTAAGCAGAGAGAAGTGCAAGCTCATCCACATGGGTACTAAAAGAAATCCGATAAATTTTGGGTATACGATAAATAGCACAAATCTAAGGGCTGTCAAATCGACTAAATACCTAGGAATTACAATTACGAGCAACTTAAATTGGAAAGACCACATTGTGGGGAAGGCGAAACAAAGACTGCGCTTTGTTGGCAGAACACTTAGAAGATGCGACAAACCCACTAAAGTGACAGCCTACATTACACTTGTCCGTCCTCGGCTGGAATACTGCTGCACGGTGTGGGATCCTTACCAAGTAGGATTGACGGAGGACATCGAAAAACTACAAAAAAGTGCAGCTCGTCTCGTGTTGTAGCGCAATAGGGGTGAGAGTGTCACTGGTATGATACGCGAGTTGGGTTGACAGTCAATGAAACAAAGGCGGTTTTCTTTGCGGCGAGATCTATTTACGAAATTTCAATCACCAACTTTCTCTTTCGAATGCGAAAATATTTTGTTGACACCCACCTACGTAGGGAGAAATGATCATCATAATAAAATAAGAGAAATCAGAGCTCGAACGGAAAGATTTAGGTGTTCCATTTTCCCACGCGCCATTGGAGAGTGGAATGATATAGTAGTAGTATGAAAATGGTTCGATGAACCCTCTGCCAGGCACTTAAGTGTGAATTTCAGAGAAACCATGTAGATGTAGAATCCAAGACAAACAATTGCAAGGCGTCAAGTTTGGAGACTGCGGTAGCCACTCGAATAGAGCCACGTCGTTGGTCGCATCGCGCTCTATCCAGGGATATGGCGATGCTTCGTTCAGGCAATCCCGTACACATTGTGAAAATACGCAGGGCCGCCATCTTGTTGAAAGATGAAATCCTGCTGTCACTTTCATGTTGTGGCATGAGCCACAACTGTAGCATCTCGACGTAGGTGATACAATAGGCAGTGATTTCAGCTAAAAAGAAAGGTCCGTAGACTGTCTTGTTGGGCACAATGCAGACGACATTAACTTTCTCTGAATCCTGGACGTGTTCGACAATAGTATGTGGAGCCTGTACCCCTATACTCGTTAGTTTCATCAGCTGATCTTTCCCGAAATATGAAAAGTGAGTCTTCACTGAAGATTAATTTGGTTGCGAACTCGTCATTTTCGAGATGGTTCTGCTTATTAATGCAGAACATCAGACAGCACAATATGCCGTCATGGCTTACAACTTGCAGGAGCTGTAATTTGTAGGCTTCAATCTTATTCGCATTGTTGGCTGAGGAATGTTCAATTCTGCGCTACTCAATAGATAGACTTTGTGGGATTTCGCAGCTCACGTCCCTCACATGGTCCATTGTATGTTCTGACACGTCCAGTCAGTCCGAATGTTTTGCACTGCACAAACAGCCATCTTCCTCGAATTTCTTGTATCACTTCACTGTCTTGTTGTAAACTAGTGGTGTCTTGTGAATCTTACCGTGGAGAGCTCTTTGCACACTCACTGACGACTGGTAAGTGACAAATTCTAGCACTAAAAAAATGCTCTCTCTCCTTTGCTCGCCGCCATTTTCAGCATCAGCGAGTCAGTGGCACCGCTGTCAGCGATTTCCCAAATCAGCTAGCCGGCACCACATTATAAAAAATACATTAAAGAATTTGTCTTGCGCTATCTGTGTAATTTGTTTGTTGTGTTATGTTTAGCTATTCACCTATGCCGATTTTTCAAGATGTGTCATGGACTTTATAATTTCCTTGTATATAAAATTATTTAATGCAATAATTTGTTAGATAGTACTTAGTACATAGTCAACACAATTTCTAAAGAAACTAATCTCACGGAAAAATATAACCTAAAAAAACGTTCATCCAAAATATTGAAATTTGCATGTGCCATGGGATTGATTTCAGAGCTGTACCAGCAACAAACCCCAACAAATTTACAGTGTTACAGCTTACAAGAAATTCGCTGAGGTGACAGAAGTCATGGGATACTTCCCAATATTGAGTTAGACCTCATTTTTCTCGGCGTAGTGCAGCAGCTCGACGTAGCATGGACTCAACAAGTCATTGAAGTCCCCTGCAGAAATACTGAGCCATCCTGTCTCTATAATCTCCCCCGCCGGAGGTTCGAGTCCTCCCTCTGGCATGGGTGCGTGTGTGTCGTCCTTAACGTAAGTTTGTTTAAGTTAGATTAAGTTGTGTGTAAGCTTAGGGGCCGATGACCTCAGCAGTATGGTCCCATAAGGCCTTACCACAAATTTCCAATTTTACCACGATAATTGCGAAAGTGTTACTGGTGCAGGATTTTGTGCACGAACCGACCTCCGATTATGTCCCATAAATGTTCGATGGGAGTCACGTCGGAGGATCCGTGTGGCCAAATCATTCGCTCGAAATGTCCAGAATGTTCCTCCAACCAATCTTGAATAACTGTGGCCCAATGACACGGCGCAAAGTCATCAATAAAAATTCCACGTTGTTTGAGAACATGCAGTCCACGAATGCCTGCAAATGGTCTCAAAGTAGTCGAACATAACCATGTCCTGTCAATGATCGTTTCATTTGGATCCTAGGCCCCAGTCCGTTCCATGTAAACACAGCCCACATCATTATGGAGCCACCATCAGCTTGCGCAGTGCATTGTTGACAACCTGGGTCCATGGCTTCGTGGGATCTGCACCATACTCGAACCCATCCATCAGCTCTTACGAACTGAAATCGGGACTCATCGAAGCAGTCCACGGTTTTCCAGTCTCCTAGGAGCCTACTGATACGGTCAGGAACGGAGGAGGGGCGGTGCAGGCGACGTCGAGCTGTTAGCAAGGCACTCGCCTCGGTCGTCTGCCGCCATAGCCCATTAACGCCAAATTTCGCCGCACTACCAGAAAGGATACGTTCGTCGTACGTCTCGCATTGATTTCTCCCGCTATTTCACGTCGTGTTGCTTACCTGTTGGCACTGACAACTCTGCGAAAACGCCGCTGCTCTCGATCGTTAAATGATGGCCGTCAGCCACTGCGTTGTTCGTGGTGAGAAGTAATGCCTGAAATGTGGTATTCTCGGCACACTCTTGACACTTTGGATCGCGTAATATTGAATTCCCTAACGATTTCCGAAATGGAATGTCCCATGCGTCTTATCTCCAACTGCCATTCCACGTTCAAATTGTGTTAGTTCGTATCGTGCGGCCGTAATGAAGACGTAAACCTTTTCACATGAGACACCTGACTACAAATGACAGCTCCACCACTACACTGCCCTTTTATACCTTGTGTATGCCATACTACTGCAAACGATAGGCGTGCATATCACTAAGAGTTTTGTCACCTCAGTGTAAACTCGAAGTGTACACCAACCATTATCTACTATGGTAACGATCAGAGATTTGCAAATTATACTTTCACTAGTGTGTAAAATTTACATTTAATGAGGAAAAAGCTATTTCCTTCTGCCTATAATAGGGAAAGTCGGTCTTTATATTATTTCGCAGTAGAGTATCGTTTCCTTTCTATCTTGCCTTACTCAGCTTCCTGTGGCTTTCCGGATCTACTTGTAGCATCAAGAAGTGTGGCAGATTTGTTGCCGATAGCAGTACAGCCAGACAGTATGTGCCTTCATCTGGCTAACGTTCTTTGTAGGTGGTCAGACAGCAAGTCTGGCCACGTAGTATTTTGATTATATTTAGATTAAATATTACATGAAACTTCCACGTTTTCGTGCCTCGTAACGAAATCGCTTCTTACACAACCAGGAAACAAAAGGGAAGTCTGTCCAATCCTTAGTCAAAAGGAACAGAGATTACAATTACATTCGCAGATCACATATTTTTATATAGTCTTTGTGCTTTTTCTGAGATAATATTTATTGCATTACGACGTCAGTTTTGTTATATTTGCGAAGTTCTTCAGTATTATTTTTTCACGTTATGTGGCGTACCGCCACAGACTTTACTTTGTTAGTGATGAAGCGGCACAAGCATACGTGATCTGGTCGCTCCGTACATAAAATCACACATTCTACAATGACGGTGTCAATGAGAAACGTATTCTCCCGCAGGTTGACTGACAGATGTAAATATGTAGACGCGAAGACTAAAGATGTATAATGTTCATAATTTGTTTTGTTTAAAAGGCTTTTAAAAGTCTTAACATAAAAAATTTCGAGGTTTATGGTAGAGAGAATTTCATCTTTTCAAACCTGTACATTTTCTTGTCTTCTGGAATAGCACCAAAAGAACTAGTGATTTCAATTTCGCGACGGATTTACTACCGTAAACAGTGTGGCATTTCGTCACGTAGTGAAGCATTGCAGGAGAGGTTTGAAATATCGTATATCACGGTGACGCACAATCTCAGGCAAACAACTGGAAAAGAGCTATTTTATAGAATCCATACCATTTTCGAGACTCTTCTCTGAATGTTGGTTGAGAAATTTGTTCGTAAAATTTTCATTGTGGAGGGGGCAGGGGTTGTCGTGATGTCTCCATCGATGCACCCTTGGATACGCAACGGCCCTGATAGACGTTAGATTTGCCAATCCCTTTAGATATCTGTTAACATCTACATCTACATTTATACTCCACAAGCCACCCAACGGTGTGTGGCGGAGGGCACTTTACGTGCCACTGTCATTACCTCCCTTTCCTGTTCCAGTCAGGTATGGTTCGCGGGAAGAACGACTGCCTGAAAGCCTCCGTGCGCGCTCGAATCTCTCTAATTTTTACATTCGTGATCTCCTCGGGAGGTGTAAGTAGGGGGAAGCAATATATTCGATACCTCATCCAGAAACGCACCGTCTCGAAACCTGGACAGCAAGCTACACAGCGATGCAGAGCGCCTCTCTTGCAGAGTCTGCCACTTGAGTTTGCTAAACATCTCCATAGCGCTATCACGCTTACCAAATAACCCTGTGACGAAATGCGCCGCTCTCCTTTGGATCTTCTCTATCTCCTCTGTCAACCTGACCTGGTACGGATCCCATACTGATGAGCAATACTCAAGTATAGGTCGAATGAGTGTTTTGTAAGCCACCTCCTTTGTTGATGGGCTACATTTTCTAAGGAATCTCCCAATGAATCTCAACCTGGCACCGCCTTACCAACAATTAATTTTATATGATCATTTCACTTCAAATCGTTCCGTACGCATACTCCCAGATATTTTACAGAAGTAACTGCTACCAGTGTTTGTTCCGCTATCATATAATTATACAATAAAGGATCCTTCTTTCTATGTATTCGCAATACATTACATTTGTCTACGTTAAGGGTCAGTTGCCACTCCCTGCGCACCAAGTGCCTATCCGCTGCAGATCTACCTGCATTTCGCCGCAATTTTCTGACGCTGCAACCTCTCTGTAAACTACAGCATCATTCGCGAAAAGCCGCATGGAACTTCCGACACTATCTACTAGGTCATTTATATATATTGTGAAAAGCAATGGTCCGATAACACTCCCCTGTGGCACGCCAGAGGTTACTTTAACGTCTGTAGACGTCTCTCCATTGATAACAACATGCTGTGTTCTGTTTGCTAAAAACTCTTCAATCCAGCCACACAGCTGGTCTGATATTCCTTAGGCTCTTACTTTATCAGGCGACAGTGCGGAACTGTATCGAACGCCTTCCGGAAGTAAAGGAAAATAGCATCTACCTGGGAGCCTATATCTAATATTTTCCGGGTCTCATGAACAAATAAAGCGAGTTGGGTCTCACACGATCGCTGTTTCCGGAATCCACGTTGATTCCTACAGCGTAGATTCTGGGTTTCCAGAAATGGCATGATACACGAGTAAAAAACATGTTCTAAAATTCTACAACAGATCGATGTCAGAGATATAGGTCTATAGTTTTGCGCATCCGCTCGACGACCCTTCTTGAAAACTGGAATTACCTGTGCTCTTTTCCAGTCATTTGGAACCTTCTGTTCCTCTAGAGACTTGCGGTACACGGCTGTTAGAAGGGGGGCAAGTTCTTTCGCGTACTCTGTGTGTAATCGAATTGGTATCCCGTCAGGTCCAGTGGACTTTCCTCTGTTGAGTGATTTCAGTTGCTTTTCTATTCCTTGGTCACTTATTTCGATGTCAGCCATTTTTTCGTTTGTGCGAGGATTTAGAGAAGGAACTGCAATGCGGTCTTCCTCTGTGAAACGGCTTTGGAAAAAGGTGTTTAGTATTTCAACTTTACGCGTGTCATCCTCTGTTTCAATGCCATCATCATCCCAGAGTGTCTGGATATGCTGTTTCGAGACACTTATTGATTTAACGTAAGACCATAACTTCTTAATATTTTCTGTCAAGTCGGTACATAGAATTTTACTTTCGAATTCACTGAACGCTTCACGCATAGCCCTCCTTACGCTAACTTTGACATCGTTTAGCTTCTGTTTGTCTGAGAGGTTTTGGCTGCGTTTAAACTTGGAGTGGATCTCTCTTTGCTTTCGCAGTAGTTTCCTAACTTTGTTGTTGTACCACGGTGGGTTTTTCCCATCCCTCACAGTTTTACTCGGCACGTACCTGTCTAAAACGCATTTTACGATTGCCTTGAACTTTTTCCATAAACACTCAACATTGTCAGTGTTGGAACAGAAATTTTCGTTTTGATCTGTTAGGTAGTCTGAAATCTGCCTCGTATTACTCTTGCTAAACAGATAAACCTTCCTCCCTTTTTTTATATTCCTATTTACTTCCATATTCAGGCAGTGTTCATCAACCTCAGATTTCTCTGGCTGACCCAACCTCATGTGACGTTCATGTTCGTCGCATCTGTCTTTAACCGTACGACACGTCTGGCCAGTATAAGACTTCCCACAGTGGCACTGGATTTTATATATTCCTGGTCTACTCAGGCCGAGGTTGTCTTTAACAGAGCCCAGTATTGATTGCACCCGTGCTGGGGGCTGGAAAATACATTTAATCCGGTATTTCTTGAAAATTCTGCCCATCTTAAAAGACACGCCACTGACATACGATAGAAAAACCAACCCTGTGGTGTTCTGTGCTTTTTCAGGGTGTTCTTGAGGTTTGGAGCGTGCTGGTCCTCTCTGAATGTTGGTTGAGAAATTTGTAACCTAATAGTCGTAAAAAGATTTACCTAGGTAGTAAAATTTTCATTGTGGAGGGGCGAGGGTTGTCGTGATGACTCCATCGATGCACCCTTGGATACGCAACGGCCCTGGTAGACGTTAGATTTGCCTATTGCTCTAGATATACCAGGTGATCAAAAAGTCAGTATAAACTTGAAAACTCAATAAACCACGGAATAATGTAGATAGAGAGGTAAAAATTGACACACATGCTTGGAATGACATGGAGTTTTATTAGAACAAAAAAAAGTATTGCTAGACGCGTGAAAGATCTCTTGCGCGCGTCGTTTCGTGGTGGTCGTGTGCTCAGCCGCCACTTTCGTAATGTTTGGCCTCCCAGGTCCCCAGACCTCAGTCCGTGCGATTATTGGCTTTGGGGTTACCTGAAGTCGCAAATGTATCGTGATCGACCGACATCTCTAGGGGTGCTGAAAGACAACATCCGACGCCAATGCCTCACCATAACTCCGGACAAGCTTTATAGTGCTGTTCACAACATTATTCCTCAACTACAGCAATTGTTGAGGAATGATGTTGGACATACTGAGCGTTTCCTGTAAAGAACATCATCTTTGCTTAGTCTAACTTTGTTATGCTAATTATTGCTATTCTGATCAGATGAAGCGCCATGTGTCGGACATTTTTTGAACGTTTGTAATTTTTTTTTTTTTTTTTTTGTTCTAATAAAACCCCATGTCATACCAAGCATGTGTGTCAATTTGTATCTCTCTATCTACATTATTCCGTGATTTATTCAGTTTTCAAATCTATACTGACTTTTTGGTCACCCGGTATGTTGAGTGTCCACTCACGCTCTATCTCTGAATCTTGCGCTTGTACTTACTGTAGCGATGTTCTGTCGAACAGGAGACTGCGGAGGAGCGCGTGTGCAGTGGGGGTCGGCGCAAAAAGCCCTTCCAGATTCCGCGCAGCGCCCTGCTGCAGGACGAGGACGACCCAGACGTGAAGCGGTCCGGCCCGCTGGTGCCCGCCGCACCAACCGTCCCCACCGGTATCGTCCTCAAACGCCAGAAGTCGTGCATAATCGAGGAGCACGTGGGCCGCGCCTCGCAGAACATGAACCCCGCCGTCTTCCTGCTGCCCACGCTCTTCCTGTTCCCGGCCTGGGCCAGCATCTTCTGCATCATCCTCGAGCTGTGCATCCACATGTGGGCGCACCGCAAGAACTGGGAGCGCAGCGAGCTCGTGGGAGCGGGCACCAGCCCACTGCCCGCACTCTACCGCTCGCCGCTCAACACCATCACCTCGGAGTTCTGCGCCTACTGCCAGTCGGATAAGCTTATGGCCACCATAGGCAAGCTGCAGGACGAGCGCAAGACCAGACTCGACAACAGGAAACTCAGATACTGCGCCTACGTCGAGCGGATGAGTGTCGTCACATAGCGAGCACGCCTCCTCTTGAGAGTCTGAAGCCACTTCAGTTACATTATGCACTCCACCAATACCCTTGTGGTTTCGAACTGCTATCTCTTTCGATACATTATCTTTTGCATCACAACTGTTATATCGTATTTGAAATGTTTTTCTGGATATTTTTTGTTGCAATCCAGCTACGTATTTCTAAAGAAAAAATGTTTCTAACCACTGCTACTTTATTTTGTTGGTAATAAAGGAATCTTTTTTCTTAGTTCATAGATTAAGTTCACGACTACAAAGCCTCAATAATGTGAAATATCACAGTAAAATTGTTTATTTCTTCCGTTCATTGTTAATTGTTGTGTTGTCCTGCGAAGCTGTACTCCACATCACCATCACCTACCTGAAGAACAATCTGTAATTGTTTGTAGGAATGTCCTGCTTTGCAGTTTCCAGATGTTGCAGATATGTCATGTTGTCATATATTTACTGAAGTAAGCTGCCCAGTAGAGTGTACTCTGTTTTGTTATTTTACCAGACCGAAGACGCCCATGTGCCTGATGCCAGTCCAGCGATGAAATAAAATAAAGACTATACACTCTAGGGGCGGTTATTTTATACATATGGCAGATTTTTACTTGATTATTTTTATGCTACTTAATTCATTTCTTTAACTTCCACAACATTATGCATTCTTTTCTACACAGGAACTGAGGGCTTACTGAAAAGCGCGTCAGTATATCTTAGCATTGCTTGCATAGGGCAGTATATCGATTTAAGTGAACTTAATTTGTGTACTGCTTGCCTTATATGATATAGTGGTGCTGTTTGGCATTCTTTGGACATATTCGTAATTAAAGATCGTTAATGTTTGTTAAAACAGTGGATTGAAAAAAAAAACTGAACATTAGTTTTTTCCTCCTCTGGATAATATGGTAAGAAAGATGAGCTGCATTTTGGGTCAAGGGAAAAGTTAAGGTAATTAGAGTTTTAATAAAAGTATATAACTTTACCTACTATGTAAGAATAACTCTAAATAGATGATACATGATGCTAATGTCACATAACTCTTTCTATTGCTGACATCTTCACTGGTAAGGAGGGAATATTGTTTCCATAAAATAAATTTAGTCTGAATTAATTGATAGTTTCTGCTGAGTACAATTCAGTGGTTACAAGAACAGCACAAATTAAGTCAAATTAATATCTGCATGTTCTTATTCCACTACTGAAGTCACAGAATCATTTTATTATCTATAGAGGTAAGTAAAATTTATGACTAATATGAAGTGATCTACTTTTTAGTGCCTTTTGTAAAAGATAATAACCTGTATTTTACCTACTCTCCTGAGATCTTGCACATATAGCTATCCAAAGTTATTTTATTAAAAAGCAGAGGAGAACCTTATGGAGTTTAGTCTACAACTTAAGTACAATTTATAATATTTTATATGATTCTTAAAGTTTATATCTGATGCCAAATACAAAATCTGTATTTTTAAAACGTGTCCACTTTGTTTTGCATAAAATGTTGCTATTATAAGAATGTTGTTGTTGTGCAGTTACTGAAAAGATAAAGAAATATAAAAACTGTTATTTAATAAAAGTATATATCGAAATGTTTTAACAAGTAGATGTTTTCTATTTCAGATACTAATATAATGGATATGGTTTAAATAAAGTTAAATTTTGTAGTATTTGTAATAACAACAAAGGAGAAGTGGGAATTTGCAATAGTATTTGGATTTATAGTGGATAATAAAACTGACATTTTGTATATTTCCATGTTCTAGTTTTGCCTTGCTATATAGTCTGTCCCAAAAGAATGCAGAGATGGAGTTTACATTGACTGGGGTATGCCAGGAACTGTTCTAGTTATGTTCCATACAAACAGAATTGGTCTCTATTACAGAAATATGTTATTCCCTATTTGTCACGTCATGGCTATAAGGAAAGTCCATATGTGGTGACAATAATAAGCATGTACTACAACAGTCATTAGACTCATTGCCCCCTTTTTTAAGTTTCAGGAATAGTCAGAGTTAAGTATTTCTGTGTTTGTTGTAAGAGTATAGCACAGTTGGCATTATAATATACTGTTATATGCTGCTGTAAGAGTCTGCTTGATCCCAAATCCTATTTTTCATGATTCATTGAATAACTCAAATACAACCATCTAAATGTCAAAACTGTTTACACTTGCTCGTGACTCATTTCATATGCTGTAAGTAAACAGTGCACTCATCATAATAAGATATGTAATGATATGAAATACTTACCTTCTTTTAGAAGAAGAAGATAATCAGAATCAATTAAAAAAGCAAGCAAAATGGAAACACAGTGAGGTTGGTGATATGGGCTTCGCTACATTATGCTTAAAAACTGTAAGTGAGGTGTGGAACATAAAACGGAAGTTCTCAAAAATCACCCAGTTTATTCATATTCCCTCCAAAGTCAGGCACAATATTAATGCAGTTGATAAACTAGTCTTCCTTATAGATCAGTCAGAAGATATTTATCATAATTTTTGTTGGCCAGTTCTACTTTACTCTTGACAAATGTTCAAGAAGTTCCTCACTGGCCTCTAGACACACATTTCTTGTCCGATTATGAATTGTCAGATGCCCCTGGAAGTTGTCAAATAATTTACTAGACTTCCATGTGACACTGATGACTTTTGCATACACTAGGAGTGTCTTCTGCACTAAGCAATTACTTTAAGTGGCTCCACATATTGTAACCCGAAGGATTAGTGTTAAGAGTTATATGCAGTCCATGGAACTGATTCCCCCCTACCTATCAATCTGTCTTGATAGATGTCACCCAGTGCATCTCAAACAACATGACTGAAATGAACTGTAGTCGCAGCTTGGAAAACAGCCAGTGGACAAAATATGGAAACACCAGAAGCATAACACATTACCATGTGTAATATTGCGTAGCAAACATGTTCACATTCAAAATGGCTTGTAGCCATCATGGAATAGATAAATACAGATCGTGTTTGGTTTTCAGTGGTATCTTATACCATTCTGCCTCCAATATAGTGGCAAGTTCAGATAATGATGGTGAAGGTGGACAATGGTAACACACTGTTCTCACCAATGCATAGTGCAAGACTCAATAATATTGAGCTCTGATGACTGTCAGATGGTCAAGGCAGATGCGATAATTCACCCATGTTCTCACGAAACCAGTTCTGGACGATGTGAGCTGTGTGAACAGGGGCCTTGCCGTTTTGGAACACAGAATCGCCAATGGGGAACACACATTGTACCGTAGGAAGGACCTGATCAGCCACAATGGTCGTATAATCCTCAGCAGTAATGCTACCTTGCAGAGTAGCCATAGAGCACATGGAACATATGGCTTCCAAATCATCACCAAACCTCTGTCATATTTCACTCTTGGAATGTAAATTAGACCAGAAATTGGAAACAGTGTGCAACAAGACTCATCTGACCAAATGACTTCCTTCTATTACTCCACAGCGCAGGTTTCTTGGCTTAGGCACCACGTTTTCCTGTTATGGGCATTTGTATCGCTGGCGAATAGTTTTGAAATTCCAGCTATCACTGAAATTCCTAGCTAATGGAGCTTCCTTTGTGTTGTATTGGTGCTTACAAGTCCGCAGGTGCGGCTTCCAGTTGTTGCCCTGTATGTAATATCAATCACAGATACAATGTCTCTTGAAACCCCAAAAAACTTCGCCTACCTGGGTTATGGACACACTCACCATACGAGGACCAACAACTCGCCCACGTCGAGTTCACTTTGTTCTGACATAATGAACTTGCAGTTACAAAGCACCGTGTTCTCACCATGACTGACATTTGCAACGTTTTGAGGACATTCCGCAGGTGTCGTTCGTGGTCCAATACAACAGCCCAACCTGAAGGATTGGCTAGCATTTGCATTTATGTTCAAAGATGGATTTGTTGTAATGTTACATTTTTGTTCAACCCCTGTATGCGCTGCAAACTACAAGTGACTAACACTCTTTTTTCCCACAGTATTTATTGGCCATCAAACTTTAATATAACTTAAACCACTGGCACCTGAATAATTTGAAGTCCACGAGAAATTAATCAACGTAGAGCAAGTCGAAACTTGAGGTTCGAGACGCTCAGTGTCTATCACAGAGGTAATCAGTGACACTTCATAATAAAATAAGCAAGTTCGAGGTTTACCACACGACCTAGGTTCAAGTACGCTGAGGAAATGTTTCAGAGTCTAAAACCTGTAACGAGACCTGCCAACGAAAGTGGCAGTACATCCGGGCGAGACCACGAATTCGGCGAGTCTGATGGAGTGGAGCTATATCATAGACAGTGTCCAACGGCAGTGTCCATGAGACGCCCGTGACGTAGCGTAGTGTTGCTGGCGACGACTAGCTACACGGTCAGTGGCCAGTTATATTGCCATCTCCTTTCCCCATGCGACCGGGTTGTGTGGCCTACTATTACGGACACGTGGCGTAGCTACAGATAACGCTTGTGACGAAGCCGGTAAACCAGTGTGTCTGTCATTGACACGTCTTTGTCCACTGATGACAAAGATATAAGAATATGCTTCCTTTTTGGTGGGATATCTCCTGTAGAAAATCTTGAGAAATGTCCTTAGCAATATTGTTGAGAGAACCTGAAATACATGGTGTGAAAACACATTTATCAGTCAGACGTACGAGAGTTGTAGTTTTAATAGTAGCAGCTATTTACTTACAACTTATACAAAATAGATACATGTTTCAAAGTTTGTCACAAGACCTGAAGTCCCGAGAGTGTTGTGGGTGGTACAGTACTTTCGAACACCATGGATCGAACAAATCAATCGCAGCTTGCGCCATATGTGCCCGAGCTTTTTCCTGCAAAATGATAGTCGTGTCCTGTAAGAAGTTTCGCTGCTTCCTTCTCTAAAATATTCATTTTTAGAACACAACCTGCGACTAGGCTAGAGGAAGAAGCGGCGACGCTTTCTGCTGGACGTGCCCATCATTTTGCGGGACAGTCCTCGGGTGTCTGTCGCAAGTTGCGACACATTTGTTTGATCGGTGAGGCTGGGAAATACTGTACCACCCACCAAACTCCCTAATCTTAAACCCTTGTGACTTCAAATTGATTCCTAAATTGAAAGAAGCACTTCATGTCATCTCTTCACAGCTGTTCCAGAGATTCGTCGGGCAGTACACGGCTCCACTCTAACTACCAACACAACTGGCGCTGCTAAAGGTATCCTACGACTTCCACATCGCTGGTAACCAGCTATACAATGCTGATGACTTCTTCAAAGTATAATTTAATTTTGAAACATGACTCTCTTTTTTAAATAAATAGTTGCTCCCTTGACCAGACGAAACGACTTTCGTTCGGCCGTAACTGTGGGTTCTTTGAGTGCTCTGGGAGAAGGCTCATCAAACTTGAAGATATGAAATATTAGTTCACTTCATTGCATAAATGAATAACAGATTTACTCAGCTTCAACGCACTTCTTTGCCACAGGAGTACTGAATAATTTACAACTGCCATTGACTATGAAAGCATCACTTGATGCACTAAGTAAGAAACTGTTACCAGGAGGTACACTGTTCGATATTTACAACAGTACAAGCTCATCTGAAACTTTAACAACTCGTTGGTCTTGCTATATGATGCTGACAGCTGCACAGGGCACGGTTCTTGCATGCTCTACGCCTTTGGTGTGAGGCTGCCACTGTGCTGATAGGGAAGCCGTGGTCTTCACGAGCGCCGACCACACATCACTGTGAGACCTCGTCTCCGGTTGTATAAATTCGCGTTGCCGATTTTGGTGTAGCCGCAATTAAAGTTCCAACATAATTCTAGCCTACATAATTTTAAATTAATTGTGGTATATAGCTTGCATTGTATCATGTTTTCATCTACCTACAAAACTGGTTATGAAAATTTACCATTCCATTCCTTGTAAGTAAAACTTCACGTGCAATCAAGACTGAAGACACGACCAACAAATTGGCAGTTTCCGAAAAATATCGTGCATAAAATTTCTCTGGTCGTTGATCGGCGAGTTAAAGTTTCTGCCCGCGCATGTCAAAGGTGATACATGTACATGAGCTGTCTGTGAAATGTCTTCCATGCGGCGAATGGGCTGTTACCAAATGTTCGCAGCTACATGTGGTGTGCTGATGCCTGTATCTTCAACAGCCTGCAGAATACGTTCTTCCTGATGCCATTTTGTCCAAAACTGACATGGTGAGACCGTGGCTGTGTACAATTAGTGTAGGTTAATTCTTACAAAGAAGCCACTATTAATACTGCTATTTATTTAGGTAAATAGCGCCGTAACCGGTTTCGAACTGGTAAGTTCATCATCAGACGGCTGTTCACATGATTTGCAAGATACACTTTACATAATCGTCAGTGGAAGAAAGAAATCGAAAACTGACGATTATTGCAAGATTTGCAAATCATGTGAACAGCCGTCTGATGATGAACTTGCCAGTTCGAAACCGGTTACGGCGCTATTTACCAAAATAAATAGCAGTATTAATAGTGGTTGGTTGCTGTCTTCTTCTTTGTAAGAACTAACCTACATTATCGTTCTTCCTGGATCCTGTGTCAGTAGCACGATGATAAAGACCAGTCAAGTTTGGATGACTCCGCTGTCTTCTCTAGAAGCACGGTTCCATTACCATTACCATTCCCATGGTTGTACCTATAAAGTATAGCTGACTGTTCATGAAACGAATGTTGTGCAATGGTTGAACCAAAATACTTACCGAGTAACTTACTACTGCTGCTACTACTACTATTACTACTACTACTACTACACAAACGATATATTCAAGACAGAGTAACCTCAGATCTGCATAAATGTCAAAAGTAAGCATATCTTCTCAAGAATCGAGGATACAGTGGTCACTTCAGCACTCACTTATATCGATATCATACAGTTATCTGAAAATAAATGAATTATTGGTTACAAACTTAATATGTCGGAATGTAACTCTAGAATCGTTATACTTTAACTAACAAAATGAAGTTTAACTTGAATTTATCAACATTGTACGGAATTTGTTGTGGTCTGCAAACGTGTTACACAGTTATCAATCACTTTTATTTCCCACTATTTACTAGCACGATGATTTTGCCAGCATGCTGGCATCATCAGGTGCTTCTCAGTTACATGTACATCAATTTCTATTTATGGAGTCCTTTGGAGAGAGATGAGATCTATTTGCTGGGTGTGCCAGTGGGGTTGAGTATTAAATTTGCCCCCATCCAAATATTTATTTTAATGTACAACTTTATCCATATTGCTTGCTTAAATAATCAAAGTGATGTAGGTCCTTTCTTTTCTGCTAAATATATACTTATCTGGTACATAGAGCGAAACAACAAACACAACACAATCACTTCACACTTTCATATACCGCTGTTTTATAAATAAAAAATGATTTTTTCCTCACATATTTATGTGGACATCTTTTCACCTTCGTGAAAGTCTTTCTGGCAGTCTCTATGCACCCGTTGGTACAATCAACGTCTGAAAGTAGATGTAGTTCGAGTATTATGGAATACCGTTTGCTCCTGTACTTGTATCACCAAATTGAACTCAAGTTTAACTCTCAAACACACTTTATCATAAAATTAAAAAGTTCCGCAATAAGCATTTGCATTCACTGTAATAAATTTAAAAAAAAAGAGCACAACAAAATTTCTAAAAAAAAAAAAAAAAAAAAAGTGCACTTAGAGGCTAATACGGAATGTGCAGAAAATATGGAACAGGATTGTAAAAATGCAGGTAATCGTGTAAACCTCGGAAAAAACATTACATGTACACAAAATGCAAGTGAGATTGCTCTTTTAATTTAAATTCTTAAAATAATTATTTATTTGTGTAGTAGAGGTCATTGGTTATGCATTCATATATTTACGGAAGTCTCAAAATCTAATCTTCGTTCTAAGCACCTGCACAGTCTAGTACCAAGTTTTCCATATGTCATCTAAGAGTTCACAACACAACCAACCTACATGCATAGTACAAAACCGAGCAACACACAATCATCTACATAATTGAGAAGTTTTAATCATTAGTTTACATTTTCAATAATTATTGCAAATTTTAAAAAACTTGTCTCTAAAGGTGTCGAACTGCGAAAACAATTTTTCCGTGCCGTAACTCTCACGATATCTGGAGACGAACTGGACTTGCTACAGAGCATCGTAGAAACATTTTGAAGTAGATCATGCGTCTCCTGCTCGGGAGCACCACTCGACGGATGACAAATCCCAGTATTCCATACTGCACCATATTCCATAATAACCGAAATTGATATACCCAATAAAAAGAAATATGTAGGAAAACATCGTACAGTAATTTTTTTTCGGTGGATTGTAGCTTATACTGTCTTTCTCCAATTGCTTTGGAAAAACAACAAACACTATGAACGACGAATAACAGAGGACTCCTTTTTAACCTATAACTTCCCATTTGCAACGAAGTTATCATATCCGGAACACTGGTTAAGACTTGGGAAAGAGCGGCTGCATTTTGCTTTGTTTTGGGTCCATTCAAGCATTCACTTCAGGCACTTTAATGAAACCACAGAAAATTGGAGCGAAGGTTGTCAAAATTGGTCCATTAATAACGATTTACACTCAAATGTTCCACATGAGTTCTTTGCCCGTCTTTACATACACTACACTATATTTTCTTCATCATAAGAATAAACCTGATGTAAACAAATGCAAACCCGATGATTGGTCAAAAGCTGTCGCAGACGTAGATTGATGTTACGATCTTGGAAGTAGGTCCTACTTATGTATTAGATATATTATTACTAAGTTACTTTAAATGAAACTTTAAGATATTCTAATGTATCAACTGCCATCAACGTTTTGCTTAGTCACTCTTTAGCTATGTATTTATTTCAAACATTGTGTCACAGTCTCTGTACTGTTTTGCTCTGATTGTTGCGCTGTTAATACGCAGTATGAAAATGACTGAGGCTGCTTCTTGTATCGTAGTGGAACAGGGTTAAGAAGTGCCGAGGAATAGGTTGTACTTAATGTTTTCATAAATTTAGAGAAAAAAACAGTTTTGAAGTTTTCCGAGGGACTGTATTTGTTACAGTTGAGATACAAATATATATTGAATATATAGCGGACTCGGTAGTGCAGTAGCTTGACACTTTAGGTTGCCTAATTGAAATGTGTTTCTCGGCTTCTGGTAAGGAACGAGCTAAGAGATTACCAGAGGACTAACTGTAATTAATACCGTCAGTGGCTCCAGCATTCAACAGTATAGTGAAATCCCTGAAGTACGGTATGCTTTTGTGTCACGCATAGCTCGCTCGGAAAAATTACCCTGTGTTTAAGTTAGGAATTTTCATCACTCTTGGTTGTAATAAGAATTCTATGTTAGGTGAGAGAGAGAGCATTTTATGCTTTCCATCTGCTCATCTAAGAAGCGCGCAGTAGTGCCGGACTTTTGCCGAATATTATGTCATTCTCTTTAACCTTCACGCGCTCGCGCGGGGGGTGAAGTGACCGCCTATTTGAAATTTCGCGCCATACTTACTCCACAAAGGTAACGAGGCGGCGGGAGGGACATGTATTCTCTAGTTGCACCTTTTTCCGACAGATGCTGCTCAAAGTTGGTCCAAGTCGCACCTCTCTGCCTCTCAGGACAAGTTCAAATAGGTCCGAACACGTTCGGCGGTCAGTTTACCGGCTCGCGAGCGCTTACGGCACTTAACAAACACGGCCAGTTTACAGCCTTGCAAGCGCTACTCGTCTACTTCGGAATGTAAGTATTTCTTTTTGTAATTTCCCTATAATTCCTCAATTTCATAGACTCTTCCAATTCTCTAGTGAATGTGCATTACTTTCTATAAATTTTGCCATTCACAAATACTGTTTTTCTGTCTACTTTCGCACTTCGTCATTCTAAGAATTTTCTGTTGGCAAAAGTAACAATTATTTTTATTTTTTAAAGGGAACGACGAAACCTTACGTCTGATGACACACATAGAATCTTAGCTGAATTGGAGAGAGAGGAAGCAGAGGGGAAAGGCCGTGAGGAATCCCTAGAAGATGACGTTTCCGATGACCCACATTATGAACAAGAAGGGATTGAAGATGATATACTTCAAGGTGAATCGGAAATTGATTTGGAAAACGGGGGAGAAAATGACATAGATCAACAGGAGCTACCAACAAATGGCATCAGAATTTATATAGGTAAGGACATGGAAACTATTTGGGCTAGTAGTGCCAATATTACCAGCACAAAATCAAAGTAAAAAAATATAATCAAAACTCTACCACGTCCTAGAGGTCAAGTCAGACAATGTGAAACTCGACTGGAAAGTTTTCAGTGTATAATAACTCCCGAAGTGGTAGAAGGATTCGTAGTGTGCACGAATATTTATATTGAAAGGAAAAAATTGGCACGTCAAGCACTGGCAGAAGGAAGCAGTAACTCTGAAGTACGTGGGAGGGACTGTAAGCCGACAACGACGGCTGAAATGCTAGCATTGTTTGGTGCTCTTTTTTTTATTTCCGTGAAAAGAGGAAACCATGCAAATTTCTCTGAATATTTCAATAGCAATGGAACAGGTCTGACAATTATGCGAGCCAATTTCATCTTAAATAGATTTAGATTTTTTCTACGAGCTATAAGATTTGATGACCTAAACACGAGATTGGAACGTCAAGCAACGTACAAACTTGCTCCTATACGAGAAATTTTGTCTTCTTTCATTGCTAACAGCCAAAACTCATTCAGTTTAGAGGAATTTGTCACTGTTGATGAGATGTTGGTTGCGTTTAGAAGACGATGTCCATTCATCCAGTACATGTCTCAAAAACCAGCCAAATACGGGTTAAAAATGTATGCATTGTGTGATGCATGCACTTTTTATACATATAATTTAGAAGTGTACTGCGGAAAACAAGTGCCAGGCCCTAACGTACTCTCCAACAAACCATACGACTTGGTCGCTAGATTGGTTGAATGCATAGAAGGAACAAATAGAAATGTAACAACTGATAATTATTTTTCAAGTTACCCGTTGGCTGAATACCTCCTTAGCTAAGGCCTCACTTTTTTAGGTACAATGAGAAAAAATAAAAAAGAAATTCCCCCAAAATTTGTGACAGTAAATGGAAATGCAGTGGCAGGAGACTACATGTTCAGTTGTCAAGATGACAAAACTTTGGTTTCTATGATTACAAAAAAAGGAAAGAAAAACCTGTACTAATCACAGACTAAAATTCATTCAAAGGTGGAGTTGACACTGTAGACCTCATGTGCTCCAGGATTTCAACATCAAGAAGAACACAAAGGTGGCCTGCATGTATATTTTTCCGCTTACTTGACTTGGCAGGAATAAATTCGTTACGCATTTTTCAATTCAACACAGGTAATATGAAAGAAAAAAACGAGAAGACAATTCTTACATGCGTTATCTTTGGAACTGATGAGCGAAAACCTGAAAGAAAGAGCTACATTGAAGCATTTACCAAAAGATTTGTTAGTATTTTTGGAAAATTACCGAGAGAGTGACGTAGTTTATCCAGCTGTATCAAACCCTACAAGGAGAGGAATATGTTATTTGTGTGGCTCAAAAAAGAATATAAAAACAAAGCGAGAATGCGGTGAATGTGGAAGAAACGTCTGTCTAAGACATTCACCCACGACAGTTACGTGCAGTAATTGTTGTCAGCCTCAAAACGAAAATGAAATGGATACAGACTGATCAGCATTTTTCATCTGACAGAAATGTTTGTGACCGACCGTCCGCGCCAGCACTCACGTGACTATTTCCAGCGCGAGCGCATGAAGGTTAAAATTAAATGACATTCGAAGCTATACTTCTGAACTGCAACTGCTCATATAATTAAGGTTAGTGGGACCAGCTGGCTGGCTAGTGCTGTCCAAGTTTAATGCACCGGTAAAGCTGTTATCCCGCATCATCGCTCATCTATGTGCGTGCAACACGGCACAAAACATATCCTTATGAATTACTGCACAAAGATTGGGTTCCGCTCCACGTGAAACATAATCCAATGAGATTCAAGTAAACGCGTAAGAATACATGGCGTAATGTTTACATCAGGTTTATTCTTACGATGAACAGAGTATAGAACAGGGTTGCTGAAACTTTTCAGGCGTTAGATCGGCTACATGCAGTTTAGTCCATTTAGAAATCTACGGACGGAAAAATTTATAAAGGTTTAAACAAAACACAATACCTCAGCCAAAACTAACTGTATTAATTACACAAAATACATAAGTGGTAATTTTCTCTCCATCAAAAGTCGATGATTTACTACTCAGTTTTCCTAGATATTACACATATGGAAAAAATTAAAATATACACATTGTAAATGTCGAAAAAATTTCGTTAGAAACTTAATTTGCATATCATTCACAAGTTTATTATAATCTGGTGAATAATTTGTCAGATCCAACCTTACAGAGTCTGAAAAATGAGGATCAGTCAGTTCATGTCTACACTTAGATACCACTACGTTCATCGTCGAAAACACTGCTTCACGCTGATAGGGTGAACCAATAAACGATAAAATAGTCGATGCTACTTTTACAATGTTATGTTAATGTAGGTTTTTATACTAACTAATAACCAAAATTTATCTTCGTTGTATTCTTACTTCAGGGAAATTTCATTCTGAAATCGAATTCAGTCTCACTACAAGAGAACGAGTGCTGACTTTATTTGTAACGTTTTCCACGTTTACTTTTTGGAAAGGTTGTCTATGGCAGCTAGAACAGGTTCCATTGCCTTGAAATCTGTAAATCAGTTTACAAACTCTTGTCTTCCTTTTCAGTTTATTGACTTTTCAGCCCATTTAGCTATCGCAACAGTAATGTCAATTGCGGCGATACAGCAGACACAATACCCAGTCCGCAAGCGAAGAAAGCCACCCGGTCCGGCCGTTTGACCGAGCAGCTACTGTGGAGGACCAGACTCTGTCTTCTGTGGTGTCACGGTTGCCGTATACTTCTTTACATCATCTTGATCCAGTGATGTTTGTTAATCTGACAGTTCTAACTGTAGTTGAGGAAAGTATTTCACATTTCATTTCTGTAACCGTGCTATCCAATGGCCAATTTTTTTCGCGAAGCACTTTATAGAAGTCATTAGCGATATGACTGTTTGCTTTTTCCCTTGAAGTTCTTTAACTCACCTAGTTTAACCATCATATCAGATACAAATGTCAGATACACCAACCAGCCCAAACCTTACAGTTGTGAGTAATCTCGCGCTCTTTTCACACACAAAGGATTTCATCACTGGCAGAAGTTCTCTAAATCATTCAGAACCATACCTGAACTCAGCGATCGAATGTCCGTATGCAATTGCAGGTCTCTTTACTGGCTACCCAATTCTTCTAATAGTACTCCAAACTTTCTGCTCTGTACTGACTATCAGCGAACTGAATTCCCAGTTTTTGTGGGAAGACTCATAATGTGTCGAAATACGTCCACAAAGCATTTGCTGATGCAAGATACAATGAAGTTTAAAAAAAGGGCGGGAAAGATTCGTCGCTCGCACAAAAGGTAGCAAATCCAGTGCGTCTGCCTACAATGCAAGGCGCTCCATCAGTAATAATGGATACAAGTCTCTGAATTGGCAATTCATGTTCAGAAATGGATGTTCTGAATGTATTGTAAATTTCTTCTCCTCGTGTAGTGTCTTTCAAGGCAATAATTATAACCAAGTCGTCTTCCACGCTGAAATCCGAAAATACCAATCTTGCAAAAATCATACCTTGAGGAGAATTGACTCCATATATTGATTGGTCTAATAGCTGTGAGAAATACAAGCTGGACTGCAATTTTGTTATCAGTCGCCCTTTTACATTTTCCGTCATTAACTGACTTTTCTTGTTATAGCAGGTCTTGACAGAGTTGTATCTCTGATGGCTGATATTATTTGTGACTTGATTTTAAATGTGGAAAACAAGGACTCACTAGCTGAAAGAAAGCACACTTTAACAACTGCGCCATCGTCAAATGGTTTTGCACGTTTCGTCATTAGTTGCGTTACACGAAATGCTGTGTTTCACAAAAGACTTTTTTGTACGGGCCTTACTAACAACGACAGGTGTTTTTTGTCTTGTTCTAAGGCGCAAAAGCAACTAGTGTCATACGCGCCCATGTCAGAACTATAGAACACGGAGGCAAAGAGAGGAGTTAAAATCGACTATACGTTAATCCCAAACGACGGAGGAGAAGACAGCTAAAAACAGAAACGTGGAGAAAGAGCTGTAAAATACTCCATAGAGAAACGGAGATTCTCAACTAAAGGTTAGATTCATTTGCCATACTACTGCGCCGGATACAAAATAAAACGTGGTCGACACCCCGCAACGTCTTTCGTTAAAGCGGCCGATAACTCAGTCGGCAAACACAAATAAGAAAGTACGTGGTTAAAAAACGGGCATTCCGTCGGAAAATGGCTAACCGTCAAAGGTTGAGCGTAGAGAGAACAATGTAGTGAGGGAGCACCGCCTAACAAATGGCGATGGCTAAAAAGACAGTCCCCGATGCGCAACCTACCTCAAATCATCTCCTAGTGGCAAATGGGTCGAGAGGAGGTCGTCCAAACCACTGTGAGAGGTTTAATAACCCGCAGCTTCTTCCCGTGAAGGAAGGACCAGTGGTGATGCCAAAGTGACACCACCTGGTGACAGACGGCAACACAGAGATCATCGGAGGGAATGTAAGAACTAACAGACTGAGATACGAGAACTGCAGCCTTGGCAGCAGCCTCATTTCCTGTCAGACCGACGTGATCAGGAACCCACATAAACATTACAGTGGCTCCATCAAGAGTGAGCAAGTGACAGCTTTCCTGGACCCTTTGCACTAAGGGATGGACCGTGAACAGTACACAGAGGCTTTGAAGGGCACTGAGAAAGTCGGAGCAGATGATGCAATTGAAAAGGCTGTGTTGCCGGATGTACTGCGTGGCTTGATACCGGGCGAAAAGCTCTGCTGTAAATACTGGACAGTGTTCTGGAACCCAATACCGAAAAAAGTAGATACCAATGACGAAGGCACGCCCAACACCACAGTCAGTCCGAGAGCCATCAGAGTACACTATGGTACTGTCGTGAAACTGAAGGCGACAGAGCGAGGCTGGAGTAGTGTCCTTAGAAAGAAAATGAAGGCCAAGGCGAACATGAAACCAAAGTGATGAAGGGTTCACACCCATCGGAAAAGTTGCAGGTAGCGCGAAACTGAGCTACCAGAACAAGAGCCAAAAGTGAACTCCAGAATGTAACAGAAAAGAGGGATGCGCCCCACACTGGTGATGAAAGAAGTTCAAATGGCTCTGAGCACTATGGGACTTAACACCTGAGGTCATCAGTCCCTTAGAACTCAGAACTACTTAAACCTAACGAACCTAAGAACATCCCACACATCCATGCCCGAGGCAGGATTCGAACCTCCGACAGTAGCGGTCGCGTGGTTCTAGACTGTAGCGCCTAGAACCCCGCGGACACTCCAGCCGGCATGAAAGGAGTCATCGAAGAAGGAGGCATAGGTGGCTATGCATGGCAGACAAACGCATGCATATCTGTTGAGGAGAAATGAAAAGCGGTAGGACAATGGTAGTTCAGCAGCTTCTGTATACAGATATTCAACCAGGCTAGTGTAAAAGGCGTCAGTAGCTAAACGGATGCCACGATGGCGGATAGTATTAAGACGGCGTAAGAGGGACGGACGTGCAGATGAGTAAACGAAACATCCATAGTCTAGTTTCGAATGGACAAGAGACTGGTGCAAACGGAGGAGGGTGGTGCAGTTTTCTCTGCAAGAAGTACCTCTGAGGACACGTAGGACATTGAGGCACTGTTTACGGTAGGCTCACATGTAAGACACGTGGGAGGACCAACGAAGTTTCCTATCGAGCATGAGCCCGAGGAATTTCGTAATTTCAACAAACAGAAGAGCAACAGGCTCAAGATGTAAAGACGGTGGAAGAAACCAACTGCGCCGCCAAAAAGTCATAAAAACGTTTTTGTCAGTGTAAATCGAAAGCCATTGTCGATGCTCCATGAACAAAGGCAATCGAGACATCGCTGAAGACGCCAATCAATGAGACAAGTTCTTGGTGAACTGCAATAGACCGCAAAATCGTCAACGAAAAGGGAGCCAGCGAGGCCCCTACGGGAGACAGGCCATGATAGGGTTAATGGCAATAACACAGAGGACGACGTTCAGGACAGAACCCTGAGGCACACGTTTTTCCTTGATAAAGGTGGGCGACAAGGCAGAACCCACATGGGTCTTGAAAACTCGATCTTTTAAAAATTCCTGAAGGGAATGGGGCAGGCGGCCACAGAAACTTCATGGGTAGAGATTACAGAGGATACCAGTCCTCCAGCTGGTGTCATTGGCTTTCTCCAAATCGAAGAACACAGACACATATTGGATTTCCGCAGAAAACCATTCATGACATGGGTGGATAAAATGACGAGATGACCAACCGCAGAACGTCGCGCTCGAAATCCAAACTGTGCAGTGGATAATAAATAGTGAGACTTGAGCGACCAATCAGCTGGGCATGAATCATACGTTCAATCACCTTGCAAACACAGCTGGTGAGAGAAATGGTGCGGTAGGTAGAAGGAAGATGTTTGTCCTTACCGAGCTTAGGTATGGATATGACAGCTGCTTCACGCCAGCGTCTGGGAAACGTGCCCTCAGGCCAGATGCAGTTGTACATATGAAGCAACAAGTACATGCCCGCCAGATAAATGTGCTGCAACATCTGAACGTGAACATCGTCTGGCCGTGGGGCAGAGGATTGGGATGAAATGGGAGTGTGATCTATCTCCCTCATAGTAAAGGCAGCATTGTAGCACTCACAATTCTGAAAAGAGAATCAGAAGGAGGAAGGCAGGGTGATAGTGTGAGGAGCTCAAAATATCAGCAAAATGGAGGCTCAAGGTCTTTTGAGATAGCAATAGTGTCCTCTATGACATTGTCTGCTACTGTCAGGCCGGAAATTGGGGAATGGATTTTGGTCCCAGAGAGCCAATGGAGGTTGGCCAACATGACAGAAGAGGGAGTGGAACTGCTAATAGAACCAGTGAATGAAATCCAGATAGCTGTTTTGCTATCGTGAAGAATGCGACGACACTGTCCACACAACTGTTCATAATGAATGCAGTTTCCTGTCGTAGGATGACGGTTAAAAGCGCGAAGAGCACGTCTCCACTCGCAAATTGCGTTGCTGCATGCCTCAGTCCACCAAGGGAACAGGGTTTGGTATGGTAAAGAAGATGTGCGAGGAATGGAACATACTGCGGTAGTAAGGATTATGATGAGAAATAAATATGTAGACATGACGAATAAAGCTCTAAAATGTTAATTCCGTTTATTACTCTTATATGTATTTAAATAAAACATTCACAGTAATATACGACTCAAAAAAAGTTTTGCATCACCCCAGTTCCCAGAACCGAAGATAGACGTTGACTGTGGATATTGTATCACAGACACAGTCCCTTTGACTGTTCAGAGATGTCACTAAAACCGCCCACAGATGTAAACAACCACCTACAGATGTAAACAATCATGCATGAGCAGCGCCTATTAGACAGAGCGGGTCCGAGAGCCGATCAGTTCCAGTCATTCCACCAGGAAGAAGGTACACGGCTCGTGTTGTCTGTAGTTCAACAATGCCTAGATGGTCAATACCGCGGTACGATCGCGTCAACATTGTTACTTTGTGCCAGGAAGGTCTTTCAACAAGGGGAGTTGTCGGCGTCTCAGAATGAACCAAAGCGCTTTTGTTCGGACATGGAGGAGATACAGAGAGACATGAACTGTCGATGACATGCCTCGCTCAGGCCGCCCAAGGGATGACCGTTACCTATGGATTACATCTCGGAGGAACCCTAACAGCAACGCCGCCATGTTGAATAATGCTTTTCGTACAGCTACAGGACGTCGTGTTATGGCTCAAACTGTGCGCAATAGACTGCATGATGCGCAACTTCAGTCCCGACGTCCATGCTGGTGTCCATCTTTGCAGCCACGACACCATGTAGCGCGGTACAGATGGGCCCAACATGCCAAATGGACCACTCAGGTTTGGCATCATGTTCTCTTCACAGATGAGTGTCGCATATGCCTTCAGCCAGACAATCGTCGGAGACATGTTTGGAGGCAATCTAGTCAGGCTGAATGGCTTAGACACACTGTCCAGCGAGTGCAGCAAGGTGGAGGTTCCCTGCCGTTTTGGGGTGGCATTATGTGGGGCCGACGTACGCCACTGGTGGTCATGGAAGGCGTCATAACAGCTGTACGATCACGTGAATGCCATCCTTCGACCGATAGTGCAACCATACCGGCAGCATAATGGCGAGGCATTAGTCTTCATGGATGACAATTCGCAGGATAACGACATGGCTCGACTAGAGTGGCCAGCATGTTCTCCAGACATGAACCGTATCGAACGTGCCTGGAATAGATTGAAAAGGGCTGTTTATGGACGATGTAACCAACCAACTGCTCTGAGGGATCTACACGTTACATTTAATGGCATTATATTTCGGATCATCTACAGCTTTGAGGATCTCTGCCTCCAGCATTGGCAGACATGCTTCTAGAAACCTGACTGCATATCGATACCCCCGCACCCCAGCCAGATTCTCAGTTCTAGTGAACGATATATGCCCCTCAAAGGCCCTAGCAACAGTCAAGTATTTTAGAGGGGTCATGACGCTGCTAATCTGATGCCCTTTATTATCAGAACAGCAGAGTGCAGTACTGTTAGCCACAGGTTCATTATCATTAACACTACAACTAGGAGACAACTGCATCCACCTGGTGGATGATAGTGTTGGGGAGGAAGCGCCTTCAGGGGGGAGCGATATGCACTGAGACAAACATACCTTTCGCTGCCAGTGAGGGCTAACAGCCGGAGCTGGAGTAGGAGGAGGTGGTGGCGGTGAGCTCCTGTTGGAGCAACCAGACTGTGGAGAGGGCGCTTGTTGACGCTGCTGCATATTGGAACCTTCACCATCGCCAGCCTGTGGGGTGGGAGATCGTTGTTCTGTCTGAACCACCCACGGATACCAGAGGGTGTGCAATGGTGCGGGGGGCCTGCACAGCAATAGCTGCAGTTGCTTCCACCACCCCTCGCACGGAAACGAGCTGTGCTTTACATGGCAGTGTGCATTGCTCACGTGCATGTTTGATACCTGCCCCCACACCCACCATGCTAGGTGCACGTGCCACAGTAAGCTCTTGTGGTGTTGGTGTTGGTAGCACCTCTGCAACATACAAATAATGGAAAAGAAATTAAGTAGAATGCTCAAGATTTTTTTTAAATATATGCTGTAAGCAAATCCCAATGAAGTACAGCAGCATTCCAGTATAATAATTATATGCTGTAATGATGACAGTCGCACTGTAATCAACTTCTACACTGAGCAGTTCAGTGGATCTTCTGCTAGCTCCCCCACCAAATCAAATATTTCCTCCTTGTCATTCAAAAGGACGAGATGACACTGATTTCAGCAGCCACCATCTCATGCTCTCACCCCAGATTTCACCCTTGCCAGAATTGTTGTTGTGGAGCCATTAATCCATCTCGTGGAAGTCGTTTACAACAAGATATTGATTACAAGAAACAACAACGAAAATCTGTACTGAATTTGCCGACACTGAGATACTGCTTATACATAGCTACGAAGAAAAAAATAAAAAGTTCATACCAGATGGAAGTGATGACTCCATGTCATCATTCTCGATGCATCCACCTGCTAGATTCTCATCCTCCTCTTGATCCCTAGCAACAGCTACAACAATGAAGGATATATGCCTCACACAAGTGTAAGCAATAAAAAAAAGTCTAACAGCAATATGTTACAAATGTATTTACATTCTTGCTGCATTTAGACCTCCAGCAGCCACTCAGTTTCTGTCAGCTGCTGATCTAATGCTGCAACAGCAAAATTAAAATTTTTTTAAACAGTTGCTACGAGCTGTTTTCTGAACATTTAGACTATCAAACAGAATTTAGAGATATACTTATGGGATGGTAGAACAACCTCTTCAGCTTGCTGACGACTTTCAGCTTCCAGTTGGAGCTTTTCTAATGCTAGAACAACAGTAGAAATGTTATAAGCACATGTAACAATCTTAATATTTTACAAGATATTTTCTGAACAGACCATTACACATCAGGCTATCACACACATAACTTTGAAATGTACTTACATGATAATAGCACAACCTCTTCAGCTTTCTGGCGACTTTCAGCTTCCAGCTGGCATTCTAATTGAGCCAACATTTCGGGAATGAATGCTGAAATAGCAAGAAAAAGAACTTTTATAACCTCTTATTAAGAAAATGTATTAGCCTCGAAAAAGGGGGTGGGGTGAGAGAGTGGGGGGGGGGGGGGAGAAGGGGGCGGGGACCCACGTGCTGGCTGAGGGAAACCCCCCTTACCCTGCTACATACTTCTCGTTTTATTGCTCAATTGGCAATGATTCAATGACAAATAATGCATCCAGTGTTATTTAAAATGAATTGATCATGTAAAACAACAAGGGAACTTTATCTTACAGATTACTGTGGCATGCCAAGAAACTTTTACTGAAAGATGCACAACATGTCAAAGTGACATACATACATGACACTATTTTTCAACATAGTTGCCATACCTCTGTAAATAGTGGTAGGAACTATCTACCAATCGTTCAATTCCTCCACCATAGGAATCCGCTCCTTGCTCAAGTGCCATTCGAGAACCACTGTATGACATCCACATCATCAGAAAATCCCCAATTGCTGTGGATCAGTTCAATTGCCTGATGTTCTCGTCTGTCGACGGCCTTCCTTCCCAATAGCCATCACCCACATCTGTGCAGCCTTGGTCAAACTGTTGGTTCCATTGGCGACGTTGCAGTTGGTCCATATACCGCCACAACTGCACAGTGAGTCGTTGTGGCAATTAGACGTTTTTTTCCACAAGTGTCACATTGTCCCGCATACTTCAGCTTTGGCGTATATTTCCATTTGCCACTCTATTTCACTCCGACAGTGTGTTGTACGTGTTACTGGTGCTGTGGCAGAACTGTTTCTGCAAAAGACCCAGAATATATGCTCGCTTCTGACAATGCGCCATTCTTGTTGCGCTATAGTCTTAGCGTGGGGCGAGGCGTGTAACACTTTTTGAAATCTCTTTGTACGAGGCGCACTCAAGTTCTAAGGCCTCTGATTTTTTTTCTAATTAACTACTCACCCGAAATCGATGAAACTGGCGTTACTTCTCGACGTAGTCGCCCTGCAGTAGTACACATTTTTGACGACGCTGACACCATGATTCCATGGCAGCGGCTAAGGCTTCTTTAGGAGTCTGTTTTGACCACTGGAAAATCGCTGAGGCAATAGCAGCAGGGCTGGTGAATATGCAGCCACGGAGAGTCTCTTTCATTGTTGGAAAAAGCCAAAAGTCACTAGGAGCCAGGTCAGGTGAGTAGGGAGCATGAGGAATCACTTCAAAGTTGTTATCACGAAGAAATTGTTGCGTAACCTTAGCTCGATGTGCGGGTGCGTTGTCTTCGTGAAACATCACACGCGCAGCCCTTCCCGGACGTTTTTGTTGCAGTGCAGGAAGGAATTTGTTCTTCAAAACATTTTCGTAGGATGCACATGTTACCGTAGTGCCCTTTGGAACGCAATGGGTAAGGATTACGCCCTCGCTGTCCCAGAACATGGACACCATCATTTTTTCAGCACTGGCGGTTACCCGAAATTTTTTTGGTGGCGGTGAATCTGTGTGCTTCCATTGAGCTGACTGGCGCTTTGTTTCTGGATTGAAAAATGGCATCCACGTCTCATTCATTGTCACAACCGACGAAAAGAAAGTCTCATTCATGCTGTCGTTGCCCGTCAACATTGCTTGGCAACATGCCACACGGGCAGCCATGTGGTCATCCGTCAGCATTCGTGGCACCCACCTGGATGACACTTTTCGCATTTTCAGGTCATCATGCAGGATTGTGTGCACAGAACCCACAGAAATGCTAACTCTGGAGGCAATCTGTTCAACAGTAATTCGGCGATCCCCCAAAACAATTCTCTCCACTTTCTTGATCATCAGACCGGCTTGTGCGAGCCCGAGGTTGTTTCGGTTTGTTGTCACACGATGTTCTGCCTTCATTAAACTGTCGCACCCACGAAGGCACTTTCGACACATCCATAACTCCATCACCACATGTCTCCATCAACTGTTGATGAATTTCAATTGGTTTCACACCATGCAAATTCAGAAAACGAATGATTGCACGCTGTTCAAGTAAGGAAAACGTCGCCATTTTAAGTATTTAAAACAGTTCTCATTCTCGCCGCTGGCGGTAAAATTCCATCTGCCGTACGGTGCTGCCATCTCTGGGACGTATTGACAACGAACGCGGCCTCATTTTAAAACAATGCGCATGTTTCTATCTCTGGAGAAAAAAAATCGGAGGCCTTAGAACTTGAATGCACCTCGTAGTTGTATGAAAGGCAAATGCTGGACAGATCTTCATTGGAAATACCTTGAGAAAATGTAGTCCAAGCACGAAAAATGTAGCTTACAAAAATCTTCTTTGGTTGATTCTTGAGTATGTTCAGTAGGCTGGGACTCTTATCATGTGGTTTTAATTGAGAAAAATGGAGATTGTCGAAAGAAGAGCACTGTGTTTCACCATTCACTGTGTTTCACCATTTAGCGAACGCCAAATTTTCACACATACTTATTCAACTCCAGTAGTAATGCTAGATGAGCTGTGCCTTACAGAGAGGTTTACTGTTAAAATTCTTGAGACCATGGTACCTAGATGAGCCAACAAACTCATTAGTTTTTCCAGCAGTCAAGTCCCAAAATTCCCGTGGCCATAAAATCAGAGTAATTCAACATCATGCGGAGACATATCAACAGGCTTCTTTCCCAGCACCATTCCCGAATGGAACGAGAAGGGAGATATACCTTAGTACTATGTTACGCCATTTAGCGTTAAGTACACATCGTCTGTCCAAAATGTTCTGCGACTGATTTTATTCCTGGCGTTTATGCGACGTCAGCGCGGGTAACACGAAGGCACCTTGAACTGTAAACAACAGATGTGCGTTCCAATAGTTAGTTTCAGCAGATAGTGTTTACCGTACGTAGCGAACGTGTGACTGTACTGTGTCAACATTGTTGTGCAACAAATCGCAATGGAATATTGAAAGGTGGCTACACTGAGCCACAGCGCCAGAGATTGCGCCAAAGAGTATTATTTCGCCGCCTCCACTGGCAGTTCTTATCGAGAAGTCGTGGTGGAGAGTGCTTGTTGAGATGTTGCAGTAGCGAGTCGTAGTTGAGAAGTTGCGGTAGTGAGTGCTTGTTCAGAATTTGTAGTATTGTTTTGATGGGCTAGACACCAAATGTTATTGGATTGGGGATGCTGTAATGATCAGACTGTGCTTTTCGTCAATATATATGAAGGTAAAAAAATTCCTTTTTTTTATTATTTCAGTGTCTTAAACAATAATGCCTCTTGGTCACAGGTTCAGTCAACAAAGCATCTGGCTCGTGTTCTTGTATTAGACTGTATTTCTGGTTTCTATGTGCAATTATAGTATTTCAGGTTTTTTTTAATTACTTCAGTATAAATGGTGTTTAAAATACCTGGTCTTATTGAGGAAGAACCGTGCCAGATGTGTACGTTGAATCACACTTCCACACACAGAACAGCTACACTTGTGTTTTGTTGTTTCCTAGGATTTATAGTTGTTGGGGACTTAATTAATTGTGTTAACGGAAATTTCGTTTCATTCTTTGTTGTTGTTCTATGCAGTCAGATTGCGTACAAATACTAGTCAGGGCCAACCGTTTACGAGACTTCGTAGCCGGACATTCAGCTACTAAAATTAAAATTATTTGCATAATATTTAATTAAGCCCCCATGCATGTGGCGACCGCTGCTTCGGATCGTCCCTTGGAATTATTGTGATTGTAAAAATAGCAGACTGTAGTATTGTTGTAGTAATTTGTAGTTTAGTAATTGTAGTCTATATTGCATGTGTAGATTTGGTAATTGTCATTCTTCTAATGGTATTTTTTTTGCAGAATTTAATTTTTGTTGTCTTGTATACGCATTTGACAATTTTGTGCAATTATGAAGATTTCAATTGTTCGTTAATCGTGTTTGAGGGAAGCATTTCGTGTGAATGGTATTGTTGGTGATAAAGTGTCATATTGTGTTTATTTTTCGTATAGTGACGAGTTTTGTATGTTTTGTAAATGATTACGCGATCGATGAAAAAGGCAAAAATGATGGATAGTGAGAATGACGAAATTGTTAACATGGCGAACTCGCCAACAGAGGAAAACAGTATCATGAATAATGAAGTAGAAAGCAATTTAATAAGCAGGGAAAATAGTCCAGAACCAGTTCAAAACTTTTCACAATTAAAGAATTTTCAGAATACGAGATTAATGACAGAAGATTCTGGAATAGTATCGAACACTGATAGCTTTACAGCTATGACGAAGGAAGCTGGTTTTGCGGGAAATGTTAGGGGCGAAAGGAATTTCGAACCAGTCAATGTGGAGCAGTTGATGGGTGCAATATTAGATCTGGGATCACAGTTGGGATCTGAATTAAAAGCAGTGGGATCACAGTTACGATCTGAAATTAAAACAGAGATAGGAACAATTAAAACTGATATGGGAACAATGGAAAAACGGTTAGACTCACTGGGATCACAGTTACGATCTGAATTAAAAACAGAGATGGGAACTTTGGCAACACGGTTAGAAACTGATATGGAAACAATGGAAACACGGTTAGACTCACGGATAGGGACTTGTTTCAAAAACATGAAAGATGAATTAAAGAAAGAAATTAGAGAAGAAGTACAACCGATTTTGAATTCTCACAATAATAGATTATTTGCAGTAGAAATCAGACAAAAGGAACAGGATAGAGAACAGGAAGAAAGAGATCGCGTGATAGTACAAAAATTTTCAGAGTTAAATTTACAACGTGCACACGATAAGGAAGAAATATTTGAAAGAATCGAGGAATCCGTACCAAATGACAGAATAAATAACCTAACACAACAGTATGAACAGTTAACTACTAAATGTGTCAAAACTGAAACCCGAGTCGCGACACTTACGGAAGACGTAAATAAACTGAAAGAACAAATAGGTGACTTATCGGAAAGAGTTGAGGAGATTTCAGATAAACTGACAAGTCTTAGTTTAAATGGGGACAGAGATTCAAATGATACAGCTCCATTGCCATTTGCAGAAACCGAAGAGTACCAGAACATTAATAAACATGTTGAAAATCGAGGAAAATTTAATGAACGCGTTAAAAGGGAATTTGAGGCATTACGAAAGCAAGTCAAACAAATTGAAAGCGAAATTGTAGGAAAAGACAGCAGAAGAAATTTGGAATCACAGATAGCAGAGGGGTTTGAAGAAAGTAATTTATTTCATTTACGAGAAGCAACAAGAGAGCGCCGGGCGCGCGAACTTGACAATAATCGACATTGGGACAGGGACAGACGCGGTAGATCTTCGTCGCCACGAGGAGAAAACTTTGACTATAAACACTTCTTAACTGTTCGGAAATTTAAGATATTTCGCAATTCTAAGAACGACATACATCCATGTTCATGGTTAGATCAATTTATGTACGCACTTCCACCAAATTGGCCACTAAGTCACAAACTGGAATTTATGTGTGGATATTTAGAAAACGAACCGGCGACGCGCATGCGTGCACTTATTAGAGATTGTAATAATCTAAATGATTTTTATCATGCATTTCTATCGGCATATTGGTCCGAAAACACTCAAGACAGAGACAAACGTAGTCTTATTATGCAGCGTAATTTTAAACAGTCTGAGTTCCGCACGCCAGCAGTATACTTTGAAGACATGATTCGAAAGAATCAATTCCTGTCCAACCCTTATAGCCCGACTGAATTAATTCGCATTTGTTTAACTAAGCTGGCACAATCAATAAGACAAATTACTATAGCCGGAAGATGTAAAGACGGCATTGAGACTTTTAAGACTTTGCTACAAGAACTTGAGTATGACAACGAGGATGGGACTTCTTGTAATTTTTTCAGTAACGGTAATCACAATAGATTTTCAGAGAGAAGGGATAATGATCGGAACGGACGTTATATGGGTAATTTTGAGAATGACAGACGAAACAGACAGGACAATAGATACCAGCCTTATGACAATAACAGACGGTCTAACAGAAATTACACAGACAGTTATAATAACGGAAATTCCTACCGGAATGATCAATCATACGGAAACAGTAATCGGTGTCATCAAGACAGAAATTATTCATACAATAATAGAAATTCTTACTACAGAAATAACCAGTGTAGTAGATCTAACAGTAATTTCAGAAGTGACAGTCGAAATTACACAAGAAGTAGTTTTGCAGACAGACAGGAAAATAGAAATTTTAATAACAGACATAACCAAGAATTTGTATCCAACAGACAGGAAGGACCTAATTGGCATCCTCCACGTGACAGAACTTCAGAGAGACAAGTGCAAATCGTAGAAATTGATCCGCGAAATGACGCGAATATTCAAAGACGTGACGCAAACAATCGACAATGACTTGTAGCTTCGGCTTCTGGCAGCAATATAGACTGTTCAGAAAGTATTGACACTACGACTATACACTACGTACGCCTGGAAGACATGAGAGACATTTTGCTAGACGAAAAGGAAAATAATGTAGATGCATTTTTACATCCTGTTATTGAAGTATGTGTGGGTAAGAATAAGTTCGCTGCAGTTTTAGATTCTGGGAGCCCATTGAATGTCATTAGTGAATCAGTTTTTCGTATATGTGTAAGAACTATTGCTTGTCCTGTCCTGTGTTACCTGTTTCTAAAACTACAATTCGAGGCGCTATTTCTGGAAAAAGTGTGGAAGTCAAACAACAGACCAACTTAAATTTCATTTGTCAAGGATACGAATTTTCTGCGAATTTTATTATTGTTCCATTACTCAGTACACAAATTATATTAGGTATGGAGTTTCTTAACGCACATAAGGCAATTTTAAACTTTAAAGAAGGAAGTGTGAATTTGACTGTTGCCAGAATGCCGAAATGTTTGAAATTTTTCGAGTGTTTAATAAAATCTGAATGAGACAGAAAATGTTTAAGGTTTCTTACTTCTGATGTTTTCACTGAGTATTATGACGACAATGTGTTCATTCATGACAACGACAATAGATACAGAGACGGGATGGATGATATAATTAATAGCGAAGAATTAATTAATGAAAAGGTTAAGAAAGCTGAAGTGCCAGATGACGTTGCAAGAGAAGAACTGCACCAAATTTTGACTTCACATGCTACAGTATTTAGTCATCACACAGGAACTATACAAGGCTTACAATATTTATTTAAAGTAAAAGAACACACACCATTTCGAGGAAAAACGTGCGCTATTCCTTTGGCTTACAGAGACAAGGTTAAGAGTGAACTTCAATACATGTTAGATCAAGGCATTATTCAGCCAGCAGTCAGTCCTTATACCAGCCCATTACATGTAGTTCTTAAAAAGGATGAGTCAATTCGTTTGGCTCTGCATTCCAGAAAGATAAATAATATCATAATTACTGAAACTGACCGCCCACAAAATTTAGATGAACTTCTTCAACATTTCCCTGGAATTAAAGTTTTATCCACGATTGATATGCGCGCTAGTTTTTGGCAAATTGAACTTCACCCTGATTGTAGAAAATACACTGCCTTTTTTAGACTTTGGTAACTGTTATCAGTTTCGGAAATTACCGTTTGGACTTACTATATCTTCAGCAGCATTCATTCGTAGTTTAAACGAAATTTTACCTGTTTATCTTCGTGACAATATTACTTCATATGATGACGATATTCTTATTGCTAAACGTTCTTGGAGTGAGCACAACAAAATTTTGGATTCATTATTACGTATTTTTGCAAGAGTTGGCATTACAGTGAACTTGGAAAGATCTGAATTTGGTCGTTCTCAGGTGAAATTTCTTGGTCATATTATTTCTACAGAAGGTATTCTTCCTGATCCAGAGAAGCTAGACGCTATTCGTTATTATGCTGTTCCTACTACAAAACGTGATGTTCGTAGTTTCCTTGGTGTCTGTAATTTTCTTAGACGCTTTGTTAGATTGGACAATTTGGGCACACCTCGTTTATGTGAACTATCTGAAAAGAATTCTAATTGGTGTTGGGATGAGGAAGCTCAGTCAGAATTTGAACAACTTCGTGATGCTTTAGTTGCTGCTCCACTTCTTTCACATCCGGATTTATCTAAAGATTTTTGTTTGGCGACGGACTCATCATACAAAGGCCTAGGTGCACGCTTATTTCAAGAGATAGAAGAAAACGGCGTTGTAGTACAGAAGACTATTGCATTTGGAAGTCGTGTTCTCTCTAAATCAGAAATGAATTATTCGATTACGGAACTTGAAGCCTTAGCTGTTGTTTGGGCTTTCACAAAATTTCGTATATTTTTGTATGGCAGACATACTAAGGTTTACACCGATCATCGAGCTCTGGAATTTCTAGTTGTTGTTGTTGTGGTCTTCAGTCCTGAGACTGGTTTGATGCAGCTCTCCATGCTACTCTATCCTGTGCAAGCTTTTTCATCTCCCAGTACCTACTGCAACCTACATCCTTCTGAATCTGCTTAGTGTATTCATCTCTTGGTCTCCCTCTACGATTTTTACCCTCCACGCTGCCCTCCAATACTAAATTGGTGATCCCTTGATGCCTCAGAACATGTCCTACCAACCGATCCCTTCTTCTGGTCAAGTTGTGCCACAAACTTCTCTTCTCCCCAATCCTATTCAATACTTCCTCATTAGTTATGTGATCTACCCATCTAATCTTCAGCATTCTTCTGTAGCACCACATTTCGAAAGCTTCTATTCTCTTCTTGTCCAAACTATTTATCGTCCATGTTTCACTTCCATACATGGCTACACTCCATACGAATACTTTCTGAAATGACTTCCTGACACTTAAATCTATACTGGATGTTAACAAATTTCTCTTCTTCAGAAACGCTTTCCTTGCCATTGCCAGCCTACATTTTATATCCTCTCTACTTCGACCATCATCAGTTATTTTGCTCCCCAAATAGCAAAACGCCTTTACTACTTTAAGTGCCTCATTTCCTAATCTAATTCCCTCAGCATCACCCGACTTAATTAGACTACATTCCATTATCCTTGTTTTGCTTTTGTTGATGTTCATCTTATATCCTCCTTTCAAGACACTGTCCATTCCATTCAACTGCTCTTCCAAGTCCTTTGCTGTCTCCGACAGAATTACAATGTCATCGGCGAACCTCAAAGTTTTTATTTCTTCTCCATGGATTTTAATACCTACTCCGAATTTTTCTTTTGTTTGCTTTACTGCTTGCTCAATATACAGATTGAATAACATCGGGGAGAGGCTACAACCCTGTCTCACTCCTTTCCCAACCACTGCTTCCCTTTCATGCCCCTCGACTCTTATAACTGCCATCTGGTTTCTGTACAAATTGTAAATAGCCTTTCGCTCCCTGTATTTTACCCCTGCCACCTTTATTTCTTATGTCAACAAAATTAACACATGGAAGATTGTCACGATGGGCGCTGTACCTACAGGAATTTGATTTTAGTATTGTTTACATACAGGGTTCTTCAAATATTATTGCTGATGCTTTATCACGTGCACCTATGGGTTTGAAACAAAGTGCTGAAGAGGACTGCAAAGGAAACAATTATTGTTTGATGTATATTCAAGGTGTTGCGTTTGAGAATTTTATTTCGTCTTCGCTCCAGGACATCGCTAAGGAGCAAAACAAGGATCCAATCTGGAAGGACATTAAGGAGAAGTGGAGGAGAAAGGAAAGCGTAGCGATTAGACAGTATTATTTAGTTCGCAATGATGTTCTTTTTAAACGAAAATCGGTCGACAACTCTGTTTGGTTAGTTTGCATTCCTGATGAGTGGGATAATAAATTGATTTGGTATATACATTTCAGTTATGCGCACTTTGGTCCCAGAAAATGCTTTCATAAATTACGAGAAAATTGCTACTTCAGTAATATGGAAAAACGTATTCGATCTGTTCTTGCCAAATGCAAATTATGTCAAAAGGCTAAGCCGCCAACTATTTCTCACAGAGCACCGTTGTTTCCTATCATTCCAGCGAAATTAAAGGAGATGGCTGCAGTCGATTTGTTCGGTCCAGTGGTTCGTTCTACTAATGGTTTTGCGTACATTTTGGTAGCAGTGGAATTGACATCAAAATATGTGTGTTTTACACCTTTATGCAAAGCAAAAGCTCGTTCAGTATCTAACGCTTTCATCAAACATTTTCTTAAAGAAGTGGGTCATGTTGATAAGGTTATATCAGCTAATGGATCACAGTTTCGCTCTAAAATTTGGCTTCGTACTCTACGGCGTCGTAAGATTAAACCAATTTTCATTTCACTTTTTCACCCTCAATCTAACGCTTCAGAAAGATGGATGAAGGAAATCAATAAATTGTGTCGACTTTATTGTCATCAGAATCACAGAACTTGGGATCAGTATCTTCATATTTTTCAAAACATTCTGAATGAACTCCTTAATGATTCAACTTCTTTACCACCTATATTGATATTAAAAAATAAAGCACCGACAAATCGAATTTCTGAAATTGTTCCTTTTCCGCCTACTCGGAAACTGCGGCATTCTGAAGTTGTCAACCTGGCTCTACGAAATATTGCGTCTGTGGCTGCTAGAAGAGAGAAATCAGCTAAACGTCCTGGTCGTTTAAAAACCTTGTCAGTTGGTCAAAAGGTGTTAATTAAGTCTCACCGTTTGTCTCACAAAGGAAAAGGCTTGTGTCGCAAATTTTTTCTGCTTTATAACGGTCCATATAGGGTTCGCAAAATTATTCATGATAACACTGTCGAAGTAGAAACTCTTAAATCTCGGCGCTCTAAGGAAATACATCATATATCAAACGTTAAAATTTTTGTGGAATGACATACTTTTGAGAAACTAACAGTTATACGTAAACACACGGAGAGTACAAGGATACCGCGCCGTGTTCCGGCGGCGGCACATACTCAAAGCAACAGTCAATTCTGCGCGCCGCACAAGGCAGTCGTTGACCGCAAACAATCACTTTCTACGTCACGCGCTTACAGCTGATCGAGCGCTCAGTGCGAATGCACTGACAGCCGTAAACAAATACACAGTCTAATTTCTCCGAATAAATTCAGTATAAAGCTAGAGTGAGTTGATAAATTATGTTATTAACGTTCAGTATTTTTCAGGATACAGATGTATAAAATATTTAAGAACTTCAATTAAATTCTGTGTGTGTCCGACGTTAAGAGGACTTGCTATCGAGAAAATTTCAGGAAGAATGTAATTTCGAAGAAGAAAATAATAAACTAAAAAGGTAACTATTAATTGAGTTTATTTTTCAGGTAACATACTTCCACTTAGGTACGTACTTTAGACGTAATTTGCTGCTCGCGATTACGTGATTTATACTTTGTGCTAAATTTTATGTTCTATGAATTTACTTGTGAAGCGACGTGCTTGCGTACATTAACTGATTTTGACAATGATTGATTAATGAACAGAGTTGTTAATTATGTATATTATGCATCGCTTGGCTGCACTGCTTTTTCACTGATGTAATATTTTTCTATTATGTGCCTGCTGTGCTTATTTATTTAAATTATAATTGTCACCTGATTAATTGTGCTGATGTGGTTATGTATGTAGGTTATACTTTGTGATTTATCTGCTTGCGCCTTCACATTTACTTATTAAGATTACATATGAACATTTATTTGCTTATGCTGATATGATGCTAATGACCTGTTTATTATGTAAGATACATATTTGCTGCTTTGCGTATGGATTTCATATTTACACATTTCTGTTTTGTTGTCATAACTACTCTTTAATTTGGTATATAGAAATGCTAATATACGGTGTACGAACATGAAGTTTGGGTCACACCATGGTATTAATTACAGATTGTTTGCTTGGCAGAGCCTCGTTGTAGGGATTGTGCTTGACATTCTGTTCTCTACTGGTATTATTTACTCGCTATTGCATGTTTTGCTTACGCTCAGTTTGATATTTTAAGATAAGAAAATGAACTGCTATAATTTTACGAACGACATTGGTACAAGAAACTTCATTGAAGTCACATGAGCTGGAGGTTTTATGGAAGCTGTATAAATTTATGCTAATAGAAAGGAAGCTAACGACATGACATACCAACACTAGGTTCAGACCATTGACTGTTATTACACTGCATTCTTCGTGAGCAACTGAAATAGTAAGTGACACTTGACACAAGAAATACTCCACATGTTTGCTTCTGTTTTGCCATGATTCTTGAAGTGGTGTACACACTGTGAAATATTACGATTTATTCATTCAAAGTCTTATGTGATCTTTCATACTACGTACTCGCACCTACTTACTGAAAGTTATTCGAACTAAAGGCTGTTAGAGGTCATGTATGCATTTATTTTATTTTATGATGGACAAAGTAACCAAAATGTATTTTATAATTCATAATGAGTAGAAGATTTGGCTCAAGTGGACTACACAGAGGTTGTGTGTGGACATTGTGTCTTCGGATTGCATGGGATGATAAATTGAAGTTTGCACTAGGATTTTATCTGTACTTGTTCGAGGAGACTGACTAGAGGAAAGAGTTGTTATGGAAGTGAAATGATATTGGTAATAAGGTTTATATGTATCGACGTATTGAAGAGATATTGTTGAGGTATTGAGATTGTGTGAAGTTGATGATTATTGGAGTTTTGGTGGACAAGAGGCAAGGTAAATGATATTGATGATAAGGTTTATATGTATCGACGTAAAAGTATTGAAGTATTGAGATTATGTGCTGCTGATGGTTATTGGAGTTTTGGTGGACAAGAGGTAAAGTAAGTGAGGAGCATATTTTTTTTGTTGGTTTATATGGAACAAGGAGGATGAAGATGGCAGACTAGTACACTCAAGTAGAAGGAAGATTGTCTACACACACACACTTTGTTAAATCACTAAGCAGTATATACTTTTTTTTGGAGAGAGGAAGAATTTGCATATCTTGGCACACCGACAGTTGTTCAGCAACCGTACATTTGATTTGGCTTGGCAAACATTGGTCTTGACATGATGACTATGACGTTGACTAACTGTTATTGACTGTTACACACTGCTGCCATTACTATTTGATACACAAGTTGAACATCAAATTTTGACAGAATTGCATTTACACAGTTAACACTATTCAATTACACAGTAGTACTTAATGTGGATGAAAGATGAGTGAGTGAGTTTGGAGTGTGTTCCTTTCCTATCCCAAATAATTGGTACCGACCTATCTCCTAAATATTATTTTACTTCTTTGTTGTGGCTTGCACTGACACCCATAAATATTATAGGTTTACTGATAATTGTGTATTTGTAGTATTTAAAATGACAATTATCTGATATCATTCGTGTGTTTATTATTATTTGTATGTTTAGTGTAAGAGCATTGATAATTATTTTGTAAAAGCAATTGTGTGTGCCTTCAAACTGTTGTTCGTGCTTGCACTTATACAACATTGCTGGGTGCCACTTGGAAATGTTTAATTTCTGCTGATAAACTCTGATGAACTGTCTGATTAGTGATAGTGAATATTATGGACTGTTTACCTGCACCTGTTCAACATTGCTGGGTGCCACTAATGGAACTGCTTCTACTGAAATGATGTCACTTGTTAGTGCCTGCACCTGCTCAACATTACTGGGTGCCACTGATGGACTGCTTCTGCTGAAATGATGTCACTTGTTGGTGTCTGCACCCGTTCAACATTGCTGGGTGGCACTGATGGACTGCTTCTACTGAAATGATGTCACTTGTTGGTGTCTGCACCTGTTCAACATTACTGGGTGCCACTGATGGACTGCATCTATTGAAATAATGTCACTTGTTGGTGTCTGCACCTGCTCAGCATTGCTGGGTGCCACTGATGGACTGCTTCTACTGAAATGATGTCACTTGTTGGTGTCTGCATCTGCTGGGTGCCACTAATGGAACTGCTTCTAACGAAATGATGTCACTTGTTGGTGTCTGCACCTGTTCAACATTGCTGGGTGCCACTGATGGAACTGCTTCTACTGACATAATGTCACTTGTCGGTGTCTGCTCCTGCTCGCCATTGCTGGGTGCCACTGTTGGAGCTGTTTAATTAATGCTGATGAAATATTATGAGACCGCTATTTGCACCTGTTCAACATTGCTGGGTGCTACTGCTGGAACTGTCAACTACTTGTTTATTGATATATTGACAAGATTTTATGTGAATATTTGTATAAACTGATTTTTTGTGTATTTACTGTTTATGAAATGTTATGAGACTCTTACCTACACCTATTTGTCATTGCTGATGCCGTTGATTGAATGATACTTGTGTAAAGTATTATGTAAATCTCATGTATGCAAGCATTTGTATTCCTTACTGTATTTTATATATTAGGATATGGAACGGTCAGTGCAAAGCCAAAATTTTATCTAGTTATGTGATATTTAATTATTAATATTATCTTTTATTTTTGTCTGTATTTTTTTTGACGAATTTGGTGGTATTTTCACCACCAATGCTGGCAAAAATACCATCAAATTCTGGCCCGTGGAGGAGGGGCATATGAAAGGTGCCTACACTGAGCCACAGCGCCAGAGATTGCGCCAAAGAGTATTATTTCGCCGCCTCCACTGGCAGTTCTTATCGAGAAGTCGTGGTGGAGAGTGCTTGTTGAGATGTTGCAGTAGCGAGTCGTAGTTGATAAGTTGCGGTAGTGAGTGCTTGTTCAGAATTTGTAGTATTGTTTTGATGGGCTAGACACCAGATGTTATTGGATTGGGGATGCTGTAATGATCAGAGTGTGGTTTTCGTCAATATATATGAAGGTAAAAAAATTCCTTTTTTTTATTATTTCAATGTCTTAAACAATAATGCCTCTTGGTCACAGGTTGTCAACAAAGCATCTGTCTCGTGTTCTTGTATTAGACTGTATTTCTGGTTTCTATGTGCAGCTATAGAATTTCAGGTTTTTTTTAATTACTTCAGTATAAATGGTGTTTAAAATATCTGGTCTTATTGAGGAAGAACCGTGCCAGATGTGTACGTTGAATCACACTTCCACACACAGAACAGCTACACTTGTGTTTTGTTGTTTCCTAGGTTTTATAGTTACTGGGGACTTAATTAATTAATTGTGTTAACGGAAATTTCGTTTCATTCTTTGTTGTTGTTCTATGCAGTCAGATTGCGTACAAATACTAGTCAGGGCCAACCGTTTACGAGACTTCGTAGCCGGACATTCAGCTACTAAAATTAAAATTATTTGCATAATATTTAATTAAGCCCCCACGCAATATCTCTAAATCAAATTTTCAAGACATTATCCCGAATGTTTTGAAGAAGAGAGAAGTGTGCGCCAAGTTTATCCCGCACACCTTGGCTCCTGAAGAAAAACAATGACGTGAGGACGCCTGTTATAACTGAAATGGAAAACGCGAACAAATCATTTCTGGAAAAAAAATCATCATGGATGATGGGACTAGGGTTGCCATTATTTCTGTCTGACAAACCTGGACATTTCTCTTAAACTGATGCTAAATGGACGTAATTTGGAAAGCAGAAATGGAGCAAACCGGGACACTTTCCTTTAAGGGGACATTTTATGTCCTATGCCACCAATGTTAAACTATCGAATTTTGTGACCCATTATCTTGGAAACTTTTTAAGACACCAACTTACAATTTTCCATAATTATCGAATGCACCTTTCACACTTAACTAGAATTACTACTAAAATTGTATTGTAGGGCATGTCATCTTATTTTTTCAAACACTCAGTTTTTTGACAGAATTTTGTAAATAAATGAACATGAAAACAAAACAACTCAGGATATTTTAATTAGTCTAGTTCCATATGTGTTGAATCTCACACTTGGCATGCTGTGAAAATTTCATGTCTCTATCATCAGTACTTTTTTAGAAAACAGGTCATTTATAGCAAAAAATGTAGTTCAGGGATATTGAGGTTTAAGACCTTTTTATTACAATTTCCTATACAGACTTACATTTCTGCATCTTTTATGCACTAGAATTGCCCTGGCCCATAGTCTGTGTTTTCTGCAGTGTCACAACAGCCCTGTGCTTGCCTCCTCCTTTTCTTTCTTGCTTCTTTTGTCATTTGCTGAGCAGCTAACTCTGTTTCACATACACGAAGCTCATCCAGTTCCCGCAGTCCTTTAACGGTGTTATGTCCAAATCTTACCCCTAACTTCTGCAGAACCTTAAGTCTTTCATAGTTCCCACCATTAAAAGTTACTACAGCATCAGACACTGCTAAATTTAGAGTCATAAGACAAACAAATACATTTTTAGGCACATGGCACCACACTACATAACTGAAGGAGTCATTCACATTCTAGGTCTTCCCATGTCAACACTGCTTTAGTAGCTCAGCATTTGCCAAATCTCTGTAAATAGGTTTGAATGCCTCCATTACTGCCAAAGTAACAGAATGTTTATGTGTAAATTCATGCAGGGTGCGGGAAAATTCAGCTCCCTATATTTACACAAAGTGTTTGGTGGAGGTGGACACAAAGCTTGACATGGATTTTCATTGGTTGATATTCGATGAAAGAAAGAGCTCCACACAGCTCCTTTCATCTTATCTAAATTGTCACAGTTCTCTCTAATGGCCTTCCCATACTATTCCTGTAATTCACCAATTACTTCGTCCATTAGTCTTCCAGCACATTTTATTGTCTTGCCATCAGACAGTTTTGTGTTACCCAGCTCGGTTTTTAGGTTACGCAGACGTATTTACATCCTTTTCTTGACGTGTTCTACACACTCAAGTTTTTGTATAGGAACATCATATAGCTTACTGTTTTGTACTGCAATGAAAGCCTTGCTGTCTCCATCATGTAAGTAATTCACATATCTGACACCTCACTCCTTCTGCGAAAATGTTAACTGTTCCTTTTACCTCCATTCCTCCACTTGTGCCATCATAATTTTTTATACACTGCTGCTTATGAAGTAATCTGTTCTGCTGGTTCAGTGTATAACCTTGGCAGTACTAACTGAGAACCTCAAAATCCAAAATTTTTCCAGTGTCAATACTTATTGTAGATATAAAACCATTTTTAGAACTAAACCCACGCTTTTGCCAGGATCCATCCACAGCAGTGCTGATGTCTGTGTCACCCTCATTTTGTTCAACAGCTTCTGATGTAGCGGCAACCATTGAATCTTCAGCCACAGCATTTAGAGTCCCCAACTGCTGTTAGATATTTTGTATACCTATAAGGTGGTTTCGCAAATTCAACAGAGTGCAGGGAACATTACCAGCCATTGCACCTTTCCAATGCATCTAAGGCCATAGAACAGTCTCATATTCGTTTCATACAAATCATTACTTGAGCACTTTTTCGTTTTTGCACTTCTGACCTTTGATAATTAATTTAGACACAACGCCTATTCTAGCTCCAATATCCTCATAAAGTTTAACTTCACCACCACAAAGACAGCAAGAGACACTTTTAGAAAGAACTTGTGAAAGGATTTGCAGATCAATAATGACGTTGTCCATATCATTACTTTTACCACTGTCACCCGTTTCTAAAGTTACTTTCCTTTTTGATGCACTAGGGGGCGAGGTCACTTCAGGAACATTATAGTGGTTTCCTTCACAGCGGGCACACATACTTCAGAAGAAAATGGATGTCTCACATATCTGTTACCCGCAAATTTGCTTTTTTTGAAGTTACTTTTACGCTTAGTCATTTTATTTACGTATAAAACGCAATAGAAGTTAGCTTACTACAAAAATAGCAGATAATCACACAACTTTCAACGAAAACTATCAGAAAGAAAGGACTGATTTGTTTATTCGTAACGCCAACTTCTGAGACATGGCAGCAGGCACAAAACAAGGCAATTCACAGCCTTCTAGACTGTGTAGTTCCCAAGATGTGACTGCTCAACTGTGGAAGTATGTGCGTAGCCGCGAAATTTGACTGTCAGACGTCAACATTCAAAATTCAAAATATTATTTGAAGGTCTCACAACTGTCTGATTTTAATGTATTGTATACCAAAATGGTCATGAAAGTCCAAAGTATATTATGGAGTAGAAAACAGAAAATGTCAAATTTCAACGAATTTCACGTTCAATGTACCCTTAAGTTTAAAAAAGCAAATCGCCTATTGCAGTCAGGAGATTGCGAACTGCTGCAGCTAGTTGCTCATGCTAGGAGAGAAGTGGCTCACACGAGTTGGTCCTCTGTCCAGGCACCTCATATTATAACAACTGCCCTTCAGTTAGTGATTCACAGCTGTGTTTGAGGGGGAGAAGTTTCCGCAGTGGCCCAATTAAAAAAAGGAAGAGGAGGAGAAGAAAGTTGTGGAGTCACCACATTACTGTCAAAAGACTTTTTAGGATTTTTTTTTTGGTCGTCAGTCTACTGACTGGTTTGATGCGGCCCGCCACGAATTCCTTTCCTGTGGTAACCTCTTCATCTCACAGTACCACTTGCAACCTACGTCCTCAATTATTTGCTTGATGTATTCCAATCTCTGTCTTCCTCTACAGTTGTTGCCCTCTACAGCTCCCTCTAGTACCATGGAAGTCATTCCCTCATGTCTTAGCAGATGTCCTATCATCCTGTCCCTTCTCCTCATCAGTGTTTTCCACATATTCCTTTCCTCTCCAATTCTGCGTAGAACCTCCTCATTCCTTACCTTATCAGTCCACCTAATTTTCAACATTCGTCTATAGCACCACATCTCAAATGCTTCGATTCTCTTCTGTTCCGGTTTTCCCACAGTCCATGTTTCACTACCATACAATACTGTACTCCAGACGTACATCCTCAGAAATTTCTTCCTCAAATTAAGGCTGGTATTTGATATTAGTAGACTTCTCTTGGCCAGAAATGCCTTTTTTGCCATAGCGAGTCTGCTTTTGATGTCCTCCTTGCTCCATCCATCATTGGTTATTTTACTGCATAGGTAGCAGAATTCCTTAACTTCATTGACTTCGTGACCATCAATCCTGATGTTAAGTTTCTCGCTGTTCTCATTTCTACTACTTCTCATTACCTTCGTCTTTCTCCGATTTACTCTCAAACCATACTGTGTACTCATTAGACTGTTCATTCCGTTCAGCAGATCATTTAATTCTTCTTCACTTTCACTCAGTATAGCAATGTCATTAGCGAATCATATCATTGATATCCTTTTACCTTGTATTTTAATTCCACTCCTGAACCTTTCTTTTATTTCCATCATTGCTTCCTCGATGTACAGATTGAAGAGTAGGGGCGAAAGGCTACAGCCTTGTCTTACACACTTCTTAATACGAGCACTTCGTTCTTGATCGTCCACTCTTATTATTCCCTCTTGGTTGTTGTACATATTGTATATGACCCATCTCTCCCTATAGCTTACCCCTACTTTTTTCAGAATCTCGAACAGCTTGCACCATTTTATATTGTCGAACTCTTTTTCCAGGTCGACAAATCCTATGAAAGTGTCTTGATTTTTCTTTAGCCTTGCTTCCATTATTAGCTGTAACGTCAGAATTGCCTCTCTCGTCCCTTTACTTTTCCTAAAGCCAAACTGATCGTCACCTAGAGCATTCTCAATTTTCTTTTCCATTCTTCTGTATATTATTCTTGTAAGCAGCTTCGATGCATGAGCTGTTAAGCTGATTGTGCGATAATTCTCGCACTTGTCAGCTCTTGCCGTCTTCGGAATTGTGTGGATGATGCTTTTCCGAAAGTCAGATGGTATATCGCCAGACTCATATATTCTACACACCAACGTGAATAGTCGTTTTGTTGCCACTTCCCCCAATGATTTTAGAATTTCTGATGGAATGTTATCTATCCCTTCTGCCTTATTTGACCGTAAGTCCTCCAAAGCTCCTTTAAATTCCGATTCTAATACTGGATCCCCTATCTCTTCTAAATCTACTCCTGTTTCTTCTTCTATCACATCTTGCCTGCACTTCCTATTTATTTCATTCCTCAGCGACTTGTATTTCTGTATTCCCGATTTTCCCGGAACATGTTTGTACTTCCTCCTTTCATCAATCAACTGAAGTATTTCTTCTGTTACCCATGGCTTCTTCGCAGCTACCTTCTTTGTACCTATGTTTTCCTTCCCAACTTCTGTGATGGCCCTTTTTAGAGATGTCCATTCCCCTTCAACTGTATTGCCTACTGCGCTATTCCTTATTGCTGTATCTATAGCGTTAGAGAACTTCAAACGTATCTCGTCATTCCTTAGTACTTCCGTATCCCACGTCTTTGCGTATTGATTCTTCCTGACTAATGTTTTGAACTTCAGCCTACTCTTCATCACTACTATATTGTGATCTGAGTCTATATCTGCTCCTGGGTACGCCTTACAATCCAGTATCTGATTTCGGAATCTCTGTCTGACCATGATGTAATCTAATTGAAATCTTCCCGTATCTCCCGGCCTTTTCCAAGTGTACCTCCTCCTCTTGTGATTCTTGAACAGGGTATTCGCTATTACTAGCTGAAACTTGTTACAGAACTCAATTAGTCTTTCTCCTCTTTCATTCCTTGTCCCAAGCCCATATTCTCCTGTAACCTTTTCTTCTACTCCTTCCCCTACAACTGCATTCCAGTCGCCCATGACTATTAGATTTTCGTCCCCCTTTACATACTGCATTACCCTTTCAATATCCTCATACACTTTCTCTATCTGTTCATCTTCAGCTTGCGACGTCAGCATGTATACCTGAATTATCGTTGTCGGTGTTGGTCTGCTGTCGATTCTGATTAGAACAACCCGGTCACTGAACTGTTCACAGTAAGACACCCTCTGCCCTACCTTCCTATTCATAACGAATCCTACACCTGTTATACCATTTTCTGCTGCTGTTGATATTACCCGATACTCATCTGACCAGAAATCCTTGTCTTCCTTCCACTTCACTTCACTGACCCCAACTATCTCTAGATTGAGCCTTTGCATTTCCCTTTTCAGATTTTATAGTTTCCCTACCACGTTCAAGCTTCTGACATTCCACGCCCCTACTCGTAGGATACAGCTGAATAAAAGACTTAATGGAAATGTAAATTTGCACATTTATTGCTTAGTCTACCAACTGCACTCAGAAGTATTCAAATGCACGGTGCACAAATTTAAATCTATTTGGTGAGCTAGTAGACCGAAAGTGTATTATTTCCACTTTTTTCCAAAAAAACGAAAGTCAGCTATCTAAGCACACAGACGAAAGTTTACAGATTCCAATGTGACTCTCTAGAAGCAGTGCAGTGCAATAGTACGGAATTTAGAGCTGGTTCTTTATTATTATATTTATCGCGCTTCCATACTAGCGATTTCTTATTAGTAGACCGGCTCACACACCAGGTGGTCAACAATGCAACTTGTGGTCAATCGGTTACACACTTCCTGGCAAATTAAAACTGTGTGCCGGACCGAGACTCAAACTCAGGACCATTGCCTTTCGCGGGCAAGTGCTCTACCAACTGAGCTACCCGAGCACGATCCACGACCCGTCCTCACAGCTTTACTTCCGCCAGTACCTCGTCTCCTACATTCCAAACTACACAGAAGCTCTCCTGCGAACCTTGCAGAACTAGTACTCATGGAAGAAAGGATATTGCGGAGCACTTGCCCGCGAAAGGCAAAGGTCCCGAGTTCGAGTCTCGGTTCGGCACACAGTTTTAATCTGCCAGGAAGTTTCATATCAGCACACACTCCACTGCAGAGCGAAAATCTCATTCTGGAAATCGGTTACAAATTCTTTCGCCATATGTAATGCGAGTAGCAGGCGACTGCAGAGCCGAAGCACTGCCTGACTTGGGCACGTCTGAACACTCACATTGGATTCAGTGTATTGAGGATCGCTTCAGTTGACTGCAGCCGGCCCGCATTCTTTCGCCTGAAAGACTCAAAGCAGCATTCAGCTGATCTACTAGAATAAATAACACACGCTTAATACTATGTATAGCTAATTTAATAAAACCAGAGAAAGAGTATTGTAATAAGAATGCATGGAACAACATAATAAATCACGCAGATATTTCTTTTAACATCGTTGCATTATGAGACACAATATTAAATGCTGAAATATACCGAAATGCAGAGTTCTGGTTGTACACAACCAACAAACTTACAATTAAATGCACATTTGGTATTTATCGGATTTTATCAGCTTTAGAGAGAAGATCCTGCCGCTAGAACAGCTCATTTCATAATTAGAAACACATTTCACTGTTCCTCAGCGGTTGATATTCGTAATCTACACTCCTGGAAATTGAAATAAGAACACCGTGAATTCATTGTCCCAGGAAGGGGAAACTTTTTTGACACATTCCTGGGGTCAGATACATCACATGATCACACTGACAGAACCACAGGCACATAGACACAGGCAACAGAGCATGCACAATGTCGGCACTAGTACAGTGTATATCCACCTTTCGCAGCAATGCAGGCTGCTATTCTCCCATGGAGACGATCGTAGAGATGCTGGATGTAGTCCTGTGGAACGGCTTGCCATGCCATTTCCACCTGGCGCCTCAGTTGGACCAGCGTTCGTGCTGGACGTGCAGACCGCGTGAGACGACGCTTCATCCAGTCCCAAACATGCTCAATGGGGGACAGATCCGGAGATCTTGCTGGCCAGGGTAGTTGACTTACACCTTCTAGAGCACGTTGGGTGGCACGGGATACATGCGGATGTGCATTGTCCTGTTGGAACAGCAAGTTCCCTTGCCGGTCTAGGAATGGTAGAACGATGGGTTCGATGACGGTTTGGATGTACCGTGCACTATTCAGTGTCCCCCCGACGATCACCAGTGGTGTATGGCCAGTGTAGGAGATCGCTCCCCACACCATGATGCCGGGTGTTGGCCGTGTGTGCCTCGGTCGTATGCAGTCCTGATTGTGGCGCTCACCTGCACGGCGCCAAACACGCATACGACCATCATTGGCACCAAGGCAGAAGCGACTCTCATCGCTGAAGATGACACGTCTCCATTCGTCCCTCCATTCACGCCTGTCGCGACACTACTGGAGGCGGGCTGCACGATGTTGGGGCGTGAGCGGAAGACGGCCTAACGGTGTGCGGGACCGTAGCCCAGCTTCATGGAGACGGTTGCGAATGGTCCTCGCCGATACCCCAGGAGCAACAGTGTCCCTAATTTGCTGGAAAGTGGCGGTGCGGTCCCCTACGGCACTGCGTAGGATCCTACGGTCTTGGCGTGCATCCGTGCGTCACTGCGGTCCGGTCCCAGGTCGACGGGCACGTGCACCTTCCGCCGACCACTGGCGACAACATCGATGTACTGTGGAGACCTCACGCCCCACGTGTTGAGCAATTCGGCGGTACGTCCACCCGGCCTCCCGCATGCCCACTATACGCCCTCGCTCAAAGTCCGTCAACTGCACATACGGTTCACGTCCACGCTGTCGCGGCATGCTACCAGTGTTAAAGACTGCGATGGAGCTCCGTATGCCACGGCAAACTGGCTGACACTGACGGCGGCGGTGCACAAATGCTGCACAGCTAGCGCCATTCGACGGCCAACACCGCGGTTCCCGGTGTGTCCGCTGTGCCGTGCGTGTGATCATTGCTTGTACAGCCCTCTCGCAGTGTCCGGAGCAAGTATGGTGGGTCTGACACACCGGTGTCAATGTGTTCTTTTTTCCATTTCCAGGAGTCTATTTTCTGATCCACATTCTTCGAAAAAGGAGCTCTTGGAATGGAGAGAACAATAAGAAGGGCCTAATAACAGGAACTGCATACATAATTTACTTTTCAAGTACTTGGTAACGTTTTTGGTAGAATAACTTCTTGTGGTGCACCACTTTAATTACTTAGACATTAAGATGTGATTATACATTTCCCTTATCTGCATTGTTATCTTTAGTGTACTATTTTTTCTGCTTGAGCTATGTCATGTTTAGATATAAGCTGCTGTTTGCCAGGCATAGTGCTACTGAACTTTAATTTGTGTTACTCTGCTAAGCCAGATTTATTTTTTTGTTTGCTGCGCATTGCCTCATATTAGTTGTAATGTTGAATTGCTTGGTAATTTAGATTTACTGTAGCTTGCTTTGCAATTTTCCATTTTTTTTCATTGCTGTTTATATTAATTGTTTTATGTGATGCTGCATTGCCTCGTCCCTTGGTTTAGCATTTGAGCTCAGTAGATTTAAGTTAGCTTAAGAGGCTTAGATAGTACTATTGGGACTAATGATGAACAAAGGGAGATCTCCATGCAAAATACTGCAGTAAAACAAACCCTGTCCTTTCCTTGTATTTTTCCACTATATGTTTGTGTACCCTTGTGTATTTGTTTTCTTCCTGTCTCTGTGTACTGTTTCATAGAACTTTTTTCTCTTCTAATACTAAGTTACATTCACTATGATGAGGAGTACTGTTATCCTCAAATACAATTGGCATTAATAATGTGTTATTTACTTTGTAAAAGTGTTTAGACATTATTTATTCTGTTTTGTGTTAATGCTCATGTGTGAAGTTGGTGTTTCGAAAGTTATTCTGATCTTTTATGTATTTACTTATGTCATAATTCCTGTAACACTGATGTATATGTTAGTTCGATTCTTTTGTAAAGCCTGTACCACGAATGTTATCTGTATTGTTATGTTCTTTAATGATGTATTTTGTACCTTTGTAATTGTATTCTTATGTTATAAAATTGTAATTGACACCAGTTCATCAAATGAGAGTCGCTTCTGCCTTGGTGCCAATGATGGTCGTATGCGTGTTTGGCGCCGTGCAGGTGAGCGCCACAATCAGGACTGCATACGACCGAGACACACAGGGCCAACACCCGGCATCATGGTGTGGGGAGCGATCTCCTACACTGGCCGTACACCACTGGTGATCGTCGAGGGGACACTGAATAGTGCACGGTACATCCAAACCATCATCGAACCCATCGTTCTACCGTTCTAAGACCGGCAAGGGAACTTGCTGTTCCAACAGGACAATGCACGTCCACATGTATCCCGTGCCACCCAACGTGCTCTAGAAGGTGTAAGTCAACTACCCTGGCCAGCAAGATCTCCGGATCTGTCCCCCATTGAGCATGTTTGGGACTGGATGAAGCGTCGTCTCACGCGGTCTGCACGTCCAGTACGAACGCTGGTCCAACTGAGGCGCCAGGTGGAAATGGCATGGCAAGCCGTTCCACAGGACTACATCCAGCATCTCTACGATCGTCTCCATGGGAGAATAGCAGCCTGCATTGCTGCGAAAGGTGGATATACACTGTACTAGTGCCGACATTGTGCATGCTCTGTTGCCTGTGTCTATGTGCCTGTGGTTCTGTCAGTGTGATCATGTGATGTATCTGACCCCAGGAATGTGTCAAAAAAGTTTCCCCTTCCTGGAACAATGAATTCACGGTGTTCTTATTTCAATTTCCAGGAGTGTACTTATTTAATAAATCTGTTGACAGAAAGTGTTCACATTAGCAGATGCATTTAAGTTTATTTTATAAAACCAATGCTGCAACACAGCTGGAAACCAGATATTAAAAAAAATGAGCAATCTCTTAACTACAAAGACAATAGATGTAAAATGTTTCTAATCATTTCATTAGGCATTTTAGTAAATATCATAAATTACGAGCTCCACGGTATGCTTTCAACAAGGAAATGTCAATAGCGAGGACAATGGCCTCCCCTTTCTTTTTTTTTCTACCTGTGCCGCTGAAAGGCTAATGGCTTTTTTTCGGGCGGTTGTCGCCCAGGTGGGTGCCCGCGACGCATTACGTGCAGGTGGTCACTTAACTTTCTTACGGAAATATTTACGACAGCAGTTTCCGCTACAGTGACAGTCTCACATAAAAATATTTCACAGGTCAAGAATTAGCGTTGCAAATCTGTAGAAAGAAAATCCTATAAATATAAGTGTCCAAATAAAATATTCATCAGCATTGTGATACAGTCACGCATTTACGCACATTTCATAACTCTTAAAGTACGATTCTTGGTTTCCAACATACTTCTTATTCCTCATATACGGTAGCATCATCTTATTGATCATAAACATATCTCAACAGCATAGTACACATCGTCGTCGTAATAATAACATCATAACACCTCAGTCAAATCTCAAAATCGTCGTAGCTTCCTCCAATAATTTCAAAACCTAAAAAAAATTCTCTGCTCATTTCAATAGTGTCATCTACCTCAAACGTACTTTAAAATCATGCTCCCTTACCAAATATATCATTCAAAGCTCTCAAAGTATCACAATGGTTCCAAAAAAATATGAACAGTTTACAAAGTACAGACAAAATACAGTTTCATAAGTGTGAAGTTACCCAACTGTGTATTGCGTAAACATGTGACACTGATGTAGTAAAAAAATGTTTATCTCTCAGTTAAATGATCAGATAGCTGTGTAATTTGTGTGTTAGAGAAATATGGTACCGGTGTGTAAAGTTGTATAAGCAAATACCATATTAGCTAGGGTTCCTTGTGGTTGCCACACATATGGTACACAAAGTAAGCGTGTACCCCCCTGAGGATTAATGTAATTATACCCTCAGGTGTTACAGATTACAGCAATGGAATGAAATGTATCATGGAAAAACTTCGTATCATTGTACTTCAAATATCTTTAAAAATAAATGTTTTAAGTACAAAATTAATCACTCAAATGCGTGTCCTGTAGCGCTAAATGTGCGTCTTGCTGTAAGATAATTCTGTGGAAGTGTCGTAATTATCGTCCTCCGAAAGCTAAGTTCTGCAGAAGTCAATGTACTTACCCCATCATAAACGAAAGTGAAATGCTTTGTGTATAGATATCGTAATTATTATGTACATTACTGTGATCAAGAAAATACTATATTGTAAAGTATTGTTGTGCTACGAAAAAGGCCCTCACATTGTAGCTTACTACTAAAACATGTTTTGCTTTCCAGAAGAATTCAGAAAAACTGTGCGGATATAAAACAGATACACCGCAAAAGCAACATTGTAAATTGTCACTCATTAGTAGCGTCGTGATATAATCGTGTATCTGTCAAAGAAACCAAATGTTAAGTCATCATTAATTCCACAGAAAGTACTTTAAATCCAGAATGTATTTTCAAGTAAACCAAAATGTTGCATTAAAATCTCATTAGCAGTACTGGTAAATGTTCTAAGTATGTGAGCCTTATAGTCGTTACGTAATTGTGCAACTAACAAGCAAGAATGTACACACACAATAACACTGTGACGTCTGTTCACTATAACAATGCATTCGTCATTTCTGTTTCAATAAGTTCTCTTGGTTCTTGACTGGATATTTAACTTCAAACATTGCTGCATGTTAACAGATTCTAAGTCTGACAAGCATACTAGTAATGTAAAGTGAAAAGTTTTATGGCAATGACAAAGTTAAAAAGCAGATTATCTTTCAATAAACGGTTTTACATGTGAAATGTGGTGTAAACCTTTACTCTTCCTAGTACGCAGATTTTCAACTTCAACGCAATTATCATGTGGTATACGTCGTTAAACAATACTGGAATTTTTCTTAAGGTTAGCGTCTATGTCATTTTTCTCTGAGCCAGCCGGCGCAAGCGGCTGCCTGCGGTGCGAGTCATTGTCTGTCCCTTTGTTGGCGCGCATCGTTATTGGGATTAGGAGACCTAACTTCTACAAATTCACTGTGACGAGAGGGCCCTGCTCTGTTTGAATCCCGCCAGTTCTGATGCAATTCAGGTCTGTCGTTACGATCATATCGTCTGTCGTCATGTCGGTAGATTCCATAGTTTCTTTCTTGTCGGTCACATGGTGGAGAATTTCTCCCTGAATCATAACTGCGCACTGGTCCGTTGCGTCTATTCTGTCTCCCTTGATAGTATTTATTTTGGTTCCCATATTGTCTGTTTCTCTTATTGTCTCTGTGATAGTCATTACCACGGAGAGGTGATCTTTCCCTGTAGTTATTACTACTCTGCCAACGGTTGTCATACGGGTGTTGTCTGTTTTGGTCACGATTTGTGTTGTGAGAATAGCCTTGTCGTGTCAAGTTATTACTTCTTTCATCGCGGAATTGCGACGGATGTGACCTGTAGTGATTGTTTTCCTGTTTTCGCATCCCGCGACTGTCTGTGTCAATTTCCAGTTCTTGTAACAGTCCCTGAAAAGCCTCAATGTCTTCTTTGCAACGTCCTGCTAAAATAATATGTCGTAAATGTTCAGGCAATTTGAGTAAGCAAATGCGGATGAGTTCTGAGGGGCTGTATGGGTTTGAAAGATACTGATTCTTATGCAACATGTCTTCAAAATATTTCACAAGACTGGAAAATTCAGATTGTTCGAAACGTTTCATCATTATGATGCCATGTTTTACTCGGTCTTGTGTAGCTTGAGACCAATATGCTGAGAGGAAGGCATGGTAAAACTCTCCTTCACTGTGGCAATCGTGAATTACCGATCGCATTCTTACAGCTGGTTCATTCTCCAAGTAGCCACACATAAATTCTAATCTGTGTTCTAACGACCAGTTGGGAGGAAAACAATGCGAGAATTGATGGAGCCATGCTTGTGGATGAATGTCGTTGCCAGAATTCTTAAATGTTTTGAATTTACGTGTTGTAATGAACAGCTTATAGTCAAAATCATCATGTCGGCGAGTCGCATATCGGTCATTGTTAGGTCGTGTCGGCCGTTCCATCTCAAAATTCGGTGCACATTGCCAATTTCTTTCATAACTTCCGAAATGCCCTGTGTTATTATTTTGTGGCTGTTCCGTATTACTGTGTCCCTCTTCCCGTATTGGGGCGCGAGTATCCTCTGAAATAGGTAATTCTTGTATTACCTGTGTCAGCCGATCTTGTACTTCCCGGATTTCTCTTTTGTACTGTGTATTGATTTGATTTTGATTTTGTTTGAATTTTCTAATTTGTTCATACTCTTCTGTGTCAGTGAAGGCTACAGGTCTTGTGTCATTCAGATCATCATCTACCTTTGTAGATAAGTTAGTGACCTTATCCGAAAGTTCGGCTACTTTCTCCGATAGTGAACACATTTCCTCAGTGTGTTTTTCTGAACCAAGTTTCAGAGTGTCCATTTGTGTTGAAATCGAATCTACTGTGTCCTTTAAGTTTTCCTGAGTTTTTGCAAGTTGCGTAACCGAATCGGTAGATGCAACTGAGTCAATTTTAGCCTACAAGGTCTCATGATTTTCATGAACAATGGTTTGCAGTTCTTTTATGGCTGCTTCGTGATTCTGTAATGCATTTTCATGCCGCGAAAAAATAGGTTGAAAATGCTCACAAATTTGTGTTTTTACGTCATTACAGACTTTTTGACATTTCGATTCAATGCTATGTAACTCACTAGTTAAATCTTCATGTGTTTGTTCAAGCGTGGTGTGAAGATTTTGTTCCATTGCGTCTAACTGTTGCTGTGTTTGTCTCTGGTGTTGTTCCATTGTGTCTAACTTTTGAAGCTTTTGCTGTGTTTGTCTCTGATTTTGTTCCATTGTGTCTAACTTTTCAAGCTTTTGTCCTATTTGTTGCATTAATTGTAATAACAATGCACTGGTGTCTGAAACATGTTCCTCAGTGCTTTTCGGCAGTGAATTTGCACCGGCAACATTCACATTTTGACAAGCGGAAAATGTGTCTTGACTCATTTGAGAAAACGGTGAGGACGCAAAACCTGAATCTACAGTATTTGCAAAATTGTGTCCTGTCATTTCGGATTCCTGAGGCGAGCTGTTGCCGACCGATCGATCGATAATGCTTCCCTCTTCACTAATTGTTTCACTGTCCACGCCATTGTTTGCCGCCCGCTCCATTTCCCTATGCACAATTACCAGATTACTACTTTGAACATCAGTTAATTCATTACTCGGTGGCGCTAACACACTGCTTTCATTTTCACTGTCTTTTCTCAGTTTACTTTGGAGCCTAGTATTACGTTTTTCACACGCCATTATTGTCACAGTATTTCACACGACAACACAGAAAAACACAATTTGAAGATCAAAAATAAGAGAACACATTAACATAGCACTGAAAAAATATCTAGTTAATTGCACGTGCTGCTGAGAAATACTTGGTGTAAAACTGCATGCATGCTACAACTGTTTTACTGTACCACAATGAAAGACTGCAACTACAAAGGAGATTCTCTCTACAATTCGCGCTAGCAATAAACAATAGCTACTCTAATTACACAAACTACAAGAAAAAATCAGAAGATTCCAGTGAGGTATCCTCGGCTAAGGGTCGACATATGAAACGTCCCCTTAGAAAAATTTATACAAGACTGTGCTTAACCTAACACACAATATTTTTAGCGCAACGCAATCTGACTTTCAAAAAATCCCTACGAAAGAATGGGCCCTGACTAACAGTAAACTATACCTTTCACAAATCACTTACCTCACAAAAATCTTCGCTACTCAAGCTACTGCAATACAGCGAGCGCCACTACTGCCAGCTAAATAAAAGATTCAAACTACTGAAGGCACTAACTACTGATAGGGATAGTTAGCAAATGAAAGATATTAATAGAGAACAAACAATGTATTTACCTTAATAGTCATCATATATAAATATAGAAGTTCATGACAAATTTCAAAACTCCGCCATCTCTCTCCCCACATCCACCACTGCTGGCGGCTCACCTCCAACTGCGCAACGCTACGCGCTGTTCACATCCAGCTGCCGCTGCCCAACACTACAATGGCGAGTATTACAACAATGCAAAGCAGCCACAGACTGCACACAGCACAGCCAGTGATTTTCATACAGAGGTGGCGTTACCAATAAAAAAACCTAAACAGCCTACTTACAGAGGTTATACTTAACAGCCGAACTAAGTTAATAATTGGCTCCTTCTACCGACCCCCAGACTCAGATGATATAGTTGCGGAACAGTTCAGAGAAAATATGAGTCTCGTAACAAATAAATACCCCACTCATACGGTTATAGTTGGTGGGGGCTTCAACCTTCCCTCGATATGTTGGCAAAAATACTTGTTCAAAACCGGTGGTAGGGAGAAAACATCATCCGAGATTGTCCTAAATGCTTTCTCCGAAAATTATTTCGAGCCGTTAGTCCACGAACCCACGCGAATTGTAAATGGTTGCGAAAACACACTTGACCTCTTAGCCACAAACAATCCAGAGCTGATAGAGACCATGACTGATACAGGGATTAGTGATCACAAGGTCGTTATAGCTAGCCTCAATACCGTTTCTTCCAAATCCACCAGAAACAAACGCAAAATAATTTTATTTAAAAAAGCGGATAAAGTGTCACTAGAAGCCTTCCTAAGAGACAATCTCCATTCCTTCCGAACTGACTATGCAAATGTAGACGAGATGTGGCTCAAATTCAAAGATATAGTAGCAACAGCAATTGAAAGATTCATACCTCATAAATTGGTAAGAGATGGAACTGATCCCCCATGGTACACAAAACAGGTCCGAACGCTGTTGCAGAGGCAACGGAAAAAGCATACGAAGTTCAGAAGAACGCGAAATCCCGAAGATTGGCTAAAATTTACAGACGCGCGAAATTTGGCACGGACTTCAATGCGTGATGCCTTGAATAGGTTCCACAACGAAACATTGTCTCGAAATTTGGTAGAAAATCCGAAGAAATTCTGGTCGTATGTAAAGTACACAAGCGGCAAGACGCAGTCAATACCTTCGCTGCGCAGTGCCGATGGTACTGTTACCGACGACTGTGCCGCTAAAGCGGAGTTATTGAACGCAGTTTTCCGAAATTCCTTCACCAGGGAAGATGAATGGAATATTCCAGAATTTGAAACACGAACAGCTGCTAGCATGAGTTTCTTAGAAGTAGATACCTTAGGGGTTGCGAAGCAACTCAAATCGCTTGATACGGGCAAGTCTTCAGCTCCAGATTGTATACCGATTAGGTTCCTTTCAGATTACGCTGAGACAATAGCTCCCTACTTAGCACTCATATACAACCGCTCGCTCACCGATAGATCTGTACCTACAGATTGGAAAATTGCACAGGTCGCACCAGTGTTTAAGAGGGGTAGTAGGAGTAATCCATCTAACTACAGACCTATATCATTGACGTCGGTTTGCAGTAGGGTTTTGGAGCATATACGGTATTCAAACATTATGAATCACCTCGAAGGGAACGATCTATTGATACGTAATCAGCACGGTTTTAGAAAACATCGTTCTTGTGCAACGCAGCTAGCTCTTTATTCACACGAAGTAGTGGCCGTTATCGACAGGGGATCTCAAGTTGATTCCGTATTTCTAGATTTCCGGAAAGCTTTTGACACCGTTCCTCACAAGCGACTTCTAATCAAGCTGCGGGCCTATGGGGTATCGTCTCAGTTGTGCGTCTGGATTCGTGATTTCCTGCCAGGAAGGTCGCAGTTCGTAGTAATAGACGGCAAATCATCGAGTAAAACTGAAGTGATATCAGGTGTTCCCCAGGGAAGCGTCCTGGGACCTCTGCTGTTCCTGATCTATATAAATGACCTGGGTGACAATCTGAGCAGATCTCTTAGGTTGTTCGCAGATGATGCTGTAATTTGCCGTTTAGTAAGGTCATCCAAAGACCAGTATCAGTTGCAAAGCGATTTAGAAAAGATTACTGTATGGTGTGGCAGGTGGCAGTTGACGCTAAATAACGAAAAGTGTGAGGTGATCAACATGAGTTCCAAAAGAAATCCGTTGGAATTCGATTACTCGATGAACAGTACAATTCTCAAGGCTGTCAATTCAACTAAGTACCTAGGTGTTAAAATTACGAACAACTTCAGTTGGAAAGACCACATAGATAATATTGTGGGGAAGGCGAGCCAAAGGTTGCGTTTCATAGGCAGGACACTTAGAAGATGCAACAAGTCCACTAAAGAGACAGCTTACACTACACTCGTTCGTCCTCTGTTAGAATATTGCTGCGCGGTGTGGGATCCTTACCAGGTGGGATTGACAGAGGACATCGAAAGGGTGCAAAAAGGGCAGCTCGTTTTGTATTATCATGTAGTAGGAGAGAGAGTGTGGCAGATATGATACGCGAATTAAAGCAAAGACGTTTTTCGTCACGGCGAGATCTACTTACGAAATTTCAGTCACCAACTTTCTCTCCCGAATGCGAAAATATTTTGTTGAGCCCAACCTACATAGGTAGGAATGATCATCAAAATAAAATAAGAGAAATCAGAGCTCGAACAGAAAGGTTTAGGTGTTCGTTTTTCCCGCGCGCTGTTCGGGAGTGGAATGGTAGAGAGATAGTATGATTGTGGTTTGACGAACCCTCTGTCAGTTGGAAGTTGCAGGGTAGTCATGTAGATGTACTTCACTTTTCAATTTCTCGAACACATTGTTTGTGCAATCTCATTGTACTGCTCCAAAATTAGTGTTGCCATTGTCACCACAAAACGCTATGCACTTTTATTAATTTTGTTTCTCTCTAAGGCAGTGACGCATATATTAAGGGGAGCCGGAACGATCCATCTCCTCCATGTTAATTTTAGCAAATAGGAGGAACATTTTTTTTCTAAAACCATTAAACATATTGCTCTGAAATTTGGACTACATGTTCAGTGAATATTTCTCTACTAAGTTATATTGCCATGTTAAGAAATATTTATTGGTTTTTGTTTTACAATTTTTTTTAACACATGCTTATTTTTTCTCTAAAATTTTGCACTTTTTCTGCTCTAACTCTTGAATTATACAAGATTTTTTTACAATTTGTTATAAAAATGAAGGAAAAGAAATAAACAATATTGTGTATAAATTTCATTGATATACTGTTAGCACTTTTTGAGAAAATGTTCCTCAAAGATGAAAATTTTAAAGTTACGGGAAATGGCTTCCAAAGCTTTTTAATACATTCCTGTCCCATATGATGGATTATCAGCATCCTCTTCTTTTTCCAGTGTTAGTTTCCTTTTCACTGGTCTTTTCTTCCCTTTTGCTGCATGTTGTCGGCTTTTGTCTCTTTTTCCTGCACCGCTTAGTCTTTCTTCATCAATTGGGCGCATTGTGGAAATGGCGTTATGTCTTGGTTGGAAACCTAAACGTTTCAGCACATCTCATTTAATGTTTCCTTCATTGTACTATGCCACTGCATCATACATTCCCAAATACAATGTTTCCATCTGTACAAACACTCTTTTGGGAATCCTAATCCAAATTAAATTATTTACACTTTCATTTGGATTTAGTGTTTTCCCATGTAAACACTTTTCCAATAAATTTGGCTGTGATAAATCTCTGAATATGGGCTTAATTACATCAATTACAGCATTTGGCAAACTGTTCTGTGGGCATATTCCTTTCCTGATTGGTACTTACACCATGAGTCATCACCTGTGTGGCACAGTGCATGTTGTGAGTACCCATTTGTTGATGCAGTATGAAAAAATAATGCCCATACTGCTCTCCTCATATGGTCAATGCTTCTTGTATTTTGCCTAATTGCACACCCATAATACCTCTGCAATCTATCAACTGCTTCTTCTGTCAATCTTCCTCTTCCTCCAAGCGTCTTACTATCACTAAGCTTCTGGGATCCTAATGTCTGCTTTACTTTACGCAAGCGAGCCGCCATGTGCTTCTGCACATGTCCCCTGCACTCATGTTTTTTTAATGTGTATTTCATTGCCATAAGGTTTGAGTTCATCTACAGCTTTATATCGCTCATAATCACCATCTCCTAGATAGTTAGTGTATCATACATTATACTACTCCTGTGATCTGGAAAAAATTGCTTTCACTCCCTCTACTTCCATCGCTCCACTCGTGCCGTGAAAATTTGCTTCACAACTTTCACTATGTTCTTCTTTGGCATTGCCCTTACATCTACAATGTTTTGAGAGAATAGCAACATCAATTACTTTGCAACTGTCTCCATTAGTAGCTGTCACAACTCCATTTAGAGATTTATGACCTCTACGTTGCCATGATCCATCTAAAGCAACAGCTAAATCTCTACAATTCCCATTATCTGTCACAGCTGCTTTCTTCGTTGTTGATTGAGCAAGATCTTCAGTAGAAGATCCCACCAATTCATTATAAAATCCGAACTTGGTTGGTGCTTTTGGCAAGTTCATAATTCCACATAACATTGTCTGTGCAGCACTGCCCTTGCCAATGCAACACAAGCTGTACACTAGCCTAACATTTATATAATTCACCTTCTTTCCACTATTACTGCTACAAGGAATACTGTTAGAATTAGAAAACGAAACTTCTACTGCACATTTGTTACACTTCAATAACATTTTAGCCTATATGCAAAACCAATGTGTGAAGTTATTTTCAATTCCAGTCCTGTTTCTTTGCAAGCTTGGCATAATACATTATGTTTCAAAATATCAGAGAGCAAAGAAATGTTAATTATTTCATTCACATCATTACTGTCACCTTCATAGCTTTCATATTTTTGTTTGCTGTCACAAAGTTTCTTGCTGGAAGAAGTTCTATCACATTCATTTGGAGTAGTCGGTGAAGCAGTCTGAGCAGCATCTCCCTTCGAAACAACAAAAGATTTTCTTCCACTCATTGTGCCTTTTCTTATACACTCGATTGCTGAAACGGGTCATATTGATATCCACAAACCAAATACGTAAAACAGGTACGAGCAAAATTCGTCAAATACAATTGAACAGCTAAACAACTCAAAGCAAACTCCACAAGTCAACACACACGGTATATCGTTTATGTTTACCGATATGAACAGTCACTTGACACAGGGATGAGGCCATACAACGTTGGAAAACAAAACATTGTCTAATTCCGCAAAGATGCCCTGCTCGCAGCCAGCGGGCGGCGCCGTCAGAGGTGACACACAAGTCTCTACAACTGTTTACGTGGCGCGTCAACTTTGCAGCGATAAAAATACACTTAGAATTCACTTAGAAAGGTGAAACTTGATTTGTTTTCTGAATAAAACTCCAAATAATTTTATAATGAAAAATCTAAAAAAACGTTAATTTTGTCATTTTCATCGTTCTGGCTCCACTTAAAGAGGCAGTTTTATTTGGCAGAGAAGTTAACTTTACCCTAGAACACTAAAGGATGTGAAAATGTACGTTGTTACTAAACCATCGTAAGTTTTACTACTGCATATTTCCTTCAAAAGAAGTCATGCTTTATGCACTAATTGATAATAACTATACGATGTCCAGAGGCATGCCACATACAAAATAAGTACAAACTGTCCTGTTTTAGATCCTATATTAACAATACTAGATTGACGGGAACCGCTAATTGGTATAAAATGCAATCGCAAATTTTACAAGGGTTTAGTAATCTAGCGTTAAGTTATTTAACTCCAATGTCATTTTTCTGTGTACAGTTAATGGAAATATTTTCATGACTCTGTATTACTAGCGTCTGTAGCTATATCAAAATAAGGCACCTGTCAAAGATGATCACATATTTGTATAACAGTGGCAGGCGCTACAACTGATCTTATAGTTGCTGTTCATTTTGTTCCGTACAACGACACATTTTTTGCTGCTTCAGAATCATTAAAAAAGTTCGGAGCTTAGCCCAGAAGTACATTCCACCTATTTCAAAGACCTATGACGTTTAACGGTATCATAGAACGTCGCTAAGTCCGCTACTGTTACTCATTTACCCTATTTAAGTGAATTTGAAGCAAAATAACTGTCCATTTTTAAGTGCTTACAGAGCACACGTTTGATTTTTGCTCTACTTTAGGCAAATGAGCCTTAACACCTATTCTCCCCTAATGTGCAATGGAAACATAACACAAATTGCACATTCAGCTACACAGTCACTTCTTACTCGTATTATGAAAAACCAGTCTTCTGACTAATTTTCTAGGAATGAATGCTTTCTCTTTGGTATCCTGAGTTCACTAGAAACAAAGACTTCAATAATGAAATAACCGCGATACGACTGAGACAGAGAAACAAAGAACCACCTTGCTGCAAAGCTTGAACTGAACTGAGGTAAAGGACAATTATGGAAACTCAGCAGCGTCAGCGCGCAGTTAGTTGAAGTAATGAAAACTTGCGTTATTTAGCTTGACACCTGGATTTAAAACATCCACTCCTGTTCAGAATAAACCGAGCACCTTGAACGACTAGAGATAGGATGTTCATATTCACAGGACATTTACATGTTCTGCAGAGATGATTAGCATTTGAACTATGTCAGCCCGCAGGTTCAAGGTTAACATCGATATCACAGTGCAACACCACCGGCCGATAAATTGTGTCTGCGGCTCTCGTTGTCACTCTAAACCAAAAATAATGGATCATTGTGACTGGAGCATACGCGCAGGATGCCTCACAGGCGTATGGGCGAACCGTACCGTCAAGTCAATGAGTTTGAAAGAGGGCGCATTAGTGGCATGATAGAGTGTGATGCACCCATCCGGAAAACTGCTGCTCGTGTGGGGTGGAGTGTTTCGGCAGTACAACACGTGTATGCAGAATGGTTCACGAAAGGCCTTAGAAAACGACGACATCGGTCAGAGTGCACCATCGAGACAACCCCCCAAGAAGTTCGACATCTCATTGGATTAGCATTGCTGGACAGATCTGCGTCCTCCTCGGCTCTGACGCGGCAGTGGAAAAGTGTAAACGTCGTACATTATCAGGGGTGACGGTCCGTCATCGTTTTACTACGGCATAGGTTACATGCGCGTCACCCACATCTCCGCCTACCTTTGAAGAATGTCAGAAACATGTTAGATGGCAGTAGTGTATGGAACGACATCACTTGGGACAGGAATGTTATCAGATGGTGTTTTCAGACAAATACAGGTTCTGTTTGTTTGAAAATGATAACCGCATTTTCGTTTGCGGCAGACACATGGAGAAGCATCACAGTGACTGCATTCACACAAGATCTACAGCGCCAGCTCAAGGCTTCATGGTGCAGGGTGCCATTGGGTACAACCACGAATCACGACTGGTGCTTGTCCAGGACACTGTGACCAGTGTGTCATATGTGAGTGACATCCAGCGATGGCCGCACGGGGTAGCTGTGCGGTCTTAGGCGCCGTGCCACGGTACGCGCGGCTCCCCCCATCGGAAGTTCGAGTCCTCTCTCAGCCATAGGTGTGTGTTGTCCTTAGCATCAGTTAGATTAAGTAGTGTGTAAGCCCCATATGAACTTACCACAAATTTCCAATTTCCAACATCCTGCGACCCATTACCATACCCTTTCTGCACAACGCCTCAGAAGCCATTTTTTTTAAGCAAGACAATGCGCAGCCACATGCTGCTGCACGAACATGTGCCATCTTGGTGCCACAGAATGTCAGTCTTTTGCTCTGGCCTGCCAGACCACCAGACTTGCCGCCAATCGAAAATGTGTGGGTTATGGTGAAACGACAGGTGCAGTGCTGTGAGCCACTGCCATCCACCACAGATGAACTTTGGAACCAGGTGAATACTGCTTGGATGGCCATATCACAGGACGCCATTCACGCTTTATACGCGTTGATGCCCTCACACATGGAACAAGTTATCAGACCCCATGGTGGAACCTGTGCTGCTAGGCAAGAGGACACCTGCTGAACCGAGTTGATTGAAATGCTAAGAATTTCTGCGAATATGAATGTCCTATGTTTAGTCATCCAAGGTGTTCTGCTTTTACTTATCATGAGCCTATATCCACACAAGAATGTGGAAAAAATGATAGTATGAGAGCATTCCTCTGAAATCCGAAATCTGGAACAAACTTCTATCCAGAAAGTATTTTTTGGGACACCGATTTCTTTAATCTGAACACTGCAATACTGAAACATCTGGGAACCCTAGATGAGACTGTGTTATCTGTTGTGTATCACTGTACACAATGGTAAGGAGAGGTGGGCTACAGAGTGGGCCAGTGGGATGTGCAACTGTCCTCGTAGGAAAGCTGGACAGGAGCAGACATGATTAGCACACAAATTAACACATTAAACAGAGATTTACTTAACTTGTATTTTTCCAAGTGTACGAAGACTCATTAGAAATCATGCAGCAAGAAACAGGGTCCGGCTCTCAATGTCAACAAGGAAGAGGCTCTCTGCAGTAAAGCACGAACGACAGATTCAGAGCTGCGACTAGGTCTGCTTAGTGTGTTGTATTGAACAGACTCCACATATCAGTGGGGTTCAGTGGCTGCTGCCGACCATCCTGTATTGCGGCGGCAGAGGGTGCTTTAGCCTAGAGCTCCTGAAGGAGTGGCTCAGCAGGCAAGCACCATTGGGTCTACCAAATCCCGCACTACCGTTATAAGCACCAAGTGGAAACATGTAATCCTGTTGTCAACTTAAGGGCTTAAGGGCATTGGTATAGAGGTATTGATACATGGTACCACATTATCAACGTGAACATACAGTACAAACAAAAGACAAAGTGCATAAATTTACATGAAGGGTCAACACCTTGACAACATAATCGACAGTCAAGCCAATGCAACTCCAAAGTTGGACGAAATCCAAAAGAAGGGCTTTCTGACAGCTTCACATGGTTGTATGAACTTTTTGTTCATGGTTCTCAAGTGGGGAGAGATTCTGTAGAACATGTGAAGCAGTAAAAACACTATCTAAACGTATCTCTATTTTTTTATTGATCCAGTCTCGAAATTTCTTGGACTGCTATAGTACATCTACACTGCAGACTGGGTAACACCGGAAGGCACTGTGCAAATGGTGGACAAATTTAAATACCTGGGAGAATTTATAACAGGAAGGAACAGGAGCAAGGAGAGAATAACAGAGAGGTTAAGAAGATGAGGTCAGCCTTCTGCATGACGAGAGAGATATACAATAAAAAGAATATATCCACAGAGGCAAAAATAAAACGCTACACTGCTGGACATCAAAACTGCGACATCCCAGAATGGTGCAAAATGATCGTAGGTGAACAGCGATGTTATAGTGTGTGCGCCCGTAAGAATGGAAAACGAAAAACGCCATCGAAACAGAGACGCTCACAAACGAACCATTTCCTCTGATGTAGCGACACTGCGAGGAACTTGTTTGTTGATGTGCAGAGCGGCGCGGTTTGAAGTCCAATCGGCCGCGTTGCGCCTAACCCCTTCACTTGGTTTTGCGAGGCACAGCGCGATGTGGCCGGTGTGGACGCGGCTTAACCGTGAACATTTATTGTTACTCTGTTACTGATGCACAGGGATTTGGTAGATTACAGCATTATCAACTTGTTCTTTCCTGATACTGCAGTGATTTCCTTTCTCAATAGCCACTTAAATGTGACATGAACCAATACTATTGCAGTATTGCTGGTTCTTTCATGCTAGTGGTCTCTGAGACCGCACCTGAGACCTTGTGTTATGGATTCAGTAGCCAATTCTTCATCTGCTGTTTGTGTTAAGGACCCTTACATTGAGAATACTGTTTAAAAATGGTTTGAGGATAGTTCGGGAAGTGATGCCTAATTACATAGTGATGACAAAATGAAAGTGAATATAATTCAGAGTAGGAACACTGAAAATGAAGAACAGTTTGTTTTGCCACCTGTGAAATCCTTTAATGAAGCAAGTGATCAAAGTGATGAAAACAGAATTAGAGAGATTGAATCTTTAGTTAAAGGTTCTGCTAGAAATATATTTAGTTGAAACAAATATCGGTGGTCATCATGACCTCTTCCAACGATGATAAATGGCACTATTTTTTCGTATGTTGGATATAAGTGGAATGAATGGAATTTTCTTTCACACTTCCTACAAAGACGATACTATTTTTTTTAAGAAACTTGCAAACTCGTTGGTGACACCACAGATAAAAAGTGAGTCAACAACTATCACATAGCCCATAAACTTCGGGTATCCATTCACCATGTTTTGGATGTAGCAGAACCAAGAGTAGAAGTCATCGTAGAAAGATTGGAAAAACGCGAAACATGCTCCACCCTTGACCCAAAAAGAAGAGAAAGATATCTTATACGAGGGCAAGTCAATTATTATAAGCAAAGAAATTATAAAATTTTATTGTAATCAAATAGGAAACTTACAAGAACATCATATTTCGACGTAGTCTCCTTGAGTTTCAATGCACTTGATCCATCGTTGTACAAGCTTCCTGATGGCCTCATAAAACAAGGTTCTTGCTTGAGCTGTGAGCCAGGAATGCACTGTTTCTTTCACAGCTTCGTCTGAGACAAATCGACGGCCCTGTAAGGCCTGTTTGAGTGGACCAAACAAGTGATAGTCACAAGGAGCAAGATCGGGACGATATGGAGGATGATCCAGTACTTCAAATTTGAGTTTCTGGAGCGTTTCAGCAATGTGGGCAGCAGTATGCGGATGGGCATTGTCGTCCAACAACACAACACCTTTTCACAACAATCCTCGGCGTTTGCTTCGAATTGTAAGCTTTAGCCAGGCAGTAAGCATCTCACTGTAACGCACACTGTTTATTGTTGTGCCTTTTTCCCCATAATGTTCCAGTACTGGACCTTGTGCGTCCCAAAAAACCGTAAGCATCAGTCTTCCTACAGACGGCTGGGTTTTAAACTCTTTCTTGCATTGCGAATTTCGATGTTTCCGTTCCATACTCCGCCGTTTACTCTCCGGCTCGTAGTGATGGATCCATGTTTCGTCGCCTGTATTGATCCTGTCTAAGAAGTTGTCCCCTTCGTTACCATAGCCATCCAAATGTTTTTTGCAGATGTCCAAGAGTGTTTGTTTATGGAACTGTGTGAGTTGTTTTGGAACCCATCTTGCACAAACTTTATGAAACGCAAGTCTGTTGTGGATGATTTCGTAGGCAGAACCGTGACTAATTTGCAGACAATGTGCCACTTCTTCAATAGTTAATCGTCTGTCTAGGAGAATCATTTCATGTGAACACTCAATGATTTCTTCATTTGTGGCGGTAAAGGGTCGTCCGGCTTCTTTCTTCGTGCGTAACACTTGTGCGACATTTCAGAATTTTTCAATCCATTCACAGACACTCCCTTGTGGCAAAACACTGTTGCTGTACTGCACCAAAAGTCTTTTATGAATTTCGGCCACTGATACGCCTTCCGACCACAAAAAACGGATCACTGAACATTGCTTCTCTTTGATGCATATAGACAGCGGAGCACCCATTTTTAACAGCATGGCGTGATAACGAAACTAATCTAGCAGCTTGAAAACTGCAAAGATATAACAACAAATAAACAAAGCATACGTCAACAACGTAAAAAGACAGTACTACAAAATAAACAAAAATATAACTAAATTGCGGATCATAATTGACTTACCCTCGTATTTATCATTGTTGCAAGAAGCTAATCTAGTTTGGTTTCTCTACAAAAATTTCCACAGAGTGCAAAGAAAACCTGTCACTAGCGTAATTTTCATTTTTTAAAAATGTTTATGAGAATTTCTTGTTTTCGTTATTATATGTATAATAAACAATAAAAATATAGCATAAAGTAAAATTTAGAGTGCAGAGTATTCGAGTTTTCATAACATTAACATTATTATGTAAATTGTAATTTTGTGCAGTTTTTTGTTTAAATGCCTTTTTTCCATAAAATAAACTTTACAGTTTATTTGAATATATTTTTGTGCACTATTAATGTAACCTTTTACATAACAAACTGAACTGCCTCACTGAAAATGCTGAAGTCAATGTTTATGGCTATTTGAACATAGCGGTCTGTCAGACCCCACCTGGGACAAAGTGCGAAAATAAATAAATAAATAAATAAATAACCAGGCAAGCCAGAGTTTAACCCCACTGGGCATCGTGTCAAACTGAGATAGGTTGACATATACTGGTATGTTATTCCACACTACTCAAACTCTGTGCCAGAGTTAATCAATGATAGCGCCAGTCTTTCAATAACCCATGATCAGATGTTTTAAATGGATGATCGATCTGGAAGGCACACTGACTATGGAGACAGCAGAACATACACTATATCAGTGGTTCCCAAAGTTTCTGAGGCCATTACCCCCAAGCACAGCCATATATTAGGTACAATTCCTACCTCTGCCCACTCATCAAAATTAGCGCCTGAGTTTTAGAATGAAAAAGAATTTTCCTTCAACACTTTTATGTTTAGAATGATATAAGACAGATGATATTTAATTTTTGTAAGTACTTTGTTAAACCACAAAATAATGAGTCAATGGACAGACAATGAGACAATTGGTACAGCTTATTTCTAGCAACCTTTTTTTTCTTTATAGAATACATACATACATTAATCCTTATTCCGTAGATCATGAATATGACATTTCATGATGATGTGGAACGCATCACTTTAACGTAAGTTTTCTTTACACAAAATGATTTTTTTTCTTTTTAACAGTTACTACTTTGTATCTAAAAATTCAACTACTGAGTAGGAGTTGTGATTCAGGAATTCTTTTACTTCGCTTTTAAATGTTTGTTGGCTATCTGTCAGACTTTTAATGCTATTTGGCAAATGACCAAAGATTTTTGTGGCAGCATAATTCACCCATTTTTGTGTTCCAGAGTGAGATTTAATACAGAAGAGTGAAGATCATCCTTTCTTCTAGTGTTGTAGCTATGCACTTCACTGTTATTTTTGAATTGGGGTAGGTTATTGACAACAAATTTTGTAAATCAATATATGTATTGCAAAGGTACTGCAAATATCCTGAGTTCATTAAATAAATGTTTGCAAGGTGCTATTATTCTGATTACACACTTCTGTCCAATCAATACTTTCTCTCTTAATGACGAATTGCCCCAAAATATGATGCCATATGAAAGCAGTGAATGAAAATAGGCATAGTAAGCAAATTTACTGATATATTTATCACCAAAATTTGCAATAACATTGATAGCATAAGTAGCCGAAACTAACTGTTTCAGCAGTTCATCAATGGGTTTCTTCCAATTATATTTCTCATCAATGAACACATTCAAAAGTTTTGAATATTCTACCTTAGTAACAGACTGCTGTTCATAATCCATATTTATCAATGGTGCTATGCCACTTACTGTACGGAATTGTATAAACTGGTTTTTCTCAAAATTTAGTGAGATTCCATTTGCAGAGAACCACTTAATAGTTTTCTGAGACATTATTTACAATTGCCTCAGCCGATTTTTGCTTGGTGGGTGTAATTAGTATACTTATATCATGAATTAAAAAAACTAGCTTTGAATCTTCATGAATATATAGTCGAAAGCCGTTAATTTATATTAAGAACAATAAGGAACCTAAGACTGAACCCTGTGGGACACCATTATTGATAGCTCCCCAGTTAAAGGACTCTTCTGATTTTTGCAGACTACCTGTACTGTTCATTTCAAACTTCTGCATTCTTCCAGTTAAATATGAATTAAACCATTTGTGCTCTGTCCCACTCATACCACAATACTTAAGCTTATCTAGGAGAACTTCGCAATTCACACAATCAAAAGCCTTTGAGAGGTCACAAAATCTCCCAATGGGTGATGTTCGGTTATTCAACGCATTTAACATTTGACCAGTGAAAGCTTACATAGCATTTTCTGTTGAAAAGGCTTTCTGAAAAACAAACTGATATTTTGTTAGTACTTCATTTTTGCAAATATGTTATGCTACTTTTGAATACATTACATTTTCAGGAATTGTGGATAAAGCTGTTAGAAGTGAGATTGGGCAGTAGTTGTTAGCATCAGACGTATCCCCCTTTCTTAAGCAATACTTCAACAATACCGTATTTCAGTCTATCTGGAACAATGCGCTGTTTCAGTGAGCTACTATATATGTGGCTGAGAATCCTACTTATGTGTTGGGAACAAACTTTTAGTACTCTGTTGGAAATGTTTCAATCCCATGTGAGCTTTTACTTTTGAGTGAATTTATTATTTTTCTAATTTGAGTAGGAGAGGTGGATTCAACCCCAATTTTACCAAAATGCATAGGTATTGCTTCTTCCATATAACGCCTTGCATTTTCTAATGAATTGTTGGATCCTATTTTCTCTATGACACTTAAAAAATGATTATTAAAATTGTTTTCTACTTCTGACTTCTTGTTAACAAACTTTTCATTGAGTTTGATAGAAATACAGTCTTCCTGTGCTCTCAGTTGCCCTGTTTCCCTATTAACAATACTCCAAATTGTAATTTTATCATCAGATGTGCTAATCTCAGACATAATGCACATACTTCTGGACTTTTTAATAACATTTCTTAATACAGTGAAGTAGTTTTTATGTTTCACTGTTTCGGGATTATTACTCCTCCTAGCTATAAGACTCTTTTCCCTTTTCTGTTTACAAATTATTTTTATCTCTTTAGTAAGCCATGGCTTTTTACATGGTTTCTTACAATTATATTTTACTGTTTTCTTAGGGGAACTGTTTTCAAATATACCCACCAAGGCATCAGGAATAAGTTAAATTTTAAATTAGCATCAGGTTCCCTGTACACCTCATCCCAGTCTAATTGTTGCAAGCTTACCCTAAAATTTTCAATTGTTAAATAATTAATTGAATGCACTACTTTGGACTGTTTTGCCTTACTGTATGGAGCTATATCATATACTGTAAATAGCTGTGCACCATGATCAGACAGACCATTCTTAACAGGGAAGGTTTGTATTTGATTAAATTTATCTTGGTCTATGAAAACATTATCGATCAGTGTGCTGCTTTCCTGTACCACCTGGGTAGGAAAATCAATAGCTGATGTCAAATTGAAAGAACCAAGTAATACTTGAAGGTTAAGCTTTCTATCAGACTCTTTCAGAAAATCTACAATGAAATCACCACAAACAATAATTTGCTTTCCTCTGTCTGACAGATAGCACAACAAAGAATCCAATTTTTTTCAAAAATAGTTGAAAATTTCCCAATGGCTACAATTATAAAAGTGCCTTTATTTAGTTTAAGCTCACGTGCACAAGCTTCTATGTGTTGCTCTACACAAAATTTTTTAGTTTCCAAATTTTTCTCACTGTGACAGATTTTAACATATATGGCATCTCCTCCTCTCTCCATAGCATCTCTACTTACATGTGCTGAAAGCTTATATCCACCTACATTTACCATTTCCATACCTGTGACTATATGATGTTCAGACAGGCATAGTACGTGTATTCCACCCCCATTTGTAAATCTTCTAAACAAACAAGAAGCTCTTCTAGTTTGCTTTTTAATCCCCTGATGTTCTGATGCAATATACCAACATTACTTTTCACTGTCCTTTTGAGAATCTTGTGATATTTTAACATCTCTAGTACCCGCCTGTCTGAACTTTTCGTTAAGCTTAATTTCAATCAGTGTGGATGATTGGACACTGATCTTAGCCTAAAAAAAGAAGTACACCCATGAGTTTCAGTGCCCCCCCCTCCCCCCCCCCCCCCCATTGCAACTGCTACCTACAACTCCACCTCTGAATAGAAATATAACCACATTTAGTTTAGAGACTTGTTACAAAATATGGTTTCTCTGCGCCTTTCCTCTCCCTAGCAACACTTGCTTATCCCGCACTCTGCATCACCATTTGAAATCAACCGAGTTAAGATGTGTACACTATACCAGCACTTAATGTTTCTAAGTCACATGATTGCTCAAATCGTAACTTCTGAAATGGCAGAAATTGGAAGTCTTCAGGCTGCCTGTGCTTTATGCTCACCACTGCCACTAATAATAATAATAACAATAATACTGTTGTTGTTGTTGCTATAATTATAATAAAGTGTAGGCCCTACAGCAGTGTACTAGCCATTAAATAGATGCTGTTGTGTTGTGCTGTTAGCAACTTCGTTCATTGTTGTGAACTGAGTAATGAAGCAATTTCTTGTCTGTTGCTGCAACTACTACAGTTCATTGTCATGAGATATTTTAACATTTTTATGTGATACATATTTTACTGTTTACTGTCAATTTTACTGTCTTACTAAGGAAGATACTCATACATTTGTTTCGCCAGCTGTAACTTTCACCACAGTTTGTAACACATTAATGCCAGTATTTGAAAAAACATAATGATTGATAATTTATGTAATTAGTATTAGTTTTATGAAATACTGACAATACGAGGAGCATTCAATACATATTGTAACACTTTTTTTTTTAAAGTGAAAGTAGGTTTGATTTATTACTCCTCACTGTCTGGTTACAAAACTCTATGTTTCAGCATAATCTGCGTACAGTCGGAGGGCCTTACGCCACCTTACTAGAGGGGCCTGTACACCCGCATGATAACACACTACTAGTCAACGTCAGAGCCATCTTCCTGAATTAATAACCTCCCCATCATCGACGAACTGCTTCCTGCAGAGTGCATCCATCATTGGGCCAGACACATGGAAGTCGGAAGATGCGAGATCTGCATTGTAGGGTAGATGAGGATAAGACAGTCCAATGAAGTTTTGTGAGCTCCTCTTGGATGTACAGACTTCTGTGAGGCCTAGCATTGTCATGGAGAAAGAGAAGCCAGTTTGCAGCATTTTGGTGACAAACACACTGAAATCATTTTTTCATTTTCCTGAGGGCAGCAAAATACACTTCAGGTTGATCATTGTACCATGAGGGAGGACATCAATCAGAATAACCCCTTGAGAGTCCAAGAATACACCACCATAATTTTACCAGCTGAGAGTATGACTCTGAATTTTTTTTGTGGGAGAGGTGGTGTGGCATCACTCCCTGGATTGCCGTTTTGTTTCTGGTTCGAAGTGATGAACCCTTGTTTCATAATCTGTGATGATATGTGACAAAAAATTGTCACAATCAGCTGCATAATGTGCAAACAATTCCACACAGATTGTTCTTTGTTGCTCGTTACGGTCTTCTGTTAGGCTGCGAGAAACCCTGTGGGCACACACCTTTGAATATGCCAACAGTTGGACAAGTTTGCCAGCACTACCAACAGAGACATCCAGTCAAGCAGCGAGGTGTCAATCACTCAAATGAGAGTGTCCACGCCTTCCAACACTTCAGGAATCACAGCTTCGTCAGCCAAACGGCACACAGGATGTCAGTCAGGTTTCTACAACCTTGTAGGATACTGATGGACACCTTGTCCAATGACTCACCTTGCTTTTGTTAAGTGCCAGGTCTCAGTAGATATTCTTAAGTCACCTACAAATAGATGCAATGCTACAGTTTTCTACCGAAATGAACTCAATGCCAACAGCTCTCTGCTTGGAACGTACCACCATTGCAGATGCCATTTTGAAGGCTACAGCTGCAGGAACTTTGGGAAGCTATAGGGGCTGAAGCTTTGGGGAAATATTTCACGATGTCCAACAGCAAAATCCGCATTTTTTCAGTCAAAATTGGCCAAAGAAAAAAATGCATTTCATTACATATTCAACACTACTCATAGTAATGACATTCTCAGAATAATGTAGTTTCATGACTGAAACACAATTGAACTTTTTTTTTACCACTCAGAATAGAGGCAGGTCAGGATAGCATGAGCTACACGCAGTCTTGTGTAATCTTGTCAACAGATGATGTCAGGGTGGCCTCGAAGGTAGAGCACAGCCATTGGTCTTAACATGTGAGAAATGTAGCTACCACTGTCCAAATTACCGGCTATGCAAACCAGAGTTGTTGTTGATGTGTACCCAATTACATTCTCTACCATCACGGTGCGTGCTGAGCCAGTATGACAATGAGGAACGCTATCTGGCAATGTTCATTCCCCACAGAGCTACCTCACACAGATGCATGCATTGTGATACTGTACACAAACTTAAAAGTTGATATAGTGCCACTTATGTGTTTAGTATTATTTTTAGGCACACCACTGTCAGCACATCTCTCTCTTCCGCCAAGCCAAGAAAAGCAACTATGTTCGCTACACTGACAGCCCATGGTGCTTCAGATATCCTGCCACCATCTGTGAGAGTACTTGTCTTTCATCACACAAGACTATTTCCTCACTCAAGTTACATAACATTGCTGTACGATCCTCCATGGCTGAGTGAACATTACGTCTGTCTTCTCAGGCACTAACAGTGTGGAGCTGCTGAGGTCCTGCAACGCGTTAAGTATATCCTGCTGAACCCATCAATTTCATATCTGTATTACAGTCATGGCAATGTCAGTAGCAACATCTTAGTGTAAAAGAATGTTGTCTCGATAGGCCACGATACTGCCACTGATCAATCCTGACACATTCTGGTAGATATTCTTCTTACATGAGACATAACATGATCTACTCACAACCAAGCTAATTTATGGATGAGAAACGCACTGGGTAATCTTTTCTTATATACAGATGTAGAAGGTGCTACATCCACCCGTACTTCGTGTAACTCAGCTGAAATACTAGTCACTTAGTTACCCAGGCACACAGTACACTAAATACCAATTTTACATTTCTTGCATATCATCTTCAATTTAATGGCCAGCAGTGTAGACAGAGACGTTATAAATGTAGACCAAGGGAAAAAATGGCTCAAATGGCTCTGAGCACTATGGGACTCAACTTCTGAGGTCATTAGTCCCCTAGAACTTAGAACTAGTTAAACCTAACTAACCTAAGGACATCACACACATCCATGCCCGAGGCAGGATTTGAACCTGCGACCGTAGTGGTCTCGCGGTTCCAGACTGCAGCGCCTACAACCGCACGGCCACTTCGGCCGGCGACCAAGGAAAGAGAGAGACTGTCAGAGTGTTGCAGGTATGAGAGCAACAGTCACTGGAAATCTGGTGTTTCTGCAAATGAGCTCACATGTTTCTGGCTGGCAGCATAGATATCTGTTAGGGGTGAGTGACTGGTATAATTTGAAGATAGTGGACAGATAACACTGTAAAAATTATGCCTTTCCATTGTGGCATATTTCTACAGCAACCAGTTTCAAAGTATTTCAGAAAAAAGTCCTGGATGTGAAACTGTTTAATATGAATTATATGTTTCAAACTTTTCGGGAATCAACAGTTAATTTGACACAATCTGATAACGCCCCAAAAGGGTGAAATGCTTCATTGATATTAAACAGTTTCACAACCAAGACCGCTTTTGTTCAGAAACAGAAGTGGCTCAAACTGCTGGACAAGTTACTTCCCTTTGACTAGGTGACCTAAGGCCAATCCCCTCAAAGTAATTCCATAATGAGGGAAAAATAGTACTGTCTTACAAAATACTGATAACAATAAAGAATTTTAAAAATAATTTAGTTTCTTGACCAAAACCCAACTGCCCTTCATTGTGTGAGATAGAGAAGTCATCTTTAGATATTCTGGTTTGAATGTTGTCCTGATAGTCATCATTGATGAATGAAGTGACAGTGTCATGTAAACCAGAGCTCTATGGAGACTGGTTATTAAGATATTGGCTACTGTTATGACTGCATCTCAGATTGGATTCCTCTCAATTTATATTGGTCACGGGGCTTGAAGATGGTGTAATGGAACACCAAAACTGCTTGCAGGTGCTTTAATTTTCATGAGTAACAAGGTGTTCAGGCTGCCATTAAAGCATACAGGAAAATAAGAATTCAGAAGCAGTTTGTCTACATGAAATAACACCTCAGCAACCTGGCATCAGCAGAGAAATGGCTGGAGGAATATTCTGGAAGTATACAACTTATCACCAAGGAACAGCGAGCTGTATATCTGCCAAAACAAACAATGAAGAAACAAGGAAATTGGGTTTACATTTTATTCACGATGTTAACTCTTGCTACATGTCAGAGAAAAATTTGAAGAACTAATCTCACAATGAAATTATTGCACTGAAGTTCTGCTAACTAACGCAATGAGAAGTGGAGATAACATCTAAAAACAACAAAAAGTTTTCATCAACAAAATAATGACATTTATTCCAGAGAATTTGGAAAAATATTTAGTAATGTATTGTAACAGACATGACTAACAGCCATTATCAAGGTGAAATCATAGGCGTTAACATTAAAAATTGATAATAACCTGTAAAAATCTATAGGGAGTTCCTACTTTGTATTGGTTACTTCCTTTAAAATATGTCGTTGATGTATTTTCGTGCAACTGCCGGAGTGTTTCTGCATATATGTCTTGCCCCAAGTCATAGCAAATGTGGAATACAAACATTTTGGCAGAATATAACATACCATACTGGAGGGCACACACAAGCTATGACTGGACAGTGATTTATCCTCCTCAAAAATGCGTCTGAACAAATATGGGACCTGTGTCAGACAACACACAGTCTGGAACCTGCCAACTGTTTGCAAATTGCCCAAGTTAGTATGGGACACAGTGCTCAAAAGCATACAACTGAGTTTGAGCGATGAACTGACTTCGAAATTTTATTGTAGTATTAGTGCACAATTTAAGGATAAAATTTCAAATGACCCATAGAAAAACTGGGATGGAATAACAACATTGTGGGAAAGACAGTCTGATACCAACCACATGGATTACGTGTTGGGTGGTAGACAGGTATATTGAAGAAAAAATAAAATGCTAGATATTATTTTCGTCACTGGGCTAGTCAGGTGTACACACACAGACATTGTCATTTTGTGTGTGTGTGTGTGTGTGTGTGTGTGTGTGTGTGTGTGTGTGTGACTTGAAACAGGTTACCTGTCTCTATACAAGTAAATGTTGCACAATGATTATCACAGTTTCTAATATGTGCATTTTATTTTATAGCAACGAAATCTCCTTAACTGTGTGGGAGTGGACAACTTTTTTAAGCCCCTCCACCTCTGAGGAAGAAGTTATACTCTTTCAGCTATAGTTAACTATTCAGCTGCGAACATCTTGATGGTAAGTACACTGCAGAGACGATATTTCATTTATTATTTTTTCTCCTAACAGGTAAATTGTGGTTAAATTCAATAATACAGAAACCATGAATTTCATATAAAAGCTATGCAAACCAGTTTGACAAATAGGTATAACCGCCCACTGGTCAGCATCTGTTGGCTCTGTGAACTCACCTGTGACAGAATCTTTTGCAACACAGAATACTAGTCTGAATTATGTGAGATCCTTCAGGATTTCATAACAAAAACCTCATCACAAACCAAAAATCATGACAGAACAATGGCACAGAGTTCACTACCCGGGGCCTAGTCAATCAGACTGGGTACCAGACCTGATCATAAGATTCTAGTGATAAGGCATATCATGAAGAGAAGAACAGGAGCCTCTCAAAGACCCTCGAGACCAAGAGAATATTTTATACAGGAACAATCAACACAAACACACCACTGAAACTAGATAAACTGAGACAACTCACAAAAAAATGGTGCAAATGGCTCTGAGCACTATGGGACTTAACAGCTGTGGTCATCAGTCCCCTAGAACTTAGAACTACTTAAACCTAACTAACCTAAGGACATCACACACATCCATGCCCGAGGCAGGATTCGAACCTGCGACCGTAGCAGTCGCGCGGTTCCGGACTGCGCGCCTAGAACCGCGAGACCACCGCAGTCGGCAGACAACTGACGAACACTGTGGATAAATTTTGTATCAAAATACTGGCAATACAGGAAACACAATTCTCAGATGAGAGCTGTTTTAATTGGAAAAGATAAAGAATATATGAGGGGAAACAGGCCATAATCATTCCAGGAAGAAATCTGGAACTCTTTGGAACAGGATTTTTAGTGCACAACTCGAAACTGGACTCTGCAACAGATTTCACATCAAAATCAGAAAATATACCCTATACACTATTCAACGTGCAAGCATCACAAATAACTAAAATAAAAGCTCTGCAGATGATAGAAGAATTCTGGGAGGATCTGGAAGAAACCATCAAAAAATCCCCACGAAGCATATACAAATGTTACTAGATTTGAAAGAAAATTCAGACACACAACAGGAAAACACATCACCCAAAAAGGACAAACAAAACTGGGGAGAACCTAATAAACCTCTACAGGAATTTTGTCCTCAAAATCATGTCAACGCAATTCCAGAAGTGTGAAATATTAATACAATTCTTTGACACACTACGTAACTGTGATAAACCAATACAGGTACTACTGTTCAGAAAACCAAAACTTAACCTGAATTCCGAACTCCCACTTGTGAAGAAATTGTGAAGATAATAAAATCATTAAGAAATAACACAGAACCTGGAGAAGATGGGCTGATTTAAAAATTCTGGAAAAAAGAACAAGAAACATTGAGTCCATAATACATAGATTCATCCAAAACATCTGGGGAACAGGAAAAGTACCATATGAATGGAAATCAGCACTAATACATTCCCTTCGCAAGAAAGGAGACAAAGGACATCCTAATAACTATAGAGGAATTTCACTGCTACTTCTCACATATAAAGTTCTACCCAAAGTTGTGTTAAATTTGATAGAGCATCATACATATCCACAGAATATCCACAGATAGGACAATACTGAGGAGGGGTCAGAAGTGAAGATTATGTAGTGAACAAATCTGGTGCTGACAACAATATTAGCAACATGGAAGTCGAGGAGCGCCATGATAATGTTTGTTGACTTCAAGGCTCCATAGATGGAGAAACATGCTTAAACACAATGGAAGAAGTAAAGGGGGATGACAAGACCAAAAAGCTAATCCAGAAAATATTAACAGATACAACATCTGAAGTGAAGTACATGGGAAGAATCTTGAAACAATTCGAAATCAACACAGGAGTGGACACGGAGATGGCCTGTTACCCATTCTATTTAACTTAATATTAGAGAAAAGAATCAAGACAAGGAAAAAAGGAGTCAACAGTGTAAACATGGAGAGACACAAGAATAAAACTCAACATAAAATGTCTGGCATTTGCTGACGATATAGCCAACATGACAAATAACAGAAAAGAAGCCAAAGAAGCTCTAGAGACTTTCACAAAGTCTCAGCCAAAAAAACTACAAATCTCATATGGACCCTTCCAACACCCCTTGGATTAACAAGAAGATCCAGTGAAGTTAGTGGGAACATTGTAGTAGTACAGAGTGGGACAGTGGATGATGTATCCAGTCATTATAATCTAAACTGAAAAACAACAAAGTTTGTAACATGGTACCAGGACCCACACCACGTGACAGACTACTTCACCAGAAAATGTCAAGTTATAGTCACCGACAAGGTCCACAATTACCCATGTTGGGCATTTATGACCATTTAAGGGGTGCACCAGAAGCAATTCCACATGAAATGGGGATGAAAACAAAGAAGCAGCCAGGAAAGAAGATGAAACAAACAAATGGCTGGACAACCAGAGGAGGAGGTTCGGATATCTCATGCATGATATGCATTAAGGCCTAGGAAGTAATCTTAATGCATTACTTTACAAGAGTGCTTTCTTTTTTTGTGTCTAGTATGGTTGGTTGATATTGCTTTACTTAAAAGAGTGTGTTAGTAGTTAGTTATGATTATCTATGGCACGCAGACACATGCTGTTGTGGTTAGCAGGCTTCTGAGAGGAGGGAGGCCAGTGATTGGGGAGGGGTGGGGGGGGGGGGGGGGGGGGTGACAGAGACCTCATGTTGCCGTATTGAGGAGGACCAGACGAGAAGAATGATAGTGTTGCAGTGCTGTAACTCTCTGCTGGAGGTGGAGTGAAGATGCTGCAGGATTATCACCGGGATGTGGGAGTTGTATTGTCCACACATAGTTGGTCGCTCAGCTTAGCGTTTAATGTAAGGGATCTATGGGACAATGTAAGCAGGCTTGAAGAAGTGTTCTCAGGGGTGTAAGAGTTAGCACGTAGTGATGAGATGCTTAGAGAAGTCACCAAGGAGCACAGGAAGTTACTCAGAACATATGCATGTTCGAAACACCAGATGAAAGAAGTGATCAGAGCTGTGCCAGCAGTCGGCACACTGCACATGCATGAAGCCAGAAGGATAAGAAGGGGATGGATGGATGGATGGATGTGGGCAAGAGGGGGGGAGAGGATAGCATACAATACTGAAAAACTTTGTTTGGGATAGCAGACATAAGTGACATGAATAGTTTAAATGAAACTGCAAGAGCTGCAAAAGAGATCGCTGAGGTGAACAGAGCAACACGATGTGTTCAGATAGATAGTAAGCTGTCCTGGAAAGCCCACATTCTGGCTCTTGTTCAAAGACTTAATACCGGCATTTTTACCATTCGAATGGTATCAGAAGTGAGTGATCGTTCGACACGAAAATTAGTCTACTTTGCTTATGTCATATGGTATTATATTTTGGGGTAATTCTTCTCATCCTAAAAGGACATTTTTGACTCAGAAATGGGCATTTCAGGCAGTAAGTGGTGTAAGTTCATGAACCTCTTGTCGACCCCTGTTCACGAGTCTGGGTATTTTGACATTGGCCTCTCAATGTATATATATTCCTAACTGTCATTTCTTGTTAACAATATTAGCTTATTCCCATGAATAAACAGCTTTCACTCAGTTAATACTCGGCAGAAATCAAAGCTGCATTTGGATCGGACTTCCTTAACTCTTGTGCAAAAAGGTGTGCAGAATACTGCTGCATCCATTTTCAATAAGCAACCACTCTAATTCAAAAATCTTAACAGTAAACCAGGTGCTTTCAAATCGAAACTGAAGGGTTTCCTCATGGGTCACTCCTATTCTGTTGAGGAGTTCCTTGAAAAATTAAGCTGATTCTTATTGTATTGTTGATTGCTTTTACTTAAACTTATGGACAGATTTTTTTTTTTTAGTTCATAAACATTTATTTTTATCTGTTCTTATTTTATGTTGTAATTTCATGTACTGACACGTTCCGTAACCTTGGAAGTTTGCTCCTCAATTTGGTCTTATGGAACATGATGTGTAAATACATAAATAAACAACACACAAATGCTCCTGCAGCTTACCAAAGAGGTTATGGAGTACTCTTGGGCCTCAGCTATTATTTTAAATGAAGATTTGGAAACCATACAAGCATGAATACAGGTAATGGATGTGAAGTAATACTGAAAAGATAGTTGCAATCTTTAGGTGACAGCATTTGGGATGCAAGAGTGCAGCCAACAAATTTACAGAAAGCCTTGCCTCAGGCACTTCACACCAGCTGAATCTAGTCTTGTTGCCCCTGACCATTATTTGAGGGCATTGAGGAAGGTTCAGGTAGAGTTAGTGCTGGAACTGCAGCCAGTAGTAGAGGTGAGTAGCCAGAACTCGCTATTTTACTACTGTAGCACAGCTGTGGTCATGACGACAGATAATGCTTTACTGTGTCAGCAAGCAAGCTTTCAGTATTTAAATGTTATGCAGTGTACACCTGTCTGGTGAAATTGGCAGTACTGGGGAAGTGAAGAGGGGGTGTTGCTAGTAGCAAAAGATGGGGATCAACATTTGGTGATGACCAATAGTGAGATTCAGTAGTGATAGAGTGGGTTGTTGTTGTTGTTGTGGTCTTCAGTCCTGAGACTGGTTTGATGCAGCTCTCCATGCTACTCTATCCTGTGGAAGGTTCTTCATCTCCCAGTACCTACTGCAACCTACATCCTTCTGAATCTGTTTAGTGTATTCATCTCTTGGTCTCCCTCTACGATTTTTACCCTCCACGCTCCCCTCCAATACTAAATTGGTGATCCCTTGATGCCTGAGAACATGTCCTACCAATTGATGCCTCCTTCTAGTCAAGTTGTGCCACAAACTTCTCTTCTCCCCAGTCCTATTCAATACCTCCTCATTAGTTACGTGATCTACCCACCTTATCTTCAGCATTCTTCTGTAGCACCACATTTCGAAAGCTTCTATTCTCTTCTTGTCCAAACTGGTTATCGTCCATGTTTCACTTCCATACATGGCTACACTCCATACAAATACTTTCAGAAACGACTTCCTGACACTTAAATCTATACTCGATGTTAACAAATTTCTCTTCTTCAGAAACGATTTCCTTGCCATTGCCAGTCTACATTTTATATCCTCTCTACTTCGAGCACCATCAGTTATTTTACTCCCTAAATAGCAAAACTCCTTTACTACTTTAAGTGTCTCATTTCCTAATCTAATCCCCTCAGCATCACCCGATTTAATTTGACTACATTCCATTATCCTCGTTTTGCTTTTGTTGATGTTCATCTTATATCCTCCTTTCAAGACACTGTCCATTCCGTTCAACTGCTCTTCCAAGTCCTTTGCCGTCTCTGACAGAATTACAATGTCATCGGCGAACCTCAAAGTTTTTATTTCTTCTCCATGGATTTTAATACCTACTCCGAATTTTTCTTTTGTTTCCTTTACTGCTTGCTTAATATACAGATTGAATAACATCGGGGAGAGGCTACAACCCTGTCTCACTCCTTTCCCAACTACTGCTTCCCTTTCATGCCCCTCGACCCTTATAACTGCCATCTGGTTTCTGTACAAATTGTAAATAGCCTTTCGCTCCCTGTATTTTACCCCTGCCACCTTCAGAATTTGAAAGAGAGTATTCCAATTAACGTTGTCAAAAGCTTTCTCTAAGTCTACAAATGCTAGAAACATAGGTTTGCCTTTTCTTAATCTTTCTTCTAAGATAAGTCGTAAGGTTAGTATTGCCTCACGTGTTCCAACATTTCTACGGAATCCAAACTGATCTTCCCCGAGGTCCACTTCTACCCGTTTTTCCATTCGTCTGTAAAGAATTCGTGTTAGTATTTTGCAGCTGTGGCTTATTAAACTGATAGTTCGGTAATTTTCACATCTGTCAACACCTGCTTTCTTTGGGATTGGAATTATTATATTCTTCTTGAAGTCTGAGGGTATTTCGCCTGTCTCATACATCTTGCTCACCAGATGGTAGAGTTTTGTCATGACTGGCTCTCCCAAGGCCATCAGTAGTTCTAATGGAATGTTGTCTACTCCCGGGGCCTTGTTTCGACTCAGGTCTTTCAGTGCTCTGTCAAACTCTTCACACAGTATCTTATCTCCCATTTCATCTTCATCTACATCCTCGTCCATTTCCATAATATTGTCCTCAAGTACATCGCCCTTGTATAAACCCTCTATATACTCCTTCCACCTTTCTGCCTTCCCTTCTTTGCTTAGAACTGGGTTGCCATCTGAGCTCTTGATATTCATACAAGTGGTTCTCTTTTCTCCAAAGGTCTCTTTAATTTTCCTATAGGCAGTATCTATCTTACCCCTAGTGAGATAAGCCTCTACATCCTTACATTTGTCCTCTAGCCATCCCTGCTTAGCCATTTTGCACTTCCTGGCGATCTCATTTTTGAGACGTTTGTATTCCTTTTTGCCTGCTTCATTTACTGCATTTTTATATTTTCTCCTTTCATCAATTAAATTCAATATTTCTTCTGTTACCCAAGGATTTCTATTAGCCCTCGTCTTTTTACCTACTTGATCCTCTGCTGCCTTCACTACTTCATCCCTCAGAGCTACCCATTCTTCTTCCACTGTATTTCTTTCCCCCATTCCTGTCAATTGTTCCCTTATGCTCTCCCTGAAACTCTGTACAACCTCTAGTTCTTTCAGTTTATCCAGGTCCCATCTCCTTAAATTCCCGCCTTTTTGCAGTTTCTTCAGTTTCAATCAGCAGTTCATAACCAATAGATTGTGGTCAGAATCCACATCTGCCCCTGGAAATGTCTTACAATTTAAAACCTGGTTCCTAAATCTCTGTCTTACCATTATGTAATCTATCGGATACCTTTTAGTATCTCCAGGATTCTTCCAGGTATACAACCTTCTTTCATGATTCTTGAACCAAGTGTTAGCTATGATTAAGTTATGTTCTTTGCAAAATTCTACAAGGCGGCTTCCTCTTTCATTTCTTCCCCCCAATCCATATTCACCTACTATAGAGTGGGATGGTTACCATATGCCTGGCACACGAAATCACCACGGGTGAGAGAGCATATGTCATGCATTTATCCAAAGATAGAGCGGAGGGACGTCCGTGTTGGAAAGAGCTGAAACTGTATTTTCAGAGATCAGGTTTACACTGGATATACTCAGTATAAGACAATTTGTAGCAGTAGCCAGTTGCTACGAACAAGGGAGGCTCATGGGAGCAAAATGCTTAGAGTTACAGGGTAGTGGATTGTTGATAAATGGGAGTATGTCAGTTTGTAGCCATGAAGGAAGGGCAATACACAGCAGAACAATTGCTGCAGCATATACATCAGTATTGAAATGGCAGACATCAAATATCCATGACCTTAAAGTGACGCAATTCTAGCACTATAATGAGGCGTACAAAGGTCTGATCCAGAGGCATTTTGAATTACCATAGACTGGATTCTCTGAGCAGGAGACGGAGGGTGGTTTGTTAAGTTCACATAAAATCTTACAATTGTCTAATAAATAGCAACAACTGGACTAGGAATGACTGTATTTGTCTGCAGAATAATGAGTGGAGTTGCCTTAATGGAAGATTGGTCAAAGTAAGACATGAGGGGCCAGGTCTTCTCCATACGGGAGGACAATGTAGTGCTGCTACCCAGTCTCTGGATAAAAAATTTTAATGCTTTTCCCAAAGTAAGGAGAAGTAATCTGGAAGCTGCCACAGAGTATTGTGTTAACAGCCGTGGGACAGTAGCCACCAATGTGGTGACATGTGACTCACAGTAACAGATGTGCCACTGGAATGCGAAGCTAGGATACCAAGCTCAGTGCAAAACAGCACTACACAGCAGTAACCACGTAACAAGTGGAGCAGTTTCACCACACAAGGGCAAGGCTCTTGTTGCGGCAATGTGACAGTGTGCTGGGATTAAGTGAAACAAATGAGCACTGGGTGCATATAAGTAAATCTAAATTTTAAGGCAGGGATCAGTTCACATCACTGAAAACCAGCACCACCATCACGATGCCAGAGCAACACTGGACAGTGAGACAACTCAGCACTGCCAGCAGCAGGGTGCCTGCTGTCTGCACTATATCCTTCATAGGACGTGGTGCCACAGCTCTACCAAATACCTGTCTGTGCCTGCTACCACTAACATTGAGTTCTTAGTGGTACTTGGCACCACAGTACCAGCCAATGTCCAGCTCTCCTGTCTGAAGGCCTGGGTTGAACACCCGCACACCAGACTCCACATACGCCACCACAGTTGCATGCGGAGCCATTTCCTGAATGGAACTCCACCTTGGCAAAACACACAGCTGTGGCCTGCAAAGGCTGCCAGTCCCAGCAGTGAATGGCAGAAGCTGCCGTCGAGGCATCAGTGCCGACCAGGGCCAATGAGGAGAGGCGTGGTTGCTTCACTGTGCCATGCATCGATAAAAGTAATGTGTAACAGTTAGCAGTGTTTGCTCTGGGCCCCACACCCTGTCTCTTCCATTCAATCATTCCCCATCATGCACAGCATGCTTCAGTACAAAGAGAAGTAATAGCCAAGTCAGTGGACTGACTTCGCAGTTCCATGAATATTAACACGTTTTGATCTGTGGCACATCCCAGCCCCTCCATCACAATGTTTTCCCTTGCGAGGTGCCATTTCTGAATATGCCAGTAGAGAAGCTGTGATTAGACACTGAGGTGATGGAAATCAGGGGATACCTCCTAATACTGTGTAAGACCACCTTTTGCCCAGTGTAATGCATGAACTTGACGTGGCATAGACTTAGCAAGTTGTTGGAAGTTCCCAGTGGATATATTACGCCTCATGTTGGGTGATCTGGGTGGCAAAATCATTCGCTCCGACTGTCCAGAATGTTTTTAAAACCAGTCACTAAGAATCGTGTCCCAGTGACATGGCACACTGCCGTCCACACAAATACTATCGTCGTTTGGGAACATGAGGTCTGTGAATGGCGGCAAACGGTCTCCTGGATAGCTAAACATAACCATTCCCAGTCCTTGGTCAGTTCAGTTGGACAAGAGGACCCAGTCCATTCCATCTAAACACAGCACCACATCACTATGGAGGCACCATCAGCTTGCATTGTGCCTTGTTGACAAGCTGGGTCCATGGCTTTCTTGGCTCTGCACCACACTCAAACCCTACCATGAACTCTTACCAACTGAAATTGGGACTCAACTGACCAGGCCACTGTTTTCCAGTCATCTAGGGTCCAACTGATATGGCCACTAGTCCAAAACTGCACTGCAGGCAATGTCGTGCTGTTGGCAAAGGCACTCGCTTGGCCTTCTTCTACCATAGCCCATTAACGCCAAATTTCACAGTGGTGTCCTAGTGGATATGTTCATTTTAAGTCTCTCATTGATTTCTGCAGTTATTTCACGCAGTGTTGCTTGTCTGTTAACACTGGCAACTTTACAAAAACACTACTGCTCTCGGTTGTTAAGTAAAGGCCGCCAGCCACTGCGTTGTCCTTGATGAGAGGTAATGCCTGAAATATGATATCCTTCACACACTCTGGACACTGTGGCTCTCAGAATATTGAATTTCCTAATGATTTCCAAAATGGAATGTCGCATGCATCTAGCTCCAACTACTATTCCGTGATCAAAGTATGTTAATTCCCATCATGCGGCCATAGTCACATCGAAAACATTTTCACATAAATCATCTGGGTGTAAATGACAGCTCCACCGTGCACTGCCCTTTTATACCTAGTGTATGAGATACCACCACCGTCTGTATATGTACATAGCACTAATCCATGACTTTTGTCACCTCAGTGTAATACCTTAAGATATAAAATGAGACAATGGGAACAAAGGTTTGGGTGTAGTCTTGGCGATCCAGGGTCTATGAATTGATCAAGGTGACTGCTTGCAACAAGTTGACATTGATTCAAATCCTGCTCCACCGCAAGTTTTCAACTGAAATGAGAAAGAAACTTTGGAAAAATTTCCACTGACGACACCATGTAAACTCAGCAAAACAACAAATTGTATGAAAATAAGGCTTTCATTATTATATATGTAATAAAGAAAATGTTATTTATCTCTGTGGCAAATTGAAAATATTTTTCCGGTGATGATGTACTGAGGCAAATACGTGTATCACATGGTGTATAGCTGCCCCACATTACTTTTCATACAGTCTGCATGTCCGTAATTGTGAAAATTTGAAGGTGGCAACACCCAAGCTGAGTACTGAGCTATCCTGAAAGCAGACTGCTTTCTATCGTCATTCTCCATGTGCACAAAGTCTCAGTGTGGTACTTGAAAATAAGGAGTTTGTCATCAGCTCTTGGAGATTCCAAAATAACAAACAAACAAAAAATGTTGATGATAACCTTATTCTTTCCATCCAGGGTAAGCTGCAGAAAAACCTGGAAACCCCAGGCCTCACAAGGCATCCAACTGCTTCCATACAATTACAACACCCATCCATGCACCCCATTTTCTACCTACTTCCAAAACACACACACACACACACACACACACACACACATACACACACACACCTGAGCCATCCCATGGCAGCCAGCTTTAAAGACCCATTGACAGTCCTGGTTGATCAGCACCTCCAAGCAATTGCACTGAGCCTCTCACCTTACATAAAAACATCAATCACTTCCGTAAACTCCTTAAATACGTACTCACCTTTCTCTCGCATGGTATCTACATTTACACCTGCACTTCACAAATCACTGTGAAGAGTATGGCAGAGGGTACACTCCATTGTCCCAGTTATATGGGTTTGTTTCAATTCCATTCACTTACGGAGCATGTATGCTGTAATGAATTTACTCTTGTCCTCACGATCCCTATGGAAGAGATAAATAAGGGTTGCAGGATATTCCTAAAGTCTTCGTTTAAAGCTGGTTCTTGAGACTTTGTAAGCAGGCTTTCTCAGGATAGTTTAATTCTATCCTAACGAGTCTGACAGTTCAGTTTTTTCAGTATCTCTGTAACACTCTCCCAAAGCACAAACAAATCTGTGACAATTTGTGCTAGCCTTCTCTGTATACTTTCAATTTTGCTTGTTAGTCCTATTTGGTACACATCCCACTCACTTGAGAAACATTCCGGAATGGTTTGCGTAAGTGATTTGTGAGAAATATCCTTTGTAGACTGCATGTCCTCGGTATTCTACTGATTACATGAAGTCTAACAACTGGTTTACCCATGATTGAGGCCATATGATCTTTCATTTGCTCCTGTCATGTGCTGAAAGTTTCTATATTTCCTCACCGAGATATGACACTACAGTTTTCTTTTAATCTTTCTGCTTGCTTTAGTTGCTCTTTGCACTTTAGTAATCATTGTTGCCATAACTGCCTCATGGTCACTGACACCACTTTTGATGTGGACATCCTCAAAGAGGTCAAGTCTATTTGTTGCCATTAGATCTAATGTATTTCCATCATTAGCTGGGTTTCAAACGAACTATTCTAAGTAGTTTTCAGAGAAGGCACCTAATGATGTTTCACAGGCTATCTTATCACACCCACTACTAACAAAACTTTTATTTTCATAATTGATTGTTAGAAGAGTAAAGTATGATTTGGAAACTTATGTAGAAGTGAACTGAGGTTTTCCCTAATGCTTTCAGTTACATCACGAGGTGAGTACGGTGGGCGATGAAGGATGGAATTACCATTTATGCTCACCTCCAATACTAAGTCTTGCCCAAACAGTCTCGCAAGCAGCTTCAGTTTCTATCTCGGTGGATCTGAGTTTCTTGTCTACTTTGACAAATATACCACTCCATTTCCCTTTAACCTATCCTTTCAATGTGTGCTTAAATTTTCCTCAATAATCTCATTACTTTTTACTTGTGGTTTTAACCAGTTTTCTGTACATAGTATTATGTGAGCAGTGATTTTCAGATGTGTTTCAAACTCTGGCACTTGGCTGAAAATGCTTCTGTGGTGAAACTACTAGGACATTAATACTCTCATCTGTGGAGGGTATTCCTTGGAATCTCACAATAATACTTCTCGGTCTCCTACAGCTGTCGTTATCTGGACTGGAGAGACAGACACCTAATCTAAAAAGACCTGTGTGCACTCCATATACAGTCAACTAGCATACCTCACCCATTTTCAGGAACTTTATAGTTCTCAACCCTGTAGTGCAAATCCAGGAAGTTGCAACCTGGCTTGTAACAGAACCTTTGAAGTCTCTGTTCAGTCTTTCCACTCTACTCTACACCAAGTGGTCTACAATCAGTTCTAGGGACAATGCTGCAAATTACAAATTTGTTGAAACTCCTTGCACAACGCTGGTCTTCTCTACATTCTCTGCCAACCACTGGAATTATCCACGTCTATATGACAGACATTTGTTCCAACGTGCCCTAATATCTGCAATTGGTCGCAGCCTGTTTCCTCAACATCTGCCAGAATAGCCTCTTCAACTTGTTGAATGAAGCCCCCAGGCATAACTCTGAATGCATCTGGTGTTCGTTCCTGTCTCTTGCTGCCATTTTCCTAAGGTGTACCACTATTCGTCACACATTTGAACTGTTAACAGTAAATAGACCCCTACCTTTTTGTGTTTGCATTCTCTGTACATAGAATTCAGCAGCTTTCCAACAGGTAGAATGGGTACCACTGGCTCACTTTCACTTTCAGTGAAAGACAACAAGTCAGACTTGTTGGTTAAGGGGAACTGTATAAGGCCCAAAGTTGTTCCGATTGCTGTCTTCCCTGTACAGCCAAGACGGATCCATAGGAAATGAGAGTAATTGAGGTAGTGTTGCTATTTGTGGTTCACAAATCTGGGGAGCTCTCCAACACACCAATTAACAGCAGCTCCAATTGTCTGAATGTTGTCACGGTGATTTACAATCAGTTATGAACATCAATAAATTCATCCCATGTCTGAGACCCGCATTCCCAGTGGGGTTGCATGGCACTGGTGCAGTGCTTTAGGCCAGTAAACAAGTAACTTGAAACTATGCATGCTGAACTTTCTATCTGCCAAGCTAAAATATTACTAATTGCATTTAAGGACTGAAATAATGAGTGATCAAAACGAGATTTCTATTAAGGCAACAAGAAAACCTACGGTAAAAATTACTAGTTTCCTAAAAACTTGAAAATAGCATTAATTTATGGTAAATATACATAAAATACACTCTCTTGAAAGGGAAAACAAGTTTGATTGTGTGTTTAAAAAATCCACTCACCAAGCGGTGGCAGAACACACACATAAAAGCCATTTGCAATTGGCAAGCTTTAAGAGCACATGGCTCCTCCTTCAGGCAGAAGGATTGAAGGGGAAGGAATAAGGGTGAAGCAAAAGGACTGGAGAGGTCTAGGAAAAGGGGTGGATTTCCAGAGAGAGACCCAGAACCACGGGTCAGGGGAGACTTACCATATGGGATGAGACAGAATTCTCCAATTAAATAATTTTATCAGTTGTCAATAATTGATTGTTTTCATTGCAATATGATAGTTGTAACATGTTCTACAATAATTAGATCATAAATACTGATTTACTACAAAAACTTACGCACACAACATACCTACCAAATATGAGGGTTGGAACTTTAATAGAGGCAACTATTTACTTACAGCTTGTACAAAATAGATACGTGTTTCAAAGTTTAACTGACCTTCAAAGTAGTCACCAGCAATGTGTTTAACCCATTGCCAGCGATGTAGAAGTTGTAGGATACTCTTAGCTGTGCCAGTTGTGTTGACAGTTTGAATGGCGCGGTCTATTGCCCGACGAATTTGTAGGAGTTCTGAAGCGAATGCTGTGAAGTGTTTCCTTCAGTTTAGAAATCGAGCTGAACTCACGACTGCTTAAGTCAGAGGAGTGCAGTAGATGGTATATCACTTAGCAGCCCCATCACTCCAACAAATCAGTAACAGCTAGCACTGCACGTGCTTGAGCGTTCTCCTGCAAAATGATGGTCAGGTCCTACAGAAAGTGTCACCACTTCTGTCTCTAAGCTGGTTGTAGGTTATGTTCCAAAAATGAACAGCATATTTGTTTATTCATGTTGATATGCACTGGAATTTGGGGTGAAGTATTCTTTGACAGTGACTGTAAATCACAAATGCTGATTTGCTGTGAAATAAATTATCCACAACACTAATAAATTACAAAAATATACTTTTGTAAGCCTCTAAAATTTTTAAAAAATACACCTGTTTCACAGATAATTCGACAAAAAAACTAGGGATTGATTCTTTCTGAATGAGGATACTACTGTTGTCAAAAATTTCTAAGAGAGCATAATTTACGTATAGATCTACAACTGCCAATAGATAATAGTACAAGTTTATCATGACACACGCAAATGTTCGACATTTCACAGTACACAATATTCACACGATCAATGAAAGATTATGCAAAAGCGATGTGAACAGTTAAATGTTAGAATCTATAATTTTGAATTGACATACAATTCTGGCACATGCGGTCTCTCGCAGAGGAAAATCCCAGAGTCAGCTAACATAAGTAAATAATACGTAAATTCTCATTGTTATCATCCATGTCGCCTTGCTTTACACAAGCATCCCACATACGAATGATCTGTCATCCCTAGAAAACTCTGAAAGGTTCATAAAAACTCATTTATTGTCGCCCTTGCCACTTTTATCCCTACTCATTGAGGCTTCAGTTTTGAGGGTGAGATATAGAAACAAATCAGAAGGAATTGCTAGGGGAAGCAAGATAACCCCATCCTATGCCAACCTATTCATGGCACACATGGATATAGTGCTCCTCAATACCCAGAAGTTAGCTGTCCGATCTGTTACAGATTTAGTGATGATTTTTTGTATTCTGGAATTCTAATGAAGAAGAACTACTTTTCTTCCTGCAACAATGTAACTTATTTTCCCAACTTAAATTCACATGGTCCTTTTCCAAATCCAAAGCCACCTCCCTAGACATTAATTTATACCTTGCTGAAGCCCACATCTAATCCTTTGTTCACACAAAAGCAAAAATAAGCAAGAACACCTAAACACTGCCAGCTGCCAGCAATTCCACATCAAATGCTCTCTTTCCTACAGCCTAATCATCCATGGCAAACTTATCTGCTCTACCACTGAATATTTCAACACCTACAATGAACCCCCATCCCCAGGCTTTCCTCTCCCCCAACTACTCCACAGATCTTATTCACAAATATATCTCCTGGGCAGTATCCCCTTCTGACCAATGCAGTTCTCACATCCAGAAAACTAAGAAGCAACACCTTACCACCCTGGACTCAAGTGCCTCAGTACACTACTCTGACAAGGAAACATGCCCTCCAACATACCTTCCCATCATTATCTTTGTTAATACATCCTCCCCCCCCCCCCCCCCCCCCCAAATCCCAAAAAATCTTTTTCACTATATATTTTCCTTTCCTCCTCTCTTTCCACTTTTCTGTATCTATTGTAATTGCACTAATTATTTCTTTTCACCCAAATCCATCTTTATTTCTCACTCTACCCTTATTATCTTAGGAATGAAGATGGCACAGTGCTTACCTATTTGTCATCTCTGATGCTTACTCCTTCATGTTTGTCTACCTTCGTTCTCTCTGTAGATTGGTTCCTCTCATCCTGGGATCTGAGTGATCTACTTTTCCTTTTTAGCTTTCCCTACTCTGTCTTTCTCTCCTCTTGGAGACAGTATGTTATCATAGGTTGAGGCTGGGATAATTACGAGAGTGGAAGATGTGTCGAAGAATAACTCCCATCTGCACAGTTCAGAGAAGCTGGTGGTGGGTGGGAGGATCCATGTGGCTTGGGTGGTGAAGCAGCCATGAAATCAAAGGTGTCATGTTCACCCGCATTTTGCACCACGGGATGGTCTACTTTGCTCTTGGCCACAGTTTGGCGGTGGCCGTTCCTTCTGGTAGACAGCTTGTTGGTAGTCGTATCAATATAAAAAGTTGTGCAATGATTGCAGCAAAGCTGGTTAAATTACATGGCTGCTTTCACAGATGGGGTAGGATACAGCTGTGACAGGACTGGAAGTCATCCTAGTTACACTCCATGAGCTACACACACACACACACACACACACACACACACACACACACACACACACACACACGGTCTACGAACTTTTGGGTAGCACCTTGTATGTATTCCTGAATTTCATTTCTTTGCTTATATGTTTGTACCACAGATCTGATGATAGGGGATATCCTGAAATGCGTATTCAAGAGATGTTAACAAATATTACACAGGTGAGAAAGGTGAGTACAATTTAAAAAAAAAACACAAAATGTTAAACAAAAGAGACAAAAATCAACAAAACTTTTAAAACGAAGGAAGGGAACAAGGCAAGGAACACCAAAACAAAAATATGAACTCAACAACAGTAAAAATGAACAAATACTGAATGACAAAATTACAGATGCTGCAAGTAAACAAGCTGATGACCAGAAAGAGGAAGAAAGTGTATGTAAAATAAACTACAGATGAAACAACATGGCTTAATAAATCTTCTGTATTTATTAGTTTGTAAATACCATTTATTCATATTTCTTTGCCTTACTGTGGTATGCAGTCAATGAAGTTATGTATACAGAAATGTATAGCATGATTTCTCCTTGAACAAAATGTGATATCTCCAGGAAACCATACCTTATGTCTGACAGTAAGATTTTACAAAGTACAATGTGAGTGAAAAATATAAAAATATAAATTTCAGCTCCCTGAGTTTGAGAAAACCTTAAACAGTGCAGTTTAAACTTGCAAACAATCAATCACTAACTTCTTTTCTCATAATTCAGTAGCACCATATTTGTCACTATAAAAGCATAATGAAGCTTCAGTTTCCAAGTGATACTTCTAGTTTTGCCTAAACTGATTCTCCTTTCTAGAACTACTGTATCAGAACACACAAGAACAGAGGAACAAGGTTTTCTGACTTTTCTATATGGTTTTCTGGAGATAGTAATAAATTCCAATGTAACATTACAAAAAGGTACTAGTTTTTCCAATTGTGTCATCCTGCACTAAATGCAGTACTATCTTTTTTTTTACCCCTAAATTATATCTACTAGCATGTATGAGTTTAAAAGACAATATTAAAATAATGTACAGATCAGGTATACGAAGGCAATGATTCTTTTCATCCAGGCAGTGTCAGAGGTGAAAACTACTCATGAAATGCTCAGCAATCTGACATACATTACATTCACACCCAGTAAAAAAATGAACACAACAGCCCTATTTACAACTCAACAATAAATTATGTAGACATTTCCTACATCACTGGATACACAGTGAATCTCACTGTAATGATGGTACCAAGTAGTTGCTTTTCTTTACCCCATCAAAACTGAACAACATTATTAACATACCATTTGCACTAATGAAAACCACATTGTATGAGTTCACTAGAAACAAATATTGTGGTAAAAACTGCTCACATGCTATAAACATAGGTAAAATGTGATCTGAGTATTTAATAAGCTTTCATTATGAGTGCAAACTGTTACTTTGGAGTCAATTATTGTCCAAATGGACCAACTGACGTCTTGGTCAGAAAGTCAGCATTGTCGGATTTACATTAACTATAAAATTCTGCAAAGTAACTAGAAGAACACAAATAAAACGCTCATTATTCCCCACAAATTCTCCATGTGTTCTACGGAAATATCTTATCATAATCAGCTAAGACCGTGGAGTTATTTTCCACCGATTCTGTCACAGCTGATGATAATATCTGTGTGACATTACAGTGCTTTGAGTCTCTTTTTCATCATGGTGAGTACATTCCAGTAACCATTACATATTTTTCTTAAATTATCTTCTACTTTCGTCATCACATAAACAGCAGCAAAAGTAGTCACAAAAATATTGTCACCTTTCATTCAAATTTCTTTTGAACTTCTTTTCTAATGGACATAATTAACACCAGCAGGAGGCTATGGAGGCATTTTCTGCACTTGCACTGTGAAATAATGAAAAAAGAGCACTGCAGATGTGGACACTGCTATAACTTGTCAAATGCACAAGATTAACTTCTGTTACATCCAAGATTACTGTTGCCTTTATCAGATAATAACTAACTATACCATATGCCCAGCATTAAATAAAAAATTATCACTTGACACTGATAACTGTAATGTCACAATACAAAATTAAAATAGGTATTTAACTTACAGTTATCTGTGAAAAACAGACCGGAACAGTAATTCCAATACACCAAGGTGAAGTTCTCTGTTTATGTTCAAGTTCACATAATGTCACCTCCGGATAATATCCCGAGTCATATTTTAATTAAAACACACAAAAATGGAATATCCCACAATACATACAACTTTCCATCTGACAAGCATCTACCGCAAACGTAATATTTCTCTTGTAGCAAGTTTACACAGTAAGTGAAAGTCAACATCCAAATGTGCACGCCAGAACTTGCAGCGTCCCCAGATGTTTGCAGGAAAGCATGGACTTGCAATTCCATGGAAGATTCGAGCTACAGAGCGGCCTGTGAATGTGGTGTCTTTGTAGCTACATACAAGATAGCGAGCATCAGCACAGATTTGATCTTCAATTACTGGTATCTCCTAAAAATAAATAATATGAAGTAACAATTATTTTACACATTACATTTGCAATAATTTTGGTGGCAGAATGTTATAATTATCTGCTAAATGAAAACATTGTATTCATTCACCAGTATGCCTCCAGATTAGTAAAAATAAGCATGCTTGCTAAAATTTGTCATATACATGCCTCAGATGTAACTCCACTGCTGGGGACTTGCAATTCTTCTGTAAAGTAATGCCTTATAATTTCCTTCAATTTATTACTATTTTCAAGGTCTGTATCATCTGACATATGACTGTAACTTGGGTATGCCACACTGAAAACAAAATACACATAACCATTAAAATATTAGATTAATAATGAGTAGCAGTGCACAGCCAGACTTAAAAAGTCAAAAAACTGCATTAAGCTTTGAAGTCATTAGTCTTCTTGTATTAGCGCACGCACGCGCGCGCGCGCCCACACACACACACACACACACACACACACACACACACACACACACACACAGAGAGAGAGAGAGAGAGAGAGAGAGAGAGAGAGAGAGAGAGAGAGAGAACATTGCTGTCACAAAATTATTTATTTTTTCTGCTATTTTACCTGCTAAGAGCATCAAAAATTGCTTCTAGCTGCTTGAGTGCTGTCTTCTCCTGTCTACCAACTCTTTCATGCAGTGAGTCTAATGCATCATCAAGTTCTGTTGCACTCAGATTACCAGGAGCAATGACATGGAAACCCAATTCACTGAATTCCACATTCATACCAGTCCGCCTCCATTTTTCATTAACTACAAAGAAAAGAAGATGAATTACTTAAAATCAACCACACTGTACTATCACAAGAAAATAAAACGTTAAAACATCTATGAGATGAATCAAACCTGAAAAATTTCATATTCAATCTTGTTTGATTAATCACTTACATAGTTTAAAGGTGATGGTGCCTTTTCAGAGCCAAAACATCAATAGCAAAATTATTTAATAAAATAGGTTACAGATGAATTTAAGAAATATGGTTCAAGAGGAAAAACGTTTTTGTCATTATGAATAGACTGTTGAAAATGATTTTGTCAAGAGAAACATAACAATTGATAAAACGAAACAATATGAGATGTCAATGTCTTTTAATTGTGCCTGTCTGCAACTTGATGTGTCTTCTTTACGGTACATAGCAACCTGTCTTTTCCTACATTGTTGACATTCCTACCTGGAGTTTCCATTGTTTAATATGAGAAGAAAGAGGTTCTCTTAACCAGTACTGGAAAAAATGTAGGAAAATGTTTATTTTGGAGTGACAAGATATGCTATCCTGATGAAACTTTAGTTCTCTAACTGGTTGTGTACTTTAACTAACATCTCTGGCATATTTTTGCTATTTTTTAAACAACACTAAACCAACTGAGACATCCTAACATGTTTCATAGCACACATTAAAACCTTCAATTTGAAACTGCTACTCTTGTGCTTTATGTTGGTGACTCAGAAGCACAAGGAAAAAAGGAATAAATAATCCACTATGGTTCAAACAGAACAATGATGTATATAATTAAAATACTGGAAGGATAAATTACATTCATTACTCCACATTAATGTTATCATTTAACCACTGATATAAAATGTCAGACCTGCAGCCAAGTAAAATCTGAAAACAAACTGATAAAGTTTCTACTTGGCAGCTCTTATTCTGTAGAATAATTTCTATTATACAGGGTTATTACAAATGACTGAAGCGATTTCACAGCTCTACAATAACTTTATTATTTGAGATATTTTCACAATGCTTTGCACACACATACAAAAACTCAAAAAAGGTTTTTTTAGGCATTCACAAATGTTCGATATGTGCCCCTTTAGTGATTTGGCAGACATCAAGCCGATAATCAAGTTCCTCCCACACTCGGCGCAGCATGTCCCCATCAATGAGTTCGAAAGCATCGTTGATGCGAGCTAGCAGTTCTGGCATGTTTCTTGGTAGAGGAGGTTTAAACACTGAATCTTTCACATAACCCCACAGAAATAAATCGCATGGGGTTAAGTCGGGAGAGCGTGGAGGCCATGACATGAATTGTTGATCATGATCTCCACCACGACCGATCCATCGGTTTTCCAATCTCCTGTTTAAGAAATGCTTCTGCTTTAGCCTTTTCCGTAAGATTTTCCAAACCGTCGGCTGTGGTACATTTAGCTCCCTGCTTGCTTTATTCGTCGACTTCCGCGGGCTACGCATGAAACTTGCCCACACGCGTTCAACCGTTTCTTCGCTCACTGCAGGCCGACCCGTTGATTTCCCCTTACAGAGGCATCCAGAAGCTTTAAACTGCGCATACCATCCGCGAATGGAGTTAGCAGTTGGTGGATCTTCGTTGAACTTCATCCTGAAGTGTCGTTGCACTGTTATGACTGACTGATGTGAGTGCATTTCAAGCACGACATACGCTTTCTCGGCTCCTGTCGCCATTTTGTCTCACCGCGCTCTCGAGCGCTCTGGTGGCAGAAACCTGAAGTGCGGCTTCAGCCAAACAAAACTTTATGAGATTTTCTACGTATCTGTAGTGTGTTGTGACCATATGTCAATGAATGGAGCTACAGTGAATTTATGAAAGCGCTTCAATCATTTGTAATAACCCTGTAGTAATGTAAAAAAGGTAGTGAGTAGGAATTACTAACTCACATCTGTATGTATCTTTCAAAAAACTTAGAAATATTCAGTGTATAATCATACTTCAAATTTATTTGTGATGTGAATGTAAAATGACTTGTTCCACATCATTATCGCTCAAATGATCCATGGAATATGAAACTAACTAACTACCTAACTAACTATAACCAACCGATAATTACTGACCCAGTTTTCTGTTATGATAATTAAAAGCAGTTGATATATTAACATTTCTGTGTGGGTGCAAGTGGTGGCATTCCATCATCAGACAATGTTAAACTTCTGTTTCTTCCTGTAGGTATGTTTCGAACATCTCGTGTAAGGAGTGACAATGGTAATCTACTATACAGGGTGTTACAAAAAGGTACTGCTATACTTTCAGGAAACATTCCTCACACACAAATAAAGAAAAGATGTTATGTGGACATGTGTCCGGAAACGCTTAATTTCAATCTTAGAGCTCATTTTAGTTTCGTCAGTATGTACTGTACTTTCTTGATTCACCGCCAGCTGGCCCAATTGAAGGAAGGTAATGTTGACTTTGGTGCTTGTGTTGACGTGCGACTCATTGCTCTACAGTACTAGCATCAAGCACATCAGTACGTAGCATCAACAGGTTAGTGTTCATCACGAATGTGGTTTTGCAGTCAGTGCAATGTTTACAAATGCGGAGTTGGCAGACGCCCATTTCATGTATGGATTAGCACGGGGCAATAGCCGTGGCGCGGTACGTTAGTATTGAGACAGATTTCCAGAACGAAGGTGTCCTGACAGGAAGACGTTCGAAGCAATCTTAGGGAGCACGGAACATTCCACTCGCGACTGAGGAAGACCGTTAGAGAAGTTGCTGCTGTACAAGGTAACATTGACCACGTCACTGTATGGAGAGTGCTACGGGAGAACCAGTTGTTTCCATACCATGTACAGCGTGTGCAGGCACTATCAGCAGCTGATAGGCCTCCACGGGTACACTTCTGCGAATGGTTCATCCAACAATGTGTCAATCCTCATTTCAGTGCAAATGTTCTCTTTACAGATGGGGCTTCATTCCAACGTGATCAAATTGCAAATTTTCACAATCAACATGTGTGGGCTGACGAGAATCTGCATGCAATTGTGCAATCACGTCATCAACACAGATTTTCTCTGAACATTTGGGCAGGCATTGTTGGTGATGTCTTGATTGGGGCCCATGTTCTTCCACCTACGCTCAATGGAGCACGTTATCATGATTTCATAGGGGATACTCTACCTGTGCTGCTAGAACATGTGCCTTTACAAGTACAACACAACATGTGGTTCATGCACGATGGAGCTCCTGCACATTTCAGTCGAAGTTTTCGTACGCTTCTCAACAACAGATTCGGTGACCTTCATTCATGGGGGCATTTGAAAGCTCTTGTCTACGCAACCCCGGTACCAAATGTAGAGACTCTTCGTGCTCGTATTGTGGACGACTGTGATACAATAAGCCATTCTCCAGGGCTGCATCAGCGCATCAGGGATTTCATGCGATGGAGGGTGGATGCATGTATCCTCTCTAACGGAGGATATTTTGAATATTTCCGGCAACAAAGTGTTTGAAGTCACGCTGGTACGTTCTGTTGCTGTGTGTTTCCATTTCATGATTAATGTGATTTGAAAAGAAGTAATAAAATGAGCTCTAACACGGAAAGTAAGCGTTTCCGGACACATGTCCACATAACATATTTTCTTTCTTTGTGTGTGAGGAATGTTTCCTGAAAGTTTGGCTGTACCTTTTTGTAACACCCTGTATACATAAATCAAACTACAGAAAAATTTGAAGTATGGGCTGCTTCAGCTTGAAAACATCTAGGTGCAAGTGTTTTATGGTTGTATTTGTTGCCACAGTTCACAATCACTTCCACAGCAAACATTCAGAAGAATACTAGTTCGTTAAATTTCAATCACTGTGATTGTGATTAGTTATTATTACTGTATGGTTGGAGTAATTACCAACAAATGTGACAGCACCATTACAAAAACTGGTAGAGGCAAAGGTCTTTAGCATAAGAAGACTCACACTCGATGAGTACTGGACAGCATAGCAGTTACGGGAAAGATCCTTTACTAGGATGTCTATTGTGGTCTTCTCCCAACGTGCTACGAAATGTCATCATCTGAACCACTATGTTGTACAGTTGTGTAACGGCATGTGTATCAGAAAATTTGCACTGTTGGTTGTTGTCGTAGTCTTCAGTGCAAAGACTGGTTCGATGCAGCTCTCCATGCTACTCTACCCTGTAAAAGCCTCTTCATCTCCAAGTAACTACTGCAACCTACACCCTTCTGAATCTGCTTACTGTGTTCATCTTTTCCTCTACGATTTTTACACACCATGCTTCCTTCCAGTACTAAATTGGTACCCTTCATGTCTCTGAACGTGTCCTACCTACCAATCCCTTCTTCTAGTTGGGTTGTACCACAGATTTCTCTTCTCCCCAATTCTATTCAGTACCTACACATTAGTTACATGATCTACCCATCTAATCTTCATCATTCTTCTGTAGCACCATATCTCAAAAGCTTCTATTCTCTTCTTGTCTAAATTGTTTATCGTCCATGTTTCACTTCCATACATGGTTACACTCCATACAAATATTTTCAGAAAGGTTTTCCTGACACTTGAATCTATACCTGACGTTAACAAATTTCTCTTCTTCAGAAATGCTTTTTTTGCCATTGCCAGTCTATATTTTATGTCCTCTCTACTTTGACTATCATCAGTTATTTTGCTTCACAAATAGCAAAACTCATCTACTATTTCAAGTGTCTCATTTCCTAATCTAATTCCCTCAGCATCACCTCATTTAATTCAACTACATTCCATTATCCTTGCTTTGCTTTTGTTGATGATCATCTTATATCCTCCTTTCAAGACATTGTCCATTACGTTCAGCTGCTCTTCCAGGTCCTTTGCTGTCTCTGACAGAATTACAACGTCATCGGTGAACCTCAAAGATTTTATTTCTTCTCCCTGGAGTTTAATTTCTACTCCACATTTTTCTTTTTTTTCCTTTTGTGCTTGCTAAATATACAGATTGAATAACACTGAGGTAGGCTACAACCCCATCTCAGTATCTTCTCAACCACTGCTTCTCTTTCGTGCCCCTCGACTTGTTTAACTGTCACCTGGTTTCTGTACAAATTGAAAATAGCTTTTCGCTCCCTATATTTTACTTCTGCAACCTTTAGAATTTGAAAGAAACTATTCCAGTCATCATTGTCAAAAGCTTTCTCTAAGTCTACAAATGCTATAAATGTGGGTTTATCTTTCCTTAACATACCTTTTATGAGAAGTCCCAGGGTCAGTATTTCCCTGCGTGTTTCTACCTTTCTTGGGAATCCCAAGGTCAGCATCTACCAGTTTTTCTATTCTTCTGTAAATAATTCGTGTTAGCATTGCACTATCCACCCAAGCTGATGAAAATTTATCCTACCACTTAACTCAAACCACCTATTTCCTGATCAGGTGCCATAGCACTAACAAGCATTAGCAAATTCAGCTACTGAGGGCATGTCATTTAAAAACTTTAAAATTCCAACACTGACAAGAAAAAATCTTTGAATCTCAGTTGCTCACTTCCCGTCTCATTCCACATACTACCATAAGCTGCAGTACATGCAATGTGAAGTCTCGTGGTTAGCGTTGCTGGCTGGCATACTGCAGGTCACCAGTTCAATCCCACCACCAGTAATTTTCTGTTATTTTGTATTTATCATTTATGGAAGTTTCTTGAAATATCTTGTGTTTCTAATGTCTGTATATCTGGAATATTTGACATCTGTATAAACACCAGCATTCTGGAATATTCAATGTTTGTACAAATAGCTACAATCTCCAGCCAGGAGGTCAATACTGTTCTGGCTGTTCACAGGTTTTGTTATAAATGTGCTTTCATTTTTAACAGTAGTAGTTCACTGACAACGCTGCTTTTGGATCTGGACTTGAGTGTGGCTACTATGTGAGACTGTTTGGTGGAGGCACTGACTATTTCAAGACATACAGGTCCCTGGGACTCCAGCTATGCAATGTAAAACTGTCACCTACATGGACAGGAACCAGAATATAAGCAGTATGGTCCATATATTCAGGAGACCAGAGCCCAATGGATTCCAAGCAACCATGAAGTCAGCTGCACATCATGCATTTATAAGTGTTCTCCACAGGTGATGGTTATATCTCAACAAAATAGATTAAAGAATTCAATCAAGGCACCAAATACGACAGGAGGGATGGGGTGATGTGTTTAATAGATGTATACTTTTACTTGGTGGCACAGCCCATCATTGGTTCCAGAGCAACAAAGAGACCTCAATAACTGGGACAAATTCCAAGTCAAAGTGAAGAAACTGTCTTGGTTACAATCAATAGCAAGTCCTATTAGCATACAAACAATTGAGGAATAGGGCCTAATGTCATAGCAAAATGACAGTCGTACATGTGGACTGTTTTGACGCTTTGCAACATTGTGAAAGCAAATATGACAGGAGCCAACAAGATCTCACTTATGGCAAAAGGAGACATGGAAGACAGACTACGCTTTTATGGTAAAGGTGGTTGTAACAACAGAATGCATCAAGTGGTACCAGCCCATTGAGGAAATGCAACAGAAAAATTAGACAAAATAAGTGTGAGCGGCTCTCGAATGCAGTCCCTAAGGCAGTTGTCAAAGACTATCATTCCTAACTTCTGTAACATGTTATGTTGTAAGAGAAGACACACAGCATTTTAAGACGACCAGAATTGTCGGACAAGTACACAAGAGATAACGGCCATTAATCTCACCCCATATGTCTAGAATAATAGAGAATGTTAAAGAAGAGATTTATCAATCTGTGGAACCAAACACCATCACCAATAGAAAGTGCCATGGAGATTGCACTTGGCTAACTTGGACTTATGAGCTACCATCAAAAGACAACCCAGCACCTGAACAATACAGATACAACTAACTCCCCAACCAAGTACAAGGAGCATTGAATAAGTCATGCAGCACATTTTTTGGCCAATTTCAATTGAAAAAATGTGGAATTTATTGTGCAACATCATGCTATAATTTCACGAAGTTCCAATAGGTGGAGGGGCTATACGTAGCTTTCAAAATGCCATTAACATCTAAGCAGAGATCTGTCACTGAGTTTCTTTTGGCGGAAAACCAGAACATTACAGATGTTCATAGGCACTTGCGGAATATTTATGGAAACAGTGAACAAAAGCATACTGAGCTGTTGGGCGAGGCATCTGTCATCATCGCAACAAGGTCCTGCAAACCTGTCAACTCTCCTGCTTTTCAACCAACCCCACACAGCTGTGACTCTTGCAATGCTGGAATGTGCGGACAACTCAAGGTGATTGATGGATCATAAACACACAACTCACTGCTCAATTGGACATCTCTGTTGCTACTGCTAACACACTCATCCACCAGTTGGGGTACACATAGGTGTGTGCCCCCAGGGTTTCTCAAAGCTTAACAGAAGGCCATAACAAGCAATGACGGTCCATCTGTGTGGAATTGCTTGCATATTAGGAAGCTGATGGTGACAATTTTTTGTCGCACATTGTCACAGGTGATGAAACATGTTTTCATCACTTCTAACTGGAAACGAAACAGCAATTCATGGAGTGGTTGCACACCACCTCTCCTCTGAAGAATTAGTTCAAAGTCATGCCCTCAGCCAGTAAATTTATGGTGACGGTCTTCTGGCACCTTGAAGATGTTATTCCGTTTGACATCCTCCCTCATAGTGCAATGATCGACTTTGAAGCATATTGTGCTATCCTAAAAAAACTGAAGAAACTACTGCAGCATGTTCATCGTCACAAAAATTCGAACAAACTTCTCCTTCTCCATGACAATGCAAGGCCTCACATCTGAGAGAAGCTTACAAAACTTCATTGGACTGTTTTCCCCCATCCATTCTACAGCCTGGATCTTGCACCTTCTGACTTCCATTTGTTTGGCCCAGGAAACAGTATGTAGATGAGGGGGAGGTTATTGATGCGGCAAGGTGCTGGCTCCGATGTTGACTAGTAAGTAGTACCATGCGGACGTACAGGTCCTCCCAGGAAGGTGGCGGAAGTCAGTCACATCAAATAGAGATGACGTTGAAAAATAGGGTTTTGTACTATGAAAAAAGTGTTGTGTTACTTATTGGATGCCTCTCGTAGAACGCCCCACAAAAAAGCGGTGCTGTCAGAGTTTGTAAGGAAGAAGAGCCTGCTTCATATTAGCTACATAAGTAAGCCACTAAAAAGAGGAGAATAAAACCACAACTAACAAACTTCGACTCATTCCAACAAGATGCCATTTGTCGCCATATGCATGGATATTACAAGAGAAAAGAACATCCAAATATATATAAAAACTGTGTGTTACTCTGCTTGAGTGAGAATTATTCAGTGGCAGCAAGTCTTTGTTAACAGTTGTCATAACTGGAAAAATGTGTGGACAAAAAAGTGTATGGAAAGAGGTGAAATCGCAGCTTAGTGTTGTTGATTTTTAAGAAAAATTGTCAAAGTGCTATTTGAAGACATTGTGGAGTTCAACTAAACATAGATAAATGCTGGTCATTCTGTCAGAAAAGACTGGATAGATTAGAGTAAATGTGGACGTTCTGTTGTTTCCATGGGGAGGGGCAGAAGATTCCTTGTGTTACATGCTGGAATTTCATCTGGTTCCATTTCTCTCTTCTCGTTTACAAATTGAGGAAAGTAAGCAACTACCCTGAAAGGATGAACCAAGATAGTTTACTGAAGTGTTTCAAGGGGAAACTAGGAAAGCTTAAATCAGCCATCTGTTACTATGAGGGATAATGCCCCATGCAAGTTCAGGACAATTTGTGCTAGGCGGAGCTCTCGGAACTAGTGGGGGGGGGGGGGGGGGGGGCGGACTAAAAAACACTGTCTTAGTGTTCTTCAAAAATGTTCAAATGTGTGTGAAATCTTAAGGGACTTAACTGCTAAGGTCATCAGTCCCTAAGCTTACACACTACTCAACCTAAAGTATCCTAAGGACAAACACACACACACCCATGTGCGAGGGAGGACTTGAACCTCTGCCGAGACCACTTAGTGTTCTTATGCTTTCACCTTACCACTACTACTTCAATGCCTTCAAAATGATCTAGGTGCAGTTAAACATGTGTGGCAATAAATAAAAGCTTCACTGTTACAGAAATTCAAAAACTGTTAGAGGTAACAGTGGCACAAATAACGTCGTAGAAGTGGAGTAATGTTATATACCATACAAAACAGTTGTTAAAGAAACATGGAAAACTGAAGTAAGCGTAGAAAGTAATGTCGAAAATATAATTAACACTGAAAATATACTTATATCCCTTGGCTATTCCAGTGCGTGTTCCGCGAACCAGAGCACCGATATAACGATAGTGTTGAGAAAGAAAGTGACTCTGAACTAAGTGGCATTTACCTTTTGCCATCATTCTTCTTTATTTTTATGTTTGTGTTTCATATTTTAGACTGGATGCTGTCTATGACACTTCTACAATAAATCTCATCTTGCTGTTAAGGAATACTCCTTCGCACAAGTATGACGTACTCCATGCACAGTACACTTAAGCAGTTTATATTATTTTAATGCTGTGAGTTACTGTATTTATATGAATGATTCAGATCCATTTCAGCACCTCTTTTATAATGAATACCTCAACTAAATGTGAATCATTCCTATTATTGTTGAGATACAAAAATAATAGGAACACGGTATCATTCGATACACAGGAGTGCATTTCATTACGCAACAGGGATATTATGATCCCGTAAAGCGAACACAATACTGCATTTTGAAAGGCAGCATGAGAAGGCAGTCAGAACAGAACCACATAGCTGTTACTGCTACAGCCATAGCGCACGCATGCAAACTGGTGAACCAACATCACCATCCTCTTCCACACTCAACTGGGCTTTGCTGCCGACCACTTTGATACTCTGATCCAGGTACAACAGTAGCATTGAGTAACTTGAAGCAGTGAATTACTGGTACCACTTGGATGAAAATAAAATTGAAAGTACAATGATATCAGTGGAACAAACAATGTGTACAACGGTATAGTTACCTTTTGTCCATTCCAGTTGCTTCAGGTGGTTCTTAACCATTCCACTGTCCCAGTCAAGAGCAGCTGCAATTTCAACAACAGAAAATTCAAGACGGTTGTTGTTTGCATGAGAAATGCCACGGCGCTGGTCCAATGCTGCAGCCATAGCAAGGACTGGACTCTGTAAGATAATACAAGTTAGTAGTACTAACACCTGGAAATATTAAGTTACATTCATGATTCACACAATATTGTATCAATTTAAATGAATATACAATGTTAGTGTGTGTGACTTTATAGCTATAGTAATTAAGTGCTACACTTACGAAAGCAAAAGCTTGCAGTTCAGTCTCAGAAATTCACATTGCATATGCCTCTGCAGGTAGGTAGCAAATGTGACAGATGGAAATTAGACAATGCTCTGGACTCCACACATGAAAGCTTTTGAAGGCATTTCACCCACAGTCACATGAGAAACAACAAGGTTTAATGTTCCAGCAGGGTCATTAGGGATAAAGCTCATGCTCTGTTAGATAAATATATACGAAAGTCAGCACTAGATTATTCAACAGAACATTTCAAAATGGATTCTAGTAAGTGGACATGAATACTGCATTATCCAAATGTGAGCCCAATGCCTTAACTGCTGGACCACATGTTCAGCAAAAACTTTAGGAGGTGGTATAATTTTCCTCTGTGGCCAATTCCTATGAAACCTCGTCATAGGAATGCGACTGCAGCAGTTCCTTGGTGCATAGAACTGAACCAATTAAATGAACAATAGGAATTTTGTACCTGAGGCTTAGCACTTTCATGCAATGTGAAACTACCATGAAATCCAGAAATATCAATATATTTTCTTTCCAGTTATTGTTTATATGAAATGCTGCTCACATTATGGATGGCAGGCATGCAGTGGAAGAGGCCAGTAGGGAGTCAAATGTATGGGCCTCCACTGAGAACAAGATTTTACCTACAATGAGGCAAGCGAGGGACACCCGTCACTGCAAATGGGCAAAGGGAGAATCAAGAAGGAAATGTAGTAGGCTGAGGAGAGAAAATATGAAGAACAGTTTGGAAACTCTAACAGGCAGGAAGCCGTTGGCAAAAGAATGCAATTAAATTACAGCAGAGAGATTTCAAGCAGATGTGTGAGTACAGAGGTTGGAACAAGATATTGACACTGTCACAGAACTCAACTTAATTACATATCAATTGGTATGAGGGGCAACTATAGCTGTGACAATACATTTCAATTGATAAAATCTGAAACCGCTGCTTCAAAATGATTAATTAATCACGACTTGTTTTGTGACATTATAGTCATGCCTTCAGTTAAACTGTTGACCTAAGATACAATAACCGTAATTAGAAATATTTAAAACAAAGCACCAAACTGACAAAATTCTTACTGATGTGTAAGATATAAGGACCTTCCAATACATAATGCCCATACAATTCTGTAAGGATAAAAAATAGCAGCTTCCAGTACGAAATTAGTGTTGCGAAGTATGCAACCATCACGAATAAAATAACCAGAGAAAGACAAAGACCTAAAAACAACAATATCTGAATAATAACAGCACATTTATAGTGGAAACACACAACCCCCACTCTCAAAACATGCTTACCAGACATACACATCTTGCCAGGCTGCAGACAGCAACACTAGTATCTTGTAGACAGAACAAGCAACTCCCAACCTACAAAGACTGCATAATGGTATAAGTGTGGAAACCAGGAGAATCGACATAGCAAGCCAAGAGTCACCAACTGATGCAAAAAGCAATGACAAAGTGCCCAACTATACCAATTTAAATACGTTAGTACGCATTGGAAGACAGGGAAATGTCTGTACACTGATCAGCCAGAACATTATGACCACCTACCTAACAACCAGTATGTCCACCCTTGGTGCAGATAACAGTGGCGATTCATCATGGCATGGATGCAATGAGGCCTTGAAAGGTAGCTGGAAGGAGCTGGCACCACATCTACACACACAAGTCACCTACCTGCCATAAAAATGGGGAGGGGGGGGGGGGCGGTGAACTCTGATGTCACATTCAGTCACATCCCAGAGTGTTCAATCAGGCTTATATCTAGTAAATTGGGTGGGGTGGGGAGGGGGTGGGGGGGTTGCAACACATCAAGTGGAACTCTCCATCAAGGTTCTCGAACCAGTCCACCACATTCCTGACCTTGTAACGTGGTGCATTACCTTGTTGAAAAATGCCACTGCTGTTGGTTATCATCAGCATTATGAAGGGGTGTTTGTGGTCTGCAACCAGTGTACGATACTCCTAGGCTATCATGGTGCCTTGCACGAGTTCCACTGGACCCATGGATGACCATGTGAGGGTTCCCCAGAGCATAAGGGAGCTGCCACCACCTTGTCTCCTTCCTGCAATACAGGTGTCAAAGAGCTGTTCCCCTCAAAGACAATGGATTTGCACCTTCCCATCGACATGATAAGGAAGGTATTGGGATTCATCAGGCCAAGCAATATTCTGCCACTGTGCCAACAACCAGTACTGCTGACCACATGCCCATTTCAGTCATAATTTTTGATGTCATGGTGTTAACATTGGCACTTTCATGGGTCATCGGCTGCAGAAGCCCATCGTTGGGAGTGTCTAGTGCACTGTGTGTTCAGACACACTTGTACTCTGCCCATCATTCAAACCTGATGTTAAGTTTCGCCACAATTCGCCACCTGTTCACTTTTACCAGGCTGCCCAGCCTACAACAGCCGACATCTGGAATGGCCGCCCAACCTCACGAACATCTGGACGTGGTTACACCTTGGTATCAACCCATGCTGAGGACACACCACAGCACTCCTGGAACACACGACAAGGCATGCAGTTTCTGAATTGCTCATGTGGAGCCTTCAGGTCATCAGAATCTGCTCTCAGTCAAACTCAGATAGATTGCGTGCCTTCCCCATTCTACACATGGACAGCACATTCACTGATACTACTTGCACTGCTCACATGTCTGACTAGCACCCATTTCTCACCAGATGACACTGCGATCACCTGGAGGGGTTTATATATAGGTCAATGGTCACACAGTTCAGACTGATCAGTGTGCAAACCAAAGAACAGGATCGCAGGTGTAAACAACGTTACAAGTACCAAGTTAAAAGTTAAACAAAACAGAAAGAAGATACAAACAGAGCCATGACAGACACAAGCAGATGGTAAACGTACTTGTTATGCCCCCCCCCCCCCCCCCCCAAATCCAGTCGTGTTTTGTGCAGCCAATCGAAATTTCATAAAGGGGAATGATGACATAATTCTACCTGCACATTAGAGATAAACTCAGGAATACTTTTAAGGCATTTCATTATTCCCACCTCTTCTGAAATGTTAAGCAGATAGGCCTTAGACTAATTACGCAAATATTTAGATTTGCGGACATTAGTAATACACTGTCCATTTGCATAGATGTGTAATAGAGCCATTGTTGAGTTGTTCTTATCACAGTGTTCTCTTCAAATCTAAATCTGAAATCTCTCCCCATCTGGCCAACATATTTTATTAGGTAACAGAGGCAAAAAATCTTCCACACACACTTACTACTGAAGAGGCCAGACCCCGATGTCTCACAGAAACACTACGATTCTTGGGTATGAAAGTGGGTATAACATCTATTCACTGCTTTGACTGCTGTATCATTTATGGAGTGCAGAGATGGGTACACACCTCACCCACAATAACAAATTAGTGAATAAAATCAGTTTGATTTTTCTTAAATCAGTTCAAGCTTTACCAAGAAATATATTCAGTCACTGCTTGTTGGTCAGCATTCAACAACGGTAGGGTTTGCACATCAGAACAATTTTATTGTATATATTGAAATTTTTTTAGAAATTTTAGCAGGAAAGCTCAAAACAGAAGGCAGCCATGGGTTGGTGTGTCAATCGGAATGTCAAAAAAGCCTCACCTTCAATGTAAGAGACGCCAGAGGAAGAGGTCAGCATTGGCACACAACCTCAGTGAGGCAGACAGAAATGCATATGTTGCTGTGCTACGTAACAAAGAACTATGAGGTAACACTACATAACTTCAACACCCAAGCACCACTGCAAAAACAAATGCATGCAGAAAGAACCAACCTCAGCGGCTGAGAATAATTACCGAATTACCACAGTGAGGCAAGGAGCACTGACGGGACTGACAGATGGCGGCAAATGTGTTCATACAACAAGAGCCATGGTGTCATAGGTGTGGGCTCGGCCTTTAAATAACAAGGTTTTTGGACTTCAGAGACACATTCAGTGATGCTGTCCACCACTCTGAAAACTCTTATAACTCTGTTCATTTTACATGATAAATAAAAGTTATTGCATTGTGTCACTCATGCCTTCAGGTGTAAACTGGATCACTCACTATCATTCCAAGGTTCAGCTTCCTATTCACAACATGACCCCTGCTCCCCAGGTCGCAACAGTAGCAACATTTTGCACAAAGCTTTCTCATAGTTAAATAATCATACCAAATGTGTATGTCTTCTGAAATTCGTTGGCCACGTGCCCTCAAATAAAATTTTCATTATTGATTGCTCAATGGCATACTTGTGTGTGTGTGGACAGTATCAGTCATCTGACTCGTTTGCTGTGGTCCAACATGAATTCCTTTCCTGTGTCAACACATTCATTTCAGAATAGCATCTGCATCCAAAGCCCTCAATTATTTGCTGGATATATTCCAACCTCAGTCTTACACCACTGTTTTTACTCTTTACAAATTTCTCTGGTAGCTAGGAAGTCATTTCTTGATATCTTAACACGTCTTTACACCCTGTCCCTTCTTCTTGCCAATGTCTTCCATGTTTCTATTCTTCTCCAAGTCTGGAGAACCACCTCATTTTTTATCTAATCAGTCCACCTAATAATCTTCAGCATCCTTCTATACCAACACATCTCAAACTCATCAGTTCTCTTCTTCTCAACTTCACTCAAAGTCCATGATTCACTTCCATAAATTCTATGCTCCAGCCGTACATTCTCAGAAATTTCTTCCTCCTTATAAAGCTTAATTATTTTTTGACAAATTTTTGTTGGCAATAAACTGTTCAAAAGATTTGCATTACATATCCATGTGCTAGATAATTCAATTTATCAAGCTGATTGTAGACTTAACAGTTACTGCACAACATGTACCAAAGTAAAGAAAGCAGCACTATATCATTGGCATTAATGACATACAAGGGACAATTTGAAAAAATTTTCATTATCCTCATGTATTACATTAAGAAACAAAAAAAGTTACAATTAATTTATCTGCCAATATGTGTAGTGTCCCCCTGGTGAAGTTCAGAAAAGCTCAGAACTTTTTTTAATTTTAACTAATCATGTGACACTGCTTCATTTTTCAGTCAATTCCATATGGCAGGATAAAAATAAAATAAAATGAAATAAAAAAAATTAAAAAAAGGAAGAGGAGGAGGAAGGGGGTAACAAAAAGGTTAAGCTCAAAATACATCTACATACAAGCAACCGATGATGCTCAGTGAATATTACTGTTATGGAATATGGCATTTTATACTGAGTAGGGAAAATGACTATATCACTAGGAGCATACTATGTATTTATTGCTAACTGTGTGAGATAAACGTAAACACTTGTCTGTGATCCACATACCTTTCTTATTGCAGCCTTTAATGCATTTGCACCTTTGTAACTTAACAATTTGCATTTTGTGTAGGCTGGTGACAAGAGTTTTATCCACGATTTGGGATGTAATTCCAGGTAACATAACATAGTGGAAATATTTTCTTGTGGTATGTCTAATGCTCTCACAGTTTCATCAACTGAGAATGCGACTTCATGACCAGGACATTTAACACCTGTCTGTTTTTTGGGAACTTCCTGATCAGTACAGCTTTCATGATTTCTAATTTCAGTCTCAGAATCATGAGTTGGATCTTTGAGGTCACTGGCATTTTCAAAGTTTACATTTTCCAACAACTCTGAAAGTCTTGCACATCTGCAGGGAATAAAAACTCTCTGCAACAATTTTCTGATTGTGTGACGGTCAACAGAATCTCCATGAATGTGACGCCGCAGCTCCCGCTTATCACCACCCTGTAACAATTATGACATTAAAAATTCAATTTTAAATAAATAAACTACTTAATAAATACCTCTCAAACAAAAGTAATTTACAGTTTATTAACACAGTTTTACTTAGCATTATAAAAGATTTACAGACAAGCAAATTGTGGTGGTGATGGTCATAGTAGCAGCAGTAGTAGTACTAGTAGTAGTGGGAGGGGGGAAGGGGGGGGGGGGGGGAGTGAGTGAGAGGAGAGAGAGAGGAGAGAGAGAGAGAGAGAGAGAGAGAGAGAGAGAGAGAGAGGGGGGGGGGGGGGATATGTGTCTTTCACTGTAATTTACAATTACAAACTGACACAAAAATTTAATGTTCACTCGTAAAATCCACAAGGACTACAGACAAAATATAGGTATGTTCCATCACACTCTTACATCCACTTCCTATATGCAGGGAAGCATACTTAACATTGTTTCATAGTGCAGAATTTGAAGACAAGTGAAGTCAAAAAAATGTGGTGTATTGTGAAAAGTTGTTGCAATTTATTGCTGAAAGAGAGGTGCAGTTCAGACACAAGATTTGGCGGCATTTATCTGCCTTAGTAAATTTCCAAAACCGCTGCATATATGCATCCCATCAAGTAAGTGCCCATCATAATTACCCTTTTCCTGATCAAAGGGTTGCTACCTCGTGCATAGTATCCTGGCTATCCACTACTGGCCTAATATCACTGAACGAATGAGTAAGATTTTGCAGGAACTGAAACAGTCTTGATCACGAATTCCTTTATTTAATTCAGTTACCAGTTTCATTACGATCATTGTCAGATTAATCTGTCTCAAACTTAGCAAAATAAGCAAATAAAATCATTGCTAAAATTTGTATTTGGTTCTTTTAGTAAGCATTTGAAGACGGAACAATCATTAAAACCAGTAACTGAATTACATAAAAAAATTTGAAATCAAAGATTGTGTTAGTTTCTAGGAATTCCTAAACACTTGTGCACTACACTCTTCAAGAACATAATATGCCAGCCCTCATCAAAATGTGTTCCTACAAATTACTGGGTGATCTGTCACTTGTATGACTGAAGTTACTGATATACAACTACAGCAAAGTGGTGAAACTTAATACACTCTTATGGGCAGTATCTTAGGGAAAATATAATATTCAAAGACTTGAATCTTACTCGATCACCAAATCTATCCGAACCCAACATTTTCCTACAGGATGTGTTAAAAGGATGTGAATAGAATTAACCCTCAGGCAGCCGAACAACTGGAGACTTGCTACAATATTTACCCACGTACAAGCCTATGCCATTTTTTAAGATTCAACTTCAGAGGATTTTATTTTTAAAATATTATGATTAATCAAAATTACAAACTGTTTTACTGATATAAAGTTTCTACTTAAGAAAGTAAACATTACACAATACTAGTTATTATCTACATTTTGTTAATACAAAGGGAAATAAAGTGAACAGAAAGAAATGGTTTACATTAATTTTTATCTTCATTTCCTTTCTTGCTTACTTACTATCTAAGCCAGTCGTCTATGGTATCACATTTTTTATCATGACACCACCACTAACTTCATATCATTATCTTCATGTTTAAGCCTACTGATATTTCTTCCTTTCTGACCCTTCACCCTTGGCATGTCCTCTTCCGAGTCATTCATTGCATTGGATATGCAGCACTTTTTAAAACCTTTCATAACAGATTCACTTGAGATCCTGTGCCAGGCACTAAGGATCCAATAGCCCAGCATGGATATTGAGGGTCTCTTTAACTCCCCTCCTCCCCCCCCCCACCCCCCCCCCCCCTGCCCCTGGAGTGAGAGCACAGTCTCCCTGGAGAAGGCTCACTGAAAATCCACTGCAGACGAGCCTTAAAGTGTCTATCCACAACAACATCCGTTACTTGACGTTGTGAAGTCATATTACCAAGAATTATTAACAAGTCTGTACATTTTTTTGCTATCAGATCCTTAACTTCCTGGGCAAGGTTCCCCCTGAAAGAGTCCAGCACCAACATTTTCCTTCCATTTAGCAGAGAGCCCGGTATTCTGTTCCAAACAACCAATACAACATCAGGTCATTTGCCACCCATCACTTTTGGAATCTAAAGATACATCCTGCAGGCAGTTTTTCCTTTGGTACGGTTTTTCAGCAGAGAATCACATACGGGAGGAGCTTCCTTCCATCTGCTAGTGCACCCAGCATTACTGTTAGTCTGGCCTTTTCACTGTCAGAACCTTGTATAGGAATACTTTTATTCCCTTCAAATCAACAGTAACATTTGATATCAATCTCAATAAACAGGTGAACTAAGTTAAATACAGGAACAGAACACACAAAGAAAACTGAAAGAAATACAAGAAACGAAATAAGGAAGACAGATATAATTGTGTTACTTACTCAGCTTGGAGACAAAAGTACATACAAATTTTTGTTTTATTTACAATTCTTGCAAGTCAGTTACTAGGAAAGGCTCCTAATTTAGGTAAACACAGAATGACTACTCACTTTACTATCAAGAAAAAGATGACAGAAAGCTGGCTGACCATCACGTCCAGCACGACCAACTTCTTGCACGTAACTTTCAAAGCTTTTTGGCATATTGTAGTGAATGACAGCACGAATGTCTCTCTTATTTATTCCCATGCCAAAAGCAACTGTTGCTACAACAATTCTTAGTTTTCCTGAAAAGTAGAATAAAAATTAGGCATATCTAGCTTTCCATAAAATCACCCAAATCTTCCAAAGAGATTATTCAATTCCCTAATTACAATAATATAGCAAATGCAACTATTAAGAGACAACATAAGGAGATACCCTTTTCTAAGTGAGAATACAATGGAAAAAAGAAGGCTAAAGCACAAATCTGAGTGGTATAATCTAAACCCTGTTTCTCTGCACTCTTCTACACAAAATCTGTAGAACAGCACATATAATAGGTCACCATGTAACATATACTAATAAATATGAACCTGTAGTCCACTGCGCAAACATGTGGACATCACATGGGGTCAATGCCATGCCAACTGTAGGTAGAATTATCACTGAGCACCACTTGGACAACATCAGAGAGAAGTCATATGGAAAGATCCAGTGACTTGCCTCGGTGTGAGAGGAATTAACATTCAGAAAAGCAGACCACCTTTTCATATGAGATTCTGTTACTATAAAGAACGATGTAAACAGGTCATGTTGTCTTCTCTGTTTTTCGGTCTATTTTTCATCTGTTATATAGGTTATAGCATCTTTTGCTACTGTAATAGAAGTCTTACTAAGGTATTATGACAATATGCATTTAGCTTTATTTTATAGCCTTTCAGTGGTTACTGTAACAATATCATTTTTCTTGCAGTTCTATTGCTATGACTGTGAACAATTCTCGTGTTTTAAGTTACTACTATAAAGAGTGTTAAATTATCATTGTTATGCTACTAATGTCCTTTTTATGTTCTTCACACACGTGTGATAGATTTTGTACACAGTACTTTCACCGACATGCAATATATTCATGATTTTTTGTTAGGTCCATTGCTAGCTCATCCTTTCGTGTATTTTGTTTTGATATTGTGTGAGGTGGCAATCTTATTTTGCCAGTAGTGTGTGTGTGTGTGTGTGTGTGTGTGTGTGTGTGTGTGTGTGTGAGAGAGAGAGAGAGAGAGAGAGAGAGAGAGAGCGAGCGTGCAATTGTAGACACTCTCACTACCACCAAATCAAAACAGAAAATGATCACATCCCACAATACTGAAATAAAATACACATAATTGAGAGATGGTAGTGGACATCCACAAGAAAGAAATGTCAATGAAGGTACCATGTACAAAAATCTAACACTTATTCAGAAACAACACAGTCCCACTATGAGTAATGATAGAAATACATTAAAGCATGAGACCTGTTCAACAGCCTAGCAAACAGAATTGTAAGAAAATTTGTATTGTTACAGTAAGGCATTGTTATATTAGTTGCAAAACATAGTATAACCTATTATCTTGATTCATGTTATTTTGAATCTGGATGCTCATATCACTGACAGTGTCTGAAACAACCGCTGATACTTCCAACACTTGGCTTAAGGAAACACAACTTGGGCTTTGGTGTTACATCTCAACAGTTGCCATCAAATGAGTCCAAATCAGCTGGTCCGAAAACCAACAAGGACTTGCTAACATCGAGTACTGAGTTTCCGGAAGAAAGGATATTTGACCCCTTATGTTTACAAATTACTACTATTACTACATATCACGGAAGGCAGGATGAGGATCGCTTCTACAGTGCTGAAACGAGTCTCTAACCGGGTTCACACAATGAATGTATATCACACATTAGTAACGGTAATGTGAAATAGTAATCAAAGGTATGATCTGAAAACATGTAAATTAGAATAAAAATGTACATTTCAGAAGTATTTTCTGTTACAACCATAGTAGACTAAAAACAACAGGAACCACAAACTGGCATGTTAAACCCCTATTACACAATGCTGGTAAGATGTAATCCTCTGCAACAGTACCAAAAGCATACACGTTTGGAACTGCAGATCAGTGCACATCGACCGATTACATGATAGACGCGGGATACTCGCAGCACAAATCTGTGTGTGCACTAGGTTGCAATAATGGGCGAAATTGGAGGGAGAATGTCCGAAGTCTTGTAAAGTTGTTCACTCAAATAAAAAATATCTGGGAGGTCAAGGTTCTTATTTATTAAATAAACAATTCTTGTTGTCTTATGAAGCTATCACAGAATTGTGCTATTACTGTTCTTAATTATGGGTTCAACTGTTCCTTTTATATGATGAGACTTGTTTCCACAAGGATATTTGATCTAAATTGATGTTTATATAGAATTTTGTACATGGAAAATGCAGTATTTTCGGAGCTATTGCTCTGACAGTGTCTGTAACTCTTGCAATTAGGGCAGAACGATGAGAAGCAAAAAAGCAGACATTGTTGGATTGGATGCTGGCTGGGAAGAAGGCGAGATGGCCTTAATAAAGGAACTGAGGCCTGAAATTCCAAATGAATTTCTGAAATTTGTGAGAGCGGATGTGGCTTGTTTAGACAAGCTGCTGACGATGATACAGGAAGGAATTCGTTCAAGTGACACAGTAATTTGGGGAGCCATTTCATCTAATCGGAAGTTAGAATCAAACCACTTGTTTATTCATCTTGTGAGCAGACACTCCCACTGACTATAGCCAGTTCTCCTTCCTAGCATGGTGAAATAAAGGAAAAGATGTAGTCAAATCAAACAAAAACTTTCATCAATTAAGGTGCTACATACACAAATTGAAAATCACACACGTAAAGTAACATGCATATTTACTCAGAAATAAATGACTGCTAATGTACCTTATTATGAAACAGTGGGTCGTGAGGATCATACAGGTACTGTAGCGATTTGAGAATTTCTGTGTAAATTGTAGAACCACTCAGCCTTCTACCGTCTTGGACACACGATAGTCTGGATATGAGTGTGGAATGGTAGAATCCTACCTACTGTGCGTCACATGTTTGTGTGCGCAGGTTTAAAATCAGTCGCGCGAAGATAGTAGACGCGGCGGTCGGACGGCACCGACAAGTACCTGGCAGGCAATCCATACACGTTTTAAAAAAAAAGTACTCATGTAGACTCTTAACGCAACCTTGTTAGAGGCAAGACTCATTTTATGATTCACGTTAAGAAAGATCATGATATCCAAGTCAACTTTCTTTCAAGTATAACTCAATTTGTTTCTAATGTCCGACAGTCCGAGAGACTTGCAGGAAGTTACACATTCATGTGGAAAGTGAAATTTTTATTGTGTATGGAGGTCAAATACATTGTTAGTTGACAAAAAGTAAAGTTTGTAGGTCTACTTATTTCATAAGTAGAAAGAATCTAAAAATTCCTGTACCTAGCGTTATTCGACGGAGAAGTTGTCAAGCGGGTTTTCAGCAGCCTGATATTCGGTAAAGAAGAGTGGCTGCAAATTCCAATTAAGTCATCTCGTAAAGAAGTGGAAGGTGGTTTGGGGGAATAGGCAATACAACCCAGAACCACACTCACACTTTAAATCGTCAGAACGTTAAAACGTGGCGACCTGTGTGAAAGGACCGAGAAAACAGGAATTTTAAGTCAAAAACAAGAGAAGAAGTTGGTATGTGTTGTCATAGAAACCAAACATAATAAGACAAGGGAATTATCCAAGACATTGGAAATTGTTCAAGTATCCAATGGAACGAAATTTAAATGGAAAAGCATCGAAGAAATGAAAAATTCAGAACGATAAAAACAGTAAAGAAGATTTCGACATATTTGTCTAAGAAGAAGTACGTATAGAACACTTCAGCTAAGAAGATTCAGTGCAGGGAGTATACAACTTTCACACACATCGCAGGGATGCAGACACGGAAACCAACATACATCCAACGCTGCCGGCACCAGCTGCTGTTCACTCATGCTGACCTGCCTCCACATCCGCTCACCTACGCAACGAGAATTCTACGCCGGGTGAGCGTGAAATAAAACTTGATTACTTTAGTACGAAGTGGTACAAGATACTATTGAGTGAACTGTTATTGTGTAATTATCATATTTAGTTTTAAATGCATAGAAGAGCTAAGGCATATAAAAGTATATGGAAAATATACAACAGGTTGGGGAAACTCAAGACCCAGCAATAGCCATGGAGATTAGCAAGGAAGTGCCTGACGGGGCTGAGTTGATAAATTTAACAGGAGCTCAGAGTCTTAAATTAAACTCATTAAACTCTCAATTAAATGCTCAGAGTTTATCCAAGAAATAGACTTGGTAAATTCTCAATTAAATACTCAAACGACAAATTTAGGTTTATTAAATGCCAAAGTCTACTCTCAAAGCAAGGAATTTAGTAATCTTTGCGGATCCATGGGCGATCTGGAGACTGAATTTGACGCCATAAGTAATTAAGTAGAGAATTTAAAAATAGATTAAAAGAACGAGTTGACACATTCTTTGACCACTCATATAAATCATACGTTTACTGACCTTAGTCAGAAACAGAATGACACTTTTCGCAATTTATCAAAAATGTTAGAACTTGACATTGAGAACAAATGTAATAATGTAGAATCAGAACTTATCGAAAAGTTAGGATCTTTTGAAAACATGTACAATATTAAATATAATTATGTAAGACAGAGAATGAATACTTTGAATGATTGGCATTAATTCATTATGCTTATCTACACTCTCTTTCAATCGCAAATTACAGGTGTCAATACATGGGTAGATAATGTAGAAAGGAATTTCAAAGAGAAAATAGCTAACTCCAATATTATAAATGTAATTAGTTTGGGGGAACAATTTGGAGAAATTATAGATCGAAAGGTTACCGAGAGAATAACACCCGGGAACGTACTGCCTATTCCTTCTTCCGAACTTAATGATACCAGGAAGGGTATGGACGAGAAGGTAGAAAAACAGGTAACTTCACCTAAGATAATGTTAACTAGTGAAGTGGTGACTGATTTGCAAAGGGGAGCTAATTCAGGGTTAACTAGACAATTCCCCAAATTTAAGCCAGACAGAGATGTACATCCGACCCCTTTCTTAAAGATTTAACCAAGCTTTGTCAACAAATTGGGAAGATTCCAAGAAGATCGAATTTGCTGTGGGGTATCTTCTAGGGGAAGCCTCAGAATAGGGAACAGTAAATATTGAGAATTTTTCCTCTTGGGAATACTTTCAAAAGAAATTTGAAAAGAAGGACTCGTCTGCCAGTGCTCAAGAAAAGTTAATATCAAATCTATGAGACCCAAAATATTATAATAATACTTGGGGTACTATAAGGAAATATTTTGATTGGCATTTAACACAAGCAAAAAAAAGGGGGGGGGGGGATACAGTGTTAAGGGTGTAAAATTGTATATCCCCCAGGGACGTTAACATTCTGAGTTAAAGGGCGGAGTAATGACCGTCGGATCCCGAGTTGTTTTCGGTGTTTTTTCCAAATAGTTTCCTGCACTGAATTTCTTTAAAATCTAGAACTATTCTGTAATCTTATTGCTTAGAAAACCGGATATGATTACGAAATAGAGAATAACCTAAGAGAATCACAGAAAAAAGTGATATCTAGACGAAATAAACTGAGTAGAGTATTATATTTGTGGAAAATATAATAAGATGTGACTAGCTGAACACCTGTTATACCGTAATGTACAGATTTTCCATTTTGTATAGAGTATTTTATACCTTTTATGAGATGTGATACAGATGGGTGGGTTTGTATAAATTTTGAAAGCAGTGGGTATTGTAGCTAAAAGCACGATTTACAAGAACAGATAAATCATGACTAACACAAAACACACATCACACCTTTCAAACAAGCCTCACAAAGAAGTGTGCCTGATATTTTATCATTTTCCGTTTTCATATGGTTGCTATGATTTCCTTCGGGGACCTAAAAGTGTGAAGGTGGGACAAGTCCTTTCTGTAGGAGACGATTTAACACCAAACCTCCTCCGGTGTCTCACTCAAGTACCTAAGGGGTAGGAATCCTAGGGAAGGGAGGTGGGAAGGGTTTCCTGTCTTTGGGGCTATCTTCTTTCTCTTCGTTGATCCTACCATCCATATCTATTTTTTCCTTTCTTACTTCTCATTTGAGAACCTGTCTATTTTTTTCCCTCTTTCCATATTCAAAAACTTCTATCGCTGAAGTTCTTCCTTATTTCCATGGTTACTAAAAACCTAAATCTTATCTTTAGATAAGAAGGCTGAAGAATCAGACTATACAAACACACATCCACATATACACAAATATACACTTCTACACAAAAATAAAAACACATAAGAGGAAGCCTATCACAACGTGAGAATCGCCAAGTGTAGCAGGGAAAATGTGTGTACATATGGAAATATGCGCACATATATAAGAAGTTATGACGATTCTACATCAAATATTCGTAACAAGAAGTGCACATACATAACAAACAACTATAAAGTAGTACTGAGTAATGGATAAATAAGATAGGCACGAGCAAATGAAGAAAACGAAAAGTAGGAGTAGAATTAGTCATGTTTATCATTAAGAAACGTCAGCGTAATGAATATTCTGATGAAATGAAGGATAGTGGGACGTAAATAGTATATGTAGACATAGTATCTACTGAAAATATAGAAGTTGATAAGTAGAGGAGGACTCTAGGGAGTAAATGATATATTAAAGAATGAATGCGAAATTTAAGATATAAATCTATCTTTACCAGAAGATACTGAATTAGGGTATACATAGAAATGTATACAAGGGTATTGAACCGTGAGGTCTACTCAGAAAGGATAAGGGGGGCATACCTGGCATTCACTAAGAATAAAGGGCAGGTGTATCTACGTGGAGATATGATAATCTGTGGCCTAAAAAATAGGGATGTTTTGTAAGGGGCATACCTACCAGAATGGAAAGAGGAAGTGCTCTCATAAGGTCAACCACAAGAAAGGAATAGGTGCTGATCTTAGGACAAGGGAACAGTAGCGTGACAAAAGTCACAAATTTTATAGGGATTATTCTGGGTAGTGTGAATTCTATGAACGACTAGCATTATTGTGTTTAGTGGAACTAAATGAGAGTCCAAAGAACACTTTCATTTCGGCCAGAGTTCCTCCAAGCTACAAATAATGAAAATAGTACATACTAGGAAAAATGTAGTACAAAAGATACGAATAGAAAATAGTTTACTCATGCGTCATAAACAACTGAGGTTCACAATTGAAAAAGGAAAAAACAGGAAAAAACAGAAAAAAGGAAATAAAGAAAAGAAGAAGAGTCCTCACGACTCCTAAATATTAGTAAAGCTGACTAAAACCACGAGTAAATGCTTATGTCTTAATAACAAAGTAAAATAAGATAGGAATAGAGAAACAGTAAGCGAAACATTGTTTAAGCGAGAACAGAGAATTGTTATGGAAAGGAAAGATATGTATATAACTATGTGTACGAAATGTATACTGTTAAGATATGAAATGTTATTATGAGTGATATTATTTGCATAATGATTATGTACAAAATATTGAGTGTTTGATCTGAGGGGGGGAGGGGGGGGGGTATGTAGTGATTCGAAAATATCTGTGTAAATTCTAGAACCACTCGGCCTTCTACTGTCTCAAACACACAATATTCTGGATATGAGAGTGGGATGGTAGAATCCTACCTACTGCACATCACATGTTTGTGTGTGCAGGTTTAAAATCAGTCACAGGAAGAAAGTAGACGAGGCGGTCGGACGGCAGCAACAAGTACCTGGCGAGCAATCCATAGATGTTTTATTGAGTGCGTAAGGAAGAACCATGGAGTTTATATGTAGCTCTGTGCTTATTGTGTCATTGAATATTGTTATTAAAACAAGAACAGTTTTAAAAAAAAGTACTCTTGTAGACTCTTGACGCAACCTTGTTAGGGGCAAGACTCATTTTATGATTCTTATTAAGAAAGGTCATGGTATCCAAGCCAACTTTCTTTTAACTGTAACTCAAACTGTTTCTATTGTACAACTGTAAGCGAGACTTGCGGGAAGTTACATATTCAGGTGGAAAGTGAAACTTTTATTGTGTATGGAGGTCAAATACATTAGTTGACAAAAAGTAAAGTTTGTAGGTCTACTTATTTCATAAGTAGAAAGAGTCTAAAATTCCTGTACCTAGCGTTATTCCATGGAGATGAAGTCAAGAGGGTTTTCAGCAGCCTGCTATTCAGTAAAGAAGAGTGGCTGCAAATTCCAAGTAAGTCATCTCGTAAAGAACTGGAAGGTGGTTTGGGGGAATAAGCCGATATAACCCAGATCCACACTCATACCTTAAGTCATCAGAACATTAGAGTACTATTACTTGCTACACACCTGGGCTAGGATGTTGAATGCTTGTTTGGTCCACTCCATTATTAGAATATGAAGCAATCGTACAAAGAATCTATAAAGAAAGTCTGCTGGCAAAAAATATTGCTTTTGTTTAATTACTTCAGTTATGAAAATTTGCTCACTCAAATATATGCAAAAATCTCCCGCACAAAAACCTGAAGATAGGCCACAGATGTCAACTGTTACAATAAAAACAATAACAAGAATAAAGCAATCTCCGAATATCCCCTTCTGTGTATGTCTGCATTACCGTCGCCTAGCGCGTACAGCAGATTCATGGAAGTTTACAACCAGCGTCTATTTCCACAAATGGAAATATCTATTGATTCTCTTAGTTCCACCCTTTCTACATCCAGGTGATCGACATGCTAGACCTGTACTGTTCACTGTAGATCGCTGTTTAATACCACCTCTAAAAAAATATAAATGCAAGGCCCTACACATCACAATGAAGAACTGCAGCAACAAAATATCAACACACAAAATGACAAGGGACTGATCATCACCAAAGCCTCTCATCACTAAGTTAATACTTGCTAAATTATTGATTTATTTGAAGTATCTATGTACTGTATAGCAGTTTTTGAACACTTACCTGCCATGAAAGCTTGCTGAACAGTTTTCCTGCGAAATGCAGTAAGGCCAGCATGGTAGGCCTCAGCATTCCAAGAAACACGGCCTCGCCTCGCATTTGATTCACGTTTGGTGGGATCCTGTAAAATTTAGGTTCATTACAAGTAATTTATTTTCTCTGTGCAGCACTTAGTTATGTTAAACCCAACAGTATATGTTTCTAATGATCTGACTCATTTTAATATTGTGACTAGAAATTACAAACCAAAGTAATTACCTGTAACACGATATACTGATGAAAACAGAGAATAAAAATGGTAAAAACCAAGGTAGCACCAGAAAGTTCAGTGCCTAGAAAGCAAATTACTTTTGTTTGAGTTGTATCTTTGCTCACGTAGTCCCGTACAATTCACATAGAAAGAAGTAACAACAACAACGATGATGATGATGATAAAAGTGTGGAGCAGAATCACTGGTTGGATACGTGATGAAAAAGAATGGAGGTTAAAGTAGCTTCTATTTAAATCATGTATGGCATAAGCAGTGCAATGAACCAAAATATTCTGACATTCTTCAAGTCATCATACCCTGACAGTGCACATGCTCTGTCAAAAAAGGAAAGAAGGAAAACTAAGATTTAACATCCTACCAAGAATGGGCCCAATACAGACAGAGCAAAAGCTCGGTTCAGTCAAGAATGGAGCAGGAAATTTGCTTTTTAGGTTACAGAGAAACCAACTTGCCATTTGCTTTTGGTGATTTATGGAAACTGTGGAAAACGTAAACGTGATTGGTTGATCGGGGACTGTAAATCCACTCTTTCCAAATGTAAGTCCTGTTTCTTATTCACACCCAAACTTTCATCATGCATGAAGGAAACAAACATGATAAAGGATGCTTAAACATTAAAGTGATCTTTTTCTGGAATTTCACAACAAAATTCCTCCTTCACCTAATGGAAGAGGAGGATTAAATTGAAAGTATACTAGCCAAGTGCAGGGCACCACTTGACATAACTATGGAAATCAAGTAGCTGATACAACATTACTGTTGGCTGCTGTGGCACCACTACCCAGAAGATGTTCATCATCAAAAGCAACCTCAGATGAGAGACTCAGAATCTGGCATAAAAACCAGCTCCAAAGGAAACCTCATTCTAAAAACTGACAACAGAAGGATCCAAATGCAACCTGCAGAAATGTGCTTTCACGCAACCATCTCTCACATTTTGGAGTGAAACCTTCTGTCATTGGGTTAACATCAATAAAGGACCAATTTGTGGCCCTCACCCACAAGGAAATGATGTCTAATGTCCTATGTGGTTTCCTAGCAACTTACAGGATCACCCTGATTGATGGCCACAGCCCAGTGGAGCGGCTTCATGGCTGTTCATCATCATCACAGATTCTTTAAACAAGCTGTGCCTGCCACCAGCACATGTCATTGCCTAGCCCACTCCTTTTGGGTGAGCAACCCAGCGCAGGTCCCCAAGCTCAAACACAACCTGATACATGCCTGTGGAAACATCTCTCCATGATTTTTACTGTGGCCTGAAAACATGGACTTTGGTAACACTTCCACAGTCACAGATCTATAGAGGCTCAATAAACTTCCAAGCGGGGTCTCGGCTGCTGTGGTGCCACTAACAAATGAATGCTTGTCATCAAAAGCCCCACAAGTTTCATGTGTAACTCATCTTTAACAAAAGTGATAACAACTCCGGCTCTATGACACGTGCAAATAGAACTTTGAAAATTTTTGTAGTTGGGGAAGTGTTGGTTTTCTAACCATGGAGGAACTACAGTAACTACTAATGCAAATCACACAGTGTTAACAGAATCTAACGATAGCTATATTACAGGCAGTGTAAGCATTACTGAATATACCAGGAACAACTCCAGTGCCACCCATGTTCATGGCTTTCCCACCATTTAATGAACAACATGAGAAATGCAATGCTTAGAACCAACATTCGCAGTTACACTTTTTTGGCTTGCCAAGTCTTCAATACGGAAAGACAAAAGACCAGGCTTCTGTCAGAAATCCCGAACTCCACTATAAAATCTAGAACCATTAACAGATCCAGCAGAACTTTGAGTTGCCTAGAATATTTTCTTTACTCCAAGAATATTTTTCAAAAAAACAGATGGTATTGCAGCCAGGTTAGATGTTCAGCTAGGGAAAAATGGTCCCAATCAATCTTGCAGACTGGACTGACAATCTACATGGATTAAGTAGAAATAGCAATTTCAAATGTATGCATGGGCAGAATTACGTGAACACTCTAATCAGGGACATTATAGTGCATCTTACACCTGACTTGAAAGTGAGGAACTTCTTCTTCTTCTCCTTCTTCTTCCTCTTCTTCTTCTTCTTCTTCTTCTTCTTCTTCCATTGGCACTACAATCCGGGATGGGACTTGGCCTCCTCAATAATAAGTGAAGAACCATGCACTGAGGAAACCGGATCTATCTCTGAAGAGTAATGAGATAAGTTTCGGCCTCTGAATCTATCCACATACTCCAGAGTTTATTTATGATGAAAGAATCACATCACCTCCGGTGGAGCCCCACTTGCTCCAAGGCTCTGGACAACATTGTCAACAATCACACCAGGGGTGACAGTCCGCATCAGAAGCAATACTGTTGCCCGCCTGTAAACTTTGTTTCCTTTGCCATGCACTAAGCGAGTGCCCCCGTAAGTGCCAATCACAACACAGTGCAGCAATAAGAGAAATTCGCAAGAGGTATACTGTAGCAGTTCCAAGACAGAAACCCTCCAACTTATGGAAGTATACCAATTGAGTGATAAATCTGCAAAAGTGCAGACTTCTCATGATGTAATCTAGCTTTGGTTGGGCTACTCTCCATCCAGTCCACATAACGACAGCTGTAAAAGACCCAGAAGTATACACTAAGGTCCAAAAGAATTCCCCCTATAGGCAAGAGTATTATAGACCTAATAGCATTTGCAACAAGTGCTCTTGAAAAGCACAGAAACTCACATAATAGTAGGTACAGAAAGGTGGTTGAAATCTGAAATTGCTTGCAGTGAGATTTTTGGAGAATATTTAAGTATTTGCTGGAAGGTTGGGCTCGTGGCAAACAGAAGTGGTGTATTTGTAGCAGTAGACAAGAAAGTCAAATACACCAAGACAGTAATTGAAGTTGTATGCAAGACTGTTTGGGCAAGACTCAGTATCATAGTTGGGCATCAAATGGTAGCTGGATCCTTCATCGCCCACCAGACTCACCTCCTAATGCTTAAAAACTTTAGAGAAAATCTCAGTGTACGTAAGTCCCCAAATCGTACTGTAATCATTGGTGGAGACTTTAACCACCCACCGATCAACTGGGAAAAAGTGATAAGGTGTCCTGTGGAACATTATTACTTCTCTGAAAACTACTTACAACATGTAGTCCAGATCTCCACTCATGATGGAAATAAGTTAAATCTAATGGCAATAAATAGATCTGACTTCTTTCAGTATGTCCACATCAAAATTAGTATCAGTGACCATGACGCAGTTGTGGCAACAATGATTATCAAAGTGCAAAGGACAATTAAAACAAGCAAAAAAATATATAAGTTCATTGAACTAGATGAAAGAGCAGTCCTGTCATATCTGAATGAGGAACAGAAAACTTACTGCACAGGACAGGAGCATGTAGAGGAACTACGGCACAGGAGAAAGACTAGCTGACCATGCACTGATTAAATATACACCCAGTAGAACATTTCATAATGGGAGGGACCCTCCATGGTCTAGTCACTTTAAAGAAACTGCTAAAGAAACAGCGACTACCACATAATAGGTGTAAAACAAAAAATACGGCTAAAGCTAGAGATACGCTGAATGAAATGCATTTAGTTGTCAATAGAGCAAATTGTGAAGCCTTCAGTGACTACTGCAGCAGATATTTTCGAAATATCTTTCCCAAAACCCGAAGAAATTCTGATAGCATGTAAAGACTTCTCGTGGCACCAAAGTTAGTCCAGCCATCCATGGACATGACAGGAACTGAAATTAGCGAAGCAAAAGCAGAAATGCTTAACTCTATTTTCACATGTTCCTTTACAAAGAAAAACTCCCCAATTTAATTCTCATGCCCCTGAAAATATGGGTGAAATAGTTATCACTGTGAGTGGCATTGACGAACAGCTTAAACTGAACACAGTTCGAGCACCCGATGTAATTACTATCCGATTCTATTCTAAATTTGCAGCTCAGTGAGCCCCAGTAATTGGAAGAAACCACAATTCACACCTGTCTACAAGAAGCGTAAGAAAATTATTCACAAAATTACCGACAAATATCCCTGACATCGACTCGTTGTAGAACCTTAGAACATATAATAAGCTCTAACATAATGAAGCATCTCAAACAGAATGACATCATCCATGCCAACCCGCAAGGATTCCGAAAACATCATTCATGTGAAAACCAACTCACATTTTCCTCACAAGATATACTGAAATCTTTGGATCAAGGCAGTCAGGTAGATGTAGTATTTACTGATTTCTGAAAAGCGTTTGATTCAGAACATCCATGCTTACTGGATGAAGAGTCATCATCAGATGTAGAAGTAACTTTGGGTGTGTCCCAGGGAAATGTGTTGGAACCCTTGCTGTTCATGTTGTATATTAATGGCCTTGCAGACAATATTAATAGTAACCTCAGACTTTTTGCAGAAGACACATTTATCTATAGTGATGTACGAGGTCTGGTCAAAACATTCCGGTACATTCATAATTTCATGCCAGTAGTGTCTTGGAACGAAATGTGGTTGACATCCCTGCACACGCCTGTGTTTAATGTGTAACTGCCGAAAGTTTAATTGTTGTATGTCTATTAGTTAGTTGTATGTCTATTAGCTATTGTTCAGTACTGTACTGAGTAGAACGTTGTGTAGCACAGTTTGCCAATTTTGAGATGGCACGACTAAAGCAGCAACATGCCTGCATTAAATTCAAGAAAACCTTTGCAGAGAGACACAAAATGATGCAGGAATCCTACGGTGATGAGTGTTTCAGCCGTACTCAGTGTTATGAATGGTCCACACGGTTTATAAATGGCCGCACAGAAGTTAAAGATGATCCTCATTCATGACACTCTTTGATGTCTGCCGATGACGCTCATGTCAGGTACTTTAACAAAATTGTGGATGCCAGTCATAGATTGACTGTCTGAGAGATTGCAGAAGAATGTTAACATTTCAGTTGGATCATGTCATGAAATGTTAACACAGCCTCTTGGAATTGAGCGTGTTGCCACCAGGGATGTCCCATGGCTCACAAGTCAAGACCAAAAAGCCCTTCACCTCGCAATCTGTGAAGACCTTTTAGATCACACAAATGAGAACAAGATATGTTCCTTAAGAGAATCATAACTCGTGATGAGATGTGTGTCTACGGTTACAATGTGGAGACCAAGGCTCAATCTCGGCAATGGATCGGGAAAGGTTCTCCAAGATCACAAAAAGTTCATCAGGTTAGATCACATGTCAAAGCCATGATGCTGAGTCTTCTTCGACTTTGAAGGATTCGTTCATCATGAATTCATGCCACACGGATAAACTGTTAACCGATGATACTATCAGAACGTGTTGCGATGCCTGCGAGAAAATGTGACATGGAAACAGCCTGAAATGTGGTGAGACAATTCATGGCCCTTGCATCATGATAAAGCACCCGCACATTCATCCTTGTTGGTGCATGACTACTGCACAAAAAATGAAATCGCTATGCTGCCTCATCCTCCAAACTCTCCAGACCTTATCCTGCAGATTTTTAAATTGAAAACCCCACTGAAAGGACGAAGATTTGCAATGACAGATGAGATAAATGAAAATTCACAGACGGTGCTTTGGGCACTCCAACAAGAGGTGTATTAAGACTGCTTCTGGAAGTGGGAACGCCATTGGAAGCAGTGTATCAATTGTCAAGGGGAGTATTTCGAAGGAGAAGTAAAAGGTAAGCGTGAAAGAATTTTATGGACAAAGCTTCTAAAATTGTTTGAACAGACCTCACACTGTAATTTCTTAGACTTTCCTGGCAATTTTGTGACATCTCACTGAATCGAGTGTATTGCCGGGGGTCTGCGTTTATCTAACACAATATTTCGACGTTGTACCTCGGCGTCTTCATCAGGTGCTTCCTGTAACTGAACGACAGGATGACCATGTCCCGTATTTATGTCTGGACAATGTCTGGCATTCCCTATGCTATCTGCTCCCGCTGCAACCATGTTGGTTGATCGCCAGATGTTCCATCTTCCGTCCGCACCCACTCCCGCTGTTTTCCCTGGTGGGGGCCATTTCAAGGCGTACCCTACTAGGTCCGCACCCACCAGGCGCGTTCCTAGCACTGTCGACAAGCTGTGTTTGCTGTTGGTGATCATTCCGACTTTCTCTAGAGAGACCGTGTCGGTTGGTCGCCAGGTGTTCCATCGTCCGTCCGTTGGTCTGGTCAATGTAAGATAGCCTGACGTTCAGTCACAGGAAGCATCTGATGAAGACGCCGAGGTACGTCGAAATACTGTGTTAGATAAATAAACACAGACCACCGGCAGTACACCCGATTTAACGAGATGTCGGACCTCGTACTGTCTGAAAGAAGTTGCAGAAATATTCAGTCAGATCTTGGTAAAATTTCAAAGTAGTACAAAGATTGCTAACCTGCCTTAAAAGTTCAGAAAGGCAAAATTGTGCACTTCAGGAAACAAAAAAATTTAGTACTTTATGAGTGCAATATGAAAGACACAATTGGAGTCACCCAACTCCTACAAATACCTGGGTGTAAGACTTTGTAGGGATATGAAATGGACTGATAACATAGGCTCAGTTGTGGGGAAACAAGTGACAGACTTCGTTTATTGGTAGAATACTAGGAAACTACAATCAGTCTACAAAGGAGATTGCATACAAATAACTCATGCTATCCATTCTGGAATATGACTCAAGTGTGCAAGCCCCTTACCAAGTAGAATAATGGTAACAGAGCATACTGAACGCATATAGAGGACAGCAGCACAAATGGTCAGAGGGTTGTCTAACCCACAAGAGGGTGTCATAGAGATGCTGAAGAAAGTGGTCTGGCAAATTCCTCAAGCTCTGCTTGTATTTCAAGCGCAAGGCCAGCAGTCCTATCACTTCCGCCAGCCGCCTATATGAACTGAGCAGGGCCTCAGAACTCATGCAACAGGCATCGTTGGTGCCAATGTGAGCCACAAATTGCAGACGACAGCATCCTGCTCACTCGACAGTCACAGGCAAGGCCACCTCCACATCTCTGATGAGGCTCCCCGACAGACACACTGAGTGCACATTGGCCTTCTTTCCAGCCCTGAGCGCTATCTGCTGAAGGGTCTCCATAACACGCCTAACGTTGGAGCTCTTGATAACTAGTAAACCTCTCTCACAGTGTGCCTGCTCGGATCCTGCTGAAGGAGTGGCCACCTGTCCATGTCAATGGATATGGCCAGGTGGCCTGTCTCCGCATTGAACCTCCACGCCGAGTGACACAAATGCATTAGCACTCGCCACTTACCCTGCTATAAGGATGGATCCATCAGAACGGGTGCACTAGAAGGAGCCTCAGAAGCAGAGCCCATGGGCAAAACAAGCGACGCTTGAGGTGTCCCATGCAATGCACAAGATTCTCCACCACCGCTGCACCCCGTGGCTGTATGCTGAAGGTGACTGATGGTAGCCAAAAGTTCATTCAGCTGTTTGTGAACTGCGGCCACCTCCTCCTGCATCCACACACAGCATGCACACATCCTAGCCATCCTAGCAAGACTAAATGAAGAAGAAAACTATAAAAGCAGACAATCCTAGATATGCAATTTGCTACCCTCCCAATGTGTCACCGATGGACCCTTATGCATTAATGAGCTGGCTGTTCAGTGAGCAACTACTGCCCTACAGAATGAATGAATTCATTTACAAAAATACGAGATTAAACCTCTTAAACAGAAAAACAAGCGAAGTTTAATAAACACACAACGAGGAAAGCACAGTTAAAAAGAAAAACACTTAACTTTTCACACTGTAGACATACCAGCCAAGAGCTGTAGTCTGCGTGTAACTTCTTAATTTCATGTTTCAGGAATAAATTCATCCAGAAGGTTATTATAGCAACATAAGGAGAATAATATTTCTTTATTTACTTTAAGCATGAACATTTTCAGCAAACTTTATATCCTTTTCTTGTCTGCTGTTTGTGTTCCTTCACTACTTTCACTTTTAATTTTAAAAAATCTATTTGCACTCATTTTGTGGCTGTATACAACAGTGATGTCACATTAATATTTTTGTAGTCATATCAAAAGGGTGATGAAGGCTTTTACACAATGGGTTGGTCTAGTATGCAATATTAAAATATTTTTAGACTTTTCTGTTAACCTGCAAGTTTCATTATGAAATTAACCTGCTGGGCTTTTTCTTGGAATTCTGTGAAACGATCCTCCTGCTTTACATCACATAACTCTGAAGCCAGGACCCACAGAAGTTAAACGCACTCCCTAATTACTTTCGGCAAGAAATCTGCTTCAGTATTTATGTAGGTGTAAGAGGAAACAGCCTTTTTGTACAAATAAGTGGATGAGAAAGGTATAGTTGTTACTATTTTATTTGATAGTATTGGGAACTCCACCTTTAAGTTTAACTAGAAATTTCTATGTGATAAAAATTTGTAATGTTTTTATAACTTAAAAGTCACTGGAAACCTACAGCAGCTGCTTGCTTCAATTTGAACTTAACGTGGATTTCAAAATTATATTCTCTTCTAAGAGATTGCGGATCCAGTTGTTATTACCAAACAGAGCAGGGAAATACTCTTTGAAAGCTTTTCTAAATCCCTTTATCACATGTTCTTTAACTATGTTCTTGACATTTCCATTTGAAGAAAGATGAATGTTTACTAGAGAATTGTGAAGTCATCAAAGCACTCAATTTCACTGGAATGTTAGACATGTCTCAAACTGTGGTCTTTTTAATGAACATTTTGATACAGTCTTCCGTAGTACAAAAGCTTGGACTTAGTCCCAGAAGTAAAAAATTTTAACTGTTGATTTTTTAACTAGAGGGAAAAAGAAGAACAAGAAGACTGCAAATAAACCACAGTCTGCAGCCAGACATTGACTTGGGAAAGTTGTAGCTAGTGAGAAAAAGATAAACTTCATACAATATGAGAACAATTCTGCCACTAGATAGCCATCTGACTTCTATGTGTGTCAACAAAAATTTAGGAATACTTGTCATTTCCTCTTATAGTATTGCAGCAGAAATTCAATAATTAGTGAGCTGCCATTTAATAAAATTAATTGCTCTCTTTGTATCATGAGGCACAGAATTATTTTGCATGCACGTAACAATACACTGACTAACCAATTTCAAATGAAGAAAATTTAACCCTAGAATAACAAGGTGGGGTAAAAAATTATCCCAGTCCGTATATATTTTTTATCCTATGTTAGTATTACTGGCTTCTCGGGAGGAAGTCACCGTTCACCTTTCCATACAGTATTATTGTTCACACTGAGAGGGCTATAACCTCTCAGGCTTTATTCTCCATCATCCTTTAACAGGAGTACTTCGAAATTTATCTGTCGGGGTAAAAAATAACCCTGCCTTGTTATTTATGTTATATTTTTTTCTTTACAAATTAGGTGGTACTTTCTTTTGTAGACATAGAAAATGTCTTCTGGCACAATATTAAAACTCCAGAGGAAATAATGACAGAATTTGAGCATCAGAGGCTGAAAATGTACCTTACAGCGACTCAGACGAAGATGTAAGAGAACCTGAAGACAGCCGTATCACAGACGACAAGGAGGGTGACGAATTCGATTTAAAACCATTTGAGGTTGATTCAGCAGATAAATGTGGTCGCCAAGTAAGGAAAATTTTATACGGCAGAAATGGGTATTGTTGGAACACACATTCCTTATATAAAAAGCGTTGAGAGTGCCAGTAAAGAATATAGTGGTAGAAGTATCTGGTGCACTACGTGAGGCAACAAATGAAACATCTCCTTTGAAACTATTTGAACTGTTGTTTATTAATAACATTGTTTCACTAATAGTTACATACACAAACCAAAAACTTGTTGATTCGAGGGTAAAATTCATATCACTACAACAGCATATTGGAGATACCGACCAAAACGAAATAAAAGCATTGTTTGGTATACTTTTTATGAGTGGACCTCTAAAAAATGCCCATGTCAGTTGTACTGATGCGTAGTCTGTAGTATACTGGTCCCCATTTTTCCAAGGAGTTATGATGAAAAATCAATTTAATTTTTTAATCAATAATCTAAGATTTGATGACCAACATACTAGACTGCAAAGAAGAGCAGCAGACAAGTTAACCACATTTAGTGATTTATGGCATATGTTTGTCAAGCTGTACAGTCCCTCTGCTCTCCTAAATATTGATGAGACACTCCTCAGCTCCCAACGCAGATGCCCATTCAGTATTTATCTGCCAAGCACGCCGAAAAAATATGGACTAAAGATAATTTCATTATGTGATGCGAAGACATATTACTTTTATGGGGTGCATCCCATACTTGGGAAATGATACTAGAGATACATCTGTTTCAATTCCTACATATTATGTGATGAAATTATGTAAACCTATATATACGAAACAACATTACAATGACAACAGGTTTGCTTCTTTAGCAGTCGACAGAAGGTTGACAATGGTTGGCACATTATGCCAAAACAAACCAGAAATCCCAGGATTCCTGCTTCAAACTGCCATGAATAGGACAGTTTCTTCATTTGTATTCATTTACAGGAGAGAAAAAAATGTGGGAGTCATACATTCCGAAGAAAAATAAAAATCTTATTCTTCTGTCAATGATGCATGAGATAGGTGAAATATATGAGAAGGCAAAGAAATCTAACACAATACTTATCTACAATAACAACAAACGGGGAGTCGACGTATTTGATTTACTACGCAACAACAAGACCACGGCATGAAAAACTAGGTGCTGGCCAATTCGATACTTGATGGGCTTTTAGATGCCTATGGCCTATGGCTTGTATAAGAAGAATGGCGACACAAACACCCGAAACAATTTTCTCAATCATTTGCTTTTGGGGTGGTTGAAGCAGAAATGAAAGACAGACTCACAAGAAAAAATTTACACAAAGAGCTTCTCATAAGCATGGAACAGATTTTGACACATTTTGGGAGCGATATTCCAATCTCAGCAGCACAACCAGAAATGATCTTTTTTTTAAAAAAAGTGGATGATGCTTTCTTTGCAGTCAGAAAGAAGACTGGAAAAGTTCCTTTGAATGCAGCGTGTGTCTGAAACCAGTGTGCAAAGACCATTGGAAAAATATTTGTCAAAGTTGCCATAACACTTTAGTTTGAAAATGTTTGATGTAGTCTAGGAAAAGGGGTAGATTTTGGGAAAGACACCCAGAACCATAGGTCAGGGGAGACTTACCATATGGGATAAGAAGGAAAGACTGATTCACATTCTTATCCTGCATGGTAAGTCCCCCTAACCCATGGGTCTGGATGACTTTTCTAAAATCTACTCCTTTTCCTAGATCTCTCCAGTCCTTTTCCTTAACCCTTTACCATTCTTCTTTCCCCTTCAAAACCTCTGCCTGAAGAACAATCACAACAGTCTTTTATATGTGTGTTCTGCCGCCGCTTAGTGAGTAGATTTTTTATCTGTCCAATTAAATAATAAAATACATTGATATTATAACTGTTAGTTGTTTTGTCATATTGTAAAACATCAACAATACTTTGTAATAAATGTTGCATACTGTTTCATTGCTACTTTATATTATTCCAGAAGCATTTTTTTAACAGAGATAATTTAGAAAAATGTGGGGTAAATTCTTATCCCAGCCTGTTATTTATGTCTTGAGAGTCACACTTTTTTACTATAGGGTTAATGAATCACCTTGTTACCAATGTTAAAGCCATCAACTAATTTAATATATAACTAGAGGTGAAATACTGTATCGGTAAACATTGTGCAAAGTAAAAAACTACTTGCGAACAGGCCAAAGAGATCACGTTTTGCACCCGTTACAGTGTAGTTTCTGGCTGGCACCTGACTTGACAAGCAGACAAGACACATGGGCATCAAGGCGGACATGGACTGTGGCAGAGCACCACAAAGCCCAATGGGTCTCGGTGCGGCTCCGTCAGCTGCCCAGGCAGCCCAAGTCAAAGATCACCCATCACTCACGGCTATGGTCCTAGGCAGGCCACGCAGGCTCAACGCACGCTTCTGCTCCTTGTTTGCGGACACAAGGAGAATTGTCCACTGTCCAGAAACAGCTGGAAACTATGCTGGACCGGCTCAACAGGCTTTCGGCTACTGCTCAAAGCTGGAAAACACTGGGGCACCAGAGGCGAAACCTAATTACCCCACTGTCACTCTGACTTCCAATGTGAATCATCTGACAAGTGTGTTTTCACCTGAAGTGAGTTGTGGACAGTGGCAGATTTGCTTATTTCTGGGCAGAGGGCAAAACTGGGAACTGGCCGCACAGATGGCTCCTTATGCCTCAGCAACAGGTACAAGGTGCTACCCTCTATTGATCACACATATGAACCAGCGTACACTGCCTCTCCTGTTCGGCTAGCGGCCAATTTTCCTGCCCAATTCTGACAAGTGCAGAGGGCGGCTGTGCTAGTCATTGGCAGCTCAACCATTAGGCGGGTAATGGTGCCCCTCAGGGAATCAGCAGGTAGGTCAGAAAAGAATGCCATTGTGCACTCCGTATGTTGCCAGGAAATCTCATCTGAGATTTGGAAGAGGCTCTGCCAGCGGCCATCAAACACACTCGGTGCAACAGGCTGCAAATCATGGCTTGTGTCTCCATGAATGACATCTGTCACTTGTGTTGTAAGGCCATTATTGGTTCCTTTTGGTGGTTGGCTTATTTGGTGAGGGCACCACCTCACAAAGGGTACACGCTAAGCTCACTATCTGTAGCATCGTACCCAAAGTCGATCACAGTCCTCTTACTTGGAGCAGAATGGGATGTCTAAACCAGAGGCTCAGGTGATTCTACGATGGTATCAGATGCAAATCTCTCAACCTCCATTATTGGGTGGAGAACTGGAGGATCCCCCCTCATAGGTTAGGTGTACACTACATGCAGGAAGCAGTTACTTTCTGTACATATTAGAGGAAACTCCCTTGGGATCAGTGACAAACTGCCTGCTAAAATCAAAGACACATCAGCCACATTATTTTCTGAGAGCGTTTGTCCTTGCAAATCAGAAATGGAAAATTACAATATGGTATTAGTAAACTGTAAGTGCATTCAAGGTGAGATACTATAATTACAATTGCTTACTGAAGGTAATAATGTCCAGATAGCACTGGAAACAAAAAATTGGTTGGACCCAAAAGTGAATGGCAACAAAATCCCAAATATACATTGGAATGTGTACTGTACAATTACACATCAATGGTGGTGGCATATTTATTGCAGTGAAGAATTAGAAAATATTAAGTGAAGTTATTACAGATTCAAAATGTGAAATAAATGGGTTGCACTTAAGCATCTAAGATGGATCACACATGGTATGGTAACTGGACGCTTTTATAGTCCGGCTGTGTCAGGAACTGTAATAGCATGGTGCTTCAGGGTAGAATCACAAAATTTCATGAATAAGTTTCCTTATCACAGTAAAGCAGTAGGGGGACGGTTCAATTTGTCAGAAATAGAATGGGAGAGCCATTCCATCAAAGTATTCATGTGACATTATTCTGAATTTCTTCTCTGAAAATTACTTCAAACAAACACTTCTAGCATTAATTTTCCTCAACAGAAGTAGTCAACACCAGAAATATCTTTCAATTCTGAATAGGTTAATTTTATGTCACCTGTTTCTCTAAAACATTTCATATGATTTTGTACACAATGTGTTATATTTCAAGCTAAAATAAAAAAAAAATTACTTAATTTTCTTTATAACAAACAATATGCACCAGCTCTGAATGTACAGCTTAAATTATTTTCTTTTAGAAACATTTGAAACTACGAAATACTGGGCACACTTAAAATTTCTGTTACTAATTACGCAATTTAGTACTGTTCATTATGTTTATCTCTGGATTCTTTTATAAAATAATAATATAAATTAATAGAAAATCATTTGTCAAGAGGATTTGTAAGCCCTTTGGAATATTGTTAGTACCGCAAAGTGAAGGAATAATGGGCATGCCTCCGATGTGGTTAGACATGTTTTGGTAATTTGGAATAACAATGTAATTTCGGCTTTGTTAATGTGAAAATTCAAGACAGTGTGTTACAAAAAAATGTCGGAGAACAAATTATTGTGAAGAAAACAAAAAATTCAGAGCAGGTTTATTTCAAACTTATTATGTCAACTGGCACCATGAGAACCTACAATTTCAAAAATGTTGGCTTCAAGAATCAGCCCCCAGACTTGAAGAACTGGAGCCAACTACGAGAAAGGAAATAAGTAAAGTTTTTTTGTAAATCTCACTCCTCTCGAAGCTTATTAAAAGAAACTTCCTGGCAGATTAAAAATGTATGCTAGATCGAGACTCAAACTCGGGACCTTTGCCTTTCACCAGCAAGTGCTCTACCATCTGAGTTATCCAAGCACAACTCACGACCCGTCCTCACAGCTTTACTTCCACCAGTACCTCATCTCCTACCTTCCAAACTTCACAAAGCTCTCCTGCGAAACCTGCAGAACTAGCACTCCTGGAAAGAAGGATGTTGCAGAGACATAGCTTTGCCACAGCCTGGGGGATGTTTCCAGAATGAAATTTTCACTCTACAGCAGTGTGTGCGCTTATATGAAACTTACTAGCAGATTAAGACTGTGTGCTGGACAGGCCATGAGTCGTACTTAGGTGGCTCAGATGGTAGAGCACTTCCTCACGAAAGGCAAAGGTCCCAAGTTCAGGTCTCAGTCCGGCACACAGTTTTAATCTTCCAGTAAGTTTCATATCAGCGCACACTCAGCTGCAGAGCAAAAATTTCATTCTTATTAAAAGAGTTATTTAACAAATGATGCAAGGGAGAGGTAGATTACAAGTGGTGGTGTCATCCGAGATCAATTGGCTAATAACGAAATTTTGTCTGTTGCAGAAGAAGGGAGAGTGATTTGTGTCGTTTGCAGTTTATGTATGAAATAATTTCCAATCACATGAAGAAAAAAGAATGAGGGCTGCCCAACAAAGAAAACAGTACCAAGAGCGAAGATGTACTACCAACAATTACAGAGCGGTTCAAATGAAAAAGGACTTTACAACTATAACCAGGGACATCTTAAAAGAAACACAAGTACAAACTATTTGTGTCACTCTCAGAATGTTAATTTGTTTGTGGACTCATGTGCTTATAAACAAAACGAACAGAGATAAGAATAGGAGTGAGGTAGAAGTGAAAGCTGTAGGATACAGTCACGACATGTCCAAGCCAAGTGAAATTGTAGTCACTAAAGAAACAATAAAAACTGATATTCTGCAGTTGATTTTGGCAAAGACAGTGGAACTGAAGACAGATAACAATAGTAAATTGGACAGGGTACTAGATCAAATGGACCAACTAAGTAATCTAGTTTCAGAGCTAAAAAACGGGTTGTCAGAGGTTAAAAAGTGTGAATGAAATAGTTGATGTTTTAGAAAATAAATTTATTGTTTTGGAAAATGACTTTATAGTTGAATCAGCAAGACAATCAAAGAATGTTAATAACATCAGTGTTGGACAGAAGGCCGTAGAAAAAAATCATCAGTTTAGACCAAAAAATTTTAAATGTTGAAACAATATGCAAACTAATGTAACTGTTTTAGGTCAAAAAAATTCAGTAGTTCACAACATGTGTGAATGAAAATCTATGTGCAAACAATGGTATTGCATGGTCCAACATTCATATCAAAAGTTTTCCATCAGACAATTTACATCCAGTGTGCCTCCTGCACCACTGTAGAGAGCGTTTTGTGTCAGGTATGAATGACAACCAAAAAATTAAATTTGTTAAATGATGTTTGAAGGCAAAGCTCTATCACGAGTAAATTTAAATTTAAGTCATTGGGAAACATCAAAGTTTAAGAAAAACTTTTTAGATAAATTTTAATCAGAATCTGAACAGGGGAGGATTAAAGATGAATTTTTGAATGGTACTAATTATAGGAATAGGTATGGTATTTCGAAAGACTTTTTTAAGAATCAACTTAAAAAATTAGCAGAGCTTGATGAACTATTTGATGAAATGACCTTTACTGATGCACTTAAAAGGAGATTGCCAGAAAGGTTGCACAGTGGGATTTAGTACACAGGCCTGACAACTGTCTAGAACAATTTTTACGATATGTTGTCAGGCTGGATAGGGCAGTAGAAAGAAGTATGTACCATAATAATTGGAATGATAGAAATCACAATAGGAATAACTACAGAAACAGAGATAATGGTAACTTCTGTCAGGATCAAAGTATCAATAGAGAGAGAAATTTTGAACATCAGCAGGATAGGAATAATGGGGATAACCATGGCCATTTTAATAGAAGAAACAATCATAGAAGTAAACACTCGTGAAACGGCAGTTCGCCTCATTGAAGGACCACAGTTTTGGGGTGACGAAACACAACATGCACAGGATGCCCCAGTTACACTTGCAATTAGACAATAATAACAGTGTTAATGATATGGCACATGTATCTGAAATTGAACAGAAGGAATATCAGATTTCTCATTTATGTTTTGATCAAAAGTTTTGGAATACATTTAATTATGGTGATGAAGGTGCTAATCTCAAACCAGAATGTGAAAGTAGTGAGAATTTTGATGTAGTATGTACTAATGATTTCTTCTCTTGATCAGAAAATAGTGGTATTGATGTATGTAAATCGGAGCTGTGAAATAACTGAGGTTGGTAAGTCTGAGACTGGTGACTTATTGCAAATGAATGTAGGCAAAGTAAGTGACTTTGATTGTGATGAGACTTGTGTTGTTAGTGATGTTGTTGATGAAGTAATTTTTGGGGATGATGATGATGATGATGATCAGGTGTTTGTGGAGTTTAAGAATAATGAAGTTTCAGAGTTACTTGTGAATGAAATTGACAACATTGGTAAGGTAAATGATATGTGTGGTATTGCAAGTGCGAGTCGTAGAATATCAGTCCAGTCACAACAGTTTTTCACTAATGTCAAGTAGAATAATGATCCAAACAGTAAAGGTGAGATATCTGTGAGTCTAGAGAATAAAGGCGAAAACTTCTTAAAGCCTGTTCGAGACCAGATTGATGCTAACATAGATAAATGTGCATTCTGAAATAAGTTAGCTCTGGTTAGTTAGAATTTGTATGCAAATTGGTGGAATGAAGTGAAAGAAAATCTAAGCAGGAATTTTAATTTTGACAGTAATATATTTTGTGTCTCTTCTGTAACAAGTGACATTAGTTGTGGCATTGTTTTCAGTCTTTACCTGATAATATGACTAACCGAAGTAATGCTATGATACCAGTAAAGTTGATAAAACCGTATAAAAACAGTGTGGATGTAGCATTTGATCAAATTGAAGGTGATCTTTTGCATGAAGTGTCTGACAACAGAGAAGATGATTCAGATTTTGGGTGTCCTTACATTAAGATTAAGATTGACCAGTGGGAAGGTAACTGTTTGATTGATACAGGAAGCCCGAATTTGTGGTATATCTGAACAATTTAGAGATAAGATTAGGTATAGGAAGAATTTTGTGGAAAAGATCATTGTAGGTGTAAAGATTAGAGGAGCTACAGGTAAGCAAAGCAAATTGGCAAAATCTCAAGTATTAACATTTAGTATACAAAAAAAGACCTTTGAACATGGATGCATAATGATCCCTAGTCTGGAAGTAAATGTACACTATGTTTGCAGCTTCATACGACTACACAAGTGTTTTTTGTTTGTCAGGAATGTAGTATGTAAGATCATGTGATTTCTTAAGTTCTGTCTTATCTATTGACTGGGTAAGAGGTAAATTTATTGCTCTGTGTTCACTCTGCACCCACTGATGTGAGGACCTGTTGGGAATGACGCAATCTGTCTAACTTTCAAAAAGAAGTGTGTACCCTAAAAGAGATGGCCGGTAATAATGGTTATAACTCCAACATAGTCGATAATATAATTGAGCGCAAAACGAAAAAGACAGTTTCCACGTTAATGAGGTCTGTGGACAACAGGGACGAATGTAAGAGATTTGTAGCTATTCCATTTCTAGGAAACATATCTTATAAAATGTAATGTGTGCTCCATGAACATGATGGTAATGTAGCATTTTCCAACACCAATAGCTTAAAACGGAATTTTGTTTGTTTCAGCAATAACAATTATAATAAGCTATTGCAATCAGGAGTTTATAAACTGAAGTGTAACGTTTGTTCGGCATATTACATAGTGCAAACAGGTAGGTCTATAGCCATAAGATATAAATAATATATGCCATCGAGGATGGGTATGAATAAGAAAGGGTTACCGTTTGCTGAACACATAACTGAAGAAGGACGTATGCCCCAACCTGTTAATGACACCGAACTATTGTGTAATGAAGCAAAGGGTATGAAATTAGATTTATTGGAGGAGGTGCACATATACAAGCACAAAAAGTCTGACAGTAGGAATTTACTAAATGATCAGTGTTATTTGAAAAGTTCCAGCTACCTTGAAGGTTTTCTGCCCGTACTGGGCATAGCAGATAGGCACTAGTGGTTACTCGATTGTGCCACATGATTGTAGGATTACCTTTTGAGATAAACTAGTGTTTTAGGACAGTGCTCCAGTAGGAATTTGTCATAAAGAGTCATGAGCTGCTTTTATGTTAACAGTGGTTCATGTTGAGACAGATATGTTAATGTGTCCTTTGTTATCTTGTATCGTGTTACCGCACTCATGCACTAGGGTGCTAGTCATAGAAATAACGTCAATCATTGGTAGTGTGGCTATGTGCAACGACTACAGTCAGCAGGTAGAATTAGCCCTATAAGTTACTAGAGCGTATAAAGTAAACTGAAGTTTTATTTGCATATGATAGTCTCGTTTTTGAATCATGCATCAAATAGTGATATGACAAACTTTTTTTATATGAAATTATTAATGTTCTACCACTCTAGATATCGTACGCAACAGTATTTCATCAGTTGGACATTTCTATTAATAGTATATGGCCCTTCATTTGCACATATAAGCATGTTGTTAATTTATTGTCGTACATAGTGACTAGTTGCCTGATAAACAGTGCAACATAGCTCAATGTGGTGAGCGCCACCTATGGCGCGAAGGAGTGCAGCACATTTGACAACCGTGCACCCAGCATAACAGAGGTAGTGGCAGAGGACATACAGTGCCATATGTAATTTTACTTACGTTCGAAACAGGCTTATGTCTGTTGAAGTTATTTTATTGGTCTTGATGCAGCCCCTGGGCTAATACATTTTTCATTTATTAGTGTTTATGTAAGTAATACGTTATCACTTACCTAATTTTGAAGTTTATGTGTAGATTGTATCACTGGTCTAGATGTTACTTTGATCATTTTTAGGACTTTTGAAGAAGGCTATATTAATATAGCAGAAACCATGGTCAAGGTTTAAAATAAACATAATTTAGTGCAACTGTGGGCTGTTTTTCATTCGAGACAATTTCGTAATGGTTGCTGTTGTCGCTGCCATGATGAAAATAATAGAGCAGTCTAGTACTCAGTGCCGATTTTTCGTGCGCTGCCTTGCACCACTGAAATAATATTGTAGAAGTTATCATATACTCTTTACAAAATGTGACACCAGACACTCGACTATGGAGTGCGGGCTTCATTCAGTTGTAAGTCAGTGTGCCTTCCATAACAATGAACATGCTCTTTTACCTTGGATCAAAAAAAGAACGAAAATGGCCACTCATAAGTGCCGTACCAACTACCTTTGCATGCGTAATACCCAAAAAAAAAAAAACCTTGCCTTTTTATAAGTATGTCTTCTGCTGTTTATCAAAATAGTAAAGTAAGCTGATATGCCCTTTTGTTACCTGAAAAGATTTATGTATTACATACCATGTAATTTTTACATAATTTACGTAATTATATAACACATTTTAATTACCGGTCGTGGACGCTGAATAGAATACAAAAAGAACTAGAAGTCCAGCGTTCAAATTAGGCTTGGAACAGCTCTATAATGGGCATGCGCTGCGAACGAAACGAGCAACAACTCAATACTGAACTAACTAGGAGCAGTCGGCAGTGGAACTGGGATGAGTGGCCACATGAAGAAGGCTGAGACTGGGACCGGAACTTAGACTGAGTCGGGAATGGGACCGGGAATGCGGCTGGAACAAGATTGATCGTTTCCCGTTCTCAGGAACTATAAGTAGAAAGCCGCGACCAAAGTGAACGACTGTTCCTTAGAATTCTTTCCTCACTCCTTGCGTTCATGTTCGTGAACCATTCGTCTGGACCCGTAAGTTCACGAATGACCGTTCTCTACAATAAGCTGTGGTAGCATCAAAGACTACGGGTATTATAAAGACTGTTAAGAAAGATAGACACATTTTTTTTCCTTGGCAAGAATTACAAGATGCAAATTTCAGAGAATCTGAGTACTCAACTGAATTTAGTGTTGCAGACAAAGATGTGGAGCACAAATGAATAAAATTTAAAAGTGCCATTAATAAACCTCGGATGAGTTTTGTGCCTGGAGTCAAAAATTCCTTGCAGATAGAGTTCAGCACGTCCCTCTTAATAGAAGAAAATCAACAAGTGTAAAGGTAAATTGACAACAGTATGATAGGACCATTACTGTTTACAAATATGTGAACGATCTTGTGGAGAATGTTGGATCCACCATGAAGCTGTTTGCCAATGATGTGGCTGTCTGTAAGAAGGTAGCAATATCAGAAGACTTGCAAACTGCAAGACAACCTCCAAAGGATTAATCACTGGTGTAAAGACAGTTGATCCCGAATGTAAATAAAACGTAACATATTGCACCTACACAGGAGAAGAAATTTATTACTGTACAATTACACTATTGGTGACAAACTGCTGGAAGCAGTAACACCATAAAATGCCTAGCAATAACAATCTGGAGTGACATTATGTGAAACAACCACATAAAATAAACAGTATGAAAAGCATACGGCATACTGAGATACATAAGAACAATCTTTAGGAAATGTAATTTGTCCAAAAAAGATGTGGCTTGCAAAACTCTAGTTTCACTGATTCTTGGGTATTGCTCAAGAGATCAACAAGATCTAACAAAAAGTGGAGCATTTCATCATATCATTTAGTGGCTGTGAGAGCATTATGATGGTGTTCATCAGATGAAACGAGGCTGGCATTGTGCATCATAGAAAGGTTTACTACTGAAATTCCAAGAGAGTACATTCCTGGAAGAATCTGACAGTATATCCCCCCCCCCCCCCCCCACACACACACACACGTTTCCCAGAATGACCACAACAAGTAACTACAATAAATTAGAGCCAGTATGGAGATTTACCAACAATCATTCTTCCCATGCATCATTCCTGAATGGAATAGGGAACGAGGGATCAAAAGTACACTCCGTCACATGCCATCACGTGGCTTGCAGAGTAAAGTTGTATGTGTAGATTGACACCATTGCTGACACTGTATCTAACAGAATGTAAACAGAATATAACAACAGGGCTTGTTGTGGACTAGTTGCTGTGGCAAATTGTGACAAACGAGTTAAATTAGTGAGTAATGTGAAGTGCAAGTGCTACGTGCAAATAGTGAGCAAAGTAATGCAGTCAGTTATGAGCATTATGCAGCTGGTACATCACAAACATATCAGCTGACAAAGAATTTTCAACCAACATTTACAATGGTGCAGAGGAGGGGGTTGGGATGTAGGGGGAAGAGACCAAACTGTGAGGTCATCGATCTCATCAGATTAAGGAAGGACGGGGAAGGAAGTCGGCTGTGCCCTTTCAAAGGAACCATCCTGGCATTTGCCTGGAGTGATTTTGGGAAATCACGGAAAATCAAAATCAGGATGGCCAGATGCAGGATTCAACCGTTGTCCTCCCGAAAGCGAAATGATGCAGAGGACTCAATACCAAGTGGTAACACGACATTACACAACAGTGTAGACTTAGACTAAAGTAACAACCAACAAACATAGTTAGATATAGTATTAACATATACTACAGACATATCACAAACACTAGACGTAAGCCTGTATGTGTCCCTTCCAATACCAAACATGAGAATAATATCAAAGACTTGCCGTCTGGAAATATTAATAACCTGTAGATATAGCTTGTGCAGAAACTGGACAAATACTTCTAAGTTTCAAGAAATTAGTGTCGCAAAGGCATTCCACACTCTGACTGATTAAGTGGCTCTGTCACCCAACCCACCTCCTGTCTATTTTATTTTATGATAAAAAAGTTAGTATATTAACTTGTTTCATCCTCAGTTAGTTTGGCAGAGATAGATAATACCAAACAATGGAAACTCCAGGTAGGAAGATCGACAATATAGGAAAAGTGTTTTTTAATTGTGCCTGTCTGCAACTTGAGCTGTCTTGTTTACGGTAAACAGAGATAGATAATAACATGACAGGGCTAAAGCCACTATTCACAAGAAAAAGAAGAAAAAGGAAAATTAGTGTAATTTTTTGTTACTTCTCCCTTTCTTCTCATCCATCTTTCATATCCAACAACAGCTTTTGTTGCACCAGCTTCTTCAGTTTATTCACAGATGTATTTAGTTTTATGATTTCTGGAGATTTCCTAGGATTTGTATCGTTACTAAGTAAACTGACAGTAACAAATAAAAATATTCAATGTAATACTGCCCACTTTAGGTAACTGCACACTGAGCCTCAAACAAAATATAACAATAAATAAATAAAATAATAATCATCATATAACGCTGAAAATCACCAACGTAAGTTTCAAAACAGCACACAATTCGGGGTAGACTGAAAGATACATTACAGAAACTATACCTTTGGCTGTGGCTAGCTCTTTCCTCCAAAACATGCATGGTATGAAGAGATTCTGTATGTTTAAAACACTGCCCACAAAAGGTAAGGTTCTACGCTCGAGTACTGGTCGCGCACACAGTTTTAACCAACCAGAATTAAGTTTTAATGGTGTAAACTTTTGCTTTAACATGTTCCGCTACACTCTTATACAGTATAATAAAGGTATAACTGCTTGATTCATTTTTTACGTACTGCATCAAGACAACACTGCAAAATGAACCAAAATCTCAAAAGAGTGAAATGTAATAACTGGCATACAGCACAAAATGTACAACCTACCTGCAAGAATGTCCTGAGGAGGGTGGCCAGTCTCTCACATTCCTCTCTTCTTGTGCAGTATATGATAGCAGACTGACAATCCTTAAAATGGGTATTAGTGAGAAGTTTGATTAGTGCTTCATCCTTGTTCTCATCTTTAGAAACTGTCAGTACAAGATTGTTGGGAAGAGGAATGTCCTTGATCACCCCCTTCTCTCCATCTGGAATGTCTAAGTGCTGAACTATACTAGCACACGTCGAGTTTGTTGCAGTAGCAGTCAGTCCCAAGATAGTACGGACTTTGAGTTTCTCTCGTAACACCTGAAATGTAAAATAATAAAACTGAAGGTAACTACATGCAGAAGGAAATTTACTAATGTGATGCGGAGATTAGTGAAAACTGAAGGGATCAATGGAAGCAAGTGCTAACTGACGATGCCATCAGTTAGAACTATCACACATAAGTTGGTTAATTTGGCAACAAGAACATAACAATTTATACAGACATCCCTCTGTACCTGTACAAATTAAACTTCTTGTAATCAGCATGTGGTGCATTCAAAATCACAACACACAGTGTGATCAGACAAATCCGACTACTGAAGGTTAGCTGTTTTCTCCCCACCCCTTCAATTGTTCTAAAACGTTTTTAAAAGTAACATTTTCACTTAAAAGTAAATTACATTAACCCTGCTGTTCTGTTCGGGTCTATATGACCCGAAACGAATATGAACGTTATTTTACATTATGTAAATACCAATATATATTTATGAAACTTTGTGACTTTGTCTGAAAATGGATGAGCAGCATGTGTTTTAAAAGGTTTTAAAAAAGTTTAAGAAGTTTGGGCTTCAACTGTAATAGTTGCATATGTAATGTTCGGGTCATAATGACCCGACACAAATATGTTTAGTGTAACTCGTATTTATTTCTAAAATCTGGAAATGGCGAAAATTATTTTTGTTGTGTTGTGTGGGAATAGTGACTGCATCATTCCAACTTACTCTCAACAATCACCTAAAGCTCCATGCGTTCACAACAATGGGCTTGTTTGTTGCTTTCCCCAGGAAATAATAATTGGCAGTTCTCAATAATTGGAATGCTTTGTTTCTGCCCAGTTTGACTTGTGACACCATGGCGATGAGACCATTGAATGATCGTGAGTTGGAAGAAATAGTAAATGCCTCACCAGATGAAGGATCACTTTCTGAGTTTGAAGATCACATCAGCAATGCATCTGAAAGCGAGTGTTCCGATGACAGTTACGACAGTCCACAGCCCATACAAAATAGTGTAGAGACTTTTCTTTCTAAAAATGGGAATATAGAATGGCAGTTGCATCCACCAGCACAACATGGTCGCCTACCAGCTTCGAACATCATCAAGAGTACCCCAGGAGTTACCAGGTATGCAGTCAGCAGAATATCTGATGTAAAATGTTCATTTGAAGCAGTATTTCACACAGCGCTTCAAAATGAAATAATAGAGATGACAAATATTGAAGGGCAGCGAGTTTATGGTGAACAGTGGACAGATATTGATGGTTCTGTTTTCCATGCATACTTAGGACTCTTACTCCTAGCGGGTGTATATCGATCTCATGGGGAGTCTACAAAAAGTTTGTGGGATAAAGATACTGGGCGAAACATATTTCGAGCAACCATGTCTCATGAAACATTCTGTAAGATATCACGTGTCCTGCGATTTGACAAGAAATCTACTAGAGAGGAAAGACGACGTACTGACAAACTTGCCGCAATTCGTAGTATTTGGGAGAAGTGGGTAGAGGTCCTTCCTAAACTGTATAATCCAGGAGAAAATGTTACTGTTGACGAGCAGTTAGTAGCATTTAGAGGTCGCTGTCCATTCAAGCAGTATATCCCAAGTAAACCGGCAAAATATGGGATCAAAATATGGACCATGTGTGACAGCAAAACTTCATACGTACTGAAAGCCCAAATTTATACAGGAAAGGTGAGTGGAGCGGCACCAGAAAGAAATCAGGGAATGAGGGTGGTATCTGATCTCACTTCTGAGTTACGTGGTCAGAATATCACGTGTGACAACTTTTTTACGTCGTACAATTTGGGGCAGCTGCTTCTGAAAAGGAAATTGACTATGTTGGGAACTATACGGAAAAATAAGCCGGAGCTTCCACACAAAATGACCAACAAGGAGGTACACAGCTCTTCATTTTACTTCACAAATGACACTACTGTGGTTAATTATATTCCTAAGAGACACAAGAATGTTGTACTTATGAGCACTCTCCACCATGATGCGGAAATCAGTGACAGGGCTGATAAGAAGCCAAAAATGATTTTGGACTATAATTCAACCAAAGGTGCTGTAGACACGCTTGATCAGTTATTAGGTACATATACATGCAAACGAAAAAGTAATAGGTGGCCAATGATAGTTTTCTACAATATTCTTGATGTTTCTGCTTATAATGCATACGTTTTGTGGATTTCGGTTGACCCTAATTGGAATGCAAGCAAATTGACTAGAAGGAGAATATTCTTGGAGGAACTTGGAAAGTCACTGATAAAAGAACATATTGCATCAAGAACGCATTTCCCAAGAACAGAAGATTCTTTGAGAATGGTCACAAGCATCCAAAACCCGAATGATGTGGGTGGTGTGTCAGAATCGGTAACAACAAGAAAATCTACAAAACGTGCACGCTGTAAGTTCTGTCCATCAAGTAATGACAATAAAACAAACATGGTGTGTGGAAAATGTAGTAAACATATTTGCAAGAAACATGTAACCTACTTGTGTCCACAGTGCAAGCAGTAAGAAAAGAACTGTAGTATTTTATAAGATGATTGTATTGAAAATTCTGTTGTTTCAAATTTATGTGAATACTTGTGCCTAAACTACAATCAGTAAGAAGAGAGGATTCTAAAGTTGTAGTGCTTTCTATGTTGGAATGTAATAAAAAAACTGTAGTGTGTTCTGTACTGTAGTGTGCTCTAAGATGAATATCTGTAATGACAACTGTCTGTTGTTAGAAAATGTCAATACTTACGTCTAAACTGTCAACAATAAGAATAGAAGTATGGAAAAACTGTAGTGCTTTCTAAGTTGAATGCCTGTAATGGAAACTGTCTGTTGTTTCAAATTTATGTGCATATTTAAATGAAAAATATCCCTCAATAAAGTTGTATGCATTGTTATTATTATTATTATTACCATTATTATTATTATTATTATTATTATTATTATTACTAACAAGGTACTGGAATAGAACAACAATGTCGATAGCTAAAACTGTACCAAAATTTATGTTTCTAAAGCATTTTGATATGTCGGGTCATATTGACCCGAACAGTATATATGTCAAGTAAAAGTGAACAGAACAGCAGGGTTAAATAAAGATTATGAAGTAGTTCTTGTTCATAAATATGAACACACCCTTTATGTAATATATAATAATATATAATAATATATAATATAATATAATATAATATAATATAATATAATATAATATAATAATATATAATATATATAATAATAATATATAATAATATATAATACGACTTGTGGACTTTTCAAAGTAGGGACTGCTCCAAAGATTATCATTTTCAATCAATGTAAAGTACTTGTATAAACATAGTGCGAAAAAGGCAATGAAGAAAGTACTGAAAAGTAAACAACAGCAGAAAACAAAGAGAAACTAGAAAATGGGCGAACGGACTGAATGGACAGCAGCCAGGATATTGTTAGCTGATAGCGTTCTGCAGAACAGCAAATGCTTTAACAAAAGTATTAGATAAAAACATCTCTCCACTCTCAAATAGAGAGACGGAAAAATGACTGTCAATAGACCTCTGCACAAGCCCTAATTTCTCTTATCTTCATGGTCCTTAGACAAAATGTACGTCAGCTGCAGTAGAATTGTTTTGCTATCAGGTTCATATGCCGGTTCTTTAAATTTCCCGCATAACGTTCCACGAAAAGAACATCATCATCTCTCCAGTGATTCCCACTTGAAATCACAAAGCACTTCCATAATACTCACAAGTAGATCAAACCTACCACTCTAGCAGCTTGCCTCTACATTGTTTCAATGTATTCCTTTAATTTGACCTGGTGCTTATACCAAACACTCACAAATGGGTCGTACTAGTGTACTATATGCAGTCTCCTTTACTGATGAACCACCCTCTCCTATATTTCTCCACATAAAATGAAGTCGGCCATTCACTTTTTCTACAACCATGTCCTTATGGACTCCTTCCATTTCATATTGCTACGTAACATTACATGTAGATATTTGATCAATGTGACTGTTTCAGTCCTGCATTTGACCATCACGGAATTGTTTTCCCTACTCATCTGCATTAACTTATATTTTTCTCCATTTGTAACAAGCTGCCATTCATCACACCAACTAGAAATTTTGTCTATGTCATACTGTATACTCCTACAGTCACTCAACGATGATGCCTTCCCGTACAATCATCAAACAGCTGCAAACTGTTGCTCACTCTGTCTGTCAGATCATTTATGTACTTAGAGAATAAGAACGGTCATATCACATTTCCTTTGGCCTCTGCTGACAATATTCTTGTCTCTGATAAACACGCTGCCGAGGACAATGTAGTGGGCTCTACTAGCTAACAGGTCTTTGAGTCACTCACTTAGCTTGCAACCTATTCTGTACGCTTGCACTTTCATTAACAGTCAACAGCTCAATAGTGTAAATGAAGGACTAGTGACTCTTTTGAAAAGTAACCGGTTTTTCTGCATTTTAAGACTCATAACCAGTGTACACATTATTAGTGAACAATCAAGCCTGACATATAAGAGAATAAAAATAGGAACGACACAACATACAGAAGCGCCTATGAACAATAATAATAGCAGTCCAAAATAATTAAATTAAGCATCTTGATAACTGGTATGGTAGGTACTGTAATATAAGGAATCTATTGTGACTGTTACGATGAAACGGATACTGAAACTAATTATTTTTCCAGTCAATTGAAATACATGCAGCTGTGAAAAGTCACTTTGCTTATGATTCTATAACATTTTTCACAGTATATCAACTCTAGTTGTCAAGTGGATTAAACCAGATTAATGTATCAAAACTGTTGATTCTGTGTGCATGGCCCTTTTTGAAAATCTGTATTTTGCAGAGCACAGGCTGCTTTTTAAATTCATGTACACACTACATTCCTCGCTTTTCAGAGTGGTTCATCAGCTTCAGTGCAGAGTTATAGTGTGAATGTTGTTTTAAAGGGATCTCTGATGAGCCCAAACCTATTATGATGGCTAGTGTTGTTATGTTCTGAATCATATGTATCAAGGAACAGTTCCTGTATGATACTGATCAAAACAAGGTCACACAAAAGTCTGAAGAACTGCTCTGTGTTCGCCTTATTACCTGTAGCTAACAGGTTTGTAAGCATACAATGACTTCTTCAAATAATCTGCGGGAATGTGGCAAGGTAAATTTGTCGAACACCAACGATATTTCAGTAGGTGAACCCTGTCATTTGAAAATGAAGACATGCTTCCATATCCAAATATCAGCATGACCTGACAAATTTACTCAGCCACATTCCCACAATTTATTTAAAGAACGTGTACACTGTGAAGAGCTTATGATTCTCATGGAATGCCATTATTTCAAACCCACACATCATAGACAGTTAATTTGTTCATAAGGAAATGAAAGATCCAGAAACTTGCCAACAAAGGATATCAGATTTTTTTATATCCCGTAAAATCCAATTTTCAGCTCAATCTCTAATAAGCTCATTGGCAACAAGCCATTAAAAGCCTTTATCTTCCCTCTTTACTGAAGTTCATCAAATAATTGCTATGTCAGCCTGTCACTTTCTCAGCCATCCATCATTTGCACATGATTTGTCTGTAGGGTACGAACCAACTTGTTGGTTAGCAGCCCCTGATGCCGGCTACAAGCGCTTTTCGCTTGCTGTGTTATGAGATAAGAAATTTGGCCAGTAATTAATTGTTTTTGCTGTATATTCTATAGTATTTACGTGTATTAGTGTCACATAGACTTGATAAATGGAAGGTTTCAGTCTTTATTTGCGCCTGAATAGGAAAAGCAAAGTTTCTGTTTACGACAGTTTCGCTTGTACGCAAACGTTTGTTTACATTCTTAACTGACATTAAATATGCGGAATTATCAATTAATTCAGTCTACAATACTCAGTATTTACATTTATTAGTGTCATTTAGACTCGATACATTGAAGGTAGCAGTTTTTATGTTTTATTACGTCATTTTTCGCATGTGCGTAAATATTTGTTTACATTATAAATACGAGGGTTAATCAGTTTATGTTAGTGTACAATACTCAATATTCAAGATATGAATTAATAGAGGGAAACATTCCACATGGGAAAAATATATCTAAAAACAAAGATGATGTGACTTATCAAACGAAAGCGCTGGCACATCGATAGACACACAAACAAACACAAACATACACACAAAATACTAGCTTTCGCAACCAACGGTTGCTTCGTCAGGAAAGAGGGAAGGAGAGGGAAAGACGAAAGGATTTGGGTTTTAAGGGAGAGGGTAAGGAGTCATTCCAATCCCGGGAGCGGAAAGACTCACCTTAGGGGGAAAAAAAGGACGGGTATACACTCGCGCACACACACACACACATATCCATCCACACATATACAGACACAAGCAGACATATACAGAGGCAAAGAGTTTGGGCAGACATGTCAGTCGAGGCGGAAGTGCAGAGGCAAAGATGTTGTTGAATGACGGGTGAGGTATGAGTAGCGGCAACTTGAAATTAGTGGAGATTGAGGCCTGGTGGATAACAGAAAGAGAGGATATATTGAAGAGCAAGTTCCCATCTCCGGAGTTCAGATAGGTTGGTGTTAGTGGGAAGTATCCAGATAACCCAGACGGTGTAACACTGTGCCAAGACGAGCCACGTGTGAAAGCACCCACGTGATTTACCAACTGACCTGCCTACACTGTGACGCATTCTATGTGGGAATGACCAGCAACAAACTGTCCATTCGCATGAATGGACACAGGCAGACAGTGTTTGTCGGTAATGAGGATCACCCTGTGGCTAAACATGCCTTGGTGCACGGCCAGCGCATCTTGGCACAGTGTTACACCGTCCGGGCTATCTGGATACTTCCCACTAACACCAACCTATCCGAACTCCGGAGATGGGAACTTGCTCTTCAATATATCCTCTCTTCCCGTTATCCACCAGGCCTCAATCTCCGCTAATTTCAAGTTGCCGCTACTCATACCTCACCTGTCATTCAACAACATCTTTGCCTCTGCACTTCCGCCTCGACTGACATCTCTGCCCAAACTCTTTGCCTCTGTATGTGTCTGCTTGTGCCTGTATATGTGTGGATGGATGTGTGTGTGTGTGCGAGTGTATGCCCGTCCTTTTTTCCCCCTAAGGTAAGTCTTTCCGCTCCCGGGATTGGAATGACTCCTTACCCTCTCCCTTAAAACCCAAATCCTTTCGTCTTTCCCTCTCCTTCCCTCTTTCCTGACGAAGCAACCGTTGGTTGCGAAAGCTAGTATTTTGTGTGTATGTTTGCGTGTCTATCGACGTGCCAGCGCTTTCGTTTGGTAAGTCACATCATCTATGTTTTTAGATATACTCAATATTCACGTTTCTTAGTGTCATTTAGACTCATTACATCGAAGGTAGCAGTTTTTATAAGTTTTATTAGGAAAAGTGATACTGACAGTGAATTTCTGACCTCACTTGCATATGTTTTGACTAGCACAACCTGTGAGCACTAACCGTTTTGTTTTCTTGTTTGGGAAAGCAAATAAAAGTGTCATTAAAGAATATCTTCATCGTCACCTCCGAGCATTCACCGCGGGACACAAAGATATTGAGCATCTTTGGTCGGAATTTAAAGGTATTGTCCACTATGTGCTACAGAAGTATGTGCCTAGCAAAAATATAGGGGAGGGAAAGGATCCACCTTGGTATAACAAACATATTAGGACGTTGCTGAGAAAGCAGAGAATTTTGCACAGTCATTTTAAACATAGTCACTGCTCTGCTGACAAACAGAAATTATGCGAAATGAAAGCAGCTGTCAAAAGGTCAATGAGAGATTCTTTTAATGAATTTGAAAGTACTATTTTTTCTGCAGATTCGAAAAATAACCCCAAAAAATTTTGGTCATACATAAAATCTATGAATGGTACAAATAATTCAATACCTTCTCTTCCTGTCAGTATGGGTAATGTAACGGATGATAATAGACAGAAGGCCAAAATTCTAAACCCAGGTTTCAAAAACTGTTTTACGATACAGGACTGCAACACCATTCCCTCCTTTCAATTATCGAACAAACGCAAGGAGGGCTGACATAGTGTTTAGTGTACATGGGGTTGTAAAACCCTTCCTTAGATGCCAGGAAGGCATCTGGCCCAAACGATATCCCCGCAGGATTTTATGTTGACTAAGCTACAAATATAGCACCATTCTTATCCATCATCTATGAGAGATCATTGGAACAGCGGAAAGTTCCACGGGACTGGAAGAAGGCCCAGGTCATAGCAATCTATAAAACGGCAGAAAGTCGGATGCACACCATTACCGGCCAATTTCACTGACATCGATTTGTTGTAGAATCATGGAACATATTTTGTGTTCAGACATAATGACCTTTCTAGACTCTGAGAAGCACATCTCCAGAAACCAGCACAGTAACAGGAAACAGCAGTCATGCGAGAGACAGCTGGCCATCTTTGTACATGATATACAACAGGCTCTAGATACCGGCCCCCAGGTTGATGCCATATTCCTCGACTTCTGAAAGGTGTTTGACTCAGTTCCAAACCGTCGGTTGCTCCAAAAAGTGCGCACTTACGGTCTATCCGATGACATATGCAGATGAATAGAAAAGTTTTCTAACAGACAGTGAAAAGTATGTTGTCCTGAATGGGGAGACTTCAATACAAATAAGCGTAACATCAGGTGTGCCCCAGGGCAACGTAACAGGTCCGCTGATTTTTACGATTTACAGAAACAATCTGGTTGATGGTATTGACAGCGGCATTAGCCTGTTTGCCGAAGATACTGTAATCAACAGGAAAGTAGTATCACATGAATGTTAGGAACAACTCAATGAGGATTTGCAGAAAATAAATGCATGGTGCAATGACTGGCAGTTATCTCTCAACATTAGTAAGTGTAACCTACAGAATATAACCAAGTGAAAATCCCGATTAATGTACAAGTACAAAATAAATGCCCAGTCTTTGGAAGCGGTAACATCTGTCAAGTATCTGGGTGTGACTATTCGAAATCTCAAATGGAACAATCAGATTACACAAGTAACGGGTAAGGCGAACTCTAGATTGTGGTTTATTGGTAGAATCCTGAAGTGATGCAGTCCTTCAACAAAGGAAATAGTTTGCAATACTTTAGTTCACTCAGCCTTACAGTATTGTTCGTCCGTATGTGACCCTTACCAGTTGGGTTGGTTCAAGATATTGAGAAGGTCCAACAAAGAGCGACAGGATTCATGACGTACTTTTAGCCATCGAGAGAGTGTTTCAAATCTCATAGAAAGTTTGAAGTGGGACATGCGCTAAACAGAAGGGGCTGTTCACTAAATTTCAAAATCCGATCTTCGCCGAGTATGTAGAGCATATATTATTACCACCAACTTTCAAATCACGCAATGATCACCATTCAAAGATAAAGATAATTAGAGCTTGTATTGTTCAGACAGTTGCTTTTCCCTCACGTGATCCATGAGTGGAACAGAGGGGGGAAATATGATTTTGGTGCGAATAGTGATCTCCGCCACACACCACTTGGTGACTAGTGGAGTATATATGTAGATGTAGATATGCAGCTATAGAATCTTTCACTTGGGGACAATTGTACCTTCATAAATTAATCACAATTACACCAGGTCCTTCAGGGAACATTCTCAATGTCAAAACTGTCTGACAAATTGTTAAGGCCTTATTATCTAAAGGCATACGAAACTAATGAGCCAAACAGAGGAAGATGCTGCTGGCGATAATACACAAATTAAGACCTGTAAAAATAACAAAATTTCCGAATTTACCGCCCCACAAGAAATTTCTCACACTCAAATGATTCTCAGCTGTCTGAAACCTGAAGTAGAAAGCTCTGAGATATTTAGCTATTCATGGAATGTGTATCGAAAAGACGGATTAGATGCCATTGGAGGGGGAGTCTTCATGACAGTTAACAAAAATACTGTTTGTGTTGAGGTAGAACTTAGTACACCAGTGACATCATGTATAACAGGTCTACGTAAAATCAAGTTATTGTTGGATGTTTTTACCAGCCACCCGATTCCACTGTGACATTATTAAGAGTCATTCAAAGATGGTCTATGGTCACAAGTGAAAAAATACCAGATCACGCAAGACTAGTTGGAAGCGACTTTAGCCTATTGAGTATGACTCAAACATCTAGCGATTCACTGCAGGAGGTACAGACAGTCTTGCAAAGTATTTTTGAGTACACTGAAGTGCCAATGAACTGGTTTAGGCATGTGTACTCAAATACAGAGATATGTAAACAGGCAGATTAAGGCACTGCGGTTGTAAACACCTGGATAATACAAAAAGTGTCTCGCGCAATTATTAGATCTGCTACTGCTGCTACAATGGTAGGTTATCAAGATTTATGTGAGTCTGAACGTGGTATTAATAGCTGGCACAAGAGTGATGGGACATAGCACGTCTGAGGTAGTGATGAAGTGGGGATTTTCCCGTAAGACCATTTCACGAATGTACTGTGAATATTAGGAATCCAGTGAAACATCAAATCTCTGACATTGCTGAGGTCGGAAAAAGATCCTGCAAGAACGGGACCAAAGACAAATGAAGAGAATCATTCAACATGGCAGAAGTGCAACCTTTACACAAATTGCTGCAGATTCCAATGCTGGGCCATCAACAAGTGTCAGTGTGCAAAGCATTCAATGAAACATCATCAATATGGGCTTTTGGAGCCGAAGGCCTACTTGCGTACCCTTGATGGCTGCATGGAAAAAGCTTTACACCTCACCTGGGCTTGTCAACACTGACATTGGACTGTTGATGGGTGGAAACATGTTGGCTGGTCAGATGAGTCTCGTTTCAAATTGTATCGAGCAGATGGATGTGTAGGGGTATGAAGACAACTTCATGACTCTAGGGACCCTGCATGTCAGCAGGGGGCTGTTCAAGCTGGTGGAGGCTCTGTAACGGTGTGGGACACATGCAATTGGAGTGATATGGGATCCCTGATACATATATATACGACTCTGACAGGTGGCATGTACGTAAGCACTCTGTCTGATCACCTGCATTCATTCATGTTCATTGTGTATTCTGACGGACTTGGGCAATTCCAACAGGACAATGAGACACCCCACACGTCCAGAATTGCTACAAAGTGACTCCAGGAGCACTCTTCTGAGTTTAAACACTTCCGCTGGCCACCAAACTCACCAGACATGAACATTATTGAGCATATCTGGGATGCCTTGAACATGCTGTTCAGAAGAGATCTCCCACCCCTCGCACTGTTACAGATTTATGGACAGCCCTGCAGAACTCATGGTGTCAATTCCCTCCAGTACTACTTCAGACATTAGTTAAATCCATGCTGTGTTGTGCTGTCGCACTTCTGCATGCTCGCAGGGGCCCTACATATTAGGTTGGTGTATCAACTTCTTTGGCTCTTCAGTGTATGTTATCTGAAAACTGTCTCATGCAACTAGACGAAGAGCCCATGTGCAATGGAAATATTTTAGACCTTGCAGATACAAACAGGCCTTGCCATATCAATGGCGTCGTACAGATACAGGAATCTGAGCTCATGATGTCAGCACAGTGAAGTTAATAAATCAATCCAGAAGGGTAGGTGAATATTTCTGCTAGACAGAGCACATAGGCAATTGTCAGTATCCCTCTTTGAGAATGAACAGTCATTATTTAGTTCCAGTCATGGACATAGAGGAATTTCGGGCAAAGTCAAAATGGATTACAAACTGTACGATGGAGAAGTATGTGCTGAGTAAGTGAATTAAGGACAGAAAAGACCCACTGTGCTTTAACAAAGAGACTGCAAAATGTTGAGGAAGCAAGACTGTTGCACTCTCAGTTCAAAAGAGAAAGCACAAATGATGATAAGACTAAAGTTAAGGGCAATTTGTCCATCTGTAAAAACATCAATGCGCAAAGCATACAAATATGACAGTCATACCTTAGCAGATCTTGCCGAGAACCCGAGAAAATTATGGTGCTACATAAAATCACTATAAGTGGGCTAAGGCTTCTAGCCAGTCACTTATTTGCCAGTCTAGTGTGGCAACAGAAGATAGCAGAAGAAAAAACAAAGTTTCAGATTTTGCATTTAAGGAATTGTTCGTGGAGGAGAATCGTACAAACATAATGTCACACACCCCTGGCATAGAGAAACAACTGAAAGCACAGTAAATGAATAAGCTGCCAGTCCAGATGGAATCCAAATTTGGTCTTACAAAGAATATTTTACCACTCTGGCTCCTTACTTAGTTAGCGTTAATCGCAACCTCTTGCCCAGTGGAAAATCCCAAGCAACTGGAAAAAAGCATAGATGACTCCTTTATATAAGAAGGGTAAAAGAACGGAAGCGTAAAATTACAGACCAATATCTTAAACATAAGATTTGCTGCAGAATTCTTGAAGATATTCTCAGTTCAATTATAATAAATGGAAAAACTTATGTCCACAAATCAGCACTGTTTCACAAAGCCCCATTTGTGTGAACCTCAGCTTGCCCTTTTATCTGATGCTATCCAGTGAACTACAGATGAAGGGCAAAAGGCAGATTCCACATGCCTAGATTTCTGAGAAGCATTTGACACCATGCCTCACTGCAGACTGTTAATGACGGTATGAGCGAACGGAATATATTCCTAAATATGTGTGCAGCTTGAAGAACCCTGTATGTTGTCCTCAACAGCAAGTGTTCATCAGATACAAGGGTATTGCCAGGAGAGCCACAAGAAGTGTGTTAGGACCACAGTCCTTTCTATATCCATAAATGATTTGGCACAAAGGGTGAGCAGCAATCTGCAGCTCTTTGCTGTGAAGCTATGGTGTTCAAGATGTTGTTGAGAGACTGTAGGTGGATGCAAGATGACTTTACACAAATTTTCTAGTTGGTTTGATGAATGGGAGCTAAACCTAAACGCAAAAACATGTAAACTAATGGGATGAGTGGGAAAAAGAAACCAGTAATGTTCAAATATAGTACTAGTAGTGTAGTGCTTGACAAAATCACGCTGATCAAATACCTTGGCCTAAAGCTGCAAAGCAATACGAAATGAAATGGGCAAGTAAGGATTGTAGTAGGGAAGGCGAATAGTCAGCTTTGGTTTATTGGAAGAATTTTAGGAAAGTGTGGCTCATCTGTAAAGGAGACCGCATATAGGACACTAGTATGACCTATTCTCGAGTACTGCTCGTGCATTTGGGATCCAAACCAGGTCAGATTAAAGGAAGCCATCAAAGCAATTCAGAGGTTGATTGCAAAATTTGTTACTGGCAGGTTTGAACAACACAAAAGTATTACAGAGATACTTCAGGAAGTCAAAATGGGAACCCTCGCAGGGAACACAGTGCTCTTTTCAAGGAACACTATTGAGAAAATTCAGGGAACTGGCATTTGAAGCAGAATGATTCTGCCGCGAACATACATTTCACATAAGGGCCATGAAGATAAAGTGTAAGAGAGGCATATAGACAGTTGTTTTACCCTCACTACATTTGCAAGTGGAACAGGAAAGAACATGATTAGTAGTGGTACAGGGTACATTCCACCAAGCACCACGCTGTGACTTGCAGAGTATATAGACGCAGATGTAAATGTAAACACAGATATGATGGAGCAGATCACACAACATACAAATTCGTTAATCAAGGCATTGTCTCTTTCAGCGGACCTACAGAAGAACCTGCAGAACACAGAACTCCTTGGCTGTATGGATTACTGAAAATCCATAATGATGATGTATCACTAAGACTGATTGGTGTTCCCGGCTCAGTGACATGCTTGGCATCTCTGCTTCAGCCACATGTGGGGAAGACAGGAGCATACGGAAGAGCCTGGCTACGTTTCACTGAGAAGCTGAAGAAACTAAAACTTGTACCAAAAGACATCCTGGTCAGCTATAATGATGTTTCTTTGTTTACAAAAGTGCCATTAAATGATTATCTGGCATATTCATTCCATATTCCCACATGACATTACTAACCTCTTTCATGCACATCTTACCGTGAATGACTTCATATGGAATGGCAATTTAAGCGAACAGCTGGAAGGTGTTGCTATGAGCAGTCTAATTAGTCCAGTGGAGGCCAATTTCTTCATGCAGCATTTCAAAAGACAGGCCCTGGACTCTAAAAGTACAGTACAGGTACATCGATGGCACCTTCATCATGTGGAGCAATGTTGAGGAACAGCTCAGTGATGGTTATGAGGAATGACGATAACCTAGTACACAATGTGTATCAAAAACCCACACGGACTGATACTTGCACAAACTATCAAGTCATCACGAGAGCCAGGAAAGAGAAACGATTAATATGCTCACAACACACAAGACAAATATGTTAGCTGCATCATCTTGGATGCCAGATACAACGCTTTGAATTATTCTGAGAAGTAGCACGTACTCTACCAGTCGCATAAAAGAAGTGTCATTAAATCTAACACTCAGCGAAGTGGTATGTTGCAAGAAGAAATTTCAAATAGTGCCTTTCTGCCAAACATCCACAGGGTGATGGACAGAATTGGCCATATTTTGAGGAAATATAATGTAAAGATTATTTACAAACTGACCAAGAGGATCAAAGAGCGTCTCAGATCCACAAAGGACAAAAGGGACCCACTTGCAACATCAGTAATATGGACACCATTCACGATCCCGCAGCTGTAAATATCCATGACGAAATGAAATAATCACTGATTCGAAATAATTTCAATGTGGAGTCAAAATTTAAGCCAGACTAGAACTTGAACTCACATTTCCCACTTCTCCCACTCAAATCCCCAGCTTGTCGCACACTGAAAAGATATTATGGCCGTCAAGCTGTATATACATTTACACATGTGTGGTGTCTGTTGTTTTCAACATGTTCAAAAGAAGATACCCCAGTCATGATCCTGCAGCCATACATATACATGATGAAAAGAAATCAAATTAAGTGAAATGAAACGAAATAATCTCAGACTCGACTGGTATAAAGCATCAAAGTTGTTTCAATGGTGATGAGTTCGAGTCCCGATACGCCACAAATTTTCACTCGAAACTTTTCGTCACTGAAATTACTTCAGTGCCTAATTGCAGCAGAGTTATAGGTTATTCCATTTCATTTCATGACAAAAATGTGAGGCTGCAGGACCATGAATGGTGACACCTCACTGACGGCCACAATGTCTCTTCAATGTGACTGCACACGCACACATGCTCTCTCTCTCTCTCTCTCTCTCTCTCTCTCTCTCTCTCTCTCTCTCCTGAACTCCTGTGGGACCCCAGCGAATGCAGCCAAGCAATGAGTATGATAGATAGGAGTGCCATGTCAGTAATGTGAAACAAGATGAAAATCTGAGCCAGACAGGAACCATGTCCAGATAGCCAAGGTGGTTGAGGCGACCATTCGCAAGAAGCATGAAATTCAGGTTCGAGTCTCTGTCTGACACAAATTTTCACTTGTCACCACCGAAATTGTTTCAATGCCTAATTGCAGCCGAGTCAGAGATTATTTCATTTCATCCCATAACAACATTCTCTTAACAGGCAAGAGACTAAAATGCTTGGTTACAAACCTAGCAGCATGCTATTTTTTTAATGCAAAAAGATGATGTCTCTCTTAGATCATTTGATCACTCCTCATTTTAACGCTGTAATCCAGGCTCGTCCAAACTGTCCCCCTGGGGCGCTAGTGACCGCCATCGCCCACGGCCAACACCCCGGGCGAATTCGTATGTTGCTGCAGTGGCCGAGCCGCCTGAACGCCAGCTGATAGATATATTTGTTCGCCCATTTTCCCTTCGGGCAGAGGACATCTCACAAGAGCTTCAACTAGAGCTGATTGACCTGCAGTGCCATATCCGCCTGAAGGACCGCTTTCTTATGTGTAAAACTTTGGATGACTTTTACAGCTGTCTTGCACGAGAGAAATATCCTCTATTGCACAAACACGCGGTCAAAGTTCTCTCATGTTTGGTTCCACGTATATTTGTGAGTGCTTTTTCTCCCTTTTAAAGCTTGCTAAAACTAAGAACCGTTCATTCCTTAGCGATAAAAATTTGATCAATTCTTTGAGGTTAGCAGTCTCTCAGAATATTGTACCAAGCCTAGACAACATCGTTTCCTCGAAAAAGAAAAACGTGTAAAATGTTGTCTTCTTTAACAATGTTGACTGTAAGAATTAAGGAGCTTTATAACCTTAATTCTATTTTAATAAGTTTTCAAACTTGGTCAGTTAAAACTATTACGTACAAAACATCAAACTAAGGATCCGATTTCTAAACTCTGAAAAGGGATACAAAAAATTGTAGCACGAAGTATAATAAAAAATACTTACTTGTAACTAACAGTAAGAATGAGACTCTATATCCCTTACATAAAATTAATTCTAAAATAGAATATTTTGTTTACGTTAGATCTGACCGCGGGACAGTCCAGCGCAGAGCAGTGCTGTGTAGTCAGTCTCTCTCTCTCTCTCTCTCTCTCTCTCTCTCTCTCTCTCTCTCTCTCTCTCGCTCCTATGGCGACGCTAGTGACACACGGTTGCGGACGGGGCACTGAACTACACTGTCATGCGCCCGCGGGCACAGGCGCGCCCGCCGGGCGCAATTCTTGGATGAGCCTGCTGTAATCACTCACAATAAGGATCGCAATACTGTGATCTTGAGACTGAATAAATACCCTAAGCAGCAAGCCCCTGTATTTTTTGACCTCTTAAGTACAGGTATTTTAAGAATCTTTTGTATTATCTTTTTCATTTACACACACTTCCTCAGAGTTCAACATCAAAACTAAGGTATTCAGCACATCTTGCCTGTTATTGATTTTAAATGTTCATTTCATGTCACACTGCTTTACAACTTCACATAAATCAGTTTGATTTTCCTCGGAGGCATGCTATTAATGCTTTGATCATGAACCATGTCTCCACAATATCCTTTCTTCCCAGACTGCTAGTCCTGTCAGCTTAGTGGAGGAACTTCTATGAAGCCCGGAAGGTAGGAGATGAGGTACTAATGGAAGCAAAGCTGCGAGGACTGGTCACGAGTTGTGGCTGGGTAATGCAGCTGGTAGTGAAGATTGGAAGCTAGGAGATGAGGTACTGGCGGAAGTAAAGCTGAGAGAACAGGTCATGAGTTGTGCTTGGATAGCTCAGCCAGTAGAGCACCTGCCCACAAAAGGCAAAGGTCGCAGGTTCGAATCCTATTCTGGCACAGTTTTATCAGCCAGAAAGTTTTGTATTAGGCAAGACGTCATTTCTAATCAGATGAAACTGAGCAAGAGCAGGACAAATTTGTACCAGATGTCTGGGAGTAACTGAGGCACTAGCTTTTGTCACTGGACTGTCCTATAGTGGCTTACAGAATGTCTAACAGACTGGTAAAGACCCGTTCCATGATAACTGTTTCTGATTCAATCAACAGCCATTGCAAATCCCAGATGACCTGATGTCAGAGCACTGTGAACATTCTTGGTCAATGATACGGCACTTTCTTGGTTTCCTGGTAATACCTGAGTCGTGAGCATATTTTAGCACAGTTGTCAAGGGCTTACATGCTCCTAAAATGTCTTCGAGAAAACAGTGTCATCAAGATGTAAGAGGTGTTATTTCTATTTGAGATGCCAAGCAAGTTGTCCATCATGCATTTAAAGGTTGCTGTTACATTGCACAGACTGAACAGGACTGCTTTGACAGAGGCCATCAGGAGCTATAAAAGCTCTCTCTTCCCAGTCAGCCTCATCAACCTCAATCGGGCAGTAGTCAGTCTGCATATCTATAGCACTCCCTTCCGACAGTTCAAGGTGTTAGCAATTTGTGTCTATGGGAATACATTCTTTTTCATAATTTTGGCAGATGCTGGTAATTACCATCCAGTGCGTATAGTTTTTTTTTGCCCTGGGTTGTCTGAAATGCCTTTTCTCCACTCTCAAATTGAACATGTTCAGTGCAAAAAAACTCACCGACATCATGCCTCAGTGAAGGTAGAGTTTATTGGAAGATGGGTAGTAGATTCCCTTTGTATGTAATCTGTAACGGTAGCTTAGCATGGTTCTACATTGACAGTCCCTCCTGGACTAGTTTGGCTGTCCCTATGCACATACCCTTATGGATGAGTTAGTAGTTGTCAACAGCAACTGGTGACCGAGGTATCTCCTTGTCCACTTGTGATAATTATGTATTATGGTCGTCACTAGCATATATATTTGCTTTATGAGACTGAATACTTTCTTGCTTTTGATTACAGCTTCATAGTTTAACTGAATGTCCAGACTACAGACCTGAAACAGTCTCACTGGTGATGGTGGAATGTGTGCCTCTTCAACAGCTGGTGAACATCAAGAGCAATTGTTGCACAAGACCTTGCCAGAGTAGCTTCATAATACTGGAGCTTTGACCTATGAGTCTATGACTGCTTGGTATAACATTATGACTGCATTCCGGTAAGACAAAATATTCGAAGAGCGTTGTTCTATCACTGGTAGTTACTCTCAGAACGTTAGTTCCTGCTCCTGGATATACTTTCCATTTGCAACCTTCAGCACAAGAACCTTTGAATCTCAAATGTAATCTTCAGCTGGTGTCAGTGTGTGTCTGACACAATAGAGAAAGGCCCCCGTCCAGAATCGACCAGTATCAGGGTACTCTGCTTGTCAATGGTGACATCGATACAAGTCCCTTACATCTCGGTAACTCTCATCCATGGAGGATTTTCATCCTCCATAGATGACTGCACTTCTTAGTTTTCTGATTTCAGTGGCTGGGCAATGTAGCGGGACTTTGAATTTCGCCGCGCTACACTCGTTCCCTCAGATAAAAAATATCCCGTCGCAGCGGTATGAGCGCTCGACGGCAGAGAAAATACTAAAATTGTAACTCTTTTTTTGTTTTCTATCCGTTTCTTGATTGTCTCTTGATAGCTGAAGCTTAAGGCAGACGTGATCTGATGAAGACGTTAAAAAAACTTATTAGCTAGTCTTGATCTGATTTTAATGTGTAGACACATTGTGGAAGTTGTTAAGAAATTCGGAGGATGGAATTAGCAAAGTAAATTAAATTGCATACAGTATCAAGATGATTTTAATTGGTATAAATTAGTGATTCCTGGACGACTGCAAGATTTCGGAGCAGACTTTTCACACAGAAATGAAGGAGATTTTTGAAGACCTGCACGCCGCGCGAAAGAAGACAAGTTAACCTGGTAAAGGATGAACTCTTATCTACGCCACTTCCCCCTGTCAGTTACATTTTGTTATCCTCTGTTTCTTTTCAATAATTTTTGTAGTGGAAATTGGTTTAACTTTTGCTCAAAAACGCCACAAGGACCACCCCAACAATAGCTTTCCTGAATCACGAAGTCCGATAGCTTTTCTGTAATACGAAGTCCAATCTGCATTCCTCCTTTCTTTTCCTTTTTCTCGGTCATTAACGATTTTAAAAAAAACATTTTCACTTACAATTTCTTCCCACATTTTCAACCTTTTTCTTTTTCTTTTCTTCTCCCTTTTCTTTTTTTATTAACCACTACAACTGGCTCCCGCAACAGGGCGCAATTTTCAGATGTGTCGTTTTTGAGCAAATTTGAAACTTTAATTTGTATTTTTTCCCAACAGAGAATAACCAAAAATCCTGAAGTTTAAAGGGTAACGAAAACACCAACTTTATTGTACCTAAGCAAATGATTATACAACAATATTGTAAAGAATTTTTGTAACTAATTCAATCTGTTTTCTTTTCATGGCATATATTGATGCAAAACTGTTATTTTGAGACCTTTTGGTGATTATCCGATGGAGATGTATTAAGAAAATCCATATTTTGATGAATACCATTTACGCAGAAGTGTTTGACCAGCCGCTGCAGGACAGAAAATTTAATGGCGAGTAACACAACTATGTTTCATTCAAACATTCAATAGCCAACTGCAGAATCCATTTTTCCCTTTCCACGCATCCTGTAGTTTTCTTCTAGATTTTTCCAAAATTATCTATCTCTATTGTAGTTTGTGGTAATTATAGCATTGTTGTAGCATATGAAGATCGTGAATTTGACCGCCAAACAGTCATTTGCTACAAAAAATTTTGTCCGCCCTGCTGCATCTTTCTCAACCATTGTTTGCAATAGAGCAATCATTTACATTGACGAGAAAATATTTCATCCTAAATTTGAGTCAAATCTTTATTAATCTGACTTATATTATTCCCTTTTTGACTTACGATTATACATCCTATTACAATGGAAAGCGGTAAGGTAGAGATAGTTACGAGTTCACAGATCAATGCAATGATTTTGCCTCACACTCGCAACATTTGTGATAATACATAGATGGCGACTTTAAATGACGAAATGTGGAATGGACGCGAGACTATACCATCAGCGCCATTGTTAACATCAATGTCAGAACCGAATATGAGATAAATTCAGCAATGTGACACAAATCGGACACAGGAAACTGACAAACTGGACCGACTATTAGAGTTATTTGCAGTCATGAAATGAGACGTTAGTCAGAAAATTGACATATTAAACCATACTATGACCGAAAATTTTGAACGAACAACAAAACAGATGACAGAATTATATAACATCACTCAACAGCTCAGCCAGCGATTTGAGTCATTGTCCGACCGAGTCACTAAACAGGAAGAAACTTTGGTTACATTCACACATGAAACAAAAAACAATATCACCCGATGTGAAAATCAGTTAACTTAAATAGTTAAAGTGCAGCAGGAAGTGAACACCCGTGTGGAAGAGTTAGCTCAGGCCCACACTTCACCTAGCTCCACCCAAGAAAAGCTGACTGAAGAAGTGGGAAATATTACCCAACAGCTCACAATGGTAGTTCTTGAACAAACCGACCTCAAAGAAAAGATAGAAAAATTAGAAGACAGAGCGGACCTCGTGTCACTAAACAACGACACCAACATGGCCGAAAGAATTGTACATGAATGTAAATTGTGTGACGAGTATCCGGACAAAAAACTTGAAACAATTACACAGGACATACTTTCAAAAACAAAGACACATGTTAAAGACGAGACAAAACACATAGAAGATGAAGTGACAAAATTACAAGACAATGTTGTGCCGTGTTTGGCGATTGGTGCAAACGCATCGTCGGGGAATGACAAAACAGCTAAAACCATGGCTAATGACACAGACAGAACACCTATTGTGGAATCACCTATTTCCAATCAAAATTACAATGTGCCGCTTTCTTTTCCACCAAATGAGCAATGTTACGGTACAACACCTGGTGTAGCAAGTGACACAAACCACGTCAATACCGTTATGCCAACCAGCATGGCCGATGACACGTTTGTAAGGCATTGGTATTTCCAGACATTTTCCAGTGAGGACAAGCACAAAGTCCGCCCTATTGTGTTTATTAGATCATTTGACGGTGTTTTTCCACGTAGTTGGTCAGAAGTTGATAAAATCAGATACGTCACCAATCTCATGAGAGGACGAGCAGCTAAGTGGGGTGCCGCTATGAAGCGGCGGTGCCTTACGTTTAAAAAGTTCGAACAAGCCTTCTTGGACGAATTCTGGTCCGAGAATGAGCAACAGAGTCTAAGGAGAGAAGTGTGCAACCCCGAGGCCTATGACCCTAAAAAAGAGACATTAAGACAATACTTTGAGAGGTACCTAGACAAGACACTGTACTGGTCCAAACCAGCTGACTTGCCAGCGATAATTGACACTTTAAAGAGCCACTTACCCTTTCCATACCGAGACAGATTAATAGGAGTACCGGAGAATGACGTTAAGACTTTCTTAAACTTCTTAGATCAAATGGACGTAGTTTACAGAGGCGATTCACGCCATTCAAATTTTACTCGTATTAGTAACCAAAATCAGCACCCACCCCAAAGGAACCGTAGTGACGATGGTTGGTGGAACCATCCCTCCGCGCCGCGGCGCAGTACGATGCCTGCGCGCGAAACATATTCAAATGGAAACGTGGTGGTGGTGGTTGTTGGGATGTGTAAGGGGGACTAAACAGCGAAGGTCATCAGTCCCCCATTCCAAAATCAGGCGAGCCGAAAATCTACGGAGCAGGTAAAAACCAAAGGGGGAGGAGACGTCCCCCCCAGGCGCGAAAAGAACACAAATGCAGCAACAAACACTACAGACAAGAACAGGACAGAGGAACACCAGACAGAAAGAAACAGAAGAAAGGAGGATGGCCGGAGACTGGTTGACTGACCACGAGAAAAAAAAAAAAAGGGAAAGAGTCAACCATCTGACGGCACACCAGAACAGCAACAGACACAAGGACAAAAGACACAGAAAGGGAAAGGCGCAGGACCTCCCTAAATCGAACCATAAAAAGGACTACTACGGATAAAATGTAAAACATTGTCAGCCATGGAGGCATCGTCGGATAAAACCAAAGCCAAAGTGCCCGGGAGATTAAAAGATTGCCGGAGTGTGCGCAGTCGAGGACACTCCAGCAAAATGTGGCCGACCGTCAGCCGGGACCCACACCGACACAAGGGGGGATCCTCCTGACGCAACAGATGGCCGTGCGTCAGGTATGTATGGCCGATGCGCAGCAGACACAGGACTACCGAGTCCCTGCGAGAAGCCCGCAGGGAGGAACGCCACACATCAGTCGTCCCCTTGACAGCCCGCAGTTTATTCGGGGCTGTCATGCCACGCCACTCAGCAGCCCACATCCCAATCAGCGTACGGCGCAACACCAGCTGCTGGTCGCGAGCCGTAAGGCCGATCTCCAAAGCCGGGGCGTCGATGGCCCCTTTGGCCAGCCTGTCTACACGTTCGTTCCCTGGGATGCCAACATGACCGGGCGTCCAAACCAAGACCACCGAACGACCAGAACGGGCAATGGCGGAAACAGACTCCTGAATGGAAGACACCAGAGGAGAGGAGGGATAGCAGCGGTCGATGGCCTGAAGGCTGCTCAGGGAGTCACTGCAGATCACGATGGACCTACCTGAGCAGAAACACATATGCTCAAGAGCGCGCAAGATGGCCACCAGCTCTGCAGTAAAAATACTGCAGCCAGCCGGCAAGGAGCGCTGCTCAACATGGGCAGCATGAGCAAAAGAGTAGGCAGTGCGACCATCAACCAGGGAACCATCAGTGTAGACAGGCTCGCAGCCCGGAAATGATTCGAGGAGCGCAAGAAAACGGCGACGGAGGGCCACAGGCGGAACCGAGTCCTTAGATCCCTGTGCCAAATCCAGACGAACGGACGGCCGGGACAAACACCACGGAGGCGTAGGTGTACGGACCCGGAAGGGAGGCAGAAGAGGGAATGACCCCAGTTCTGACAGCAGGGACTGGACACGGAGAGCTACGGAAAGCCCAGACCTAGGTCGCCGTTCGGGCAGACGGAGGACCATGGCAGGGAAAAGCAGGCAACGATTGGGATGGCCTGGCGAGCAATGGACGTGGACAGCATAGTCGGCGAGCAGACGATGGCGGCGAATCCGCAGCGGGGGAACCCCGGCCTCCACCAGGAGACTATCCACGGGGCTAGTGCGAAAAGCGCCAGTTGCAAGCCGAACCCCACAGTGGTGTATGGGGTCTAACAACTTCAACACTGAGGGTGACGCAGACCCATAGGCCAGGCTCCCATAATCAAGCCGGGACTGCACAAGGGCTCTGTACAATCGCAGCAGCGTGCAGCGATCTGCACCCCAAGACGTGTGGCTAAGGCAGCGGAGGGCGTTGAGGTGCCGCCAGCATTTTTGCTTCAGCTGAGTAACATGAGGAACCCATGTCAGCCGGGCATCAAACACAAGTCCCAAGAAGCGGCAAGTGTCCACCACCGCAAGCAGGTGGCCGTCGAGGTAAAGTGCAGGATGAGGGTGGACAGTCCGGCGCCTGCAGAAGTGCATAACTCGAGTCTTGGCAGCAGAGAACTGAAAACCATGAGTCAGAGCCCATGATGCTGCCTTGAGAACGGCGACTTGCAGCCTGCGTTCGGCGACTCCCGTAGTCGTGGAGCTAAATGAGATGCAGAAGTCGTCGGCATACAAAGAAGGAGACACTGACGACCCCACTGCTGCAGCCAAACCATTAATGGCCACTAAAAATAAGGAGACGCTCAACACCGAGCCCTGCGGGACCCCATTTTCCTGTATATAAGAGGAACTAGAGGTGGCACCGACTTGCACCCGGAAAGAGCGGCGCAATAAAAAGCTTTGAAGAAAAGCCGGTAGCCGACCACGAAGACCCCACTCATACAACGTGGCGAGGATGTGATGCCTCCATGTGGTGTCATAAGCCTTCCGCAGATCGAAAAATACAGCAACGAGATGCTGACATCGGGCAAAGGCCGTACGGACAGCAGATTCCAGCCGCACCAAATTGTCCACTGCAGACCGGCCCCGACGGAAGCCACCCTGGGATGGAGCGAGGAGACCGCGCGACTCAAGGACCCAACACAAACGCCGCCCCACCATACGTTCGAGCAATTTGCACAAAACGTTGGTGAGGGTAATGGGACGATAGCTGTCCACCGCCAGTGGGTCCGCACCGGGCTTCAAGATGGGGACAATAACACCCTCTCGCCATTGCGACGGGAACACGCCTTCGCTCCAAATGCGATTAAATATCGCGAGAATGTGTCTCTGGCAGTCCCTGGAGAGATGCTTCAGCATCTGCGCGTGGATGCAGTCTGGGCCTGGTGCTGTATCAGGGCAATCGGCGAGGGCAGCGAGGAATTCCCTCTCACTGAAAGGAGCATTGTATTTTTGAGAATGACGCGTGTGGAATGAGAACGGCGTCCGCTCGGCTCGCTCCTTTAGAGAGCGAAAGGCGGGGGGATAGGATGCAGTCGCAGAGCTCTGAGCAAAGTGTGCGGCTAGCCGTTCAGCAATGGCGGCAGCGTCCGTGCAGACAGCGCCGTCCAAGGAGAGCCCAGGGACACCCATAGGGGTCTGGGATCCATAAATCCGCCGGATCCGGGACCACACGAGCGAGGAGGAGACACGGGAGCCCAGGGAGGAGACGTACCTCTCCCAGCACTCCTGCTTACGCCGTGCAATAAGACGACGGGCGAAAGCACGGAGCCTCTTAAAGGCGATGAGGGTCTCCAGAGACGGGTGCCGCCTATGACGCTGGCGAGCCCGCCTACGGTCGCGAATAGCCTCAGCAATCTCCGGCGACCACCAGGGGACAGCCTTCCTCCGAGGGAGGCCAGAAGAACGGGGGATGGCAGCCTCGGCCGCTGAAATGATGGGCGTGGTTAAAACACGGACCACCTCGTCAATGTCTCTCTGTGGGGGAGACTCAATGGTTGCAGCGGAAGTAAAAGCCGGCCAGTCAGCCCTGTGGAGAGCCCAGCGGGGCAGGCGCCCAGAAGTATGGCACTGTGGCAGTGACAAATAGATGGGAAAATGGTCACTACCACACAGGTCAGGATGCACTCGCCAGTGGAGGGATGGGACAAGTCCAGGGCTGCAAATAGAGAGATCGATGGCCGAGAACGAGCCATGGGCCACACTGAAATGCGTGGGAGCACCGCTGTTCAAGAGGCTAAGGTCGAGCTGAGCCAACAAATGCTCCACGGCCCGACCACGGTAATCAGAGACAGTCCCACCCCATAGAGGGTTGTGGGCATTGAAATCGCCCAGCAGCAAAAAAGGTGGCGGCAGTTGGTTTATCAGAGCAGCCAGGACATGCTGCGCAACAGCACCATCAGGTGGAAGGTAAATACTACAGACGGTAATAGCCTGTGGCGTCCACACCCTAACAGCGACAGCCTCTAAAGCCGTTTGTAGAGGTACAAACTCGCTGTGAAAAGAGTTAAGGACATATATGCAGACGCCACCAGACACCCTTTCATAAGCTGCCCGGTTCTTAAAATAACCCCGGAGGGCGGGGGTTCGCATTGCTGGAAACCAAGTTTCCTGCAGAGCAATGCAAAGGAAAGGATGAAGGCTGATAAGTTGGCGGAGCTCAGCTAGATGGTGGAAGAAACCGCTGCAGTTCCACTGGAGGATGGTATTAGCCATGGATGGGAAAGGCGTGGAGGGACTGGGGAGACAGATTACGCCTTTGGGGCCCCTGCTGCTACTGAGTCACCACCTGGACAACAGCTATCTATTGCAGCCGAGGGACTGGCGAGATCCATGTCCTCAGCGGATGCCAGAATCTCCACCTCATCCTCAGACACAGAGCTTGTAGGAAGTGGTGGAATGGGTGCCACCGCAATGTTGGTAGCCTTGGGGAGTTTCTTCTTCTTCTGCTTCTCGCGCTGTGCCTTGGGTGGCGCAGGCTGGGAGGGACAGACGACGACCGTGTGTCCCTACGACCAGGGACCGGCGGTTGTTTAAGCCACTTGCGGCTGTCGGCCGTGGTACCGGACGGAACTTGGGAAGGGAGGTCCCCAAGGGACCCCTTCCTTACGAGAGTAGCCGAAGAAGTCTTACGCTTCTCCGGCTGGGAAGGGGGGACTGATGCCCCCGATAGTTGGGGGGGTGTTGCTCCTGAAGTAGATGGAGCAGGAGCAACCGGAGGTTTAGTGCCCCCCACCATCAAGGGGGCAGGTGTGGGACTACGACTCTGAGAGCTGACGGGAGCGGATGGAATTGTAGAAGGAGTGACAGTTGCGGCATAAGAAGCTGTCATGCGCACTGGATGAAGCCGATCATATTTCCGCTTCGCCTCAGTGTACGTCAGGCGGTCGAGAGTCTTGATTTCCATGATCTTCCGCTCCTTCTGCGAAATCGGACAGTCTGGCGAGCAAGGCGGATGGTGTGCACCACAGTTCACACAGATTGGAGGCGGGGCACAGGGATGATCAGGATAGGATGGGCGACCGCAATCGCGACAGACGAGGTCGGAAGCACAGCGTGAAGACATGTGGCCGAACTTCCAACACTTGAAGCACCGCATCGGGGGAGGGATATACGGCTTGACATCACAACGGTACACCATCACCTTGACCCTCTCAGGTAACGTGTCACCCTCGAAGGCCAAGATGAAGGCACCGGTGGCAACTTGACGATCCCTCGGACCCCGATGGACGCGCCGGACGAAATGGACACCTCGGCGCTCCAAGTTGGCGCGCAGCTCGTCGTCGGACTGTAAAAGGAGATCCCTGTGAAAGATAATGCCCTGGACCATGTTCAGACTTTTATGGGGCGTGATAGAGACGGAGACATCCCCCAGCTTAGTACAAGCGAGCAAGGCCCGCGACTGGGCGGAGGATGCCGTTTTTATCAACACCGATCCGGACCGCATCTTGGACAAGCCCTCCACCTCCCCAAACTTGTCCTCTAAATGCTCTACAAAGAACTGAGGCTTCACGGATAGAAAAGATTCCCCATCAGCTCTGGTACAGACAAGATATCTGGGCGAATACGTCTCACTGTCACGCAATGCCTGTCGTGCCTCCCATGGTGTGGCGAGGGAGGGGAACGATTTGGGGTCATAAACGTTACCTTTAAAATGGGCCCTCGAACGCTTAGAGACTGCTGACGGCTGGCTGCCAGCGAGAGATGATGTACCACGCTTCATTGCGGGTCATCCGCCCCGATGCCACCTACTCCGACCAAGGGCCCTCCCCACGGGCGCCACCCAGCCACAGCAAAGGCCAACTGGCAGGATGGCCATTGCCGGGAGTCCTGATGCCCCAGGGAGATGGGCATCTACTCCTTGGCATACGTGGGGAGTTAACGGCGCAGGCATCAGCAGAGCGATCCCTGTGTTGTCAGGGGGCTACAACCAAGAGGGTACATGGCGGCCCCACCACAACGGACTGGCTACCGTGCTGGATGTTAGGTGACATGTGGTCCATGGGCGTCGCCAGTGCAGAAAATGGCCCTGCACAGTGCTTGGCAGAAAGAGCACGCAGGAGCGCATCCATGCCCAAGCGATGGAGAGCGGGCAGGACTGCAATGCAACGACGAATAAGATGGCGAAAGTTCTCAACACAACATGGACACAATGCACCAAGTAAGGCGCCCTTCCCCAATCGGCTCGCTCTTCGGAAAAATTTGGAGATATGGAGGTCAAACCCGACAGGGGACCATCACATAAGGCCGAAACGTTTGAGACTCCTTTTAGTCGCCTCTTACGACAGGCAGGAATACCGCGGGTCTATTCTTACCCCCGAACCCGCAGGGGGGATGGAAACGTGTATGACGGTAGGAACAACCGCAGAAATTCGTGGAATAATAATAATAATAACAACTTGTAATGAACACTATGTGAAAGTGAATACTGTGCAAGATCGTCATAACACTGCGAATTTGAAACTGCCGCACGCCAAATTCAGCGATACTATTGCGCATGCGCAAAGACTACATGCTGCCAGAGATGCATTGGGAAACCAACGCTGGAAGCGCACAACATTAACTGAGCTGGCGAGCAGCTTGTTCAAACAAACTGTATGTAAATATATATTAATTGTGTAAAAAGAATCAAAACTGTAACAATTGTATGTAGTATATAGATTTAGAAAATAAGTATTGACAAAGATAATCCCCTACAAATGCACATGGCCTTTCCTATGAAAATATGTATAATTGACATTAGTTATATCTATTCTATTGTTTGCTAGCCTGCCACGCTAAATGTTTTAGCGTTACAGTCGAGGGGGCGATGTAGCGGGACTTTGAATTTCGCCGCACTACATTCGTTCCCTCAGATAAAAAATATCCCGTCGCAGCGGTATGAGCGCTCGACGGCAGAGAAAATACTAAAATTGTAACTCTTTTTTTGTTTTCTATCCGTTTCTTGATTGTCTCTTGATAGCCGAAGCTTAAGGCAGACGTGATCTGATGAAGACGTTAAAAAAACTTATTAGCTAGTCTTGATCTGATTTTAATGTGTAGACACATTGTGGAAGTTGTTAAGAAATTCGAAGGATGGAAGTAGCAAAGTAAATTAAATTGCATACAGTATCAAGATGATTTTAATTGGTATAAATTAGTGATTCCTGGACGATTGGAAGATTTCGGAGCAGACTTTTCACGCAGAAAGGAAGGAGATTTTTGAAGACCTGCACGCCGCGCGAAAGAAGACAAGTTAACCTGGTAAAGGATGACCTCTTCTCTATGCCACTTCCCCCTGTCAGTTACATTTTGTTATTCACGGTTTCTTTTCAAAAATTTTTGTAGTGGAAATTGGTTTAACTTTTGCTCAAAAACGCCACAAGGACCACCCCAACAATAGCTTTCCCGAATCACGAAGTCCGATAGCTTTTCTGTAATATGAAGTCCGATCTGCATTCCTTTCTTTCTTTCCCTTTTTTTCACGGTCATCAACGATTTAAAAAAAAAAAAAAAAATTCACTTACGATTTCTTCCCACATTTTCAACCTTTTTCTTTTCTTTTCTTTTCTTCTCTCTTTTCTTTTTTTATTAACCACTACAGCAAGCAGATGGAACCTCTGGACAGCATTGGGGAATGACTGTGTTGTATTCGAGAACAATGTCAATGATGATATGACCACTGGCTTCATCCTATGGATTGGCTGAAGTCACCTGGTATGCACAAAAATGCCACATTGTTTGATGTCTTACAGCATATAGACATCAAATACTGTTCATTTTTTTAAAACACTATATGGCATGGCAAGAGCATTCACAATACAAACATACAGGCTTGTTTTCATCTGTACGTCCACATATCTGTGTGGTGATCAAATTGACAAGGGAGTGGACTGTATCTGTGTCATTAAGAATTGTGTATGTTGTCCAACAGTTGTGGCAGTAGTCTATGGTTTCTGATTATTCCCCCGCATTTGTCTGCCTTGAAAAGATCAGTACCAATTCTTGAGTCAATAATACTACTTCCTCCTGGTTGGATTTTACATTCAATGCTACTACTTCTGCCCATCTAGGTTCAACATTAACAGGTGAAATATACCCTCGTACCTCGTCTATGACTTTGCAAGGTCCTGATGGTCTTCCACGACTGCCATCAGTACAAAATTCATAAATCTGTCCAATGTCTTTCAATATACTCTTTTCTGGTACATTGCCTCATTGTGCTGGCATCACATATTTAAGTCCTCTGCTATGATGACAATCCCTGAGACACATTTCAAAAAGTCCTCAGTATACGTCCTATGCCACTTGTTTCACTGTGTGTGAAATTTTGTTAATTTACATCATATGTGGGATTACTATGTGAGTGCCCCAAAACAGAGTATATATTATCATGTTGCCTCCCTGGTGTTGGGCCCTGTTCTTCACTTCTTCACCTTTGGGGATCCGCTGTTGATTGTCATCAAATGTCTTCTTAATTTTCGAGTGAAATTTGTAACCTGTCCAGGCCATGAATCACTGTACTATTCCAGTAAAAGTACACGTTGGCAAGACATCATGTCATCTCATCTGTAGTATGCAGCACACTTTCAAATTCCTTTGTCCATTCAGTTGGGTCCTGGCCAGTGTCTCCCAAAAGCAATACCAGATGGCTGATGAGCATCTGAATCACCAGTGCCTTTAGTACCTTGACAATGCAGACCATCTGAGGAATGTACTGTTTGTATTAGGGATCCTGGATACAATTGGAATGGCTTTCACACTGCATTAATGGAGCTACAGCAACACTGATGTCCGAGCTATCCAGTGTCTCCAATAAACTATGTCACATGGAACCAAGTACCTGTTATGAAAGTAAACTTGTCCCCAAGAACTAACACTTCACAGTGACGGCATACTTAGTGAGCAAATACGTACAAAGTACATGCCTGCCTCAGCCAAGTGTACTCCTATTTGTACAAATATAGAATGTTCCAGTGAATTACAACATTTTGTAGGTATGGCTAATGCCTGGTGAATGTCATCTGCCAGCATGTGTAGTGCCAACAGTAAAATTCGGAGGTGGTGGTGTTATGGTGTGGACGTGTTTTTCATGGAGGGGGCTTGCAACCCGTGTTGTTTTGCGTGACACTAACACAGCACAGGGCTATACTGATGTTTCAAGCACCTTCTTGCTTCCCACTGTTGAAGAGCAATTCGGGGATGGAGACTGCATCTTTCAACGTGATTGAGCACCTGTTCATAATGCAAGGCCTATGACAGAGTGGTAACACAACAATAACAACCCTGTAATGGACTGGCCTGCACAGAGTCCTGACCTAAAACCTACAGAACACCTCTGGAATGTTTTGGAACGCTGACTTTGTGCCAGGCCTCACCGACCGACATCGATACCACTTCTCAGTGCAGCACTCTGTGAAAAATAGACTGCCATTCCCCAAGAAACCTTCCAGCACCCAACTGAACGTATACCTGTGAGAGTGGAAGGGGTCAGGATAAGGGTGTGCCAACTCCATATTGAATTCCAGTATGACCGAAGGAGGACACCACGAACTTGTAAGTCATTTTCAGCCAGTTGCCGGATACTTTTATCACATGGTGTGTGTGTGTGTGTGTGTGTGTGTGTGTGTGTGTGTGTGTGTGATCTTTCAGATATGTCTGAAAGAACAGACACTGTGTGTGTGTGTGTGTGTGTGTGTGTGTGTGTGTGTGTGTGTGTGTGTGTGTGTGTTTTAAGGTGAGATGGACAACGATCTCTTCAGTGCAGATGCACAACAGGCGTGCCTCTTATGGTAATCGGAGAAATGCCGCAAATAATGAGTATACTGGGCAATAGGCACTACATTAGTAGTGTGTCGATAGATTGAGAATTTGAGTCAGAAGAGAGGCATGCTATGGTAATTTGTACAGTTGCACTGATCACTTGCGTCCAGATGGCTCAGTGGTAACAGCATCTGCCTAGTAAACGTGAGTCCTGAGTTCAGATCCCCGCCCAGCGCAAATTTTCAATCTCCCCCATTGATTTCAACCCCACATCTCTTTCAGCCAATGTCTGTAATTCTGTTGTTGTGTACTAGAAGTACTTGTTATTGGTGTGGTCTTCAGTCCAGAGACTGGTTTGATCCAGCTCTCCATCCTACTCTATCCTGTGCAAGCCTCTTCATCTCCGAATAACTACTGCAACCTACAAACTTCTGAATTTGCTTAGTGTATTCGTCTCTTGGTCTCCATCTACAATTTTACCCTCCACGCTTCCCTCCAATAGTAAATTGGTGATCCCTTGATGTCTCAGAATGTGTCCTACCAACCAATCTCTCCTCCTAGTCCAACAGTGCCACGAATTCCTCAGTACCTCCTCATTAATTACGTGATCTACCCATCAAATCTTCAGCATTCTTCTGTAGCACCACATTCTGAAAGCTTCTATTCTCTCCTTGTCTAATCTATTTATTGTCCCTGTTTCACTTCCATACATGGCTACACTCCACACAAATACTTTCCGAAAAAGACTTCCTGACACTTAAATCTATACTCGATGTTAACAATTTTCTCTCCTTCAGTCTTCAGAAACAGTTTACCTGCCATGGCCAGTATACATTTTACATCCTCTCTACTTCAATCATCATCAGTTATTTTGCTCCCCAAATAGCAAAATTCATCTACTACTTTAAGTGTCTCATTTCCTAATATAATTCCTACAACATCACCTGGTTTAATTTGACTATATTCCTTTATCCTCATTTAGCTTTTGTTCATGTTCATCTTATATTCTTCTTTGAAGACACTATCCATTCCTTTCAACTGCTCTTCCAGGTCCTTTGCTGTGTCTGACGGGATTACAATGTCAACGGCAAACATCAAAGTTTTTATTTCTTCTCTCTGGATTTTAATTCATACTCCAAATTTTTCTTTTGTTTCCTTTACTGCTTGCTCAAGACACAGATTGAATAACATCAGGGATAGGCTACAACCATCTCTCACTCCCTTCTCAACCACTGCTTCCCTTTCATGCCCCTCGACTCTCATAACTGTCATCTGATTTCTGTACAAATTGTAAGTAGCCTTTCGCTCCCTGTATTACAAAGAGAGTATTCCAGTCAACAAACATAGGTTTGCCTTTCCTTCACCTATCTTTGAAGGTAAGTCATAGGGCCAGTGTTGCTTCGCATGTTTCTACATTTCTACGGAATCCAAACTGATCTTCCTGAGGTTGGCTTCTACCAGTTTTTCCATTCGTTTATAAAGAATTCGTGGTATTTTGCAGCTGTGATGTACATGATTATTCGGGAATTTTCACACATGTCAACACCTGCTTTTTTTGGGATTGGAATTATTATATTCTTCTTGAGGTCTGAGGGTATTTCGCCTGTCTCGTACATCTTGCTCACCAGATGGTAGAGTTTTGTCAGGACTGGCTCTCCCAAGGCTATCAGTAGTTCGAATGGAATGTTGTCTACTCCGTTGGCCTTGTTTCGACTCGGGTCTTTCAGTGCTCTGTCAAACTCTTCTCACATTATCATGTACCCCATTTCATCTTCATCTATGTCCTCTTTCATTTCCATAATATTGACCTCAAGTACATCGCTCTTGTATACACCCTATATATACTCCTTCCACCTTTCCGCTTTGCCTTCTTTGTTTAGGACTGGTTTCCCATCTGAACTCTTGATATTCATACAAGTGGCTCTCTTTTCTCCAAAGGTCTCTTTAATTTTCCTGTAGGCAGTATCTATCTTACCCCTAGTGAGATAAGCCTCTACAACCTTACATTTGTCCTCTAGCCATCCCCGCTTAGCGATTTTGCACTTCCTGTCCATCTCATTTTAGAGACGTTTATAGTCCTTTTTGCGCGTTTCATTTACTGCATTTTTATATTTTCTCCTTTCATCAATTAAATTCAATCTCTCTTCTGTTATCCAAGGATTTCTACTAGCCCTCACCTTTTTACCTACTTTATCCTCTGCTGCCTTCACTATTTCATCTCTAAAAGCTACCTATTCTTCTTCTACTGTATTTCTTTCCCCCATATTTGTCAACTGCTCCCTAATACTCTCTCTGAAACTCTCTACAACCTCTGGTTCTTTCAGTTTATCCATGTCCCATTTCATTAAATTCCCATCTTTTTGCAGTTTCTTCAGTTTTAAACTACAGCTCATACCCAATAAATTGAGATCAGAGTCCACATCTGCCCCTGGAAATGTCTTACAATTTAAAACCTGGTTCCTAAATCTCTGTCTTACCATTATGTAATCTATCTAAAACCTTCCAGTGTCTCCAGGTCTCTTCCACATATATAACCTTCTTTTATGATTCTTAAACAAACTGTTAGCTATGATTAAGTTATCCTCTGTGCAAAATTCTACCAGGTGGCCCCCTCTTTTATTTCTTACCCCCAGTCCATATTCACCTACTATTTTTCCTTCTCTTCCTTTTCCTACAGTCGAATTCCAGTCCTTCAAGACTATTAAATTTTCATCTTCTTCCACTATCTGAATAATTTCTTTCATCTCACCATACATTTCTTCAACTTCTTCATCATATGTGAAGATAGATGGCATATAAACTTGTACTACTGTGGTAGGCATGGGCTTCGAGTCTAGCTTGGCTACAGTAATGCGTTCACTATGCTGTTTGTAGTAGATTATTCGCATTTCTATTTTTTTTTATTCATTATTAAACCTACCCTGCATCACCCCTATTTGATTTTGTATTTATAACCCTGTTTTCAACTGACCATAAGGCTGCGTTTACACTGCCAGCCGGGCCGAGCCGAGCCTGGCCGGGCCGCCGCCCGCTTCGATATCAAACACATGGTTTTGAATTGCGGTGTTCACACTAGCGGCTGGGCCGCGCCGACACGGCGTGAGCCTCCCGGAGCCGAGCCGATGACATTCCGAGTGTTTAATACTGCCGGCGCGAGCCCACCGCAGGTGCGAGCCTGTAGAGCAGCACTACAGCTTCTGCAGTACACGCATCACACGTCTCCCTTCTGCTTTCTTCACAAGTGTGACTGCACACGTCTCTTATTTTAAGATGTTACCTCACATTTCACAATCAGTGAGGAAAAATTACGTTTATTATGATGATACATGCGAAATTACTTCTATTTCATTTATTTAATCTACCGTATTTACATGCATTTACAACAATAGCTTGCCAGCAATCGCGGTATTGCCGCCACTGAATAGTGCGCATTTACTTGTAAACGGAGACAGATATGAGTGTCACTGAGGGACGGAAATGTGTCCCTACCAGATGATAATGCATTGTTAAGTCATGCTGTGGCAGTTCCTTATCAGTGGAGATAGAACCACTGAGTCAAAGGGCATTATCTCAAAACTCTTCGCCTATCAATCTGTCTATCTCACAAGGTAATGAAAAGAATTCTGTGACGTCATCAGTGGCTCCACATGATGAACCATCACCACTGCCAAGCGCTGCATCATGAAGAAAAAAGAAGAAAAAAGTTGGAAAATTCTGAAGGAGTATTTCTGCGATTCTTCGTTGAAGGCACAGCAAGACATTACCCAAAATGACGAAGCTAATTACTTCCTAATGATTCTCAGGAGTCCCATAAACTCTCTTCCCCTCAGAGGTTAGCGTTTGTGAAATTTAAAATACAAAAGCATGACTACAATTAACTGGAGGTAGCGAATGCTGTACAAAGTTCTACTGCAAACCAAAAAGTGTGTACTAACGAATCTTACCTTATCGTTATACACAATTTTTCTTCTGCTGTTATACTTCTGCGAAAATTTGTGTTCTGTTTAGAAATTTTGTCTTGAATGTTCTGCAGCACATACTGAAATGTATTATGATTCATTCTGTAATTTGAATAAAATTTTTCAGGATAGTTTTTAAGTTCTTCATATAAAGAAAAAACCTCTCCTAAATGTCTGTCGCTATTCATAGGATGAATCCATAACCTCCTAGTTCTTCTGTACTTCAAAACTCGACGAGTTACTGCAGAGTCAAAACAATACCAATAAAAGAGTGAAGACATTGTTCTACACGACAGCACAGACTAGCTAAAGGCGAGCAACTGTTGACTGCAGCTGCATTTTCTACTGACTTGCTTGTCAGCTGTCGAAGGGTGGAGATCTTTTTAAATTTATTTATTTGGCCTCCAGCCAGCCATTTAGCCAAAGAGTGGCGATTACCTTGACAGTGCAGCGCAGCCCGCCAAGGAAGAAAAAAAAAACAAAACAATGAAGAACATCTGTGCCGATCTACAGTAGTTTCATTAACTCTCCATTATTTTTTCTGTCAAAGTAGACAACGAGACTACAGAATTGCGCTTCAGTTACCTTTTAGTTCGAAATACGACATGTACATCATACTAATTGTAGGATGTTGATGACGAATAATTGTTTGTCTTTTGTGATGCAACGTGTGGCCAATTATAAAAGCATAGCAGATGAATTGTCCAGTAGCTGAGGGAAAAATTCTTATACATTTGGATTTATCTAGAGAATGAGACCATTAAAATAATAAGAGGGACCGGCATTAGGTCTGCGCTGATCACTAGTAATTATTTTTTTTCTGTCCTGCATTATATGACTACACTAAACCGAGCTGTAACCGCGCGAACTCCGTGGCTTGCAGACGCGGCACTGACGCCACTGAATAGCTCGCATTACTTGAGACCAGTGACAGATATCAGTATCATTATCATTTCAAAATCTTTTTGGTACATTTAGCTACATTTCATTCCCAACAATGTATGGTCTAAAACGGATCTAACAGTAAGCTAACCGCTACATAACTTTTTCACTACAAGATTTGTAAATCAAGTGCACAACGTTGACAAATAGCATCATTTCACAATGACTGTTACGAAATATGGAAAGATAAATGATTCAATACGAAGCTAAGCTGTTGCACTACCACGTGTACAAATATCAGATTCTTTAGCCGCATACTTTCTTCAAAATCGGTTGGGAAGCGTTACGAAACTAAGAAATCACGCGAAACGAAAAGTAGACTTTTTCTTTTATCACGACGTAAGTAACGCTTTTAAGGAAAAAATAAGTTCATAAAACGATGTGGCGAAGTCTTATATACCGCTAAGAATTTTTAAAACATGAAAATCGGAGAAGTGGATTTTCCCCCATTTCGCCGTCCCGGCTCAGCGCGGCGCGCAATGTGAATGCACTACTCGTCGGCCTAAGCTGGCTAGGCACGAGCCGAGCCAGTACGTGTCAGCCCAGCTCGGCCCGGCCGGCAGTGTGAACGCAGCCTAAGTCTTGTTCCTCCTACCACCGAACTTCACTAATTCCTACTATATCTAACTTTAACCTATCCATTTCCCTTTTTAAATTTTCTAACCTACCTGCTCAATTAAGGGATATGGCATTCCACGCTCCGATCCATAGAATGTGTTTTGTTCCTCCTGATAAAGACGTCCTCCTGAGTAGTCCCCACCCAGAGATCTGAATGGGGGACTGTTTTACCTCCGGAATATTTTACCCAAGAGGACGTCATCATCATTTAACCATACAGCAAAGCTGCATGCTCTCAGGAAAAATTACAGCTGTAGTTTCCCCTTGCTTTCAGCCATTCGCAGTACCAGCACAGCAAGGCTGTTTGGGTTGATGTTACAAGGCCACATCAGTCAATCATCCAGACTGTCTCTCCTGCACCTACTGAAGAGGCTGCTGTCCTCCTTCAGAAACCACATGTTTGTCTGGTGGCCTCTCAACAGATACCCTTCCATTGTTGTTGCAGCTATGGTACGGCTATCTGTATAGTTGAGGCATGTGAGCCTCCCCATCAGTGGCAAGGTCCACGGTTCATTGGGGGGGGGGGGGGGATTGACTAGAATGTATGTTTTAAAAATGCATGTCTATGTTGGTCACAAAAGTAGCTATGTAACTGATCTCTCGCCAAAATCGAAACATTACTCAGCTAGTGTTTTGAGGTTACCTGGTACTGGGAGTCCTGTTTCACCATTCTTTTGCCACATTTCTACATTACATAAAAACAACGTGTACAGGTTGTGAAATTTTCACCAGATGTTACTACAGCTAGTTAGTGAAGAAGTATTAAATGTGTAATGAAACTGCTCCCATGAATGTACTTCAACAGACAATTCCTTCTATCAGTCTTTCCTGATGTATTCATAACCACAGCGTCATTGCATCACTTGTTTACTCACACATAAATCATGAAGTCTCAACATCATATCATCCTTACACAGTACAATATGCTGTGCAATACACTGAGTGAGTGATAATATTTCTACAGTTCTGCAGTCTCCTAAAATATATTGTACAAAGTGTCAGATACTGCTCTTAGCATTGTGTAATAAATGCTGAGCATGTGAGGGCCCCTTAAAGATAACAACTCAGAATGTAGTTGAGGTAGACAGACACGAGTAAGACTGAAAATGTTGAGCTTTCAGACAATGTCTTCCAGCTGGCTGTAGCAGAAAGCTCCAGTTCTTTTTCAGGGCGTACTACACACTTGCTGGAAAATGGAGCAACATTTTCAGTATTGTTTACGAGGCTATCATCCAATCAGCACCTCAACTTTTTACCTTTTCCACTATTTATAGAGTATCAAGGACTTTCCATTACCATATTTATTTTCAAATTTCATTACTTTAAGTCAATGGAGTAACTGTATGCTGGAACACAACAGCTGAATGAACAACAGGCAGTTTGCAATGACTGATTATCATCTACAGGTGAAGAAATCTTATACTTCTTACCTTACATATTGAAAGATAAGATGGTCTGAAATTGTGCGACCACTGAGACACACAATGAGCTTCATCAATACATGCAAATGCTATTGGAGGTAGAAGTTTCAGAAGGCCACCAAAACCTTTTGATTTTACACATGATGCCACTGCTTCAGGGGAGACTAACAATATTTGCAGTTTTCCTGACTTCACCATATCAGTGACCTTTTCCCTTTGTTTTTCTGTCTGATTGGTATGTAGACACGCTGCTTGTAAACAGGAAGATATTCTCATCACCTGTAAGAAGAGTGAGTGAAAACTATAATTTCATTCCAGCTGACATGATGTCTGAGAACATATTTATAAAATAAAATAATGGTATATTAGGAACAATTTTTCATCAAAACTATTGATTGTAATTTCTTTCACATTATGATGTCAAATTAAAGTGAAGTAGTGTCATTATTTTTACATTGTAAACAATCATCACTAACAAAAATAATTAATTTCCAGAACACACCTGATCTTCCATTAATGAAACTAGTGGAGAGATAACTAATGTTATGCACTTGCTACGCTGAGCAAACATATAAGCTGGTAACTGATAGCACAAGCTTTTTCCCGAACCTGTTGCCAACATTAGTAAAGTTGACTTCCCAGAAAGTATCCTCATTATTGCTTCCTCTTGACCATGACGAAAACTGTCATGTCCAAAAAGTTTTAGGGCTTCATAAACTTCCTCTGGAGTATCTGACAACAGTAAAAATTTGCAGTTTAAGGCAGCTGTAATGATTTCACACATACCAACAAACAGTTTAAATTTCTAATCATAGCACAACATACCATACATTTTTAAGTGGACAGATAAAAAAAATTCTCACCCCAAGTGGCAGCAGTAGAACACAAATATAAAAAGAATTAAAGTTTGTAAGCTTTCAGAGCCAGTAGCACCTTCTTCTGGCAGAAGGGGTGAAGGGGAAGGAAGAGGGTTGTAGAAAGAGGACTGGTAAGCATTAGGAAAAGGGATAGAATTGAGGGAAGTCACCCAGAACCCCCTGCTAAGGGAGACTTACCAGACGAGATGAGGAGGGAAAACTGATTGTTGGCAGTCCCTAACAAATCAGTCTTTCCTTCTCATCCCATCCAGTAAGTCACCTCTGATTTGAGGTTATGGGCAACCTTTTCAGACTCTACCCCGTTTTGTAAACCTCACCAGTTCTGTTCCTTCACCCCTCTTCGTTTCTTTCAAACCTTTTGTCAGAAAACGGTACCACCAATTCTGAAAGCTTGCAAACTGTAATACCTTTTACATGTGTGTTGACCTGCCACGGCTTGTTGAGTGGATTTTTATCTATCCAATTACATTATAGTTTAAAAAATTGATTATTTTCATTGATACACTACATATATCTGGTACATTATGAACATGTGTGAATTCCTAAGGGAGCAAACTGCTGAAGTCATCAGTCTCTTGACTTACATACTACTTAAACTAATTTATGCAAAGAAGGCAACCACACACACACACACACAAACGCACGCCCAAGGGAGGACTCGAACCTCCAGCGGGAGAGGCCGTGCAATCAGTGACATGGCGCTGCCAACTGCGTGGCCACTCTGGGTGGCGTTATATTATCATGAACAGACTATCAAACACAACTGAAACAAAAAGAAATTACTTGCTTCTTTTAGAAGAAGACAATATGTGAATCAATAACGAATAACAGATGCCACAGTTTTGACTTCAGGTAAAGATAATTCAACATAACTTCCTTTACATTATGTTATTTGGTTCTGAATAATTAATATTATTCCTTTTTCTCTAATTTGTAAGTACTTGCCTTATATATTGACCTGGTAAAGTTAAAGCACTTTAAAAAAAGATGTAAAACAAAACTGATAATACTCATTAAAACATTACAGGAAAAATATACAGCAGTTCTCATTCCACATGTTCATAATACTCTTTTTTTTCTTACTGTACACATTTAGCATCATGTTTAGCAGTTCAAACTAAATGGAAAACATGGTGAATAACTACTCCATAATTCCACACAAACTCAAGCTTTATTCAACAACGACATTATTTGTGTTTCCTTCTCTTTCTTAACCATTCTGCACCTACAGGCAAACATGTATGCCCAGCAATTAGAATGTACAGACAGCTACAGACATAGCCAGGAAGGTCTGACAGCTAAGGGCATTCAGGTATGCCCAGGTGTGGGAGCTACAGGTAATCAGTGACTCACTGCTGTCCACGTTTGAACATTTCTGCGAGTGCTGTCATTATATGGCTCTTTTCCATCTGCTACATTGTTTTAGCTCCCTCTACCTTTTTCTTCCTGTGTTGTCCATGTTTTACCGCTGACACCCTGCTTCATCCCATGCTTCGGCGTGGGTGAGCACATATTTTTCAACGATTTTTACCCGTGTTTTATGTTCCGTTTTATATTCCTGTTCTGGGATTTTTCTTGACACCCGTCTCCCTATGTTACTGAACGGGCGCTGAAGACCTTGCTGTCGTGCACCCAAAAAACCCCTCTATTACTACTACTACTACTTCTTGATTATGTCAGAAAGTGGTACTGCTTTTATCTGCTCCTGGGTCCTTTCTGATTATGAGCCTTGTACTGGGCCAGTCTTATTTCCATATTTGGTGAGCCAACAATGTTTGCCTGCATTGCCTTAGCAATGTCGAGACGTAATTTATCAGGACAAGGAAATAATGGAATTCCTCATAAATGGTAGTGATACTTCGGACTTTTTTTCAGATGAAGATTTGGATGTGTCTGGGCGTACTGGTGATTCTTCAACATCACAAGAAACTTCTTCAGAAGATTCTTCTCCTGGAGAGGGAAAAGATGATGAAGCAGTAGGAGCAAATTCGTCATGAAAAAGAATGATAATTGGTCAGAGAATCGTCCTATGATGAAATGCCACTGTTTCGTGAACATATTTAGCATACATGTAAATGTAGGCTTTGAAGATTCAGTAAGTCAATTTTGTACTTTATGTCATTTGAATTTGTTTCTGCCATTTATAAAGAGATAAATAATTATTACATATTTCTTAATGAAAAAAATAAAGACAGCGCCCAGCAGATTCGCATGTTGGAAGCATATAGAGCTTGCAGAATTATATTGCTTCTTGGTACATTCCAGGCTTATGCCAAGAACTAAGAAGCTAGAAGTAAATAAATATTTTCAACAGATTCTTTACTTCAAACACCAATATTTTCTCACATAATGTCCACAGACTGGTAGAAACTGATTTACTGCACTTTAGTAACAATTTGACCACATGTCAAGCTATTTTGGTGAAAATGCAGCTGATTGTACAACATACAAGGAAAACAACCCATAGAAGCCATACCTCTTCAGAAAAATTTTAATAGATGAAAGTTTGTTTCTTTTCAAAGGAAAGCTACAATTTAAGCTGTACGAAATAAAGAAACATAGCCATTTGGTATGAAAATTTTAGTTCTTTGTGATGTGTAAAATAATCACATTTAGATTACAATGAATACACTGATGTCACCATGGAAATAGACTGTGGAAATGCTAATGGGAGATCAGGCACTGTTGTAAGTTTGTTATTGCCATTTCTCAAAGAAGGTCATACCATTTGTTTAGACAATTGGTATTCAAGCCCCGAATTATTCCTATGGCTCCAGGAGAAATGTACAACAACATTGGAACAGTACGGAAAGAAAGGGAAATGTTTTCCACCATTGCCTGGCAAAATGAAAAAAAGTGGAAAAACAATTTAAGTCCTTTGGAACACTGTCGGTACCAAACTGAATGGACAACAAAGAAATGTGGATGGTTTCCACCATAAATAGACCATATTTTGTTGAAACCTCAAAAAAGGAACACGAACCAGGCCAAAATAAATTGAAATACACTTGTGTAGTGAACTATAATAAGTTAGTGGGTGCTGCTGATAAGACAGGCATTATGCAATGCACAGTGCATCTGAAATACAATGAACTGGAAAAGAGGCTATTCTCTCATTTGACTGACTTTTGTGCACTGAGTGCAAAAACAATTTTTAAATAAAAAGGTAACAGAACACACCACCAGCAAAATTCCACTTTGAACTAATCTGCCAGATGCTATATAAATTTAATGGACAAACATGTAAAACTGAGGTTCAATGGATATCAAAACAAGACTCCCTTTTGACTGCAAAATAAAGAAGGGCTTTACTCGAGGTTCCTTAGAGCAATAGACAAAAAACAAGTTCCCCAGAGGCTCTATGTAGTATGTACTGCTTATTCACCATGAAAAAAGAAAGGCAGATAAAGAGCAAAAATTGTCATGTTGCTCTTTTCATGGTGCCATGTTTTGAAAAATATCACACACTAAGGAAATATTAGGATGTTTCAGTGACTGAGTATGCTGCAAGAAAAGGAAAGTAAAAAGAATAAAAAACTGAAAAGAAAAAGTACCAGAAAAGGTTCTTTATTCAGTCAATAGCAGTCTGCGTCAAAAATGAGGATGAGCAACCACAAAACTAAATTTTACAGAATGCAACAAACTGAAAGAGGGAACAGTGAAGAAGGTAGGATCTTATTCTCAAATTTTTTACTATGGAGAATCGAGTTTAGACTTCAATTATAAACAAAGCAATACGCTTATCGCAAAATGGGTTGTACTGAAGTTTCTGATGTTTAATTCAGTGTGAGACACAATATGCTTTTAAAGTTCAATAATTATTCTTTATTTATGATTATAGTAAGAACCGTTGGCCCAAGTTTCGGGCACCTTCACTACAAATTGCTCACTTTAAACATATACATCTTAAAATGTATTCGCCTGGTGTCAATGAAATTTTAATGGGTTACAGACAAATACATTGGTAGTCTAAATAGCAAGTTACAGAATTTTTCAGTAACAAATACAAAAGTTTTTCATTTTTCTAATGTACTTTTTTCTCAGCTCAGGATAAGCTTATACTACAAAGTATGTGTTAGTTTTCAAAGTTCTCTTTCATCGTTCTCAGAAACTGAACCACAGTGACCTTACAGAGTGATACAGATTTTATAAAGAGTACTATCAAAGAATGGTTCTTAGTGTGTTGAACTTGCAATTAGCTGACAATGGCTGTAGCCCGCAGTGCTTGTCAGCTGAGTCAGCCACCGGCTGGTCCGATATGTTTACCCCTGTCAGCCAGACAGGCAAGAAGGACGCTCAACCCTCGCAGCCCCAAAAGGGTTAATCAGCTGAATCCATGTCCCAGTTCATTTCTAATAGTAAGCCATTAATTATGTTTGTTAGTACCGTGAAGCACGTGTGAATAAAATATGCACTCTAAAACTGTGGGGTTACAGAATAATAATACAGAGCACAAGAACTATCAAATGTAAATCATGTTATACAGTCCTATACTTACACCTGTACACAGTAAGTGATGCACAACAAGATTGCATGCCATAGCATTCTAACAAACTTTTTCTTTTTCTAGCACACAAATACCTACATCCTCAGGTCTTTTGAAAACAGAATGTGTAGTGTTAAAAAATCCCTCTGAAGTTAACAACCGTAGTTGTAAATCGGAGCTTGCTCCAACTAAGGTTGACAACCGTCGAAAGTCAAAAACGGAAAGTTCTTTTAGGAAAAAAATTCCACCGTCCTGCTCAAAAAGACAGGAAAAGGCTACATCGGATTCGGTGGGTATTCAACTAGAAGATAGCAACGAATCGGAGTGTTTGCAACCATCCAAATGCACACTAAAATACAAAAAGAAGAGTAAACATGAGCAAATAAATTATATAGCAACACACAACATAAACTCACTACTTCAGACCGGAAAACTCAAGAGGCACACAGATGAACTAAATAAACAAAAAATTTTAGTAACAGGGATCCAAGAAATGAGAAACACCACAGAGGACCCATTCGAATCACAAGGATACAGAATTTATAATGGGAAACCAGGACCGAGGGCAATGAAACAATGTCTCCAGTTTGGAACAGGGTTTTTAGTAAACATAAAAATAATAGATTCAGTAACGGATTTCCAAGCAGCATCACCAAGAACTGCGACTCTAAGCTTTAAAAAATGAATAAAACCTATACAATAATGAATGCTCATGCCCCAACAAATGAAAAAAATTGTCTAACAAAAATAAATTTTGGGACCTTCTACAACAAACTGTGAACAGAGTAAATAAAAAGAATGTAAATATCTTATTGGGAGATTTCAATGCTCACTTGGGAAAAGAAAGGAAATATAAAGATATAATTGGAAAATGGAGTCTACATAAATTTACGAACAAAAACGGTCAAAGACTTGTAGAACTCTGCAGAGAAAACAACCTCATATCTAAATCAACATACTTTAGAGGAAGCCAAGTAAATTTAAAACATGGAAACATCCAGACTGGAGGAAGGGCGAGTGGCAGCTAGACCATGGCTGTATGGACAAAAATTTTCATAAGGAGATCCACAATGTTAAAGTACTGAGAGGAGTAGACACAGGCTCAGACCATTATATGGTTAAAATTAAAATCAAATTCACTCCGTTAAAGAAGAGGACCAGAAAAACTAACAAAATAAAAAGGAGGTTTGACCCACATCAGCTAATTACAAATAATAAGTACCAACAAATAACACAAACCATCAAATTAACAAATGATCTAGAACAACTAGTGCCTAATCTTAAAAAAGAAGCAGAGAATCTAGCTCCCTTGAACCCACGAAGGAAACATGTATGGTGGACATCAGAATGTGACAAATTCCATGAAGATAGACACCAAGCATAGTTAAAGTTTCAAACACATAAAACTGAAGAAAATGCCATCAACCTAAAAAATGAAAGAAAAAAAATCACACAAAATATTAGAAGAATCAAGAGAGGATTTCATAAAGATATTACAAACTCTATAGAAGGTAATTATCATAAAACCAACTCCATGAACTACTATAAAATCTTTGGGAAACAACTACAACAATATGAGGCCCCTACAATAATACTGAAAGATGAAGATGGAAAAATGACACACAGTAACATTGAAAATGCAGAAATCATGGCAAAAGCATTTAACAAACTTCTGAATTGCGAGGAACCCAAAGAATCCTTACAAATCAACATAAATACCCCAATAAAACCAAACCTAACAAACTAGACCCTCCAACTTTCCAAGAAGTAGAAAAAATTCTTCAAGAACAAAAAAATTATAAGGCATGTGGAGAAGATCAGGTTTTTGTGGAAATGTGGAAATATGCAAGTGACACAGTCAAGACCTCCTTACATATGGCTCTAACAAAAATTTGGGTAACAGAACGATTTCCCGAACACTCGACCACAGCTGTCATCCACCCACTATACAAAAAGGGAGATAAGAGCAACCCAGACAACTACAGAGCAATCTCTCTCCTAGATTGCACATACAAAATTCTATCCAAGATCCTATATGAAAGAATCAAGGAGCAATTAGAACAGGAGTTAGGGGAATATCAGGGAGGTTTCAGACCATGGAGAAGCTGTGCAGAACAGATAATTAGTTTAAAATTGATTATGGCATACTACAAGAAATGGAACAAACCTCTGGCAATAACATTTGTAGATTTTAAGAAGGCATATGACTGTCTCCAGAGACCTTCAGTATTAAAAATTTTAAGAAATTTAGGACTCTATCCAAAACTAATTAAAATAATACAACTCACTCTAACCAACACCAAATCAAAAGTGAAGTTTAGAGGAGAAATTTCGGAACCATTCCTCGAAAAAACAGGCTTAAGACAAGGTGACTGCCTATCACCATTACTGTTCAACTGTGCACTGGAATACATAATAAGAGAATGGTACAAGGACAATCCAAAGATGATAAGAATTGGAAGTGCAAAAGATGATATTAGCTTAAACTGCTTGGGATTCGCTGATGGTCTTGTTCTCCTAGCCAACACCGTTCAAGAAGCAAGGCAACAAGTGAAATCACTACAAGAAATAGCAGAGAAAGTAGGCCTTAGAATATCATTTGAAAAAACGGAGATTATGCTAACTGATCCACCACTTGCAAACAAAATTACAATAGGAGAACAGGAAATCAAAACTGTTGATAAATTTAAATATTTAGGCGAAATAATAACACACAATCTAAATGAGAAGCCATCATGGCAGAATAGAATAAAAAAACTGAACTACGCAAATTACATTACCAAAACTACATACAACAAAAAAAGCCCATCTATAGATGCAAAATTACAACACTATAAAACAGTTACACAACCAGAAATTACGTATGCAGCTGAAACTATCTTCAAAACAACTAATACAGCAGAAATTGACAGAATACTAAAAACAGAAAGAAGAATAATTAGGACATGTATAAATAAACAGTATAAAATAAATGGACATTGGAGAATAGCATCAAATGAAACAGTATATAAGAAAATAGACCCAGTCATGAGCACAATCAGGAAGAAACACATCTCATTCTTTGGACATCTGATGAGAACTCCAGAAAACAGAAATAGTAAAAAAATAATACAAAAATTGTGGAATAACAAGAGCGACATTAAATGGATCACAGAAATTAAGGAAGATATAAAAGAACTTCAAATTACAGTAGATGACCTTAAAAACCAGACAGAGAAAACCAGAATACTGCAAGGCCCACAAACCAGACTACAAATGAAAATCAATAAAAGGAGTACAGGAAGAGTGGTCTCAGATGAAGAAAGAAACAAAATATCTGAAAGAATGAAGAAATATTGGGCAGACAGAAGAGCAAAACACCTTTCATACAAGAATAGACTCTAATAATTATATTACCTAAATATCATATTAAGTTATTGTTGAACCAAATTGTATCCCTGTGTAACAACTTGTTTACAACTTTATATTTTTGACTAGAGTGGTCCAATGAAGGCCATAAAACAAATAATAATAAAAATAAATAATAATAAATTCTGTAGTTGTATGGTGTCAACATCTAGTTTTTATAGCAGCACCAAATCTACACACTCAAGTAGAAATTCTCAGTCTGCTGCTTCTACAGATGAATTGGTTAACTTATAGTCTTTGGATTTACATAATACTTTGAGTAACGAGGGTGACTTCTGAGCCTATCAAATTTCATAAATCTTATCATAATTTCCTGGTTCGAGTGTTTCCGCTGTCATCAGGAACATCTTTAAAACAATATTTTAAGTAATTGTTCACTACACATGCAGTGATGCTGCCAACAGGCAAGTAAATAGTTAAAGCTATATTTATGGAGTTCAGTGTTTCTAAATATGTGCGTGACATTTAACTCATAAAGGGAGGCCACAGTGTTTGACACTAGTAATAGTATTTCATACATAATACATTTAAAAGGTAATGTGGCCAAAAGACATGTATTTGCCAGAACTTTTATTGAATTTCCAACATTATCTGGTTGTTTGGTAAATTTATTAACACTACAAATATTATATTTATAATTATTGTCAAGTAAACAATCAAATGTATAACGTTTTCCTCAAAACGTAAGCCTGTCAAGATTTCTGAAATCCCTTACATCTGCACTCCAGTATTGAGAACCACTACACACCTGGATACTTCGACCTGCAGACACAGGCTTCAAGGATGAGGGACAGATTAAGAAAGACCTAGTCAATCACTGGTATACAGAGGTGTAAATAACTTTATTCAATAACACAGTGAATTAAAATAGGCCAGAACATGAGAGTAAATGTCAATTAACCCTCGGATGTGCTTTCAACATTACAATTTGCAGGATAATATTTTTCATATAGATGCGGAAAACAAATTCAAATAGCATCTACTACATCGAATGAATGCAATTTTTCCACACACACACACACACACACACACACACACACACACACACACACACAAACAGAATCTTCAAAGCCTCTAAGAAAAAACAAAGCTCACTGACATTTTGAAAAATTTCTGTTTCTTCTGACAACTTTGAAGCAAACTGTGTGTTATGCAATGTTCTTAAACTTATTGGTGGCTAAAACTGGCAATGCGAAGCAATTTCTCATTCATTGTCAATCAAATATGGACAAAATTGACTGTGCTGTATAAAGTTTCTAACTTTCCTATACAAATAAAAGTTGCATAATATTTGTTGTAATAATTAAAATTAGTAAACAGCAGGATAGCATTGGAAATCAATGAAAGTTCATGCAAATACACATGTCTTTTCATCTTGTTACTTTTCAAATAATCATTTAACCATACAGTAAAGCTGCATGCCCCCAGGAATACCACCTGAAGGTGGCAGATACAAAATACAGGGAGCGAAAGGCTATTTACAATTCGTACAGAAACCATATGGCAGTTAAAAGAGACGAGGGGCATGAAAGGGGAGCAGTGGTTGAAAAGGGAGTGAGACAGGGTTGTAGCCTATGCCCAATGTTATTCAGTCTGTATACTGAGCAAGTAGTAAGAGGGGAAAAAAAAAAGAAAAATCTGGAACAGGAATTAAAATCCACAGAGAAGAAATAAAAACTTTGAGGTTTGCCAATGACATTGTAATTCTGTCAGAGACAGCAAAGGACCTGGAAGAGCAACTCAATGGAATGGACAGCTTCTTGAAAGGAGGATATAAGATGAACATCAACAAAAGCGAAAGGAGGATAATGGAATGTAGTTGAATTAAATCGGGTGATGCTGAGAGAATCAGATTTGGAAATGAGACACTTAAAGTAGTAAACGAGTTTTGCTATTTGGGGAGCAAAATAACTGATGATGGTCGAAGTACAGAGGATATAAATCGAAGTACAGAGGATATAAAATATAGGCTGGCTATGGTAAGGAAAGAGTTTCTGAAGAAGAGAACATCAAGTATAGATTTAAGTGTCAGGATGTCTTTTCTGAAAGTATTTGTTAGGAGTGTAGCCAAGTATGGAAATGAAATATGGACGATAAAATAGTGTGGACAAGAGCAGAACAGCTTTCGAAGGGTGATGCTACAGAAGAATGCTGAATATTAGATGAGTAGATCACGTATCTAATGAGGAGGTACTGAACAGAACTGAGGAGAAGAGGAATTTATAGCACAGCTTGAATAGAAGAAGGGATCCGTTGGTAAGACACGTTCTGAAGCATCAGTGGATCACCAATTTAGTATTGAAGGGAAGTGTGTAGGGTAAAAAACATAGAGGGAGACCAAGAGACGAGTACACTAAGTAGATTCAGAAGGAGGTAGGTTGCAGTAGTTATTCGGAGATGAAGAGGCTTGCACGGGATAGAGTAGCATGGACAGCTGCATCAAACCAGTCTCTGGACTGAAGACCATAAAAACAACTTTTCTAATAAAATATGTACAAAATACGATGACAAGTCTTGAAAAAAATATAAATTAAAAAAAGATGGGCGGGACCCGAGCCAATGATCCATCATTATGGAGTTTGAACACTAACCACATTACTGCTGCCATACTGTGCTCAGAGTCGCGATGCATCAGTACATCACTAACGCATAAAACTTCTCTTGCAATTTCCTCAAAATTGTCTATATAGTATGCCTTAATTCTGACGGATGAAATGGATCGCAAGGGGATTCTCATAACCGGACTTCAAGAAATGAGAAATACTGATCAGGAGCCGATAGAATCACAAGGATATAGGATTTATAAGGGAATACCAGGGAAAAGAGTCATGAAACAGTGTCCACAATTTGGAACAGGATTCGTGGTGAGTCTGAAAATAAGAGAGTCCATAATAGAATGTAAAGCACAATCTCCCAGGCTCTCAACATTAACTCTAAAAGCTGCAAATAAAATGTACACAATAATAAATGCCCATGCCCCGACAAATGATAAAAATAATAAAAAAGAACACAGAGAAGAGGTAGAAAAATTTTGGGAGCTCTTAGATCAAACGACGAATAACATTAATAAAAATCACATCAAAATTTTAATTGGAGACTTCAATGCCCAGTTAGGAAGGGAAAAAGAGATATAGAGACATAATAGGGAAATGGACAGCACAAAGAAGAACAAACAAAAATGGCATAAGACTAGTGGAATTTTGCAGAAACCAAGACATGATCTCAAAGTCGACGTATTTTAAGAGAAGACCAAGTAAACTAAAAACTTGGAAACATCCAGACTGGAAAAAGGAGAATGGCAACTGGACCATGTCTGCATGGATAAGAATTACCACAAGGAAATTTACAATGTGAAAGTACTGAGAGGGACAGATACCGGATCAGATCATTACATGATAAAAATTAAAATTAAATTAACCCCATTAGCAAAGAAAAAATCCCACCAGAAGAAGAAGAGAACCTATGACCCTCATAAACTGATACAAAATGAAGATTATGAAGCACAAACCAGGGATATAAAAATAACAGATGATCTGGAAGAAATAATTCCCAAATTGAAACAAATAGCTGAACAAGTTGCCCCTATAAATCCAAGGAAAAAACACCAGTGGTGGAACGATGAATGTGATGAAGCAATGTTGGATCGACACCAAGCCTGGTTAAGGCATCAAAATGAAAAAACAGAAAAATCATATTTGGAACTCACAAAACAAAGGAAGACAACACAAAAAATAATAAGGAGAGGTAAACGTCAGTACCAAAAAGATATACTTCTAATGATAGAAACAAATAGTGAAAAAACAAACTCAAGAGACTATTACAAAATATTTGGCAGACAATTACAAAGATATGATCCTCCAACATTAATGTTAAAAGATAAAGATAATAACCTAGCCCATAGCAATAGTAAAAATACAGAAATTCTAGCAGAAACATTTAACAAGTTACTAAATTGTGAAGATCCCCCAGAACTTCTTCAGATAAACACAGAAACCCCAATTAAAACACCAGCAGAAAATATAAATCCACCTACAATTAATGAGGTCTACAGAGCTTTGAAAGAACTCAAAAACTACAAAGCAAGTGGAGAAGATCAAACGTTTGCTGAACTTTGGAAATATGCAGCAGAACCAGTAAAGATAGCATTACACCAACGCATAGTAAAAATCTGGAATGAAGAGAAATTACCGGAAAATTGGACTACTGCTATAATACATCCATTACATAAGAAAGGAGAAAAATCAAATCCAGACAACTATAGAGGAATTTCCCTTTTGGACTGCACATATAAGATCATGTCAAGAATACTATACAACAACTGTAAAGATCAATTAGAACTGGAACTGGGAGAATATCAAGGAGGATTTAGATCCTGGAGAAGCTGCCCACAACAGATAATCACCTTGAAGTTAGTTATGGATGTCTACAAAAGAAGGCAAAAACAACTAGTCATAACCTTTGTAGATTTCAAAAAGGCGTATGATTGCATCCATAGATCTTCAAGATGAAAATATTAAGGAATTTTGGACTTCATCCTAAATTAATAAAAATGATACAGTTAACCTTAACAAACACCAAATCCAAAGTAAAATTTAGAGGAGAAATATCTGAACCATTTACGATTAAAACAGGGTTGAGACAGGGAGATTGTTTATCACCATTGCTATTCAATTGTGCTCTTGAATATGTAATGAGAGAATGATACAAGGAAAATCCTATGATATTAAAATTGGAACTAAGAAAGATAAAATAAACCTAAATTGCTTGGGATTTGCTGATGACCTAGCATTACTAGCTAATAATATTCAGGAAGCCACGAAACAAATAACAAGCTTACAAAATATAGCACAAAAATTAGGACTCCAGATATCATTTGAAAAGACTGAAATAATGGTAATGGATCCACTTGTAATAGATCACATCACAGTGAACAATAGGGAAATTAAAATAGTGAAACAATTTAAATACCTGGGTGAAATTATAACACATAAATTGGACGAGAAACCTGCATGGCGAGCAAGAACTAATAAAATGATAAAAGCTCAAAAACTAACATGGTCTACGTACAATAAAAAATGTCTATCAACTAAAACAAAATTAAAACATTACAAGACAGTGGTTCAACCAGAGGTTACATACAGAGGTGAAACTCTTTTTAAAGTCACCCAGAAAAACAGGATTGACAAAATTTTAAAAGTAGAGAGAAGAATTGCTAGAACATGCATAAATAAGAAATATCAAAAAGCTGGGCAATGGCGGATAGTTCCAAATGAAGTGGTATACAGAGAACTGGAGCCCATCACTGATACTATACGAAAGAAAAGGATCTCTTTTTGTGGTCACATTCTGAGGACACCAGAAACCAGATTATCAAGGAAAATTATTGAGAAACTCTGGAATTTGAAACATCAAGGAGGATGGCTCAAGGAAATAAGAGAGGATATGGAAGAACTGGAAATAACTCTGGATGATTTGCAGAACAAAACGCCAAATTTAAAGAAGTTGAGGGACACAGAAATAAGATTTAAACCAAAAATTGACAGACGACATACAATGAAAAGGGTATTTACAGATAAGGAACGACGAAAAGCATCGGAACGAATGACGAGATACTGGGCCACTCGGAAGGGGAAAATACCAAAGAAGAGGACCAGAAATGATTGACTGAAGTGGTCCAATGAGGCCGTAAAAGCAGAAGAAGAAGAAGTATGCCTTATTACTTGCACATTATGTTGTCCTATGGGCTATTAAAAGTGCACAAAATTTGCTGTGAAGCTGTGATCCAAATGTCATGGGAATAAAAACTAATAAGAACTGTCTTAGCTAAAATTCAACCTGCGGTCTGGCCAATTGGGGTGAAAAATATGAGAAACGTCGAATAACAATGGCGACTGAGGAATCAGTAACTGAAATTGAGCGTATATAGATGGAAAGGCATAATACAGAACAGCATGGTGAATCTTACAGCGTGTGTTGCAATCCTGATCACCGCAGAACTGGATATAGTAGAGGTGACCACCACAAGCTAGAGCAGGGCACAAAGTGACACACATGGAGAAGGAAAGTAAATAAGCAGGCTACTAAATCAGTGGGTCGATGCTACAGCCATATAATAGGACAACCACGAAGTATAGTGAAAGGGACTAGCCTGGCTGTTTACAAGAAACTGAGCTTTAAACATAAGCTCAGACAGTATACTATGAAATGATGTAACTAAACCAAAGATGCATAAAATGTAAAAAATATGGTAAGACAAACAGCCCATTTAAGAGTGTGAGTGAGAGTGTGTGTGTGTGTGTGTGTGTGTGTGTGTGTGTGTGTGTGTGTTTTCTGTCAGACATGTCTAACAGGGGAGGTGCCCGAAGCCAGATGTCACACTTTCTGGAAGCAATTGCCTTAACTGCTTTGGCTATCTATGGACACTTTGTGGCCAACCCAAATTCTCAACTTATCGTACACTACTAAGTAGTATCCCTGTTCATTTACCTCATTTGCTCACAGTGTCTCCTGTATTTTTGCAAAACATTCAAACATTGACATATGCACTGCCATATACTATATTCACTGCAATACAGATACAAATGTAACTGGGGTAAGAGACCAAACGAAATGCAATAATTCCATCTGTGCTGATGGATACTGAGGGACCCTTATACCAAAATACAAAGAAAGTATCTCTGATCAATCTGTGAAAGTTTGTTGGTGGAGTTCTGGTTCACACTGTATATCGGTGATTTTTCAGACAGTGAAAGACATGGAGAAGAAGTTCTTTGCTGAAGACACCAACAACATACTGATAAAACACCAGAACCCCTAACAAAGAAAGCAAACAGAACCATTACAGATGTTTACAAGTGGGCAGTACGTAGTAAATTAACAATGAACATAAAAAAAACAAACAGCATACACCTCAGCACAAAGAGGGAAACCAGCTCTGTGGCACTGAGCACAGATGATAAACCTATAGATTATGTAACAAATACAAAGTTTTCGGAGATGAACATTGGTTGTCGATTAACACTGAATGAACACAAAGATACTAGCAGAAAGGATGTCATCAGGATGTTATGTGCTTATGCTTCTTGCAGTCATTCGCAACAGCGAAAGTTTGTGGTGACATAACATTCCTAAAGCCACTGAGTTCTTAGCTATGGGATTGTTCTCTGGGGATGAAAGGTTAGCCTTCTGCCGCCGAGCAGTGTGTCAGCAGTGCACAAGTAGCAGCTTTACTGCATTTACTAGGCAGTCTTGTATTTTAATAACAGTTTAAATTTTGTGTCTAATTGTTTGTGTTCTCTGTAAATTAGTTCAGACGTTCTTTGCACAACAGTATTTAGTATGGATAGGGACTGCGACTGCTGCGTTCGGATGTGGGTTGAGTTGGCATCCCTTCGCTCCTAGCTTCAGGCAGTGTTGGCTTCGGTCCCACAGCTTGAGAATGTTGCCAATGGGCATCACTGTGGAGGTCCAGACGGGGGTTTGTTGGGAATGGCGAGCTCGTCCCACACATCCCCCGATTGGACGACGACTGTGGCTGCCCGGGATACTGCCCGCATTGAGGATGACCTCTCACCCGTGGTAGAGTGGGAGGTTGTCTCGAGGTGTGGCAGGGGGCAAAAGACATTCCGGAGGGCTGAACAGAAGGCCTCTCCAGTTTGTCTGACGAACCAGTTTCAGGCTCTGTCTCTGGCTGATACTGATCTTCGGCCGGACATCGCTGCTTGTCCTGTTCCAGAGGTTGCCCTTCAGTCTGCAAGATCTGGGCGGTTGCAGAGGGTGGGCTTACTGGTAGCTGGGAGCTCCAACATCAGGCGTGTAATGGGGCCCCTTAGGGATATGGCTGCAAGGGAGGTGAAGAAAACCAATGTGCACTCTGTGTGCATACCAAGGGGAGTCATTCCAGATGTAGAAAGGGTCCTTCCGGATGCCATGAAGGGTACACGGTGCACCCATCTGCAGGTTGTCGCTCATGTCAGCACCAATGATGTGTGTCGCTATGGATCAGAGGGAATCCTCTCTGGCTTCCGGCAGCTATCTGATTTGGTGAAGATTGCCAGTCTCGCTAGCGGGATGAAAGCAGAGCTCACCATCTGCAGCATTGTCGACAGGACTGACTGCGGACCTTTGGTTCAGAGCCAAGTGGAGCGTCTGAATCAGAGGCTGAGACGGTTCTGCGACCCTCGTGTGGGCTGCAGATTCCTCAACTTGCGCCATAGGGTGGTGGGGTTTTGGGTTCCGCCGGATAGGTCAGGAGTCCACTGCACACAGCAGGCGGCTACATGGGTAGCAGGGGTTGTGTGGTGTGGACTGGGCCGTTTTTCAGGTTAGATGGCCTCAGGTAAGTACAGAAAGGGCAACAGCCTCAAAGGGACTAAGCAGCAGTCGGTATTGTAATTGTAAACTGTTGAAGCTGCATTGGTAAAGTACCCGAACTTCAAGCGTTGATAGAAAGCACCAAAGCTGAAATCGTTACAGGTACAGAAAGCTGGCTGAAGCCAGAGATAAATTCTGCCAAAATTTTTACAAAGGCACAGACGGTGTTTAGAAAGGATAGACTGCATGCAATGGTGGTGGCGTGTTTGTCGCTGTTAGTAGTAGTTTATCCTGTAGTGAAATAGGGGTGGATAATTCCTATGAATTATTATGGGTGGAGGTTATATTCAACAACCGAGCTAGGTTAATAATTGGCTCCTTTTACCGACCTCCTGACTTAGAAAAATCTGGAATACATTTCACATAAATTTCCTCAGCATGTTATAGTCTTAGGTGGAGATTTCAATTTACCAGATATAGACTGGGGCACTCAGCTGTTTAGGACAGGTGGTAGGGACAGAGCATCGAGTAACCTTGTACTGAGTGCACTATCCGAAAATTACCTCGAGCAATTAAACAGAGAACCGACTCGTGGAGATAACATCTTGGACCTACTGATAACAGACAGACCCGAACTTTTTGAGTCTGTAAGCGCAGAACAGGGAATCAGTGATCATAAGGCCGCTGCAGCATCCCTGAATATGGAAGTAAATAGGAATATAAAAAAAGGGAGGAAGATTTATCTGTTTAGCAAGAGTAACAGAAGGCAGATTTCAGACTACCTAACAGATCAAAACGAAAATTTCTGTTCTAACACTGACAATATTTAGTGTTTATGGAAAAATTTCAAGGCAATTATAAAATGCATTTTAGACAGGTACGTGCCGAGTAAATCTGTGAGGGACGGGAAAAACCCACCATGTTTCAACAACAAAGCTAGGAAACTACTGCGAAAGCAAAGAGAGCTTCACTGCAAATTTAAACGCAGCCAAAACCTCTCAGACAAACAGAAGCTAAACGATGTCAAAGTTAGCGTAAGGAGGGCTATGTGTGAAGTGTTCAGTGAATTCGAAAGTAAAATTCTATGTACCGATTTGACAGAAAATGCTAGGAAGTTCTGCTCTTACGTTAAATCAGTAAGTGGATCGAAACAGCATATCCGGACACTCTGGCATGATAATGGCATTGAAACAGAGGATGACACGTGTAAAGCTGAAATAGTAAACACCTTTTTCCAAAGCTGTTTCACAGATGAAGACCGCACTGCAGTTCCTTCTCTAAATCCTCGCACGAACGAAAAAATGGTTGACTTTGAAATAAGTGTCCACGGAATAGAAGAGCAACTGAAATCACTCAACAGAGGAAAGTCCACTGGACCTGACGGGATACCAATTCAATTCTACACAGAGCGCGCGAAAGAGCGAAAGAACTTGCCCCCCTTCTAACAGCCATGTACCGCAAGTCTCTAGAGGAACAGAAGGTTCCAAATGATTGGAAAAGAGCACAGGTAGTTCCAGTTTTCAACAAGGGTCGTCGAGCAGATGTGCAAAACTATAGGCCTATATCTCTGACATGGATCTGTTGTAGAATTTTAGAACGTATTTTTTGCTCGCGTATCATGTCATTTCCGGAAACCCAGAATCTGCTCTGTAGGAATCAACATGGAATCCAGAAACAGTGATCGTGTGAGACCCAACTTGCTTTATTTGTACATGAGACCCAGAAAATATTAGATACAGGCTCCCAGATAGATGCTATTCTCCTTGACTTCCGGAAGGCGTTCGATACAGTTCCGCACTGTCGTCTGATAAATATAGTAAGAGCCTACAGAATATCAGACCAGCTGTGTGGCTGGATTGAAGAGTTTTTAGCAAACAGAACACAGCATGTTGTTCTCAATGGAGAGACGTCTACAGACGTTAAAGTAACCTCTGGTGTGCCACAGGGGAGTGTTATGGGACCATTGCTTTTCACAGTAAATATAAATGACATAGTAGATAGTGTCGGAAGTTCCATGCGGCTTTTCGCGAATGATGATGTAGTTTACAGAGAGGTTGCAGCATTAGAAAATTGCGGCGAAATGCAGGAAGATCTGCAGCGGACAGGCACTTGGTGGACAGGGAGTGGCAACTGACCCCTAACACAGACAAATGTAATGTATTGCGAATACATAGAAAGAAGGCTCCTTTACTGTATGATTATATGACAGCAGAACAAACACTGGTAGCAGTTACTTCTGTAAAATATCTGGGAGTATGCGTACGGAACGATTTGAAGTGGAATGATCATATAAAATTAATTGTTGGTAAGGTGGGTGCTACGTTGAGATTCATTGGGAGATTCATAAGAAAATGTAGCCCATCAACAAAGGAGGTGGCTTACAAAACACTCATTCGACCTATACTTGAGTATTGTTCATCAGTGTGGGATCCGTACCACGTCAGGTTGACAGAGGAGACAGAGAAGATCCAAAGAAGAGTGGCGCATTTCGTCACAGGGTTATTTGGTAAGCGTGATAGCGCTATGGAGATGTTTAGCAAACTCAAGTGGCAGACTCTGCAAGAGAGGCGCTCTGCATCACGGTGTAGCTAGCTGTCCAGGTTTCGAGAGGGTGCGTTTCTGGATGAGGTATCGAATATATTGCTTCCCCCTACTTACACCTCCCGAGGAGATCACGAATGTAAAATTAGAGAGATTCGAGCGCGCACAGAGGCATTGTGGCAGTTGTTCTTCCCGCGAACCATACGCAACTGGAACAGGAAAGGGAGGTAATGACAGTGGCACATAAAGTGCCCTCCGCTACACACCGTTGGGTGGCTTGCGGAGTATAAATGTAAATGTAGAACATGGGTACAGTTTAGAAACTTAAAGGGCCATAAGAGTAATAATTGAAACTATCAGCAGGGCTCTTTTAAAACAACTGTTTTCAAAACCTAGGTATTCTCACTGCACCAAATGAGTTCTTCACTAATAGTTCTACACATATTCATGAAACAAGAGCCAGTTTCGGCTTGTATTTATCAAAGAAAAACAAACAAAAAACTCAAAAAGGCATTCTATATCAAGGAAAAGAATTGTGTAATAAATTTCCCAAAGAAATGAAAAGTTTACTAAAATGTGTCTACTTAAAACTGGCAGCTAAAATATACTTCGGCAATAACACGGACTACACAACTGGAGGTTATTAGAGGACTCAGAGTAGAGGTTAATGACAAAAGGGGATAACTACAACACCAGTCACATTACTATGTTGTTGTTGTTTTTGTGGTCTTCAGTCCAGATACTTGTTTGATCCACCTCTCCATGCTATCCTTCCTGTGCAAACTGCTTCATCTCCAAGTACCTACTGAAACCTATATCCTTCTGAATCTGCTTAGAGTATTCATCTCTTGGTATCCCTCTACAATTTTTACCCTCCACGCTGCCCTCCAATATTAAATTGGTGATCATTCGATGCCTCAGAATATGTCCTATCACTGATCCCTTCTTCTGGTCAAGTTTGCCACAAATTTCTCTTCTCTCCAATTCTATTCAGTACCAACTCATTAGTTAAGTGATCTACCCATCTAATCTTCAGCATTCTTCTGTAGCACCACATTTTGAAAGCCTCTACTCTCTTCTTGTCCAAACTATTTTATTGTCCACGTTTCACTTCCATATATGGCTACATTCCACAAAAATACTTTCAGAAAAAGGCTTCCTGACACATATATATACTCAATGTTAACAAATTTCTCTTTTTCAGGAACACTTTCCTTGTCATTACCAGTCTACATTTTATATCTTCTCTACTTCGACCATCATCAGTTATTTTGCTCCCCAAATAACAAAATTCATTTGCTACTTCAAGTGTCACATTTCCTAGCTACTTTAAGCGTCACATTATCTAATCTAATTCCCACAGTATCACATGATTTAATTGGACCAAATTCCATTATCCTCGTTTCGCTTTTGATGATGTTCATCTTATATCGTCCTTTCAAGACTCTGTCCATTCCTTTCAACTGCTCTTCCAGGTCCTTTGCTGTGTCTGACAGAATTACAATCACTCCCTTCCCAACCACTGCTTTTCTTTCATGCCCCTCGATACGTACAACTGCCATATGGTTTCTGTACAAATTGTAAATAGTCTTTTGCTCCCTGTATTTCACCCCAGCCACCATAAGAATTTGAAGGAGAGTATTCCAGTCAACATTGTCAAAAGCTTTCTCAAAGTCTACAAATGCTAGAAATGTAGGTTTGCCTTTCCTTAATCTATCTTCTAAGGTAAGTCGTAGGGTCAGTATGCCTCACATGCTCCAACATTTCTACGGAATCCAAACTTATCTTTCCTGAGGTCGGCTTCTACCAGTATTTCCATTCATCTGAAAAGAATTCGTGTTCGTATTTTGCAGCTGTGACTTATTAAACTGATTGTTTAATAATTTTCACACCTGTCTTTAACACCTACTTTCTTTGGGATTGGAATTATTATATTCTTCTTGAAGTCTGAGGGTATTTCTCCTGTCTCATACATCTTGTTCACCAGATGGAAGAGTTTTGTCATGGCTGGCTCTACCAATGCTATCAGTAGCTCTAATGGAATGTTGTCTACTCCCGGGGCCTTATTTCAACTTAGGTCTATCAGTGCTCTGTCAAACTCTTCACGCAGTATCATATCTCCCATTTCATCTTTATCCTCTTCCATTTCTATAATATTGCCCTCAAGTACATTGCCCTTGTATAGACCCTCTATGTACTCCTTCCACCTTTCCACCTTTCCGCTTTCCCCCCTTTGCTTAGAACTGCTTTTCCATCTGAGCTCTTGATATTCATACAGGTGGTTCTCTTTTCTCCAAAGGTCTGTTTAATTTTCCTGTATGCAATATCTATCTTACCCCTAGTGATACATGCTTCTACATCCTTACATTTGTCCTCCAGCCATCCCCACTTACCCATTTTGCACTTCCTGTCAATCTCATTTTTGAGACATTTGTAGTCCTTTTTGCCTGTTTCATTTACTGCATTTTTATGTTCTCCCCTTTCATCAATTAAAATCAATATCACTTCTGTTACCCAAGGCAGGATTTCTACTAGCCCTCGTCTTTTTACCTACTTGATCCTCTGCTGCCTTCACTATTTCATCTCTCAAAGCTACCCATTCTTCTTCTAGTGTATTTCTTTTCCCAATATTTGTCAACTGTTCCCCAATGCTCTCTCTGAAACTCTACAACCTCTGGTTCTTTCAGTTTATCCAGGTCCCATCTCCTCAAATTCCCACTTTTTTGCAGTTTCTTCAGTTTTAATCTACAGCTCGTAACCAACAGATTGTGATCAGAGTCCACATCTGCCCTGGAAATGTCTTACAATTTAAAACCTGGTTCCTAAAGCTCTGTCTTACCATTATGTAATTTATCTGAAAACTCCCAGTGTCTCTAGGCCTCTTCCACGTATATACACAGTCCGGATCAGTCAATCATCCAGACTGTTGCCCCTGCAACTACTGAAAAGGCTACTGCCCCTCTTCAGGAACCACACGTTTGTCTGGCCTATCAACAGATACCCCTCCGTTGTGGTTGCACCTGTGGTACAGCTATCTATATCGCTGAGGCACGCAAGCCTACCCACCAACAGCGAGGTCCATTGTTCATATTACTATATGTGATTAAAATGTACTGCTTTTACAAGCAGATGTGTATGATGGTAATTTCTTGCCATTCTCAAGTTCAATATCTCACTCACCATGAGGATGATGAATACGTTTTCCAGATGGACTGGAGGAAGGACATGGAGTGATGCATGTTCAAGATCCCCGAGTCAGCAGCAACAGCGGAAAGGTCGGGGAAGAAGACCAGTGTTCACTCTGTCTGCTTGCCGGGGGGGTCTCATCCGAGATGTGGAGGTAGCCCTGATGGTGGCAACAGAGAGCACTAGGTGCACCCAACTGCAAATTGTTGATCATGTTGGCACAAATTGTTGCTCGTGTCAGCACCAATGACTCCTGCCGTCTGGGTTCAGAAGCCATCCTCAGTTCATACAGGTGGTTGGCGGAGTTGATGAAAGCAGAAAGCCTCACTTGCAGGGTGGAAACTGAGCTAACTATTTGTAGTGTCGTTCTCAGAAACGATTGCGGTCCTCTGGTTTGGAGCCGAGTGGAAGGCTTAAACCAGAGGCTCAGACAATTCTGCAGAGATCTGGGGTGCAAATTTGTCAACCTCCGCTATCGGGCGGAGAAATGTAGGGTCCCCCTCAATAGGTCAGACGTGCGCTATACGCAGGAAGCCGCTACAAGGGTAGCAGAGTACGTGTGGAGTGCACATGTGGGTTTTTTAGGTTAGGGAATTACCTCCCTGGGCCCGACAAGATGCCTCCTGAGACACGACAAGGTAGCAATAGGCAACACGCAACAGGGAATGACAATATTAATATGGTAACAGTAAACTGCAGGAAAGTCTATAGAGGCAATAGTCACAATGCCCTTATAGCACTGGGGACGGAAAGTTGGCTGAAACCAGATGTAAACAGTAATGAAATTCTAAACTCAGATTGGAATGTTTACTGCAGACACAGGTTGGACAGTGACGGGGGAGGCGTGTTTATAGCGATTAAAAGTGCAATAGTATCATAGGAAATTGACGGAGATTCGAAATGTGAAATAATTTGGGTGAAGGTCACGGTTAAAGCAGACTCAAACATAGTAATTGTATGTCTCTATAGGCCCCCTGGCTCAGCAGCTGTTGTGACTGAACACTTAAAGGGAAATTTGGAAAATATTTCGAGTAGGATTCCCGAACATGTTATAGTTTTCGGTGGAGATTTTAATTTACCAGATATAGACTGGAAGACTAAAAGTTTATAACAGGTGGCACGGACAAAGAAACCAGTGAAATTTTTTTAAGTGCATTATCTGAAAACTACGTTAAGCAGTTAAACAGAGAACCAACTTGTGGCGATAACATATTAGATATTCTGGTGACAAACAGCCCCAAACTATTTGAAACAGTTAACACAGAACAGGGAATCAGAGATCATAAAGCAGTTATAGGATTGGTGATTTCAACCGTAAATAGAAATATTAAACAAGGTAGGAAGATTTTTCTGTTTAGCAAAAGTGACAAAAAGCAGATTTCAGAGTGCTTGACGGCTCAACACAAAAGTTTTATCTCAAGTACAGATAGTGTTGAGGATCAGTGGACAAAGTTCAAAACCATTGTACAATATGCATTAGATGAGTATGTGCCAAGCCAAGATCGTAAGAGATGGAAAAGAGCCACCGTAGTACAACAACCGAGTTAGGAAACTACTATGGAAGCAAAGGGAACTTCACAGCAAACATAAACATAGCCAAAGCCTTGCAGACAAACAAAAATTACACGAAGTGAAATGTAGTGTGAGGAGGGCTATGTGAGAGGCGTTCAACGAATTCGAAAGTTAAGTTCTATGTACTCACTTGGCAGAAAATCCTAAGAAATTTGGTCTTATGTCAAAGCAGTAGGTGAATCAAAACAAAATGTCCAGACACTCTGTGACCAAAATGGTACTGAAACAGTGGATGACAGACTAAAGGCCGAAATACTGAATGTCTTTTTCCAAAGCTGTTTTACAGAAGAAGACTGCACTATAGTTCCTTCTCTAGATTGTCGTACAAATGACAAAATGGTAGATATCGAAATAGATGACAGAGGGATAGAAAAACAATTAAAATCACTCAAAAAAGGAAAGGCAGCTGGACTCGATGGGATACCAGTTCGATTTTACAGAGTACGCAAAGGAACTTGCCCACCTTCTTGCAGCAGTGTACCGTAGGTCTCTAGAGGAGTGTAGAGTTCCAAATGATTGGAAAAAGGCACAGGTCATCCCCATTTTCAAGAAGGTACGTCAAACAGATGTGCAGAACTATAGACCTATATCTGTAACAGCAATCAGTTGTAGAATTTTGGATCACGTATTATGTTCGAGGATAATGACTTTCCTGGAGACCAGAAATCTACTCTGCAGCAATAAGCAAGGGTTTCGAAAAAGACAATCACGTGAAACCCAGCTCGTGCTATTTGTCCACGAGACTCAGAGGGCCTTAGACATGGGTTCCCTGGTAGATGCCGTGTTTCTTGACTTCCGCAAGGCATTTGATACAGTTCCCCATAATTGTTTAATGAACAAAGTAAGAGCATATGGACTACCAGACAAATTGTGTGATTGGAATGAAGAGTTCATAGATAACAAAACACAGCATGTCATTCTCAATGGAGAGAAGTTTCCGCATCATAGTACCATAGCTATTCACAATATATACAAACCTTGTCGGTAACATCGGAAGTTCACTGAGGCGTTTTGCAGATGATGCTGTAGTATATCAAGCGGTCGTAAAAATGGAAAACTGTACTGAAATTCAGGAGGATCTGCAATGAATTGACGCATGGTGCAGGGAATGGCAATTGAATCTCAATGTAGACAAGTGTAATGTGCTGCGAATACATAGAGAGAAAGATCCTTTATCATTTAGCTACAATGTAACTGGTCAGCAACTGGAAGCAGTTAATTCCATAAATTATCTGGGAGTAGGCATTAGGAGTGATTCAAAATGGAATGACCATATAAAATTAATCATCAGTAAAGCAGACCTCAGCCTGAGATTCATTGGAAGACTCCTAAGGAAATGCAGTCCGAAAACAAAGTAAGTAGGTTACAGTACACTTGTTCCCTCACTGCTTGAATACTGCTCACCGGTGTGGGATCAGTACCAGATAGGGTTGATAGAAGAGATAGGGAAGATCCAATGGAGAGCAGCACACTTCGTTACAGGATCATTTAGTAATCGTGAAAACGTTACAGAGATGATAGATAAACTCCAGTGGAAGACTCTGCAAGAGAGACTCTCAGTAGCTCGGTATGGGCTTTTGTTGAAGTTTCGAGACATACCTTCACCAAGGAGTCAAGCAGTATACAGGGTGCTCCATTGACAGTGACCGGGCCAAATATCTCACGAAATAAGCATCAAACGAAAAAACTACAAAGAACGAAACTCGTCTAGCTTGAAGGAGGAAACCAGATGGCGCTATGGTTGGCTGGCTAGATGGCACTGCCATAGGTAAAACGGATATCAACTGTGTTTTTTAAAATAGGAACCCCCATTTTTTATTACATATTCGTGTAGTACGAAAATAAATAAGAATGTTTTAGTTGGACCACATTTTTCGCTTTGTGATAGATGGTGCTGTAATAGTCACAAACATTTGAGTATGTGGTATCACGTAACATTCCGCTAGTGCGGACAGTATTTGCTCTGTGATGCATTACCCGTGCTAAAATGGACCGTTTACCAATTGCAGAAAAGGTCAATATCGTGTTGATGTATGGCTATTGTGATCAAAATGCCCAACAGGCGTGTGCTATGTATGCTGCTCGCTATCCTGGACGACATCATTCAAGTGTCCGGACCGTTCACCAGATAGTTACATTATTTAAGAAAACAGGAAGTGTTCAGTCACATGTGAAATGTCAACCACGACCTGCAACAAATGATGACCAAGTAGGTGTTTTAGCTGCTGTCGCAGCTAATCCGCACATCAGTAGCTGACAAATTGCGCGAAAATCGGAAATCTCAAAAACTTCAGCGTTGAGAATGCTACATGTGTGTGTGTGTGTGTGTGTGTGTGTGTGTGTGTGTGTGTGTGTTTGAGGTTTACGGGCGCTAAACAGCGGGGTCATCAGCACCCAAACGCATAAAAACAGGAACACATGCAGTGAAGGGACTAAGACGAACAGCGAACAAGGGGAACAGCTAAAAGACACAGACCTGACGCAGTTCCAAATCCTCACATACAGAGGCGAAACAAGAGGAGAAAGAGTGCACTAAAAAAGGAAAGGAAACACAAGGAAGGGAGGACAGAAACTGAAGGGAAACAAGGAGGTATTCGTGACTGGCGGAAGTCTTACCTAAAATCTGGGTGAGCCAGTCATCCAGCAGCACATTAAAACCCTCTCCCTAAAATCCGTGGCAACAAATTGGACAGGACACAAAACCGTAAAACCTTAACCACAGACGTCGCGTCGTCTTTCAAAATAGAGGTCAAATCCAGTGGCAAAGAAACCACCGCCCTCTGGTCAGAGAATAAAAGACAGTCAAGTAAAATGTGGCGGACAGTAATCTGGACGCCACAAGCACTGCAGATTGGGGGATCCTCCCACCGGAGTAAAAAACCATGTGTGAAGGGACTGTGCCCGATGCGGAGGCGAGTGAGGAGAACCTCATCCCGCCTGCATGACTGGTAGGACGTTCGTCATGGCCGCATGGTGGCCTTGACCAGACGCAGCTTATTTTCACCGACGGCCAGCCACTCCTCTTCCCATTGACGCATAACGCGAAAACGCAGGAGGGAGGTAACAGCGTGGAGGGGGACGGCACAGTCAACAACGTGAGGGAGGGAACATGCATCTTTGGCAGCCACATCCGCCAGTTGGTTTCCCCTAATACGCACGTGCCCCGGCACCCAGCAGAAGGAAACCTCCTTCCCCTGCCGCTGCAGGTGGAGTAGGGCACCATGGATGTTCTGGACGACCGTATCCGCTGGGTACAAGTGTTGCATGGTCTGAAGGGCACTCAGGGAGTCAGAACAGATGAGGAACTTACGACTGGGAACACATCTCATCTGCTCCAATGCCCACAAGATCGCAAACAATTCGGCATCAAAGACGGTAAACGCCGCAGGAAGCCGTAACTTGACGAGTCGATCAGGGAAACCAACAGTACAACCAACAGAGTCCCCCTGTTTAGAGCCATCCGTAAATACTGGTACATGGTCGGGATGCTGGTTTAAAATATCATAAAATAAGGAGGTAAAAACAAACGCAGGAGTGCAGCTCCTCCGGTACTCCGACAAGCCTAAAAGGACGCTGGGCCTCTGGAGCAACCAGGGAGGCAGGCGAGTAAAACCTTGTCGTTGGGGGGCCACACGCTCCACACCAAGGGACTCAAGCAAATGCTTGGCACGAATCCCAAATGGTCTCGTTGCCCTGGGACGACTGGAAAAGAGACGTTCCATAAGCGGTCGGGCAACGGTAGGGTACGCAGGGGAGGTAGGACAGGCAAGGAATTGACACACACGTCGCACCACGAGGAGTTTCCGCCGGATGGCGAGCGGCGGTTCCCCTGCCTCAGCACACTGGGGATGGGACTGGTACGGAAGGCACCAGTGGCCAGCCTGATACCCTCATGGTGTACTGCATCAAGTATCTTCAGATACGAAGGCCTTGCTGACCCATATACGGTGCAACCATAGTCAAGACGCGATCGCACGAAAGCCCTATAAAACTGCAGCAGACGCGCCCAATCTGCTCCCCAGGACCGATGGCTCAGACACTTCAAAATATTCAGTGCCTTCAGGGCCCGCACCTTGAGGTCTTTAAGGTGAGGCAACCACGACAGTTTGGAATCAAAAGTGAGGCCCAGGAACCGCACAGTGTCGCTAAAAGGAAGAATGGTGTCCCTCAGACGCAATTCAGGGGAGGTAAAAAGACGTCGAGAACGATTAAAATGAACACACACACACACACATTTGTCTGCAGAAAAGGTAAAACCCGTCTTCGCAGTCCATGCCTCTAATCGCTGTATCGTAAGCTGCAACTGCCGACTAGCAGTGACAAGACTGGAGGAAGAACAGAAAACAGCAAAATCGTCCACAAACAAGGAGCATTGGGCAGGACTCCGGATAGTGGACGTGATACTGTTAATGGCGACGGCAAAGAGGGTGACACTTAAAACGCTTCCCTGAGGAACACCATTCTCCTGCACATACAAATCAGATAGCACATTACCAACCCTATATCGAAAGAGGTGGTGGGAAAGAAAGGACCGAATGAAGATGGGGAGACGGCCACGAAAGCCCCACTCATGGAGTTGATTGAGGATATGGCGGCACCAAGTAGTGTCATACGCCTTATGAATGTCAAAGAATAAACCTAGACAATGCTGGTTACGCAGGAAGGCCTGTTGGATGGCCACCTCAAGCAGGGTCAAGTTGTCTATAGTTGAACGACATCTCCGAAAGCCACACTGAGAAGAGCTAAGGAGCTGCCTGGTCTCGAGCAGCCAAACCAGGCGACGGTTGACCATGCGTTCCAACGTCTTCCCGACACAGCTCGTCAAAGCAATACTCCGATAACTACTGGGATGCGTTCGGTCCTTCCCCGGTTTGAGGAGGGGAATCAAAATCGCCTCCCGCCACGAGTCAGGGTACGTGCCGGATAACCATATCATATTAAAACAATTCAGGAGAACTTCCTTGGCAGGCAGTAACAAGTGCTGCAGCATGCTGTACCGGATTTGATCATGACCAGGTGCAGTATCATGAGCCACAGACAGCGCCGAATCCAGTTCCCACATTGTGAAGGGGCAGTTGTAGGGCTCAGAATTTGGAGACCGGAAGTCCAAGGGACCCCTCTCGATGGCAGTGCGGTAGCGGCAGAAATCTGGATCACAGGTAATAGTGGCGGTAGATGCTGCAAAATGCATGGCCAGTGTCTGGGCAATGTCTCTCGGCGCCGTGAGAAGACTTCCCTGATGCAGCAATGCCGTGACAGGTAGTTGGCTGCGTTTCCCGGAATCCTCCTGATGGCTTCCCATACTTTCGTAGAATTAGTGGAGCGGGAGATGGAGTTCAAGAACGAATGCCATGACCGTCGTTTGCTCTCTTTAATCACGCGCCGCGCTTTGGCCCTTGCCACCCGAAAGGCCGCAAGATTGTCAGCTGAGGGACGGCACTTGAAGCGGCGCAGAGCTGCACGGCGGGCTCGGATGGCTGAGCGGCACTCAGTGGTCCACCAAGGGACAGGACGCCTCTTGGGATGACCGGATGACCGTGGGATTGACAATTCAGCAGCATGGGAGATCACGGCTGTAACATGGTCTACCCATTCGTGGACGCTGGCACGGTGTTCCAAAACAGCCAGTTGGCTGAAAAGTGTCCAGTCAGCTCGGCAGAGGTGCCACCGGGGCGGCACTGGTAATGCCATAGCCTCATCCAGGAGGCGAATCCAAAGAGGGAAGTGGTCACTAGAATGGAGGTCAGCAGCAACCTCCCACACAGCAGAATCCGCTAGTGCTGGAGAGCAAAAGGAAAGGTCAATAGCTGTTGATGATTCAGAAGCAGTACAGAAATGAGTGGGAGCACCAGAGTTGAGGAGGCACAGTTCTTCAGACATCATGAGGCTTTCCAGAATGCGACCCCTGTAGCAAGTAGTCGAAGAGCCCCATAAGACATTACGAGAATTGAAGTCCCCCAGAAGAAGAAATGGGCGGGGGAGTTGGCTAATAAGGTCTGCGAGAGCCTCAGAGTCTATCGCATCCTGAGGTGGTAAGTAAAGTGAACAGACTGTGAGCCTCCGACCCACAAGAAGGTCAACTGCAACTGCTTGCAAGTCTGTAACGAGAGGGAGCTTAGATGAGGGGTGCATGTCACGGACAAAAACCGCAACACCACCCTTTGCTCTTTACCCCATCAGATCATCTTTCCGATAGACGGTATAGCCCCGTAAAGAAGGAGCAGCAGTGGCCCGAAAATGTGTCTCTTGGAGACATAAGCACAAAGGGCACTCTCGTACAAGGAGCTGTAATTCGGCCACATGCGTCCTGAACCCATTCAGGTTCCACTGTAATATGGGAGCCAGTGATCAGGGGGGCTGAACTCTCACCCTGCCTCTGTGCTTTGGAGGAGAGCCCGTACTGGCCGGAGATTTATTCCTGGGGCGAGAAGATCGCCCCCGGTCGACGTCAATGTCCATCAGCTCCGATGACGACCCACGGGAGATGTCAGACAGTACGAGGGCCTCGTCATCGGACCAACCCTGATTAGTCTCCGCAGGTGGCAAAACCTTCAGCTTCGGTGTCTTTGTCTTGGGGGGCTTAGAATGCAGAGCCTTGTCAACAGGTGGAGCATTACTGCCTGGGCAGAAGGCCCCATATGGGGAAAGGGAGGAAGTACCCCAATGTCAGCAACCACAGCCTTGTCCGACGTTGCGGGGAGAGCCGCAGGTTGCAAAACAACCGCAGCAGCACAAGTGCACTGGCAAACGCAGGTATTAGTGCTAACACTAGCAACCTCCGTTTGCGTAGCAACAGTGGCCATTTGTACCGGTTTTTTCAGAGCGGAAGCGTAAGATGTAGGAAACACAGGAGGTTGCATGGCCTTAAAGAGCTTCTTGGCCTCACCATAGGGGATGCGCTCAGATGTTTTAATCTCCTGTATCTTCCGTTCGCCGAGATAGATGGGGCAGACCCGGCTCCAGACAGGGTGACTCCCAGAGCAATTCACGCACTTCACAGGCGATGAACAATCAGCTCCTTCATGGGCAGGCTGACCACATTTACCACAAGTGGCTATCCCATTGCACCCCAACGTAGTATACCCAAAGCGCTGACATTTAAAGCAGCGCATTGGGTTGGGGAAATATGGCCTTACTGGCAAACGCAAAAACCCCGCTTTAACATGCTCTGGGAGTCGTGGGCAACTGAACGTGAGAATAAACGAGTCGGATTTGACTAGGTCCCCATCGACTCGTTTCATAATATGCTGCACGTCAACAATACCTTCATCAGCCCATTCAGATTTTAACTCGTCTGTGGGGATATCCACCAAGTCCTTACATGTCACAACACCCTTACTGTAGTTCAGAGTGGAGTGAAGCTCGGTCTCGATAGCGTACTCACCAAGACAGGTTGCTTTCCGAAGAGAAGCGACTTGACGGGAACTAGATGTCTCAACTAACAGAGTCCCATTGCGCAGTCGCTTCACAGATTTAAGTGTTCCTGCAATTCCCTCAAGACCCTTGTGGATGTAAAAGGGAGAAACCCTCTCAAAGCAACCCTCCTTCCGTTTAATAATCAAAAACACATTATGATTATCAGCATGTGCTCTGTTACGACAGTCTGACAAATCTCGATCAACACTAGGCGCTGGAGGACTCGCAGCACGAAGTCGCTTCTTCGATGGGGAGTGTTTTCCTACCAGTGGCCAAGCCACTGGTAGGGGGAAATGTAGAGGTCGAAGGGTCCATTGCGGTCCCACGAGCAGCTAGGGAACTAAAGGTCCGTCCAGACAGAGCCCTGCGTGCCTGAGTAAGCCTGATACAACTGGGGTGCGGCAGGTGCCCCAGAGGTTGCCCGCTTGCAACTGTTCCACCTCAACAGCCATGCATCTCATAGGCGCGGAGCACACCGGAAGATTGAGGGGTTTTTATAGAGGTCGGCCTTCCTCGCAATCCAGGCGATCAAACCAAGATTACCATTCCCCGCAGCACACAACATTCCACCGCCGCGCCATCCGGTGGTTGCTGAAGCATGTCCGCGGGTTACAGTGACAGGAGACTGGCGGCGCCGACCAGTCCCCAGCTCAGGACCCCGGGGTCGCCAAGCCCTTACTCAGCAAATGAATGCTGAGCCCCTGGGGGCGAGAGAATGCTACATCAACATTGATTGCACCCGTACCATATTTCTATACACCAGGAATCGCATGGCGACGACTTTGAGCGTCGTGTACAGTTGTGCCACTGGACACAAGAGAAATTACAAGACGATGACAGATTTTTTCACGTGTTCTATTTAGCGACGAAGCGTCATTCACCAACAGCGATAACGTAAACTGGCATAATATGCATTATTGGCCAACGGAAAATCCATGATGGCTGCGACAAGTGGAACATCAGCAGCCTCGACGGGTTAATGTATGGTGCAGCATTATGGGAGGAAGGATAATTGGCCCCCATTTTATCGATGGCAATCTAAATGTTGCAATGTATGCCGATTTCCTTTGTAATGTCCTACCGATGTCATTACAAGATGTTTCACTGCATGACAGAATGGCGATGGACTTCCAACATGATGGATGTCCGGCACATAGCTCGTGTGCGGTTGAAGCGGTGTTGAATAGCATAATTCATGACAGGTGGATTGGTCGTCAAAGCACTATACCATGGCCCGCACCTTCACTGGATCTGATGTCCCCGGATTTCTTTCGATGGGGAAAGTTTAAGGATATTTGCTTTCGTGATCCACCGACAATGCCTGACAACATGCGTCAGCACATTGTCAATGCATGTGCGAACATTACGGAAGACGAACTACTCACTGTTGAGAGGAATGTCGTTACACTTATAGTCAAATGCAGTGAGGCTGACAGACATCATTTTGAGCATTTATTGCATTAATGTGGTATTTACAGGTAATCACGCTGTAACAGCATGCATTCTCCGAAATGATAAGTTCACAAACGTACATGTATCACATTGGAACAACTGAAATAAAATGTTCAAACATACCTACGTTCTGTATTTTAATTTTAAAAAACCTACCTGTTACCAACTGTTCGTCTAAAATTGTGAGCCATATGTTTGTGACTATTACAGTGCCATCTATCAGAAAGCGAAGAAAGTGGTCCAACTAAAACATTCGTATTACTTTACGTACTACACGAATATGTAATAAAAAATGTGGGTCCCCATTTTAAAAAATGCAGCTGACATCCGTTTGACCTATGGCAGCGCCATTTAGCGGGCCAACCACAGCACCATCTGGTTTCCCCCTTCAAGCTAGACAAGTTTCATTCTTTGCAGTTTTTTCATTTGATGTTTATTTCATGAGATATTTGGCTCGGTCACGATCATTGCTCCCTCCTACGTGTGTTTCGTGAAGAGACCATGAGGATAAAATCAAGAGAGATTACAGCCCACACAGAGGCATACTGACAATCTTTCTTTCCACGAACAATGTGAGACTGGAATAGAAGGGAGAATCGATAGAGGTACTCAAGGTACCCTCCACCACACACCGTCAGGTGGCTTGCGGAGTATGGATGTAGATATAGATGTAGAAGTGTCCAAAGTGTGTGCATTGGTACAGTGCAAAACTATGGTTTTATTTTATTGCATTGGTATAGTGCAAAATTATGTTTTTATTTTAGGATATTTGGTGCAAAACATCATTGACTAAGAGAACACTGTACAGTAGGAACGAACAAAATGAGGACTTTTGTAAACCCTCATCGCCAGTTTTGATAAAGGCCTCATCATTACTGCTGTGGAGGCCGAGTTGCCACTGCTGTTATGGTAGGCTGAGATTGTGAGTTCGTGAAACGGCTTCTGGTGCAGTACACTGCTAAGGTAACTTCTTCCTGCCACTATCACAAACATATGCCCAGGGTCAGGTAACAGGACAGAAGAACAAAGGTTCTACAACGCTTCAACAAATTAGTAGCAAAGTCACATGAGTAAGTTAAAAGGCTTTACTTATCTTTGTGACTAGTTAAATGATTTAGTCTGCAACATTTACATGATCTATAACCAAGTGGGCAGGAGTTGCTCTTCTATCTTCTGAATAGGCTTCTGTCCGTTGTCGTTCGGTCATTAGCAGATTGTACTCAGCCAGCAATTGGTCGAAGAGAAGTCAATATCTTCATCCTCAGTGCCGCCCTTAGCACTCTTGGAGCTTGTGCAAGTGGGGAGTCCATGGCACTGGGGCCAGCTAGCATCTTTGTGGCTGTGGTGCTTATTCCCTGGCCATATCTTGTTCGGACGACACAGCACTGACTTCATATTCAGGAGGAGTGAGTTTACTCTGTCTGGCCACCTTTGTTTTGATTTATTATTTCAGACAAATGTGGTCATGGGAGGCCACCTACTCTATCCACATAAACATATATCCTGTATGTATGTATGTATAGCGGAGCTGTTTATTTTCGTTGTATTATAGTCATAAACCCTGTTTCATTGTGAAACAATTTCTGCATGAATAGTACATAAACGAAATATATAGAAAAGTACACCAAAGAATCTTTTGAAATGTGGTGCTACAGAAAAATGATGAAGATTACATTGGTAGGTCAAGTGCCAAATGAAAATATGTTGAATCAAACTGAAGAGAAAAGAAATTTATGGGACGGCTTCACTAAGAGAAGAAATATGGTGAATGGACACAAAATGAGCATCAAGAAACAGTTCTGTTGGTAATGGAGACATATGGGGTTAAAGTTGTACATAGAGGGTGAGGTTTGAATACAGTAAGCTGATGTGGAGTGGAGTAGCCATACAGATATGAAAAAACTTGCAAAAAAATGTACTAGTGTGGAGAACTGTATCAAACAAGTCTTCAGACTAGCAACATACTATGGTATACAAACAAAACAAATACTTACCAACTACAGTTCCATCTTCTTTCAAATCATACAAAGGAGGCACAGTACATGAATTTACATTATTAAATAAGTTTAGCTCTTCTACAACAGCAGGTGGCAAATTACCAGCTGGATTCCCATCACTTATCTGCCCATCCTGTAAGAGATGAAAGCATAATTAAAATTGAGTATCAAGATACCATTTACTGCAGACCTTTAAGGACAGGAATATGAAAGGCCCACCCTCCTCCAAAGAAAAACACGAAAAACAAAACAAAACAAAAAAAAATTATAAAGAACTAAGAGGTATTTGCTGTATCTCTAGCCTTCAATAGCAAGGTTGATACCCCGCAATGTTCACTGTTAAAAATGCCTCTGGCAGCCTAGTAAGAGCTATCAGTGGACCATCACAAGATGCCTGGCTACTACATCAAGGCAGAAATAAAACTTGGCACCATGTCACTGGAAGACACTTTGAATTGTGATTTGCTAAAATCTCTACCTCACTTACGCCATTCCTGCATGACCTGAATGTTTACTGTATTTCAATTGTAATAACTTTTGGATTGCTGTTCTACGGATTACTGACAGATGTCTTGGCTGTCTGGATTGTCCTCTTGGTGTGTTTGACAATTTACAATGAGCAAGTGGGGACTGGATTTGTGAACTATCGAATGATTTCCGTGTATCCATACTTTCCGTATAATAAAGAGTGTGCTGCGCTGAAGCAGGTGTAATATTGGTGATGAGGACTCAAACTTAAGAGTGTGTGTGAGGACTAGAGACTAAGTTCAGTGATCATGGATACAGAATTCATGGGCTTGTGGCAGCAATGGCTACAAGTTCAAATCTAACACAGGCACGAAAAGAAGAACAACAAACACAACAGCTGCAACTTCAAAAGTAACACCAGGCATGACACGGAGAACAACAGCAACAACAGCTGAAACTTCAAATGTAATATTAGACAAGGTAAGTAGAGCTACAAAAGCAAATTCTGGAACAGCAGCAGCAGCAGCAGCAGCAGCAACAGCAGCAGGAACAACAACAATTACTACTACTACTACTACTACTACTACTACTACCACTACTACAGCTAATCAAGCCAGAACAGCATCCTCCACCACCACCACCACCACCACCACCAATCAAGCCATAGAAAAGACAAAGCCTGAAACTCATGCTACAGACGTTTGTAGCTCCACTTCGCAGTGGGCAGCATAATCAATGTTGCTAAACTGAATGCCCTTCTGCTACTACCCCTCAAATACTATGTCTTCTACAAAAATTATGTCCTCTCAATAAACGTGCGTGTTTATATTTGTCTAAAATCCATAGTTCACTCTCTAAGCCTGTTGGCTGAGGATGACACAGTGTTCCGTTGGTACCACTGGGCTTCCCAAGGCCCTTTCGGATGGAATCACAGTCAGCTAAAGTTTTCTGCAGCATGTCACTACTTAGGAACTAGCCCACTGTTAGTAGGACTGTGAGATGATCTCAAGTCCAAAACAGACCATCTACTGCAACAAGACATCCTCACACCCATCACTTCCAGTCAATGGACAACACCAGGTAGTGCTATGAAAATCGCATGGCTCCCTAAGTGTCTTTAATGATTTTACATGAACTATAAATGAAGACTCAGAAAGTGAGGTCTATCAGATTCCATAAACAGAAGGGCTCATGTCAAGACTATCACCAACAGACAGTACTTCTGCAAAATTGATCTGTATGAAGCATATTTAAAATTAGCACCAATTTATGATTAGCAACACTTTATTTAGATTGTACAGATAAACCACATTGCGTTTTATAATTGCTAGTGCACCAGTGATTTTCCAATAGGTTTTGGAGCAGATAATTCAGTCAGTTATCTAGATGACCTTTTAGTAAGCTGCGCTACAAGATAGCAATAATTAGCGAACTTGCATCTGCTGTTCCATGCACTAAAACAAAATCGATTGAGGTACAATCTATAAAAGTGTGAATTCTTTCAAGATCAAATGAAGTATTTTGGCAACATATTGAGTTGTAAAGAACTACAACTGACTCAGCAACATGTGGAAGCCACAGGAAAAATCCAAGTGCCTACAAATTTAACTCCTCCATTTATTTCCCACCAAAATAAATTACTGAACAAAGTTTATACCAAATGCTGCCCAACAAATCTACTCAAGACTGGTGCAAAATATGAACAGTCACAGCAGTGCCAGGAGGCTTTTCACAAGTTAAAACAGTATCTAGAAGTTTGCTCCTTTTCTGACAACCTAATATCCATCAAAACATCTTACCCTTCTCAGCAAATAATCAACTCACTGTCTGATGACAACACATGCTAATGCCGATGTCCTATCCACACTATCTACGGAACCAGATCTCACATCTGACTCTCGAGAAACACTGTGCTTCCAACAGATATGTAACAAAAATCCCTCCAAGAGTAACCTGCCACTGCACCTGTCATCGTGAAGGAATCAGCTAAGGCTACCCTCAAACAAGCTACAAAACATGTTCACCAAGGTTGGCCAGAATGACTCCTACCCCATTCCTCTCCATAACTCTGCACATACTTTCCCCTACAAATAGTACCCAGACGGTACAGTGAGATGGCTTTTTTTGTGTGTGTGGGGGGGATGACATCAGACAATGACAACTGCCAGGTGGTCACTCTCCTGCCACTGCATCAGTATGTGTCATATAGTTCCTGCATGCTGACCACTGAGGAATGACATGCATGAAGGAACAAGGTGGCATGCCTACTGCCCCACCATCACGCGGGACATTCGATAGGGCATCCACCTCGTGCAACATATGCATTTGACTATCAGCACCTTTGCAATGGCTCAGTGCCTAACCAGCTCAGTAGTGCCCATGGGAACAAGACCATGTGGACTTCATCAACTCCTTCCTCAGGGAGATGTATCTCATCATCATACAGTCATTTTCCAAGCTTTGTTATGTAGTTCAAATGTCAATGGGTAACTGTAAATGCCCTGTATGAACTACTGGCCACTGAAGAGGTTCCAGACACATTACTGAGCGAGGTGGCGCAGTGGTTAGCACAGTGGACTCGCATTTGGGAGGACGACGGTTCAATCCCGCGTCCGGCCATCCTGATTTCCGTGATTTCCCTAAATCGCTCCAGGTAAATGCCGGGATGGTTCCTTTGAAAGGGCACGGCTGACTTCCTTCCCCGTCCTTCCCTAATCCGATGAGACCGATGACCTCGCTGTTTGGTCTCTTCCCCCCCCCCCCTCCCAGACACATTAATTTTGGACAACTGACCTCAATTTTTATCTGGTACATTTCAGCATTTCTGCTGTCAGAAAAGCGTAATGCACCTGACGACAGCACTGTTCCAACCAGCCAAGTGATTTCTCCACACCCTTAAGTTGCAGAAGCTGTCAGTCGCACCCAAGACTGGGATCCTGAGCCAGTTCCTGGCCTCATAATACAGGACTACAGTGATACGGGGGCACACTCCTCACAAAGCAAACCAAGGGGAGACGTAACCATGTGAGGGTCGTCCGCTAACATCTGGTACAAGGAGAGTTGGAGGGCACATTTAGTGCGAAGGACCAAAAGGCAGGAGCAGTCCAGTAAAATATGGATCACTGTGAGAGAGGCCCCACAAAGGGTGGTGCAGCTCATTACAGAGAAAAAAAACCATGGTTCAACCTGCTATGCACAATACGAAGACAGTGCATGATGGCAGATTCCTGTCAGAAGAGGCTGAGGGAAGAACATCACATGGTGGGAGTGCCCTTAATCACACACAGTTTATTAGACAGGGGAGTGCAGCACCCATAAGTTGGCCAACAACTGAGTGAAAAAGAATTTGATGTGAAGCCGGTAATTGACTCCCGGAAGGGTCACAACAGCAAATATGTGGAAGGTAGGAGGTGTACGCTGTCCCCCCCCCCCCCCCCTGCCCCCCCCCCACCACCACCACCACCACACGACCAGAAAGCTCGTTACCCGGATTATCAACGTGGCCAGGAACCCAAAGGAAATCAACTGAACAAATGGCACGGTAAAGATTGATGAGGAGGTCGTGGATGGCAGAGACCAAGGAGTGGCAGAAAAAACACCAAGTAAGAGTCTGAAGGCCACTCATCGAGTCTGTACATAATTAAACACGGGTGAGGGAGGACCATTTGATAAAGCTGAGTGCCTAGTAAATGGCCATCACTTCCTTGGTAAATACCCCACACATGGCAGGCAAGAGATGGTGTTCCACGCCAGCAGAGGATGTGAAGGTATATCCCATGTGATTGGTGGATTTAGAGTCATTGAAGTAGAAAATGAAAGCAGCTTGAAACTCTTGTAAAAGCATGTGGAACAAACAATGGAAAAACATCAGAGCTTGGAGGCTTTCGGACCCTGGTAGAGATCCAGTCAAATCCAGGGCTGAGAAACTAACCACAGGGTAAGAGGGACAGGAAGGGGGATTTGGGAGAGAAGGCAGGGAACAAGGCAAAGAAGGAAGATGCAAATCGCAGTGGAGATATTTAAGGTGGAAAGGGAAAGAGCGGATAGTGATGACATATGAATCCAGGAGCTGGGTGGGACCACCAAACCAAAAGGACGGGGGATCACAGGTCAACGAGAAGACTATCGACAGAGCTAATGTGAAAGGCATTGGTGCCCAAATGGATACTGCAAGGGTGGACTGGGCCCAACAAGCGCAATGTGGAAGGGGCAGATAAGCCATAAACTTGACAGCCCTAGTCCAGACAGGACTGATAAAGGCACAGAAGAGTTGGACAATCCATGCTCCAAGAAGCACAGGCAAGGAAGCAAATGAAATCGAGTTTATAATAATAGCTACTCTTTATAAGGAATATATGGGGCAACCAAGCAACCTTGTTGTCAAAAACGAGACCCAGAAATGGAACTGGGTGACCACAGTCAGACATTGGGCATTGAGGTAGAGCTGTGGGCCGCGATGGACTGTAGTAAAGCAATATAAATGCACCACCTACAATTCAAGGGGGGAGAATTGAAAACCATATGAGAGAATCCAAATGGCATCCTGGAGCTGCTGCTCTGCACAGGCCACCGAGTGGGGGCTAATCCTGTTACAGAACTCAACCAAATACAGAATGGGGTTGACCAACAGCCTGACAGAGGCCACGAGCCCAGTAATAGTGATGAGGGAAAGAATGACACTTAGCAGAGAATCTTGTGGAATGTGGAATATTGTGTCTGCTGAGAGATGACAACAGAGTCAACATGAAGTCAGAACAACCGGTGGGACAGGAACCACCAAACAAAAATTGGGAAGGGGCCACGAAGACTGCACTCAGGGAGTGTAAGTAAGATGTGATGGCACCAAGCAATGTATTAGGGATTACAAAGATCAAAGAAAACTGCAACAAGATGACTTCACTGAGAAAAGGCCTGCTGAATTGTGATTTCCAACCTAAGCAGATGATGCATCAGAGATCATTCCTCCCAAAGGCTTTGATGGCAAGGAGGACCCACCATAGCCAAGTAGCCACTTGCAGAGGACTTGGGTCAGACTGACCGGCCAGTAACTATCAAGGGACGACGGATCTTTACTGGGCTTAAGGACAGGAACCAAAATACTTTCTCTCCATCGAGAGGGCAAAACACCTCAGACCCACATACAGTTGAATATCCACAGGAGATATTGTCATTGTGGAGGACTGAAGTGTTGAAATGATTAATAATGGATGGAATTGGGGTCAGGGGTTGAATCCTGGGAAGAGGAAACAGTTTCCATTCAGTAAAAGGTTCGTTGTAGGATTCCACCCAACAAGGCTAAGACATAAGTGGGAAGTTCCAGGCCACGGATTCCAGAGGAGGCAGGTGACCAGACACCAATGGATCCATACGAAGACCACCTGGGATAACACGGCTTGGAAGGGGAGACAGCAGCCATTAGCAGCCTTGGAAGGTGCACAGTGCAGCCCACACCCATGGTGATGAGATAGATAAATCTAAGGAAGAGATAAAGAGTTCCCAACACACCCACTCACTCCGTTTGATTAAATAACAGGCTTTGGTGTAAAGATGTTTAAAGATAATAAGACCAGCAGAGGACAGGTGCCATATTCTAAGGCTCAACAGCACTCACAGATGGTGATAGCAATGGAGAGAACAGAAAGAGGGGTCGATGGATGTTAATGACCCAGTAGCAGTAGAGAAGTATGTTTGAGTACTCATGTTGAGGATGCACAACTCGTGAGACGTCATGAGGCCCTCCAAAACCCAATCCCAAGGGGAAGTATTGGTAGAGCCCCACCAGACACGATGAGCACTGAAGTCTTCCAGAAGGAGGAATGGTCGTGGGAGTTGTGCGGATCCGTGAAAGCCTCAGAGTCTAGTGCATATTGCGGAGGTAAATACAGTGAGCAAACAATGATCCTTCAACACACATGAATTTGAACTGCAACTGTTTGCAGGTCAGTAGCCAAGGGGAGGGCAGAGGAGTGGTGCACATTAGTGACAAACATTGTGACACCTCCCTTGGTCCTTTCCCCCTATAGGTCATCCTTGTGGTATAGCGTATATCCCTGTAGCACAGGGACATCTATATCTTTAAAATGTGTTTCTTGTAAACAAAAGCATGAGGGGCATGCCTGTGCTAGGAGTTCCAGTTCCTCCACACGAGTCCTGAAACCATTCATGTTCCACTGTAGTATGGAAGCCATGTCATCAGCATGGTTTTAATTTTAATCTTTGCACCAGGGAGGTGAAGCACTTGAAGAGCGAAGGGGACTGGAGGACTCCCTAGATCCAAGGCATCTAACTCCTTGATATCTTCCTCATTAGTCAGACAGGATAGAATGACGTCTAACGGTGCTCGGGACAGATTTTGACCCAAAAGTCGTGAGCCTTTCCCTGCAGCCTGTCCCTTTGAGGATGAGGGGGAAAGTGGTCATTGAGAGGCACTCTGCTTTTCTTGTACCTTCTGGATGCTCGCTGCAGAAATGTTGTTCGTCTTTCCTAGTGCAGCTGCCTGGATTGCTTTGTCCTTACTCTTTTTCCCTTAACATGTACACATGCAAGAACAAGTGCATGTGGTGGATACTGGTACACTAGGTATCGTCTGTGTCGAAGTGTCCGCCTTGAGAATAGGTTTCTGCACCATGGAATATTCTCTTTTGGCTGCGGCATAGGGGTCCACTTGGTCACCTTTATCCCATGTATTTTACGTTATTCAGCAAAAACAGGGCAGTCTCAGCTCCAGCCTGGGTGGTTCCCACAGCAGTTGATGCAGATCTCTGGAGATGGGCAGTCAGTCCCAGTGTCATGAGCAGCTTTTCCACAGTTCCTGCAGACCACTTCACCTCCACAACTCATAGCTGCATGGCCAAAATGCAGGCATTTATAGCAACGCATAGAATTTGGAATGTAAGGTCGAACATTAAGTTGAAGGAACCCCACCGTAAGATGTTCAGGCAGTGTCGAAGGATTGAATGTGACAACAAAAGTGGCAGCTTTTTCAGTTGCTCCATTATTCCTGCACGTTCGTTGCTCCACATTGACTATTCCTTGGGATGCCCATTCTTCGTTCAGTTCTGCTATGTTCATGTCCATGATATCTCGGCATGTGATAACGCCCTTACTGGAGATGAGAAAGGTGTGCATCTCAACAATGATACCATAGTCACCCACTTTCTGTGATTTCTTAAGAAGGTCTACCTGCTTTGACCTGTTAATTTTGACCAACAATGAGCCATTACGCAATTGTTTTATAGATTTTTAATGTTCCAGCAAGGCCTTCCACACCCTTATGGATAAAAAAGGGGAAAACCTTTTTCAAATGTCCCCTCCTTCCTCTTTATAACCAGAAACACATTGTTATTCATGACCACATGAGCACTGTTACTGCAGTCCAAAGTTTTCTTATTATCAGGAGGACTAGCCTCTCTCATTCTTCTGGATGAATACATTGTTATTCATGACCACATGAGCACTATTACTGCAGTTCAAAGTTTTCTTATTATCAGGAGGACTAGCCTCTCTCATTCTTCTGGATGAATGGGTGCGAATACTCTCAGGCGGTACACCCTTCCCGCTGGGAGGAGAAGAAGATAGGGTTCCATCTTGGTCCCACAAGCAGCTAGGTAAATAAGGGTCCACTCAGACAGAGCCCCGCTTGCCTGAGTAAGCCTTATACAACTGTATGTGGTTTTCTGATTTTGAGGTGTTCTGTTTATCCTGTGGAGCATGTGTGTGAAACTGGCATATTTATGCACTGTTGGGTGGCTGGATGAGCTGTGGATAACAGTGCTTGTGGATGTGGGTTTTCTGTAGATGAAGAATTCATGTTGGTGGTTGTTCCTAGTGATTGTGAGATCCAAAACATTTAGTTTCTTGTTTGTTTTTCTTTTTTTTTCCTATTTCCATATGTCATCCACATATCAGTACCAGTAGATTATTTTGTACCCACCTTGTTTAACAATGTTATCGACTATTGTGGTCTCTATATGGTCCAAGAAAATGTTGCCTAAGGTTCCACTGACCAAGGACACAAAACAAAAAGCAACCACACGCAAAACAACCGCTTCCCCATCACACACAGAGACATAAATAGGGCACAGAAGTCATCATAATTTCCGCTCCAGTTTTCATGGCCTTTTCGCAACATGCGATACACCTCTCAAGGCGTGCACAAACAGCAAGATGGCGTAATGTTCTCGGTCATAAGCAAAGTGCGGAAGTTTTGTTTTTCTGTATACAGAATCAGCTAAATGCCATCCATCGAACGTGAGAACACGAATAACTCATTAACAGCCCAATACACTCCAAAACTGGATTCCACAACACTACCGCAACCCCAAGTGAATATTGCTGACATGCTAAGTTCACCTTTTAGTATTTGTTTACTAACAGCCATTCACACAGCTGCAGATGACATGATGTACACTGACAAAAAACGGCAACGGAAAAAAGCATAGAAAATATGCCACAAACAGTGAGAATAATTCTTAAACACATTCCATAACATACAATAAATAAGATAGTATGAAAGTATCCGCAGAAAACTATACGTCAAAAACCGAACAGTAAAAACGTAAAAATTTGTTACTGTGTTTTATATAACCGTGCCATTTTTCTGCATGTTTTAGATTAAAAAAAACTCACTGATGATGGTGATATTTGTCACCAAAACTAGTCCGGGAAAATAAATAAGTAAACAAATAACAAGGTGTTTTGCATCAAGGACGACTCAATTTCTGATACTGCTGGCAAAGAAACACTCTGACAAGTTTTTATTTGCAAAGGAAATCTAAAATATTGTGGGTAGTTCCTACTGAATACACACAGAAATAATAAATAAAATGCTGCATGTACATTTAGATGACATAATTTAAGTCATTGTACTGAAAATCAAAGCAAAAACTGACAAAAATGTCACAATAGGTACTTGCCTCAGTGAAATTGTAAATGTCTGTCCTCCTCCTGTTACTATACTCTGGTTTCTCAGCCATTGCCGCTGCTTCATCAATAGTGGGGAATGGGCTGTCATCATCAGCATCAATATCATCTAATGGCAAAAGCTTGTCTCCTGCAAAATGCCAAGAAATTGGAGTTTTTCAACAATTATTTACAAGTATCTGGAAGCTACTTCTCTAACTTCAAGGTAAAATTATTGTTTGATTCACACAACGGAGCTACAATAAAAAAATTTTCTCAACAGGCTGTGAGAATATGACATTGACAACATTAAACAAACTTAAACTTTAGTCAATATGAAATTCTGAGAAAACAATAATCATCATGAAAACTTTCACCAAAACAAAATGACAATTACAAGAACTTGCTACCAAATAGCAGCAGAGAGAAGCACACGCAAACAGATTACAGGAAACAGATCAAGTTAGAGAAAAATCATGAGTGTCATTAAGGATCCTGGGAAACAAAATGAGAGACAAAACAATGAAAACCCTTCAACAGATTAAAATAAATAAATAATTTAAAAAAAAACGACACAACTCAAAGTTGGAACCTTTTATATGTGGGCACCTGACAACACAGCAAATAAAACGTACTTGACAGGCATGAGAGGGGGGGTGGGGGGTGGGGGGGAAGAAAGAATAAACAAATAGCAAATAAAAAGCACCAAAGACAGGAAAGACAGAAGAATCCACTGGTGTTAACAGGAAACAGTGATGGAAAGGGAAAGCGGAAGAAAACAATGTCCATGTCAATGCAAAGGCACAGAAAGTCAAGCGAGTTCACTGAGCAGACAGTCGGAAATTTAAAGAATGTCAGGAATATAACAGGTGCTGTAGAGAAACTTTACACGTGTGAATTCATTTTCTTCAGATGCTGGAGGAAGAAATGAAATGAGTATACGGCATTGTTGGCCGGGAGGCCCCATCCCGGAAGTTCGGCCACCAAGTGCAAGTCTTACTTCAGTCGATGCCACACTGGGCGACTTGCGTGTCAGTGATGAGGATGAAATGATGATGAGGACAACACAACACCCAGTCCATGAGCTGAGAAAATCTCCAACCCAGCTGGGAATCGAACCCGGGCCCGCTGCATGGGAGGCAAGCAAGTAACCACTCAGGCGGATGTTGGAGGAAGAATTTTAACTGCACAAAAAGCAAAACAATCATCAAGGTTATGGTCAGCATCACAGAACATACTCAGTGGTTCAGTATTGAGATTTAAAAGGACAGGAATACTGTGTATGTCTACAAAACCTGAATAATGGCTTACTTTTCAACACATAAATGTATGAAGTCAAGGTAAAAAATACTCAGCCTGTCTGTGAGACTGGATTTTTAGGCCCAAAATATATTTGCTCTTGAAGTGGTCTTCTTTTATGTCCACAAATTTGCTCATGGTCTTAACAGGGTATGAATTCCATGACAAGTCTTGTTCTAAAATGTGTCTGAAGTAACCAACCGCAGATGTGATAACCTCTTCGTTGTATTCAAGAACAGTTTCCTCGGTCATAACTTTCTTTGTGGAAGTCAGAGGTGTCAAATGTCATGGATAAGAAGGAAGTTCCTCAAGAAACCACTTCAAATGCCTTTGTTTTCCCACTGTCAAAGTACTTCGCTGTCAATAACATGACTTTTTCCATTTTGCAATTTTTCCATCCTTTCACTTAGGATTTTAGGCCAGAAGACTTTCACAGGATTTGCCAGTTGTTGATTTACACTTTGCAAAGTTATAAATGAGAAGAAAGTAAACTATAAGAATCAGCATACTGGAAGATGAATCCTTGCACGATTCACAGATGTTGTTGGTCGTTACTTTTCTGACGTACAAGTACAGAACTGCCATCCTCTTTTGCATATCTGCCCATCAAAGATGAAATAATTACTGAAGAGTATAGAACAGACAAGACCAAAGGGAAAGTATATTATCAGATTTGTTTCCCGTGGTGTTTTACTGGTCCGTGGCAGAGCAACCATACAGAATGGAAATGTCTTTATGAAGGGAGGTGACATCTCTAGTGCCTAGCAATGTGTGAGGTGGAAAAAGAGCAGATATATTTCACATATTATTAGCGAATACTGTTTTCAGCATGTGTTGGCAGCTCTTGAACAACACACTGTCCATGTTGATAAGCCAGAGCTAACAGACATTTTTTCCTCTAACTTTATTTCAAACATAAAACAGAAAGTCAACACTGCCAGGAAAAAAAATTGAAACACCAAGGAGGAGCTGTGTGACATAAATGAAAACTGGTAGGTGTGTTTCTACTATTCAAGTTTTGTATCAGTCGCATGCGAGTGGCCCTATGAGGTTGCAGAGCAGGTTTGCTTAAAATACATGCAGTGACAGTCATGAGTGTTAGTTACCTTTGAGATTGAACTTGGTGAGCTGATCTTAGTCAAGAATGCCTTTAAGATGACAAAGATGCCTTACTGAGTTTGAACGAGACCATGTAATAGGGCTATGAGATGCTGGACATTCCTTCCCATAGGCGATAATGAGGTTTGTGTCCTCAGCTGAGGGCCTCCCTTGGCATTTGTCAGTATTATTGAGGGCATTGGATCCATGAAGCACAGAAGTACATGAACTACACGTTACTAACCATCACCACTTTATGCTAATAATAATGTGCTCACTACGCCAATCCATCATAACTGTGTCTGACGTCTTACCGAGAACAAATGCAAATTTATCAAGAGTCCATTGTGGGGCGTAAAAGACATAAATTCCATCTCGAAATCCCACCCATTGGAAACAGTTCTGCCCAAGCAGGCGCACAACGACGTGACACAGCTACCGAGTGCATGGAGGTGCTCTGTGGCCAGCATATACTGACACCGCAGTTCGTCAACATTCCACGATAACACCAGCTCACATTCGTACTCACATGTGGTGGCTGGGTCCAAGCCTGTGATCCGTACATTCTGTGATATTGCACAGAGACTTTGCAGGAATGTAGCCACTGTTTACGATTGCTTGTAGTGAGAATGTATGGTCACAAGAAGACTGGACTCTGGACGGCCACATGGCATTACTGAGAGGGAAGACCATTCTGTTCAACGTATGGCTTTCGTGCATCGTACTGCATCTGCAACAGCACTCTGAGAAGCAGTTTGCACCACAGTGACACAACAAACTGTTACAAATTGGTTACTTCAAGGACACCTATAAGCCAGACATCCTGAAGCATGCATTTCAAAGACCCCAAACCACAGCCATTTGCGACTTCAGTAGTGTCAAGTGAGAGCTCACTGGAGGACAGTGTGGAGGTCTGTTGTGTTTTGTGATGAAAGCTGGTTCTCTCTCAGTGCCAGTGACGGCCGTGTGTTTGTTAGGAGAAGACCAGTTGAGGGCTTGCAATCAACCTGTCTACATACTAGACAAAGTGGACCCACACATGGAGTTACGGTCTGGGGTGTGATTTCATGTGACACTGTGGTTATCCCGTGCACTGGGACCGCAAATTTGTACATCAATCTGGTGATACGACCTGTTGTGCTGCAATTCATGAACAGCATTCCAGGGGATGTTTTCCAACAGGACAACACTCACCCATATACCACTGTTGTAACACAATATGTTCTACAGAGTGGCTACATGTTGCCTTGGCTTGCTCAATCATCAGATGTCTCCAGTTGAGCGCATATGGGACATCGTTGGATAACAACTCCAGCATCACCCACAAACAGCATTAACTGTATCTGTGTTGACCAACCAAGTGCAACAGCATGAAATCCATCCCACAAACTGACATCCAGCACCTGTGCAACACAAGCAAGCATATCTGCTTGCTTGCATTTAACATTCTAGCAGTAAAACAGGTTATTAATGTAACAGCATTTCACATTTGCAATGGCTTATCTCGCATTTACATTAACCTGTGATCTTTCAGTGTTACTTAAATACATTACCTAGACAAATGTATGCCTAGAATTTCACTACTCTACATTAATCATTTCTTGGTGACGTTATTTTTTTGTGTCAATTTATTTGTCATAGACTTCTGTTAAATTCTAAAAATACGTTATGTACTTAAGAAAATGTGACCAACATACTGATGATAATATATTTTAACATACCTTTACTATTGTTACAGTTCCTTGCAAAATGACCAACGTCTCCACACTTGAAGCAGGTGGAAAGAGATGAACCACTATAATCATTATTACTGGCATTTGCCTTCTTCTTTTTCTTCCATTCCATCTTCTTATACTTCGCAAAATTCATTGTCTTCTTTCCTCGAACATATACTTTTTTCTTTATGTTTATCTTTACAAAGTTTTCATTTCCTTTCCCAGAGACAATTTTATTTTCAAACTTCTCTTTCTTACTGCATGTTTTAGTACCCTTTTTTGATTGTGAAGGGGCACTATCTCTGGCAACAATACTACTAGCAATAGCATCAATATCAATCTCTTTCACATTATTTACTGATTTCCGAGTTTCTGAGTCTGTTCTCTCACTCCCAGTACTTTTAGAACTTTGGTTAGTTTTATGAACATCCACTGAATCTGAAAAATGTTTACTCTGAATGCTCAATTCTATATTTTTTGGCACCCCACAGTCTGAGATTTTCGAGCTCTCCACTTCAGGTTGTATCATATTACCCACATAGTTCCCTTCCTGACATCTATCACGCAGTCCAAAATGAACCTCTGTCCCTGTGAGTTGCGAATCATCTGCATTTGTAACACATGAGGCCAAACTACTGATTTGATTAACCACAGAATTGCAACTGGAAATCAAATCATTCTCCAGCCTCATTTTCTTCACTGCTCTTGATTCAGTAATGGACACATCAACAGCATCTGACCTTTTAATGCTAGATGAAAATTTTCTCTTGGAAATTAGCTTCCTTTTGCGCTTGATACCCGTCTCATCTTCAGATTCACTGTTGTAGACAACATCCTCATCACTGTAAAATGCCTGACTGTGGGCATTTATGGAATTGCTGATACACATTTCTTGGGACTCTGGTGGAGAACAATTTGTTAAACCAACTATCCTAGTATCTTCTGAAGATGAAGAGTTCTCACAATCTTGGGAGCTGAGATTTGACACACCACTATCATAATCAGTATGTCTTTCCACCCAACCTTTGTCAAGTTTCCTTTCGGACACTAACACAGGTTTCATACTGCCTGTTTCCATGAGAGCTTTGTTTATTATGTTTGTGGCTTGGCAATTAATTGGAAGGGTTCCAGTTACTATTCTGTACCTGCATTCTTCAACATTTTGTAAAGCTGGTGTCCTACAGTCAATGCTCAATGAATTTTCATGTACAGGGGTGTCTGGATTCCCTGCAGCCACAACAACAGGTTCCTTATTTTCTTGGTCCTCCATTACTGAGTCTCTTAGCTTGCAAGCTGCAATTGATTTGCGTTGTGAGAGCGATTTTCTAGGATTGCGTTTCGAAAATTTTGAACCAGAAAAAAGTTTCTCTGAGAGTACAAATGAAGAGGAACGTTTTAATGAAGGTTTTGTACTTATCTGTCCAATATTAACGGATTGATTTTGAGATTTATTAAGATGTGCACCCCACACAGTCTCAGTATTGCATACAAAGCCCGTGTCAAAAGAGGCTGAACCACATTTTTCCTCTGACAAAGTTTTCTTTTTCTCCGAATCATCATTTTCATTTTGAATGTCCTTAAGAGCAGGTCTGAATACCTTGTGCTTTTCATCAGAAATAAGAGACTTTACGGAACACTTGGGAATGTCAAACTCCGCTATAGGCAGCGTGGTCTCTAAGCTGCTGTCACATGACACCGACACAGAGTTTTCAATATCATCTGAAAATGATTCTCTTAAAGATTCTTCTAGAGCTAGAGTCTTTAGTTTGTAATATATCTTGTATGCATCTCTTACATGGGTCGGTGCTAATTTGATATCTGCCTGCAACAACAAAATATTGAATTATTAGTTACAAAGTAATAAATGAAATATCTTCATCTACATTAGACATCTCATTTTAACAAGAGTGCATATTCTGTACTGTAACATTAAGTAATAAATAACATTACACTACCTTAGTATGAATTATTCCACAAGAAGAAAAACATGTGGGATCTTGATTGTCTATTTAAGAATACTACCCAGACTAGTGTTCACTGCCTCTAAACTCCCTAGTCCTCAAACAACAGCCACAATATCGTTTTTCAAATGACATCATTTACTTTCAGATTTGATACCGGTGTATACTGAGTGTCCCTCCCTACAAGTCGAGCACATTTTCTCTGATGTTTGGCAGACATTTCCAATTTCGTATTAGCAATGTGTAGCAAAACTCAGCCTAAACAAATATTGGTCATCAAATCTTTTGTGCAACGTCCTTTGTCAATGGGAAGTGTTGGTTTGTTTCCTGTTACTAACAAAATTATTTAACAGGTGCAGTAAAAAATGAAGTGTAACCAATACTCCAACGACGACTCCGCCCTGGCCCACGCTAACTGCTGCAGTGCTGCTTAGTCACAGCTGGAGTGCTGTTTACTCTGTCTTTTACCGTCCTTGTTAATACACATCAATAAAATGAATACCATACTGGACTGAACTGGGTCTGCTCTACTGAATGGATACACAAAATTACATTTTAAAAATCATTTTGTTTGTAGTGGGAAACAAACTGACACTTTCTGTTGACACTGGGTGTCGCATGACAGGTGGATAAGCAGAATTCGTTTAAGCTGATTCCAGCTACACCCTGCAAATACAAAATTGCAAATATCTGCCAAAACACCAGAGAAAATATACCTGACAACCCTTATAAGCAACACCCCCCTGTATATCGTAATAATGCACGCCTTCTGCAGATCCGCCAGCTTACAATTCAGGTACATAATGTGTTCAGGCATTCGTTTCTGTATTAAAGTGTCGTGACATACGGGGTGGAAGTTTCTCTCTCCACAACACTCTCCCCCCCCCCCCCCCCAAAACTCACCAAAATGAGTCAAAGAAAATCTGAGAGGAGTTTTGGAGTTAATGTTCTGTGATGTTCTGACTGTGTACAATCATATAATTTTCGATTAAAAACGTCAAAAGTACAGCTACATTAAAATTATCCTGTGGTTGGGTGAATTGGAGTATGTCTCTTTTGTTTCAATATGATTATTTGCACTAAACTAAAATCTCATGGCTGGCCGGTGTGGCCAAGCAGTTCTAGGTGCTTCAGTCTGGAACCGCGCGACTGCTACGGTTGCAGGTTCGAATCCTGCCTCAGGCATGGATGTGTGTGATGTCCTTAAGTTAGTTAGGTTTAGGTAATTCTAAGTTCTAGGGAACTGATGACCTCAGAAGTTAAGTCCCATAGTGCTCAGAGCCATTTGAACCATTTTAACATCTTATAGAATAACACAATTTGTTCAGAAATTTTGAAACAGGTAATTTTGCCAAGATAATCAGGAGTAGAACAATTAGTATAACTTTGAGAGGCAGTGAAGGTACATGTCATGCAGTGTGTGAACTGCAAATGAGCAAGAACAGAGTTGAAGAATGAGTTACAAATGTGTGGCCCAGTACCTGAGTCAACTTGTTGATAAGATAACAATAATCAGTACTACCCTTGAAAATGTGAACACTGTCTATCTTGGCTTTAACAATCTCTATTAACAAGTATTAACTTATTGGTTTAATTTCTTCATACAACATAGATGGGCCTATAAGAGATTTGCATATGTACAAAATATCACAATTACTTAAACAAAACGTTTTCAATTCCTTTGTGCAGCAACTGCTGCTCATTCACTTTAAAAATTAGCCATAATCATGATAAACATTATGAGGTGTGATCTGCTTTCGCATTAGCATTCACGACTGATTTGATTTATTCATCCAGAAACCATCTAACAATGATACAAGATTTGTCATTGTAATACAATGAAAATAAATAGCTCAAAATACACACACACACACACACACACACACACACACACACACACACACACACACACACAGAGAGAGAGAGAGAGAGAGAGAGAGAGAGAGAGAGAGAGAGAGAGAGAGAGAATACATAAATACGATTTTATGAGAATAGGACAAGTAATCAACTGCGGCCTTCATGAAGGAACCATCCCCGCATTTGCCTGAAATGATTTAGAAAAACCAAGGAAAATCTAAATCAGGATGGCTGGGCAGAGAAAACTTCACTCTCCCAAATGTAAGGTCTGTGTCTTAACAACTGAACAGCCTAATTTGGTTTGTTCTTCTTGCAACATGTTCTTTGATTTGCTCACAGTTTCCACCAGATATATTAGGAAAATATCTATTCATAGATACAAATGAAATTTATGCATGTAAAGGGTGAAGGCAAGGAGGGGCCTGACCATATGGGAGGTTTGATCCATATCTGGATCTGCCAACAAATGCTTGTAGCATTGATTTTAACAATGATTAAGAGTTACACTGGAACCCAGCCATGCCTCTGTTGACAGTTACGAGTGGAAAATGCAAGTATTGCCCATGATGCACACTTTTTTTGTTTCTTCACTAATTTTGTATTGTGTCTCCCTTTGTAGGGTACTGATTGAAACACAGTAGGCCTACCACATGAACATACAAATTTTTATTTGACAAGTAATTTCATTGGATATGCTGACCTAAACATCCACTTCTACACCTACATCCATAGTCTGCAAACTATTGTGAAGAGCATGACATAGGGCACTTTCAATTGTACAATTTATTACGGCTTCTTCCTGTTCCATTCATGTATGGGGCATGTGAAGAATGACTATTTAGATGCCACTATGCACACTGTAATTAATCTAATTTTATCCTCTCAATCCCTACATGAGCATTATGTAGGGGATTGTAGAGTCCTAGAGCATTTGAATCCACTTTTTCATACTCAGTCAGCAGGCTTTCTTAAGACAGTTTGCTTTTATCTTCATTAGTCTACCAGTTCCGTTCTGTCAATATCTCTGCAACATTCTCCCATGGGTCAAACAAACCTGTGACCATTCATGCTGCCTTCTCTGTATATATTCAATATCCTCTGCTAGTTATATTTGGTTTGGTCTCACATTAAAACTCCTCCTGAACAGGCCATGAAGGCCCAACCGCACCGATCGGCCACCATGTCATCCTCAGCCCAGAGGCGTCACCAGACGCAGATATGGAGGGACATATGGTCAGCACACCACTCTCCCTGTCGTACGTCGGTTTCTGAGACTGGAGCCGCTACTTCTCAATCAAGTAGCTCCTCAGTTTGCCTCACAAGGCTGAGTGCACCCCGCTTGCCAACAGCACTCAGCAGACTGGAAGGTGACCCATTTAAATGCTATCCCAGCTCAGCAGCGCTTAACTTTGGCGATCTGACGGGAATTGGTGTTACAACTGCAGCAAGGCCGTTGGCTTTGGGTCCCACATACTTCAGCAATATTCTAGGAAGTGTCATATAAGTGATTTGTAAGCAATCTTCTTTGTTAACTGATTACACTTCCCTATTATTCTAGCACTATCCACATCAGTCACTAACAAATATGGGTACTGGCCTTATGGCCAAGCCAGCACAACAATAACTAACATCTTCAGAGTTACTGTAAACTGCATGTTACGAACTTTTCCTGGTTATTAAAGAACGCAGTTTTCTTTTTTACAATTTTTTTCTAGACTTTGTTAAATTCTACGAGTTGTTCAGTTCCAGTGTGTCTGTTTTGGAAATCTTAACACTGTAGCAATAAGAAGAAGACCTTATGCTGATGGGGAAATGAAACTGGCCTGTTTTTTGTGATAAATGAAAATAAAAGCATAGTGCTTCAAAAACTTCCAGTTTAGACAGAAAGACCTTACAGCATGGTGTAACACCTAATTATAATTCAGAACACGTTTCCTGTAGTGCTCAGAAAAGCCATTGGTCAATTATCTGAAAACGACAGATAATCATTATAGTTGAAGCCCAAAAACTGCTAGTTTGGAGAAGATGACAACATTTGGTAAAAATGATGTCTAATTAGTACAATATAAAACAAGCATCTTACGTCCGGCTGAGAGGTTTCTTTCTACACAAGCAGAATAAGTGTCACTGTGTAAACCCAAATCTACAATCATAAAAAGAGCTATTGCATTCAATGGGCCAACTGTTGTAGAGTTTTTTAAAAATATGAAAGAGCTGTAAACTAGACAAAAACTTAAAAAAAAACTGACTTTAATGAATTTTGAATGTTGACAAAAACGAGGTACCAACAGTGTACGTACCTTGAAAAGCTATTGCTAAAAAGTATTCAGAAGTTACGTTTCGATATAGATGTACCTTGAAAATCTATTGCTAAAAAGTATTCAGAAGTTACTTTTGGATATAGATGTACCTTGGTAACTATTTTTTGTGATATATCTGCCATTGGAACCTCTAATTTTTTTCTATATCTAAGAGTGAGAGTACCTGATCTCACAACCAAAGATCCCACCTTCAGGATGTAGATTTGTTGCATATGCTAGAAGTTGGATGACTGACAAAAATTTTGAACTTTACCGAGGCCAGTTTTGAAGTACACTACATGTTCCAAAGAAAAACCTTAGTTAGTTATGTCAGACACCTGCGATCAACACTTAACTCTCACATAAATACGAAAGTAGCATCATATTTCTGAGTATTTCACCACTTATAAGTCTCTGGATGATGGAGTATTTGGCTCGTTTAAGGTATCTTCAGTCAAGCATATAATGGATAGATACAAAGGGAATCCCAAAAGTGAGGTCTCCTATTTATTTATAAGTACATAGACCTGTTTATTTCTATAACAGTTTAAAACAGTTTACAGCTTGAACATTTAGCTATTTTTCGACATAATCACCATTTCTGTCGATGCATTTTTGTAGACGCTGTGTTAGTTTTTTCTTAACCTAGGGAACAGGTGATAGTCACTGGGTGCCAAGTCAGGACTATAGGGTGGGTGGGTGATTATGTTCCACTGAAACTGTTGCAGGAGAGCAACAGTTTGCCAAACGATGTGTGGGCGAGCGTTGTCATGGAGAATGTGTACATCCTTGCTCAACATTCCTCTTCTCCAGTTCTGAATTGCCCGTTTGAGTTTTTTCTGAGTCTCACAGTACCTGTAAGCATTAACTGTGGTCCCATCGATTCAGCTCCAAACGAGATGAAAAAAGAGGTTCATAACTTTCTGAACAGCATGGCAGCAAGCTGATATGACATGGGCATACAAAAACTGCCACAGCGTCTACTAAAATGCATTGACAGAAATGGTGATTATGTTGAAAAACAGCTAAATGTTCAAGCTGTAAACTGATGTAAACCATTGTAGAAATAAATAGGTCTATGTACTTATAAAAAATAGGACATCTTACTTTTGGGATTACCCTCGTAGTGAGCAATCCTAGCCACCCTAAACAAGTTCAAGACATTTGGAACCAATAGAAAAACTTGTGTCCAATCAATGACAACACAAAACATATTAAATTGAATTTAAAATACTTGAATTTATTCTTTTAAGTCGTCATTATTTACTTATGTAATTGACTGTACAGTTGTGGTAGAAGCCACTGACAGAAGTGACACCTGTAGGCCTACTTCCTCTACACAGATTCTCATGCCTTCTGGCTCACCTTATCAGTCAGCAGAAGGTGTAAGTTTAACTGAATAGACCGTACACCCTTCTGCCTCACACTGGATTTCAGCTGGTACTAGTCCCGTATGTCATACTTCGCCTAGTGAAGGTCTGACATCTTCAATGCCTTCAGTTGTTTTTCTCAAAGATATTAAACCTAGGAGAAAGTTTAGAGACAGAGGAAGAAAACCAGGAAACGCCCAAATTTTGACAGATACCTTCAACACTGAAAAACAAACAGAAGAGGAATTGCAGAAAAGAGCAGAATTACAGGCTTAGGTTTTTTAAATATAAAATGTACAAAGGATGATAGTGACAGTAATTGTACAATTTAATTTTTGTGATTGTGACTGTGACCTAGAAGTATTTGAAAATGAAGTTCAGAACTACAAATGTGACATACGTGTTTTTCTCTCAGTGAAAATTTGGGACAAGCAGTCAAAGGCGCACTATGCAGAAAAAACAGTGGCGCACTAGGCAGAAAGAACACTTGCCAAAGAAGCCAAATAAAATTACAATGAAGTAAATGTTCTGAGACTGAAGGCTACAGGACACATATTTATACCCAGAAAATAAAGGTAAATCCAAAAAATGTTCAAATGTATGTGAATTCCTAAGAGACCAAACTGCTGAGGGCATAGGTCCCTTGACTTACACAGTACTTAAAATAACTTATGCTAAGAACACCACACACACTCATGCCCGAGGGAGGACTTGAACCTCCAGCAGGAGGGGCAGTGCAATCTGTGACATAGCACTTCAAAGCGCTTGGCAACTCCACGGGGCAGAATATATCCATTTCTCCATGCAGAACACTGTATTTAAATTATCTGTCTCAGAGAACACACGATGATAGCAGATGTGATCCACGAAACTACAACTCCATGTCTTTGACAGAGATTTATTGTGGACTCTTAGCAAATTTTCTTTGCTCAAACACAACAAGATTTCTGTAATGGAATAATCCTCTCCATGCCAAACAGCATGGATTCTGAAAACAATGACTATGTGAAACTCAAATTGCACCTTTCTCACAACATGCTGAAAGGCTTGGTTCAAGACAGTCCGGTAGATGCAGTATTTCTCGATTGCAAAAAAGCTTTTGACTCAGTAGCAGCCCTATGCTTAACATCAAAAATATGATCCTATGGGTATCAAGCAAAATTTGTGGAAGGACTGGGGATTTTTTGCTATGGATAACACAGCAATTTGTCTTTGATGGACAATAATCAACAGGTGTGTGTGTGTGTGTGTGTGTGTGTGTGTGTGTGTGTGTGTGTGTGTTGGGTCCCTTGCAACATTAACAATAGTCTCAGACAGATGATGCCATTATCTACAATGAAGTACAGTCCGAAAGAATCAGCACAAATATTCAGTCGGATTCTGATAACATTTCAAAGTGGCACAGATTTGGAAATGTGCTTCAAATGTTCAGAATCAAGTAGAATTGTGCACTTAAAAAATAAATAAATAAAGAAGCATAATTCTGTCACTGCAATACAAGCAAGTCACATGGAATCGGCCAACTCATGCAAATTCCTGGGTGTAGCGCTATGTAGGGACATGAAATGGAAGAATCACATAGCCTCAATCATAGATACACCAGGTAGCAGACTTCAGTTTATTGATAGAACACTAGGGAATTGCAATTAGTCTGCACAGGAGACTGCTTGCCCTATAACATTACCCAAGTGTGTGGGATTTCTAAGAAACGGGAATAACAGGGAAAATTGAACGTATACAGAAAAGGGCAGAACAAATGGTCACACGTTTCTTGACCTGTGGGAGAGTGTCAACTGTATGAATATACTAAAACCCCCTACATAATACTCCCGCAGGGATTGTGAGTACCTGATTAGATTAATTATAGCATGCACAGAGGCATTTAAACTCATTCTTCCCGCGTTCCGTAGGTTAACGGCAAAAAGCCCTAATAACTGATACAATGGGACGTACCATCTGCCACACACTTCACACTGACTTGCGGAGTATGGATGCAGATGTAGATGTATTTAGTGTTAACAGACTACATAAAGGATAGCTCTTAAAACAAACTTTGATTTTTCCCTATTTATGATGTTAAGTAAAAGCAGACAGCAATTCAAGTTAACAACCTGCAGTAAATCTGTAGAAGCGTTAAAATTCGGAAATGCCTTAAATGTAAGCCAATATAAATGTAATTAATAAAAATATAAAGTTAAATCTAGGTGGACAGGTTATTATAAACATTTCACAGCATCACAGTAACTGTCAAAACTACTTTCCACACATTTCTATCACATCACCCAACTTTGTGAAATTCTGCAAAATCTTATTTATTAAAAGTATGATTGGGTCATTCCATATCAAATCACACAACAAAAAAATAAATTTTACACCTACCTCCTCAGATTTTCATGAAATTTGGCTCAAATGGTTCTAATACCATCCTGACAACACCTGCAAATTTTTTTTTGCTGTATCTCTTATAATTTTTTTTAATAGATTTTTAAATTATGTTTTGCGTTTTCCGAACCTTCGGAAATGGTAAATTTAATTTGTATTCAAAACTTTAAAATTGCTTATCTTAAAAACTCTTTTAGGTAACATCATGAATTTTTGCAGCAAGTTTATTTATTATACATATTTGAAGATAAAAATGATACTATTAAAATATATCAATATTTTCTATGAAAAAATATATATCTATTTTTTTCTTTTTTTTAACGGATGTTTTGTTTTATAAGAATTGCAATATCTAGAGTCTCAGACCTGATAGAATGCTCAAATTTGTTTTAATTTACTCTCAAACATACAGGCTACTTGATAAAACAAAAATAATGATGGCTTTTTAACATGTTTATTAATTATAGTAGATTACATTAGAATTATGTACAAAGATAGTGTACTTACGACACTTATGTATAACCCAACTGATTGCTTGAAACATTGAATTTTTTGAGTAATTTTGTCTTTTTAATAAACATTAATGCTGATTCAAACTGTTTTTCCACTTCAAGAGCTTTTAGTTCTTTTGATACAGTCTTTTTGAAGTAATACATTCTTCCAGTGCCGCTTGATTGAGGTGCGTCTGCTACATAGACTGTGTGCTCCAAAGGCACAATGCAAGAATCTTCTCTTTCAGGTCAACAAAAAGATGCAGCTGGTCCTGAAGGATGTAGAAATAGAATTTCTGCATCTTCTGTATCATTGAATATTGTTTTTACTAGTCCAAAGTACCAGTTACCATCATAATTTGCAGCCACATAGCTAAGAAGAATGGAAAGAAAAGACTAAGGAGGGTTTTACACTATCTGTAGTCCTAATTTCAAGGTTGTTTGTTGGAAGTGGTTTGAAGTTATGAAAACTTCTTGTTCCAGGAATGGTTCGGGTTGCTGAAAAAAGTTTTTCTAGTTTTAACCATAGCAAATCATAATCTTTTTTGTCAATAAAGTGAAAATGAATGTTTTCAATATTTTTTTCACAAATCTTGTACACATCGATTGCTGTCATTATTTATTCTTCGTCTGAAAGCTGTAGACTGGCTTTCCTTAAAATTCTTTTAATAGTTCCTCCTAGGCCATCACAAATTGACTTCCCATGACTTGTTGCAAAAAAAAGTGTGTTGGGCCTTCAAATTAAAGTTTCTCAAGTGTTCAGTCAAATTTTTAAAACTGTTTCTATTTTTGTACTGCCCAGCACAACTATCTGTAAAGTAGTGAACTGAGTCAATGTCAGTATGATGTAATGACAGCCACTTTGTAATTTATTTTTGTACAAAGTTAACAAAACCAGTGTCATGTTCTTGGTCATAACTAATAAAACAGTGGTTGGAAACAAAAAAACATTGTATTCCTCATTTCTTAGAAAAACTCCAACTGGGTGTAGAGCACAACCACCTCTATTCCAGTGGTAACTTTGGATCTCATTTTGTATAACAAAGGAATAATTTTCACTGAAATCCATCACAATAATTGCTGTTTTGGGTGGTGGGTCTTCTTTCAATCTTTTAAAGGCTGCTGATTGGGATATTGCTATAAACGAGTGCGGGGTGAGCTTTTCCAATGACCTAACCAATAAAGAAATGTAGTCTTCAACACTGATAGACTGTTTGATCATTTCTGCCCTGTCTGTGTTAACCCACTGACTGATTACAATTTCTTCTTCTAAATCATAATCTTCACTTAGTTTTTCACTTAAGTACTCAGTTAGTGCAGTATTTGCAGGACAGCTGTCGCAATGATGTAGCATGCAGTTTTGGTTTTCCGTGTTGCACACAAGCATCTTAATTAGGTCTTTATAAGATTCTTCAATTTTCACAGCATCCAGTAATAGTTTAACATTCTGGTGGATACTGCATACACATACAGTGTGTGTGCCTGCAGCACCAGCAAGGATACACCATTTAGGTCTCAAGAAACAAAATTTTGAAAATCCTACTTCTACCTCGGGATTCTCCCATTTGAAAGAATAATAGTGTTCTCTCAAATTACACAAAATGAGTCTTTTGCATGTACACATTTTTTTTGAACACTTACTTTGTCTTTTGTTCCAGGTAGCACTCTGGAACTTTCATCCTTTTCATAAAAATCTGTTACAAGTCTTACTGTATTTTCAGAAAGAGTTTTACCTTTTTTTGGACCAGGAGTTTCCAAAATACCCTTTTCAGATTTTAGCTTTCTAGCTTGTTGCACCATGTACTCACTCACCTTAAATTCTTTCATCACTTTATTTCGACTTCAAGAATCTGGAGCCAAGGTCAGAATCTGGATTTTTCTAGACCTCCCAACAGATGAAATCTTCTCTTTCATAAGAGAAATCATTACATCAAAATCCTTTGCTTTCTCAACCACACTTGTATCTTCTTCGTCATCATCAGAACTTGGTGCATCATATTTTAATGCTTTTGAAACCGCCTTTTTTTCAGTCTTTTCAATACTGCTAACCTTCCTTTTAAAATAAGACCCTTTACTTTGTTCTGACAAGCCATGAAGCTTTATCGGTGTTAAACCTAAATTATCAAGAGCAATGTTTGTTTGTACAAGGGATTCATTTCTGGATTCCAATTCAACCATGACTTCATCATCTGTTTCACTTTCATTGACTTCAACTCTTAATTTTTCCTCACAAAAGTTACGGCATGTTGAGCAAAGCTTTTGTCCAGGTTTTATGCTAATATCTTTTGTCAATAATTGTTTATAAAGATCCAAGCCTACACTTCTCAACGATTTTTTGATGGGATTTTTTTGTGTTTTTTTAGTGGGTCTACACATGTTGTTTGATACTTTTCAAAAACATTTAAAAAGTAGTAGCTGTGGTGTGAACATATATTCTTAAATTCACACAGATTAATTCCAGATCGTAAGTGGATCAAATCTTTTTCTTCCTCACTCAATTCAGATACCGGTTGTAACTTATTTGAAGGTGTGTAGGTTGTTTGAAAACAGTCAGATTTTTTAAATAACCCTACACTACAGGTTTGAATATCTGACATACTGATTTCACTTTTGGTCTGACTACTATTCTGGTTACTTTTATAGGAAATCGGAAAAGAATCTCTGTAAACTAAGTAACAGTACTTACTGAAAGTTCGAATAAATTTAATAAAATACTATCCAAGCACTATTTAACACCGTAATAATTTTTTACTTCAAAACACAGGAGTAACAAAACAAAATCCAAGCGTACATTGTTACTCCATGAAGACAAAAACTTATTTTCGGTGTCTAAGTCACTTGGTACTTTTTATTTTTAAAATATAACTAATATTATTTTAAAAATTAGATAACTATTAAACAGGTTAAAAAGCCAACATAATTGTTCTTTTATCTAATAGCCTATACAATTAAGAGTATTTTAAAACAAATTTGAGCTTTCTATCAGGTCTGAGACTCTAGATATTGCAGTTTTTGTAAAACTAAACTAGCTAAAAAAAAAAAAAAAAACTTGTAATTTTTTTCCATTTGGAAGATTTTAATATATCTTTACGGTAATTTTTTTTTAACATTTAGATATAATACACATACTTATTCCAAAATTTCATACTGATATCTTGAGTAGTTTTTAATATACAAATTTTTTTAGTTGTGAGGACACGTTTAAGCTACGATTTCTGACTGCTGAAACAACGCCAAATCTAAAAACTTTAAAAATTTATATAAAAAAAAATAATTATAAGATACAGAGCAAAAAAATTTTACAAGTGCTTTCAGGATGATAAAAGAAGTAATTGTACCAAGTTTCATCAAAATCTGATATGGTTGGTGTCAAGGCCTGGGTGACTTGACATGGAATGACCCGATTACAACAATACCCTTCATCTCAATGTAAAACTGGATTATGATCAGCAGAAAGGCACATTTAGTAATAGATTAAGATATCGGACGAAGTCCTTCCTCAGATGTACACAAACTCACACCCCCCCCCTCCTCCCCCATGTCAATTTTGACTGCACAGATCAAATTAATGTAACAATACCAGATGTCGGTGCCATCCCATGACGTACCGGCAGTGTGGCATGTGACATCAGAACATAAGCATGCAAACACAGAGAGAAAATAACACAATTTTTTTTACATCTATATTATCTGACTACACCACATGGTGATCACTTCTTCTTTCATATCAAAGATAAACAGTGATGTAGGCTTTACAGCACAGCACATCATCTTCCGAAGCCTAACAAAGAACAATAGACTTTTCAAATTGAAACATGTAATGGAGCCTTCCCCCCTCATTATTTTTAATGGAAGGTGCCAATGAATTGTAGTTGACCTTTTCGTTATTTATACACTAGTATGTTGAGGCAGTGAAACAATTAGCATTATATGCTAGTTCAACAAAAAATCATAATTCGAAGTACCAATGTGTCTACTCATTCCAAATAACACATGCTTTGTTGGGATATATATCACTAACTTAGGCTTCACTTTCATAGATTATGCCTGTGTTTGTGTGTGTGGTTTTTATTTTTTTTTTTTTTTTCCTTTTTTAAGTCACATCCTTGCATTACATCTTTTATCATCATGACTAACTACTACACGCATCTATGTAACACGAACACACATAATGAAAAAGTGAATTGCTAATGAAAAATTGAACTGATAAATACAGGTTAGTTTGAACATAATTAAGTGACTGGGTTTGGCTCGAGGGATGCAATACAATCTTCCTCAATAGAAATTATCATCAGTACTCATACAAACCAGTAGGCTGCAAGAAGCAGTGAAATTTTGCTGTAAATCACAATATATTATTGTATATGTTAGAGGAATATCTATCTCCTGCAGTTAAATACTTAGATTTCATATGACAAAGCTATGATACCTAATGTAAAGAAAGCAAAGTAATGAGAAGAATTCTATATCAGAAGCAGCTACCAGGATTTCTCTCTACAACTGATAAGACAACAATTCGTTGGTATCTGTACGGCAGTAACTTCATGTGACACGAGATTATGGCTCTAAACCTCATTGGAAGGCCATCATTGTCATTTACCATCCACCGATGTATTAAAAAGCCACACTGTAATCCAACATTACAATAGGATTAAGTATAAACTGTTAAGATACAAACGTGATAGAGGCTGTTGTATTGCATTCACTCCACTTAAAACTGATGAGGACTCATCTTGAACATCAAATTGCTTTGGGCTAATCAGCACATGTAGCAAAATATTTTCACATAAAATAATGTAAAGAGGGTACACCTACTAACTTAAGAACTAGAGTTATAATTAAATTTTCGCATTTATAGAATCCCCCAATGTTCGTATCTCAATTGCATCTTCACTCAAACCAACACATTTAAATGTCCCACGAGTATTAAAGTCTTCGGCATTTGTACAAAAACCTATACATATTGTATGAAAATGGATTATCAAACCTACAATGACTTGCTTGATAGTTCTGTTTCCTTCTAGAACTGCAACGCTTTTCACTTATAACAAATTAATCAGAACTGAAAACTGACATAACTGCTGGACTAACCTTCGTAGGATTACATCCATTTTTCTTCACAAACTCACTTTCCCAGAGCCTCACTTGCCGCTTTGATTTTTGATATTTAGACTGGAAGCCTGGATCGTCTAACAAACCCATTTTTCTGGCACTAATATGTGTTATTACACAACTAACTTTTCATGTGTACACACTTATTCTATTTACGTTACTTCGCCACTTCCCGCGTTTCACACCACGCCACAGAGGCACAGGTAATCACGCACATCTGACAGCTGTGAAATAATATTAAGAACTCTTAAGAATATGCAGCAGTAGTTGATTGACTTCGTTCCTATTTGCAGAATTGCAACATAAAAAACAATCCAAACCCGTATCTCGCAGGAAGCGAAAGTTTTAAGTTAACTACTTTTGCACAAAATTTGTTAACTTTCGATATATACCGCGTTGATTTGAAAAGTCGACTGTCGCATGCTTATACGAGTCGCGTCGAGGTATCGATTTTCAGTTGTTGTCAGGTAGTGACATCTGGTTTAATACTTCGCGAGATTTCAAGATGGCAAAAGTTGTTACAGGGTGGTGTGTGCAATGAGGGTTTTGTATTGTTTATGAGTGTAGTTGAATGGATTGACCATGGCGGAGTATAATATAGACATATCAAAGCTTCCTGAAGACGTCAGGGACAAACTAGCAGAGCTGGATTTGGAACTATCTGAAGGTAATGTATATTTACATCGTTTTAAATGTTGCAGTGCTATCACAAGTTATCACAAATCGATAGTTTGTATGTTCACGCTGCAAAATTTGCGGTGAAAGTACCTTTTAAAGTAGCGAAAGTCAGGCATCTTTGTCATTTTCGGTTTTAGCGTCGGAATAATTTTATACTTGTAAAAAAATTGGAGGAATGTAATAGCATGTAGCATCTATGAGTCACATAATGTGTGTTTCTGTTTATTTGCTTCTCAAAAATACTCTGTTTGATTATATACAGAGTGTATAGTTTTTGTTGTGTGTGATGATGTGTTGCTTTGGCATGTGGAGCGATTATTCTCCTTAAACTGTGACAGTAATGAAAGCTGTAACATTCGAAAATCATACACAGACGCCGCACCCGCTCACCTACTACATCTTTTCTACAGAACGTCTTACAGGATTTTAGTGTAATTTCTTTGCAATATGTAGTTCTTCGGTGGAGCGTATATCATAAACTTCGTGCCCATATGCCGGCATCTTTTCTCTGTTTATTGGTATGGTCTGTCTGTTAAATCAGTTTTTATATTTATTTTGTATGCTCATTTGCAGTGTACACAAAGTTTCTAAACATGGGATTTACAGCTCTCATTAGCTTATTTACCTCCCCTTCTTTCTCGTGTAACGTACTGTAGATTCGGAAAGATTAGCCGCGGAAAACACGCCGAATGTACTGTTGCTGGAAGCTCACTCTTTTTTGGTTAAACCATGCCGGCGTATTACAAACATTTTCTTGCATCGGCATATGTTGTTAGATTTCCACACTGGCGTTATCCATAACATCTCTCTGTATCTGCGATTGCAACTTTACAAGGCATTCCAGCGAGACTTCGCAACACACACACACACACACACACACACACACACACACACACACACACACCTCGTGGCGTTATCAGGAACGGTTTGTATATCAACGTGTCATATTGCCGCCCACTTGTCAGCCTTCCCCTTGTACGTTGAAGAAGCTTACAGTATCAGTTTAGAAAGCGTTTTGGATCATACTTTCCGAAAGACATGTGGCAAACTATCGTGTTTATGGTAAATTGCAGACCAAATGCACCACAGATAAAACTGTCGTCAGTCATTTTTATTTAGTAACTTCGTGCTGTAGTTTGCTGGTTGTTCCATCGATGATACTGTATCAACTCCAATCATGACTCGGGTTCACAAAGTCGCTCAGTAGATCGAGTACTTTCACATGGAATGTCGATGAAAGACAGTCTTCATCCCCTGCCATTCAACCCTGTAGAGAAACCTCTTGCTTACATCATCTCCTGTTATTTGTGCATGGTCAAAGACGTCGTCTACTGGAGAAAACGTCAGAAATAAAAAAGTGTTTTGAAAAGTATTCTCTGCAGTCGAATTCATAAAATACATTTTTAGGAGTGGTATAGAGATTTGTCATTATAGTGTGCGAGAAACATTTGAAAATGTATTTTATCAGGCACTGGAATATAGTTTGCGTATTCCTTAGATGGTAATCAGACGACATGAGACTGCTTATAAACAAGAAATGCGAAAAGATACAATCCATTGAAATGGAGATATCTTTGCATTGTGATAAATGCGTAGTAATAACTGAAAATTTGTGCCAGACTCGACTTGAACCCATATTTACAGCATATCTTAAGCAATCGCCTTAGCCACTAGACGAACTACGCTTTCGGGCTTGAATCGAGCTTTTCATAGTCACTGATGTTTACGCCTATGCTTTCCAAACATGAATCATAGCGGGCTAAAGTCCCGGTCTCGCATAGATTGAGTGTTCATTAATTTGGAAATTGTACAGCAGTACTGTAAGGAGAACTACGGCACTACTGTCAAATAGCAACAGCACAATAGACAGCACGAAGCAAGTTCTTCCCGCGCCGTGTCCGCAAATGGAAGTGGCATAACAGGTAGTCCGGGTAGTGAGCGGCCCTTGCTGTGGTCCAGAGATTACTTACAGTTATCTGCTGGATTCTTCGGTTTTTTTCTGGACTTTAGACAGGGGAAGCTATTGCATTGTAAATGAAAGTAGGTAGGTTTGTAATTGGGAGGGTATTGGTTTAGTTACTGTAATAAAGTACCTTCATAGTGGTGTGAATGCGGGACATCAGGAAACGAAACATGTTGATTTGTGTTTCGAGCATCCTACATCGTATATGGGAACGGATTCCATTCATTTTCTTTTATTGAACCACCGCATTGTGTTTGTACCTCTTGCACTTAATCCTAGAACTTCATATTTCCTAACAATTACTTTTATGCTTGATATTAACAAATTTCTCCTCTTCGGAAACGCATGTCTTGCCATTGCGTCTACACTTTACATTGTATCTACTTCGGCCATTATCGGTTTCTTGCTGCCCAAATAGCAAAACTCATTTGCGACATTTAATGTCTTATTTCCTAAGCTAATTCCTTCAGCATCACCAGACTTAATTCGACTACTTTCCATGACCCTTGTTTTACTTATGTTGTTTATCTTGCAACCTCTTTTCAACGCATTATCCTTCCATTCAGCTGCTCCTTAAAGTTCTTTGCTGCCCCTGACAGAGTTAAAATTTAATCGGAAAACCCAAAGGTTTTTATTTCTTCTCCCTAAACTTTAATCTCATCTGCAAATTTCTCTTCGGTTTGTTTTACTGCGTGCTCCTTGTATACATTGAATAACGTTGGCAGTAGGCTACAATCCTGTCTCACTCCATTTTCGTCCACTACTTGCTTTTCATGTCCTTCAACTCTTAAAAACTGCATTCTGGTTGCTTTACAAGTAATAAGTAACCGTAAGTCTATAAAAGCTATGAGTGTAACCACCCCTTTTGTCAGTTTACATTCTAAAACAAGTTTTAGGATCAGTATTGTAATATTATATATAAAAGTCTGATTACTTTTAAAACTATAGCCACATACAATAGAAGCATTTGAGATGTGCTACGGAAGAATGTTGAATGTTAGCTGGACTGATACGGTAAGGAATGAGGTGGTTCTGTGCAGAATTGGCGAGGAAAGGAACATCTGGAAAACACTGACAAGAAGGGACATGATGATACGAATAAGTTGCATGGTACTAGAGGGAGCAGTAGAAGGTAAAAACTCGAAAGTAAGACAGATAGAGGGATATATTCAGCAAATAACTGAGTACGTAGGTTGCAAGCGCTACTCTGAGATGAAAAGGTTGGCACAGAAGTGGAATTTGTGGCGGGCCGTACCAAACCAGTCAGAAGACTGATGACTCAAAAGAAAAAGCCGCTTCAAAGTTTTCCAAATTATATTTTCCTTTCTTGTACGCACCCCATATGGATACGAGATACGCAACCAGTACACGCAAATGTTGAGCCTTTTTTTGTTTCGTTAGTATTTCCTGACTCCTTTGGCCTCCAGAAAACAACTTTTATTTGTTGGCAAATTTTGAGAAAAATATGAGAAAAAGTTGAATACCCTCTCCGGAATTGAAACCGTGTTCTTCATTTGGGAGAAAAGGTAGAGTCAGACACAGGAAGAACAGTCGCAAACAGAAAGTAAAAATTTGTTGCCCAATTTCATTTAAGTAAACGAAGTCACAGAAAATCACTCTTTCCTCAGTTAGTAGTTTCACACACTAGTCATCCCTGTCATAAAGACGTATTTTAGGAATTTATATCGGTTCAAATACCAATATTTTTAAACAACTTTTAGCGTTTTTCTGTATAGACTTTTTCCTCTACCTGTCAAGCTTGCTGGCACCACTATGCCGATTTCGTTCCACTCTGAATGTGTAATAATGTAAGGTAATTTTTAAAATGCAAAACATCTGTTACGGGAACACGCTAGCGTGAATTACTTGATAATAATTCTAGTACGTTGGAAGTCCTTGCCAAACAGACCACCAGCCTCCGTAGCCGAGGTCGCTAACACACGCCTGTGGGGTGGCGCTCGGCGTGAAGGTAGGCCGGTTAGAGTCCCGGTGGTGAATGAAATTTCCACTGTCACTTGGTTGTGGCGTGAAGTTTCTTATCACCAGTTTTTGGGCCAATGCCGTGGATTAAATCCAAACCTCTCCACAGTGTCCCATGAAGTGTAGGCATTTGACATTGCTGACGATGATACTTCCGTCGGACGTGGTCGTTAAGCTCGGCGGCCGCTTTGATGCTTTTCGAGAGTAGTAGGCAACGTGCCGCTACCGGCATATGTGTATATCATGTCGCCTAACTTAACAGATACCCATACGCACACAGCTGTCATACTTTGTGAAAGATAAGGAAAACCTTTGCAGTTACATTGATGAACCTGCCCGCCGGGGTCTTTCAGCCATTCGTGTCATACGACTTCACTTTATCAAGTAGACTTTCCAGCGACATTGAATGAAATCAGAGACATCGCCAGAATCGTAACAGATCGGCACAGCCGACACGAAAGTGAAACAGTGATTCCCGGGGAGTTGAAATCGGAGTTTCTGGATGAAATGCGACGTTTTTTGCGTGAACTGAGAATAGTCAAGAACCTTATAGCTGCGACGCAGCAGTAACTTAAAACAGCTGACCCTTAAATTTCTTATGCTGCTGCATGTTAAGGGAAACTCTGATTTATCGCCGAACATCAGCAGCGCTTTCGCCGTATCTAAATAAACCGTGCGAGGAAAGGTTTAATCTACCCTTAGCACTAAGTGGAGTATTTTCTGCCAAATGGAATGGTGCGCAAAGAAAACGTGACGCCTAAATTTCGACACCCCTCTCTCTCTCACTCTCCATGAATTAAGAACTGTAGGCATGGCCATCCTCCGCAGCGAGCACAGAAATATATAATATAAAAAAAACGATTAGCCTTGATTGCGGTAATTAAACCAACCTTTATCTAGGTTTCAGCCCAAATAATTGAGCCTTCTTCAGAAAATACACCTGAATCTATAATTTGTCTAGGAGGGCATGGTCTAGAAATAAAACTAAAACAGTGTGATAGTTTCTTATGTATTAGACTATCACGATTGCTGACTGTGCTGCAATGTTGAAAGTACAAAAACAGAAATATATGTTTGGTGAATAAAAAGCGTACTTTAAGGCATGATGCCTCAAAGTGAAAAAGGCGAAACGCATCTGGGAGAAGTAAAATACAGTTCAGCATGAAAATACGGTTTTTGTTTATAAAACAAATTAGAATTTTCCACACACTGTTCACACCAACACCAGAACAAGTATTGTACAGCAAGCAAACGGGCGTACCATACACGTTTCCTGTGTCAACCGTAGTCACTTCAGTGGCGAGAGAGACGTGGTTCCTGCAATATGTATTTTTCCAGCCTCGATCTGTATCTAATTCAGTACGTGTTCCCATTTACGTCACGTTCATATTTGTTTGTGTGTGGCAAGGTGAGCCACTTCTCTTCAGAGGACTAACAATTCAGTTTTCCCTGTGGCTTTTTTCCTTCGTTGCCTGCCATTTAAGACAATTAACCATTTCCGTGACGCTATAGCGTTGATTGAACACAACAGCCAAGACCAGTAGCTCTCTTCTCCAATCACATGTAGTGCATGGACAGAAAAATGGCTGTACCAAGCGATCTACTTATCAAGTACTTTGCATTTACTATTACTTCAAGTGCAGAGTTCCTTTTCTTTCCAGCAAAAAACCTTTTTCCTTGGCGGCATACTTCGTTGTGCTGATTTGAATGATCAACGGTTGCTGCGGATTTGTTCGATTCTCAAAAGCATACTCGTTTAACAGCAATTATCACGTCAATTTGTTTAGTTTTTGTGTGCACCATTCGTCCTAAGTGAAAGCTAATCAAATGGTTGGTGTTCGTACAGAATACGTCAGCGAGTAACCAACTGGCAGAAGGATGTAATCTTTTTTTTCTCCTTTTTCGGAGACGGAACATCGTCTTCAACAATCGTCCAATTTTTCTTTATATGGATAAATGTTTGCTTTTTCGGTGGGGAGCATCTCATCCTTACTCATCGCTGTGAATCATTTACAGGGTGATTCAAAAAGAATACCACAACTTTAGGAATTTAAAACTCTGCAACGACAAAAGGCAGAGCTAAGCACTATCTGTCGGCGAATTAAGGGAGCTATAAAGTTTCATTTAGTTGTACATTTGTTCGCTTGAGGCGCTGTTGACTAGGCGTCAGCGTCAGTTGATGCTAAGATGGCGACCGCTCAAGAGAAAGCTTTTTGTGTTATTGAGTACGGCAGAAGTGAATCGACGACAGTTGTTCAGCGTGCATTTCGAACGAAGTATGGTGTTAAACCTGCTGATAGGTGGTGTATTAAACGTTGGTATAAACAGTTTACAGAGAATGGGTGTTTGTGCAAAGGGAAAAGTTCTGGACGGCCGAGAACGAGTGATGAAAATGTAGCACGCATCCAGCAAGCATTTGTTCGCAGCCCAGGAAAATCGACTCGCAGAGCTAGCAGAGAGCTGCAAATTCCACAATCAACTGTATGGAGAGTCCTACGAAAAAGGTTAGTTATGAAACTAGTACCTGAACGTCAACTACCCGAGGCGATGGATCGGCCGCCAGGCAGCCCGTGACAGAGCACTTCATCACTGGCCTCCAAGAAGCCCTGATCTTACCCCCCGCGATTTTTTCTTATGGGGGTATGTTAAGGATATGGTGTTTCGGCCACCTCTCCCAGCCACCATTGATGATTTGAAACGAGAAATAACAGCAGCTATCCAAACTGTTACGCCTGATATGCTACAGAGAGTGTGGAACGAGTTGGAGTATCGGGTTGATATTGCTCGAGTGTCTGGAGGGGGCCATATTGAACATCTCTGAACTTGTTTTTGAGTGAAAAAAAACCTTTTTAAATACTCTTTGTAATGATGTACAACAGAAGGTTATATTATGTTTTTTTTTTCTTTAAATACACATTTTTAAAGTTGTGGTATTCTTTTTGAATCACCCTGTAGATCTTCCCTCGATAGCCAGCTGTTCAAACATCTTAAGTCGACATGCAGTTGGTGGCGAGGGTGGTAGAATTTGCCATGGAATAGTTTTCTGCAGCCCATCGCACCTCCGTTGCAAGGGGTTTGGTTTGATGAAGTGACTAGGTTGAGCGGAGCACTGTTTTCACTTACTGCCGGAGTTTAGCTAACCACATGAAGAAATAAACCCAAAATGAAGGTTAGGGAATGGTGTTTCCGCAGGAGGAGGATTCGCGCCGTTTCGATCGTAGTGTCCGACCACGGGAGCGCGGTGTCTTCAAATAGGTGGGCGTAGCTGATTGCCTTCTCTGTTTCCGTCAGGCTGTTCTGACAATTTTCATACAACTATCTTCAGAAGTAGCTTTGTTTATTTGTACTTCAGAGTCCTTAAATATCTTCAGAAATGGTGTGAATAGAATGCCCAAATTCATGATAGTGAATAATGTATAAAAGTGGCTTGATATTTAGTACTCCTAGATGGGGCTACCTGGCCAATAATACCATGCGATCATTTCATTCGGTATTTAGAAGAATATACCCACGCTTATGTTGTGCAAGAATATAAAACTACTACACTACTGGCCATTAAAATTGCTACACCAAGAAGAAATGCAGATGATAAACCGGTATTCACTGGACAAATATATTATACTGGAACTGACATGTGATTACATTTTCACGAAATTTGGGTGCATAGATCCTGAGAAATCAGTACCCAGAATAACCACCTCTGGCAGTAATAACGGCCTTGATACGCCTGGGCATTGAGTCAAACAGACCTTGGATGGCGTGTACAGGTACAGCTGCCCATGCAGCTTCAGCACGATACCACAGTTCATCAAGATTAGTGACTGGCGTATTGCGACGAGCCAGTTGCTCGGCCACCATTGACTAGACGTTTTCAATTGGTAAGAGATCTGGAGAATGTGCTGGCCAGGGCAGCAGTCGAACATTTTCTGTATCCAGGACCTGCAACATGCGGTCGTGCATTATCCTGCTGAAATGTAGGGTTTCGCATGGATCGAGTGAAGGGTAGAGCCACCAGTCGTAACACATCTGAAATATAACGTCCACTGTTCAAAGTGCCGTCAATGCGAACAAGAGGTGACCGAGACGTGTAACCAATGGTACCCCATACCATCACGCCGGGTGATACGCCACTATGGCGATGACGGATACACGCTTCCAGTGTGCGTTCACCGCGATGTAGCCAAACACGGATGCGACCAGCATGATGCTGTAAACAGAACCTAGATTCATCCGAAAAAATGACGTTTTCCCATTCGTGCACCCGAGTTCGTCGTTGAGTACACCATCGCAGGCGCTCCTGTCTGTGATGCAGCGTCAAGGGTAACCGCAGCCATGGTCTCCGAGCTGATATAGTCCATGCTGCTGCAAACGTCGTCCATCTGCTCGTGCAGATGGTTGTCGTCTTGCAAACGTCCCCATCTGTTGACCCAGGGATCGAGAAGTGGCTGCACGATCCGTTACAGCCATGCGATTAAGATGCCTGTCATCTCGACTGCTAGTGATACGAGGCCGTTGGGATCCAGCACGGCGTTCCGTATTAACCTCCTGAACCCACCGATTCCATATTCTGCTAACAGTCATTGGATCTCGACCAACGCGAGCAGCAATGTCGCGATACGATAAATGGCAGTGGCGATAGGCTACAATCCGACCTTTATCAAAGTCGGAAATGTGATGGTACGCATTTCTCCTCCTTACACGAGGCATCACATCAACGTTTCACCAGGCAACGCCGGTCAACTGCTGTTTGTGTATGAGAAATCGGTTGGAAACTTTCCTCATGTCAAGACGTTGTAGGTGTCACCACCGGCACCAACCTTGTGTGAATGCTCTGAACAGCTAATCATTTTCATGTCACAGCATCTTCTTCCTGTCGGTTAAATTTCGCGTCTGTAGCACGTCATCTTCGTGTTGTAGCAATTTTTGTGGCCAGCAGTGTATAATGTTGTGGGAAGCCTGTTGTCCACGATACGAACAGTAATACTGCTAATTTTGACGTGGAAATATACTCTAGTGATAGGCACCAAAACAAATTGGGAACAGTGCAGTATTTTTCTTTTTCTTCCTAATACAAAATTAAAAATGTTATTGGTTCTGAGTAATTTCTGTTAAAAGTAGGTTACTGCCATTAAAATTAAAAAAGGAAGTTTTAGGACCTCCACTCTTCCGGGAAACTGCGACACATCATTCATCTTGCTACATACAATTTTTTTTCCGATTGCGAACGTAACAGTGCTCTCAGAGGAAAAGCTTTCTGTGGTGCACGCAATATATACCGCAGCATAAGGTCCGCCCGCTGTCTTTGCTGAATCGACCTCCTCCTCCGTTTTCTCACCGTCTCGTACGACGCTATCGTAGATCAGGTGTCTCCAAACTTTTTATTCCGCGGGCCACGTTGACTCCTCCACGAAATCATAAGGGCCGAGATCTACCTAGTGGGATTAAAGCACCCTAGCACTCCATGATCACCGTAATGTAAGGCTAAAGGAAAGATGAAATCGCAAAAATCTAAGGTTGTGGGAATAGCTAGCACTGAAACGAACTACGATTTTTATTTAATTACATAATTTTGGTTGGTGGACGTACCTGACCGAATTTCTGGCATATTTTATTCTGCCGAATTTTACCGACAAAAAAGTATATCACTGCACATTCTGTATGTATTTTGCAACGTAATCAAAAGAAAGTGAAACCTCGTTTAAGAAGTATCTTCCATAATGATTGATTACTAAGGCTTGTCGCCGAAGTGGCGTCCATTTGAAAGACTTGCACCAAACTCGTGAGTAGAATAAAACGCAAAGAATTTTTTTTACTTAAAATGTTTTCGCCAAACTAGTCTGTTAACCGTTCTTTTTTTTTCACTATCGCACGGAGAATGGTCTGTCTGTTTATTGTGGATAGCCACAAGTTTAACCATGACCTTCCGCTTTGTAAAGATAGGGCTCCCACAATGTCGCGATAGGCCTCGAAACTCAATTGTTGGCAGTATAGGTACCACCTCAAATATTTGGCCGGCCGGATACCGGGGATGTCCGGTCAGCTAACGCGGGCTGGTTTGCAGGCCCTCGGGGGCCGGTTTCGGCCCGCGGGCCGTAGTTTGGAGACCCCTGTCGTAGATAACTGGAGCAGGCGCAGCGCTCCGTGTCTCTGATCTGTCAGTTAACCGCATCTGCTGGCAGCCTCTAATTTGATAGTGTGCCCAATTGTGCCGAAGTTCGGGGCTTACCACCTGAATACTTCCCGAGAGGCGGAGGTGGTGCTCAGATTTGTACTTCGAACTATCCTGTAAACATTAAAATCTCCGGAGAAGAATGACAGAGTGCTTTCAATTTTACAGTCAATAAATTTTATCAAACCCTCCTAAAGCCTTTCTGTGGGCAGCCACCGTAGCGCTCTGCATCACTAGGCGTCATAAAATCGTTTTAAAATCTCTGTATCGTACAAAAATCTCGCAGACTTTCTGAAATCCATATATAGCATAGATCACCATAGGGTCCCAAAGCATGTCAGAAATCTGTTATTAATTGCGGACATAGTTGTTAATTTTTTTTTAAACTTGCGCCATTTTCCCGTCGAGAAAACAGTATCAAGCTTTCATGTCACATCGCAGAAACTATTGAACCCACTGATTGTTTTAAATAAACTAAATACTTCGCTTGGCAACTGATCTTTCGAAGTTGTGTATGGCACTGCGTTTGCCATACATAAGCGTCGGTAAAGGTACATTTTTTACTTTTGTGTACATTTAATTCGTAACAAAAATGAAATATTGCCTCTATCTCCTAGAAAATCGCGTAAAAATTCTCAAATTCACACAAGGTATAGATAGATACCTGTAACGTCTCAAAGCTTGTCAAAAACCTGTTGTTGACAAGTGCTGAAACAACGTTTGTCCTTTGAAAGAGGTGAAGTTTCCGCACTAATGTTTGCTTACGTGAGAAGAGGAGGCACAACTATTTGCGCAATGGAAACGGCAGTCTTGAGAAAGCCGATGGTGTCAGTCTCTCATTGGTGTGTGGGTAGCGCGAACGGCCCAGCCGGTATTCTCTCAAATGTCGACTATTTTAAATCTAGCCATAAGGAATGGCGAGAGGATTCCTTCGAGTCCATCGCGATTTCTTCCCCGTCTGCAAACAAAACTGCGGGAATGGTGTGATAAGTGTTGGACTCGTGTAGGATGGAGGCGGAAATGCATGAGGCAGAAAATGCGGGCGGAAATTAGCCAAGTGCTGGTCAACGCATGCCCGTTATCAGTCCGGACGAGCGGCAGTTAGTTGATGTATGAGCCTCCGGCGACGATGTTAAAGTGTACCGAGGAGACGTCGCCTGCGCAAAGGCGGAAAGGCGGGAACGGCTGAGCAGCGGTGTTTTGCCGCCAGGAATGACGCTATTTCTCTGTTACATCACGCTAAGCAGTGCGTCCTCTCTGCGAATCCACAACTCTTGTGCTGCATTATCGCGCTTCTAGACTGCTTACTCGAGAGAATGTTGCATGTTCCACTACTTTCATGGGAATTTAGGGAACTAAGTAGAGCTGCTAGCAACCAGAGGGTTAATTGGAACGCTGCAGTCCTTTACGTGGCGCACTGCTGTCAGAAGTTTGTGCCCTTGCCTTCCTCTGGTCTGAGAACCGTCTCATCCAACAAGTCTGCAGGGAATTTACCAGTAGAAATTATATTTTTGTAACCTGTCACATGTGATAATATATTAAACAGCCAAAACATTATGACCATTAGCTTGATAGCGGGTTAGTCCGTCCTTCGAACGCAGTACAGCAGCGAGTCTGCGTGGTATGGATTCTGTAAGTCCGTGGCAGGTTCCCGGCGATATGTGACACCAGATGTCTACGTACGGTTTACGTAATTCCCGTGAAATATGAGCCAGCGGTTTGTGGGCGCGGAGTTAGCTCCCGATAATGTCCCATTGCGTTCAATGCAGACGAATTTGATGCTCAAGACATTAGCATGAGTTCACTATTGTGCTCCTGAAATCACCGCAACACTGTTATGGCCTTTTAACACGGACAGCTGGAAGATGCCATCGCCGTCGAGGAAGACATCAAGGGAGAACGAATGAAAGTGATCCACAATAACGTTAACGTAATCCAAAACCGTCACGGTTCATTCCATTTCTTTCACAAGCCCCATGGAACCCAGATCCACATTTAATTGCTGGAAGCTCGGCCATATGTCTTCCCGCTGTACTTCCAGTGTCACAAGTCGAGATTGTGGACGCCCATCACATCCAAATACTCCATGTGCCCCACCTCCCATCTGTGTCAACTGCGAAGCGCACCATTCGCCAGACTGCAGGATTCTCCAGAAAGAAAGGAAAATCATTGCGTACAAGACCCTGGACCGACTGACCTACAATGAGGCTAAGAGAAAATTTGAACGCCTGCATCCTTTACGTATGACATCTTACGCCGCCACTACAACAGTTCTGGCACCATCAGCTCTGCCAATCCCCGTACCTCTCAGAGCCGGAGTACTAAACCTGCCCCCTTGATGGTGGGGGGCATTTCCTTCCCTGTTGCTCCTGCGCCACCTACGTCGGGAGCAACACCCCCCCCCCCCCCCCCAACCATCGGGGACGTATGTCCTCACTTCTAAGCCGTAGAAGCGCAAGTCTTCTTCGGCTTCTTTCGCTAGGAAGGGGTCCTTTGGGTCACACCCTTCGCAGGTTTCTGCTTGTGAGAAAGATGATATCCACCAGTGTCTCAAGAGCTCAAAAGCAGCTGGTCTTAGGGCTTAATGCTCATCCTCAGTTCCGGAGACTGAGCCAATGAAGTCCTCCCAGCCAGAGGAACCCAAGGAGCAGCGAGAGAAATCCAAAAAGACCTCTGAGACAAAGGAAATTGCGATGGAACCCAAGCTCTGCGTCTGAAGATGGGGTGGAGATTCTGGCGTCCGCTGAGGACTTAGATCTCGCCGGACCCTCAGAAAAATGGATATAGACTGCTCAGGCAATAAGTCGGTGGCAGCAGGTGACCCTGAGGTGTAAACTGCCTCAATGAATGTTCCATGCCTTCCCAGTCTCACGATGACGTCATCCTCCAGTGGAATTGCGGCGGTTTTTTCCACCGCCTGGCTGAGCTACGGCAACTGTTTAGCTTTACACCTGCTATATGCATTGCCCTCCAGGAAACCTGGTTCCCGGCAATGCGGACTCCTGCCCTCCACAGCTATAAGGGATATTACAGGGAAGCGTAGCGAGTGTCAGGTGGAGTCTGCGTTTATGTCCTAAACTCAGTCTGTAGTGACACTGTGCCCCTTCAAACCCTTCTTGAAGCAGTGGCTGTCAGAATGACGACGACGCAGGTAATAACTGTCTGCAATGTATATCTTCCTCCACGTGGTGCAGTACCCTGAATTTAGCTGCACTGATTGAGCAACTCCCTGAACCTTTCCTAATTTTAGAAGATTTTAACGTCCATAACGCCTTGTGCAGTGGCGCCGTGCATACTGGTCGAGACAGAGATGTCGAAACTTTACTTTCTCAGTTTGACCTCTGCCTCTTAAATACTAGGGCCGCCACACATTTCAGTGTGGCTCATGGTAGTTACTCGGCCATTGATATCAATTTGCAGCCCAGGACTTCTCCCATCTGTCCACTGGAGAGCACATGACGACCTGTGTGGTAGCGATCATTTCCCCATCTTCCTGTCACTGCCCCGGCGTCAGGCCCACGGACGCCTGCCCACATGGTCTTTAAACAAGGCGGACTGGGAAACTTTCACCTCTGATGTCACCATTGAATCTCCCCCACACGGTAACATCGATGTGATGGTTGAGCAAGTGACTATCACAATGGTTTCTGCGGCAGAAAACGCGATCCCTCGCTCTTCAGCGTGCCCGAGGCGTAAGGCAGTCCCTTGGTGGTCGCCGAAGTCGCTGAAGCAATTAAGGAGCGTCGGCGAGCTCTACAGCGGCATAAGCGGCACCCTTCTCTGGAGTACCTCTAAGCCTTTAAACGGCTCCGTGCCCGCGTTCGCCTACTTATCAAACGACGGAAGCAGAAGTGTTGGGAGAGATACCTCTCGACCATTGGGTGCCATATGTCACCTTCCCAAGTCTGGACAAAGAGCAAACGTCTTTTCGGGTACCAGACCCCAACAGGTATTCCCAGTCTTACATAAATGGCGTATTATCTACCGACGCAAACGCGATTGTCGAGCAGTGAACCCTATGACGCACCATTTACAGAGTGAGAGCTCATCAGTGCCCTTGCACATTGCCCCGACACAGCTCCTGGGCCTGATCGCATTCACAGCCAGATGATTACACATCTCTCATCTGACTACAAGCGACATATCCTCGTCAGCTTCAACCGGATCTGATGCGATGGCGTCTTTCCATCGCAATGGCGGGAGAGCACCACCATTCTGGTGCTCAAACCCAGTAAAAACCCGCTTGATGTAGATAGCTATCGGCCCATCAGCCTCACCAACGTTGTTTGCAAGCTGCTGGAACGAATGGTATGTCGGCGGTTGGGTTGGGTCCTGGAGTCACATGGCTTGCTGGCTCCCTACCTTCGGTATTGGGCGACAGTGCCTCAGCAGCAGCTTTAGTTTTACGTTTTATCCGTGAGAGTGAGTTTTATTCTTCTATGCAAGTTTTATCAAATGTCCTTAGTCCCTCTGTGTGCTTCACCCTAGTGCTTTTAGGGTGGAAGTTTTAATGTGTTGCAGAGTGGCTGGCTTTTCCTTTTTATTCTCGTGGTCGCCCAGCCACTGTAATCTGCTTTCATGTTTTACTCTCTGTTTCTAGCGTCTCTGTTGTTTTCCTGCCCTCTTTTGTTTCTTTTAGTGTTCGTTGCCTTTCCTTCGTTCTTGTGGTTTTTCCTTTCTTTCCGTTTTGTGTTATATGTCTCGTCTCTTTTATTCTCACACTTGTGGCATTGTTTTATTAGGAACAAGGTACCGATGATCTAGTAGTTTGGTCCCTTCCCCCCTCTTTTAAACCAACCATTCTGCGACGCGACTCTGGATAGAGTAAAAGTGGAACGGTATCATTAAATCTATTCTTCTTCACCTTATTCTTTTACCTTTTCCCATTCTTCCACGAGTCGACATTGTTCAGAGACTGAAGGAGTGCTAGTGGCAGTTGCTGGCCGGATCTCCTTCCTGAAGCCACCACTTCCCCCAGGTGTACCCCATCTGTCTGCGTTTAGAGGAAATTCAAGTTTGAAAACGTATTCTAATTGTAGGCTTAGTATGTATCTGTAGCGGCACCTGGATACCAGCTCGGTATTTACGTACATGAATGTGGGAAACCGCCTGAAAACCACATCCAGGCTGGCTACCTTACCAATCCACGAGGCAGATTCGATTTGGGACTGGCTGACCTCCGCCAAGACGAAAAAATACAGGGTGTTTCAAAAATGGCCGGTATATTTGAAACGGCAATAAAAACTAAACGAGCAGCGATAGAAATACACCGTTTGTTGCAATATGCTTGGGACAACAGTACATTTTCAGGCGGACAAACTTTCGAAATTACAGTAGTTACAATTTTCAACAACAGATGGCGCTGCAAGTGATGTAAAAGATATAGAAGACAACGCAGTCTGTGGGTGCGCCATTCTGTACGTCGTCTTTCTGCTGTAAGCGTGTGCTGTTCACAACGTGCACGTGTGCTGTGGACAACATGGTTTATTCCTTAGAACAGAGGATTTTTCTGGTGTTGGAATTCCATCGCCTAGAACACAGTGTTGTTGCAACAAGACGAAGTTTTCAACGGAGGTTTAATGTAACCAAAGGACCGAAAAGCGATACAATAAAGGATCTGTTTGAAAAATTTCAACAGACTGGGAACGTGACGGATGAACGTGCTGGAAAGGTAGGGCGACCGCGTACGGCAACCACAGAGGGCAACGCGCAGCTAGTGCAGCAGGTGATCCAACAGCGGCCTCGGGTTTCCGTTCGCCGTGTTGCAGCTGCGGTCCAAATGACGCCAACGTCCATGTATCGTCTCATGCGCCAGAGTTTACACCTCTATCCATACAAAATTCAAACGCGGCAACGCCTCAGCGCCGCTACCATTGCTGCACGAGAGACATTCGCTAACGATATAGTGCACAGGATTGATGATGGCGATATGCATGTGGGCATGGGACGAAGCTTATTTTTACTTGGACGGCTTCGTCAATAAACAGAACTGGCGCATATGGGGAACCGAAAAGCCCCATGTTGCAGTCCCATCGTCCCTGCATCCTCAAAAAGTACTGGTCTGGGCCGCCATTTCTTCCAAAGGAATCATTGGCCCATTTTTCAGATCCGAAACGATTACTGCATCACGCTATCTGGACATTCTTCGTGAATTTGTGGCGGTACAAACTGCCTTAGACGACACTGCGAACACCTCGTGGTTTATGCAAGATGGTGCCCGGCCACATCGCACGGCCGACGTCTTTAATTTCCTGAATGAATATTTCGATGATCGTGTGATTGCTTTGGGCTATCCGAAACATACAGGAGGCGGCGTGGATTGGCCTCCCTATTCGCCAGACATGAACCTCTGTGACTTCTTCTGTGGGGACACTTGAAAGACCAGGTGTACCGCCAGAATCCAGAAACAATTGAACAGCTGAAGCAGTACATCTCATCTGCATGTGAAGCCATTCCACCAGACACGTTGTCAAAGGTTTCGGGTAATTTCATTCAGAGACTACGCCATATTATTGCTACGCATGGTGGATATGTGGAAAATATCGTACTATAGAGTTTCCCAGACCGCAGCGCCATCTGTTGTTGAAAATTGCAACTACTGTAATTTTGAAAGTTTGTCTGCGTGAAAATGTACTGTTGTCCCAAGCATATTGCAACAAACGGTGTATTTCTATCGCTGCTCGTTTAGTTTTTATTGCCGTTTCAAATATACCGGTCATTTTTGAAACACCCTGTATGAACGTAACTGTAAATTTTGAAACCAAACAGATTAGTTTACGTCACAGACAAGGGAGGTGTAATATGACTGTGCATTATCTTTTATCCTGATTACACTTCGTAATTCTTGTGCTCAAGAGTATCGCCGAAGGGGTTTCTGATAAAAAAAACGTGAACTTCGCAAGTCGTGGTGGAAAAAATATTTTGAAAGATTATTTACAAACATTTTATACACTGGGGTGACAGGTCATGGGATACCTCACAATACCATGTCAGACCTATTGCCCGGCGTAGTGCAGCAGCTCGACGTTGCATGGACTGAACAAGTCGTGGAAGCGACCTGCAGAAATACTGAGTCATGCTGCCTTTACAGCCGTCCATTATTGCGAAAGTGTTTCCAGTGCAGGATTTTGAGCACGAACCGGCCTTTCGATTGTGTCCCGTAAATGTTTGATGGGATTCGTTTCGGGCGATCCGGGTCGCCAAATCATACAATCGAGCTGTCTCCAACGTTCTTCAAACAAATCGCGAACAGTTGTGGCACGGTGACATGGCATCGTTGTTTGGGAACATAAGGTCCATGAATGACGGCAAATAGTCTCCAGGTAGCTGAACATAACCATTTTCAGTCAATTATCGGTTCATTTGGACCAGAGGACTCAGTCCATTGCGTGTAAACACAGCCCACAACAGTATGTAGCCACCACCAGCTTGCTTAGTGCCTTGTTGACAATCTGTATCCATGGTTTCGTGGTGTCTGCGCCACCCTCGAGCCCTGTCATTAACTCTTACCAACTGAAATTGGAATTCATCTGACGAGGCCACGATTTTCCAGTCAAATAGGGTCCATCGATAGGGTCACGAGCCCAGGCGAGGTACTGCAGGCGATGTTCTGCTTGTAAGCAAAGGCACTCGCGTCGGTCGTCTGGTGTTATAGCCGTTTAACTCCAAATTTCGTGGCCCTGTCGTTATGGACATGTTCGTCTTACGTTCCACATTGATTTCTGCTGTTTCACATAGCGTTGCTTGTCTGTTAGCACTCACTACTCTGCCCAAAAGCCACTGCTCTTGGTCGTTAAGGGAACGCCGTCGGACACTGCGTTGTGCGATGTAAGAGGTAATGCTTGAAATTTGATATTGTCGGCACACTCGTGACACTGTGGATCTCGGAATACTGAGATCTTTAATGATTTCCGAAATGAGTGTCCCATGCATTTAGCTCCAAGTACCATTCCGGGTTGCAGAGTCTGATAATTCCCGTCGTGCTGCTATAATCGCGTCGGAAACCTTTCCACATGGATCACCTGATTACAAATGGCAGCTCTGCCAATGCGGTGCCCTCTCGCACATTGTGTACCGATACTACCGCCATATTTATATGCGCATAACGCTATCCCATGGCTTTTGTCACCTCAGTGTAAATGCGTGTAGTGCTGATTTGAAATTTCTACTGGAGTCATTCGAAAAAAATCCTATCGAGGAGCTGGTGGGCGATTAGCCAGCCACACATGGGTTACTGTTTGAAATTGTCGTAAAGCTTTAGTTTCCTTGTCGGAAATGAATTTTCCTTTGTAATTACTACATCCTTAGCGTATGGGTGGGGCGGTGGGGGGGGGGGGGGGGGGGGGCAGGTGGAAGGTAGAGAGAGCGGAAGGAGAGAGTAATTCAGCAGACTCATGGCTGCTCTGAAAAGGCTTCATGTTATTTAGCGCATTGACATTGATAACACTCTTTAAAATCAGAGTATGCCGTATAGCACTCGTTGTACGTACTTCGTCAAAAATGCTTTCACGCAGAAGTAGGCACCCAGCGATACCGGTGGCAAACATCTCATTTGGTTTAACTCTTGTTCATTGGACGTAAACAATTTAATCATACCATCCCTGTTTCATTCCGAATAATTAAGACAAATAAAAACGTGGTCACAGAAGACGCGCTGATCCCCAATTTAAATCGCGACGCTCGAAGGTTTGTGCCAATGGAGAAAAATACTCGTTGCTGACTAACAAGACCTTGCGCTTCCAACTATGCTGCATTTTCTTGATGGAATAAGGTGTACCGAAATTCGGGACGACTCACTCCCTATAGCGGCGCCAAATCTGCCGTTGCAGCTAGTGTACAAATAGATCGTAATGAAGCAGGTGGGAATTTTCTTTTTTTTTAAAAAAAAAAGAGATCGTTGTATCGTATTTATGTTAATAGAAATTGGAGTTTTGTTTGGAGATACGTATCCATGAAATAATTTTATACTAACAGTGGTGTACCGTAAAGCATCCGAACCCCGATCGATCGAAACAGTTAACGGAAGACACTGCAATCAGCAATTTTAGATTTTAGCGCGTGTCATGTGGAAGTTTCGCTGGTGGGATAAATATCTGGACATCTGGAGGCCAAATAAATACTATATACGAGGTGTCGCTGGAGAACAGGGACGATCATTCGAAGCAAAAATAGTCTAGAAAACATGGATTCTTAAAGGATACATTAAGAGCTATCATCACTTGGTCAGTAGAAGACGTGTTTTACTGTAGCGAAGAGGAACGAGTGTTCATAGCTCTTAAGGTAGGCGCTCTAGAGCCCTTGTTCACTGGACAGTTTTTTCTTCTTTTGGGTCATATACCACCTCTCAGAGTACGGAAAGCACATATCTTGCAGCAGAAGAGTTTCGTTTCATAGAATCGGAGAAGCTCATAGCTAGCTCTCAAGGCAGCGTTTCTCAGCCACTGTGTCACGACAAATTGGAGCGTCGCGAGTCCATGGCAGGTATATTGCGAGATTTTTAATGTCTTACAATCTCCCGCAGGTCGAAGATCTAGAACATTAAAAAGTAATCGCCAGATCATTTCGTGGAGTAATAAATTTGTATATCATAGTCCTTCCATGATGACAGAGGTATGTAATTTGTGTGCTGTTTTGTATTTATGGAAAAAAATCAAGTGTAAGGGTGTTGCGAATGTTTAAAACATACTTTGGTATGCCCCAAAGGAAAAAAAAGGTTGAAAACAGTGTTAAGACCGCATGCGTTTTAGAGCCATGTTTGTTAGACATTTTTACTTCGAATGATCGTTCCTGCCCTATCGCTGAATATTGACCAATTCTCATGGAACAGCATGTATAATTGCAGTCCGCAGCTCGTGGTCTAGTGGCTAGCGTCGCTGCCTCTGGATCACGGGGTCCCGGGTTCAATTCCCGGCCGGGTGGGGATTTTCTCTGCCCGGGGACTGGGTGTTTGTGTTGTGTGGTGTCACCGCCAGACACCACACTTGCTAGGTGGTAGCCTTTAAATCGGCCGCGGTCCGTTAGTATACGTCGGACCCGCGTGTCGCCACTGTCAGTGATAGCAGACCGAGCGCCACTACACGGCAGGTCTAGAGAGACGTACTAGCACTCGCCCCAGTTGTACAGCCGACGTTCATAGCAAAGGTTCACTGACAAATACGCTCTCATTTGCCGAGACGATAGTTAGCATGGCCTTCAGCTACATTTGCTACGACCTAGCAAGGCGCCGTATTCAATTGATAATTTATCTTAAAGCTTGTACAGTAGCGAGAGATGTTCTACAATTGTGGATTAAAGTTAAGTATTATATCAACTACTTATTTTATTTGCAATTCTCAAGATATTGTCCTGTTCCAGACCTCACGCCAGTCAGCGTGTAATTAAACGCGTGCATTTCGGCCTCCTCTAGAAAAACAGTGTTGGCTCTTCTGCCAACACTACATGTTGTACTCATCATTTCATCATCATAATCATCATTTATGACGGTGGCTAGATTGGACTGTGAAAGAAACTGGACTGTGCAAACATTGCGACTTTGTACGGGCGCTGATGACCACGCAGTTGAGCGCCCTACAAACCAAACATCATGTATAATTGCAGAAAATTTCCGCTGTCACTAGACCGGCCAGGCGGCTTTCTACCCCGCCCCCTACCCCACCACCCCACCCTTCCTGTCAACCATCATTGTTATTGTTGTGCCATTCTTATAAGCGACCAAATGTAAACTCGTTGTTCATAGCATTTCCGCTAGTTTTAAAGTAGTACACTGGTTGAAGATAGATACTAGTGAAACCAGTTCGTAAATGTGGAGTTTGAGTATCAGATGTTAAAAAGAGCACCAAATAACGGTCCTCACTTCCTGATGGCACACATGGTCGGCCGTGCCCTGGTGTACGGGATACAGTTTCGGTCACTATAAACTGTCGCCACATTCGAGGAACAACAGAACGATTTACGTTAAGCCATCGGGCTATATGGGTTTCGACTGTTCTGCTTCCGTTCTTCCTTTGCACCTCCACCGTAGGTAGCCTGTTAGGCGTCTTCTCTGTGCCATATTGCACCGTCTGTGACGGCACACAGCGATTGTGGATGTGGGACTGCCCGACAAACATTACTTCGTTTGATAGGTGACCTGATGTCACCATTGGCGTGGTTTTCCGGTGACCGGAACGTCATCTTCCGTGCAGAACACGATCGTACGGACATACGTTGACAGTTTGTATGATTATATAGTGAATTAAACACAGGATGGGGAAAAGCGGTTTGTTGCTTTAGTTTGACACCATTTAACCCAGATAGTCCTGATTTTTTTTTTTTTTTTTTTTTTTTTTTTTTCCAAAATTGATTTATATCTTATCTACGTTCATTCACAAGGTTGTAAGGAAGAAAGTAAAAACAATTTTGAGTATTTATTTTTATTTAGTATTTCCAAAAATGGGCGTCCTTCCAGAAGGACGTCAGGACAATAAGGGAACATGTTTTTAAAGTATATGACATTGCGCAATTAACTTGTTTCGGTTTTTATACTTTCAAATAAACATAAATAAATTTGAATTATAGGCTAAAACAGCTAATAAATACAAAAAACAAAGAAAATAACCTATACACATATTTTATGCACTAGTATGATAAGACAAAAAGCAACAAACATGAAGTGGTTCGTCGCATTTTATGCACATAGTAGTAGTTTTTTTGTGGCAACTTCGACATTTCAGCTGCTGCTTCTTTTTTGTTACCTCATCTGTTGGTAATTCAGCAACATAATGTTCTCTTCCATCAAATCTAGAATCTAGTTTTGCCCTCTTACTAGGACGTCCTCTGCTGGTAGTGACTCTTTTGTGACTTTCAAGAATTGCAGTGACAATTCGACGACGAAATGTCAGATCTATGGGTTCTTCGTTGTGCTTGTAGATCCCAGGCATTTTGCTCTGCAATGTCTATAAAACGTGCAATGATCGGGAAATACCACTTTTTCCCCTCTTATAGAGCATCTATATAGGGATACATTTTGGTCAGCTCGATCTATGCCTCCCATATGAGTACTGTAGGAGTGTAATAAGTTAGGTTGAGGCACGCAATCCTTTTCTTTTGTTCCCTGGAAAATCTTGCTACAGAGCGTAGTGGTTGCACTCTGTCAAAGTTGGTGGCTACAGTAACAACATTGTTATCATTCCAACGTACAATGGATACCCCGGATGCTGAGTCAGAACAAACTTCGTATGATCCTTTATTTTCTTTTATCATTTTTTTTCTACAGGTGATAGAGTACAATTCTTAACTCTGTTTCCTCTTATTGTTCCTGTTGCTTCCACGCCCCTCTCTTTTAGGTCATGTAGTAGTTCAACGCTGGTGAAGAGGTTATCAAAGTATATTCGATATGGAACATGTGGAAGTAAATGGTCAACATAAGTCATTACCACACTGTACCCCATACCTTTCGTTTCATAATCCTTACTACACATGCCAGCCCCTTGGTAGGGTTCGAGCCAAATAATATATCCACCACTTGTGCCTCCACACCAAAATTTGAATCCGTATCGGATTGGTTTCCCTTTTATGAATTGTTTGCACCCGTGACTTCCGATGTATGGGACCATCGATTCATCGACAGAATGATGCCGCACGTGAGGCGCAAATTGTTTGAATCTATCATTCAGCATACACAGTAATGGGCGGATTTTCCCAAAACGGTCTGATTTATCTAAATTGTCATTGTTGCATACATGCAAATTGGAAAAGATGAAGTCAAATCGATCTCTGGACATGGCATTTGTTACAAGGTCGTTGTGACTGTCTTTATCTGATTGCCAGTACATCTTTCTGCGTGACACTGTTACATATCCACTTAGCAGAAGTATTGCAATAAACACTAACATCTCATCTTCTGAACAATCACCTAGTCTATTTCTCTTGGCTGCGTACTGATTTGTGTATGTGACCATCATTAGAAGCACTTCGTTATCAAAAAACTGTTGAAAATATTCAAGCGGTGTTCGCCCTTTCTTCATTCCAACTGTGAACATTAGAGGCCATACAGGTGTTGGATTAACAATTTCACCACTTTCCCAGTTATATTTCTTGAGGTTTAGAACTTTATTCTTCGATAGCCTTGCTGGTTTGTTTGTGGTTGTTGTTGTTATTGTTGCTGTTTTTGTACTGCTGGAGGGTCCTGGAACAACATCAGAGGTGAAGGATTGTTTCCTTGTTGCATTCACAGCATTACCATTGGTAAAAATGGCCAAATCACAAAGCGCAGTAGCATTGAGCTGACTTGCTGGTAATTTATCTACACTTGGATTTTCTTCAGCACCAGAATCTTCATCTGTTACGTCATCAGTTGAATGTAGAGGAGGGTGTAATGTTACATGCACACCAGTATTAGGTATTTCCTCATCTTTTGATTCTGACATGTCCAAAAGTTCCATCAGTGTAGATCGTTTTCTGTGAATACAAAATGACAACATATTACCCTGACGTCCTTCTGGAAGGACGGTTGAAAACATAATTGAATTACAACTGACGAAAACTTTCTATCGTAATATAAACCCATAAATAATATAGGTTAATTCTTTAAGATATTATTTGACAAGTTTCAGAATTATTGACGCAATATGAAAGAAAATATACATACCCATCGATGACAAGGTTAGTCAGTTCGTCCATGGTAAAATCGGCCCTATCTTCAAGACACAGTTTCTCACTCACTATGAACGACACCGTCAAACTGACTGTCGCAGCGCGCAACCGGCTCTGCCTACTTCATATAACAATGCGTCACAGTCCGTTGCAACAATGCGTTATTCGCAAAAATAAATAATTTCAACAGTGAGTGATGTCGTCCTTCCAGAAGGGCGTCAGGGTTATCTGGGTTAATATGTACCGTTTTGTGCTAAATTCCGTGTTTCGTTTCGTATTCCTATTAACGCTGATAAGCAATGTTTTCCGTTAATTGATAGTTTACTCGAAAAATCAGTTATTCCAAATAACCCTCGGCTCCAGTTGTTTCGGATAATCAATCCTCTAGTCTAGCAAAAATGTCAATGAGCTATTGTTCAAAACAAATGCATCGTAAAACAGTTATGTTCGTTGATATTCTGATGGAAAAGACATTCGGCACGACTGTACCCGTGAAGAACTGCTGTTTAGGACGTGGTGGACGCCTCTGTGCTTGTCAGTAAACCTCCATACGGGACGTTGAAATACAGGTTGTAATGTTTCTTTTTTGTGGCTGCCACGTGGTGCAGGCCTATATACATGATAAATGTGCTTATCTTCACATGTTCACTACGATTAACTTTACTGCTTCCTTTCATATACATTCAAATTTGAGGATCACCTTAGAAAGACAAGACAACTGAGTAGGTAGGAAATAGCTTCCGCACGTCTCTCTCTCTCTCTCTCTCCCCCCCTCTCTCTCTCTCTCTCTCTCTCTCTCTCTCTCTCTCTCTCTCTCTCCCCTTCTCCTTTTCTCCTTCTCTCCCTTCCTCCCTCCCTTTTTCGCGCCTGATCCATGCGTTTTTCGAGACCATTGTTTCCTACCCAATGTTGAAACGAATTTGTCAGACTGCTTTGCTTCGGGAGTAACCGACTTTCCCTTGCGACCCAGCATGCCCGTTCCTTTTCTTTACCCTACTTGTTCTTACCGTTAGCGGTCGAATACTTCCCTCAAAGCAAGAGCGAACACTTTCTCGATTGGAAATGGAAGACCGGAAATTGCAGCTTTTTTGAAGCGTAGTTAGTGGCACCTGTACGTCTGTGACATTCAGAGGTGGCTACGATAACCTCTCAGTACTCCATGAATCAAGGTTGCAAGATGATCTCTGATCGTTGTCCTCCGGTGCTTTTGCTGCCACTGTAGATGTGACATGGTATTGTAATCTAAAATTACTATTTTGTGCGTTTTCTGCAAGAGACACCCACTCATGTTACGCCGAGGTGCTCCACATAAAATTGCGTTGCAAAGCCACACTACACAATTATGGGAAGATCATAATTCAGCATCCTGGGCCACCATCATGGTGTGTGATGTGTCGTTGTTTCCCTAAGCTCTCTTAACAGGAAGTGCTCTTTGTGCTAAGCCTTTTTGCCTGCTTGTATCACGTCACAATATCGAGGGAGAGAGAGAGAGAGTTGTGTGTGTGTGGGGGGGGGGGGGGGGGGGGGAGAGAATTAAGGTTTAACATCCCGTCGATGAAGAAGTCATTGGGGACGGATCACAGGATATGATGAAGAATAGAATGGATAAGGACATTGGGCGTATCCTCTCTGAGAGAATCATCCCGACATTCACCATACACAGTTAAAGCAAATCCCATAAATCTAAATCTGGACGCAGATTTGAATCCCCCTACTTCCGAATGCGCATCCCGCTTAGTGGAATTCTCAGTAGATAGAAGCAAAACACTGACGCCCTGACAAAAACCGACTTTTGTCCCGCTGTTTTAACATCACCTCTTGATTATCTGCGTTACGTTGCCCATAAAAACACAGTCCATAAGAAATTCTTTTTGTCTAAATGTCCGTGAAATGTGGGTGTGTGGGTGTGACGTCAGATCTGTTTAGTTTGTGACCTTCGGGTAATGTTTTCGTCACGTAGCGTGCGCGCGGATGCCGATAACCTGATCCGCCTGCCTGTTTCGTTCTTGACACCAGAAGACATTGTTAATTACTTTCATTAGCACCGGACGAAATTCCCTTTTGATGGAATTTGGGATCGACAGGTTCATTTATAAATCAGTTTTCATCGTATTATAATTGTATTGAAACAACAAGAAGAGAAGAAAAATGAGGAAGAAGGAAGAGTTTGGATAAACAATATGATAGTGCAGACTGAGTAAGAGAGGAAGGACAGGACTTAAGGTTGCCACTCTGTTTTCATCGTCATCATTGGAGGGGTAACACACTATCACTGGCCGAAGGATGAGAAGAGAATCGGCAACGCTATACTGACCACCTGGAAAGCATCCAACAGCAGCAGTCACGTTTGTTTGAGTTAGCCGAAGTGACTATTCTTGGCAAAACTGAGCCGTTGCCATAAATTTGAGACTTTATAACTTTATAATAAAATTCATAAACTATTTTCCCAATAGCTTTTTCGTACCTGTTTCCCTATTGACTAATTACGTTTTCTTTACTCATGAAGACAAAACAACAATGGCCCTGGTTTCCTGTTGTCCACACCAAAACTAAGTTGGTTGTGTGGTTTTTTTTTCTCCGTTATCCTAGTAAATCCAGACAATACTCATGAATAGTAGGAGACCCTTTACTTGGTCTTTGTTACACAATCTCTTCACGAATTACTGACCCATATATTTTTTGTCTTTTGGTCTCAATGTTTCACATGGGAAGATTAAATGTGGCGCGGTTTCATTCCCCACACCACATCTCCTGCACTCAACGGTTTCTTTCTCTATACCCGTCATGTGCAGGCGTTTCCTGGAGGCAGTCAGACATACCATGAGTTTAATGTGCATCTTGTTCAAGCCCAGGATTGCAGAACTTCTCCTAAAACCTGCTTTCGGCGTCATTAGCATGGCATGTTTTTGTTTTCGAATCAAAGTCTAATATTCTGTGTGTTGCCTCCTAGTACAGCTACGTCCTTCCTGTGTGACCAGGGGCCCACAGGTGGTTTCCGCTGGTGCCTTCCTCCAGCCTCCCTAGGGATTCATCGTATTCTGAGACGATCTTCGATCTAATTGCAGGGCTGATAGAGACTTCAGAGCGACTTGATTGTCTGAATGAATGTAGATGTCTCGATCCTTGTAGGACTTACGCAGATTCTCTTCAACCTGGAAGACGGTTGACAGCTTTCCTAGAGACATGGCGCTCTCTGGTCTAGGCTGTATCAGGTATACATCGATCCCAACACCTTGATCTCTTTTCGATGAGTCAGTAAACCAGACAGTGTCTCCTGAACTGTATCCTTGTTAACTCTTCCACTCCATCCTACAACCAGTTCTGACACTGAAAGGTTTGCTGAAACTGCTGGAAGTTGTTTAGTCAGCCAGAATTTCCCCGACAATTTTATGTTTACCATATTTATTATATTAGTGTGGGATTGGATTATACTAAAGTTTTCCAGTATTTTCCAGTTTTTAACCCGTATGCTCTGCCGCTGCCTCCGTTATAACCCAACGATTTTATGTGGGCATGTCCTGCATTGCTCCATTCCAGCAGTGGGTGTTCTACTATAGCGCGTTTAAAATTAGTTGCGACTTTCGACGTTTGGCTTAACGGCGGGGACGAGACGCCGTTGCCCAGGTAACACCAATGGCGAGCCAGCTTTCCCTCCCACGCCGTCAGCAGTTCTGTTGGTAAAGCGCCCTTGTTGCCACGCAGTGTGTAAACTGTACGACGTGATGTCACGCATCAGAAGCGCCTGCGTACATGACGTCTCGTTGTAAAGTGGTGTTGAAGTGCTCTGCAGTCGTCAGGTATTGTGAACGAGTGTTTCGTGTTGGCGCTGCATTAATAACAATGCAGTACGTCTGAGAATACAAGATTCACAATTAGAGATGGGCAAACTGAAACACGTAACTGTTTCGAAACAAATGAAACAGTACAATGTAATGTTTCGATACGCTGTTTCGAAACAGTGAAACAGTTTGTGTTTTGTAATCTAATAAACCTACACATTTTATCATCTTGACTGTCTACTGTATAAGTATGTCCACATAAACACAAATGAGGTGCGAGAGCGCTAATCATATCGCAGAAAGTATGAAATTATCACTTAGGCGTCTTGGCAGTTTCGTATTTCTGCAGCAAATGCGCTGCTTTTGTGTCGTGTGACTTTCATATTTTTCAATTGGCTGAGGACAGCCATAGCTGAAGGCAGAAGAGCCACCACGAACGGAACTGGGGGTGGGAGCAAACTGCAGAAACAACGGATATGCTACTGGGATTCCCACATTCCGTTAGTATGGGTGATATACCCATCCTGCTAATTTCCATGCACACAAAGGGAATCATTGAGGGTAATAGGCACAGTGACTATAGACTCACAAATAACGCCAAATAATTCGAATAAATAACAAAATATAACAGAAAAAATGTTGTCTTTCAAGGTGTTTCGAACCGTTACTATAAATTCACCATGCTTCCTAGTCCTTCCCGTTCACCATTACACTATCAGTGATGTGAAACAGATTGCTTGTAATTATACCTACATCAAATTTATGTATATGTCTAATAACTGTCACTCTAAGCCTTTTTTTATTCGAAATGTTGTAGGCTTACTTACGTTTCTTAATATGATTGCTGTACATGAACAGAGAAGTGTATGTTATCAAAAAGTGTAATTTAACTGAATGATTTTCACATATTTATTATTTTGAATGTGAATAGTATGCGTTGTTTTATTGCTTGGTTAGTGTTTATAAAGCAGATGTTACGCCATTTCGGAATATGACGGTCAGCTAGAAACGAAGCTTTATTTTCGGATATCTTAAGCTTCATGCTATTGCTTGTCAAAAAGATTTTGACACTCTTGAAAGTGTTTCATGAAGTGGTATGTTAAATGTGTTTCAGTACCTGTGCCGAGCCCGAATCTCATCCGACACAGAGGGGAATGAAACATCACTGTTTCGATACAATTAATCCGTTCCAAGCACTGGTGGACTGAAACAGCCTTATTCTGAAACAATGATACAGTTTCTGTGTCTGGCTCGAGACCGAATCTGGTCCAGTTATCCGAGACAGGGGTGGAATGAAACAACACTGTTTCGAAACAGTGAACCGTAGCCGTTCCGAAACACTGAAACAGTACCACGTATCGATACACTGTATCGAAACATAGAAACAGTGGCCAAGTCTATTCACATTAAAGTGGACGTTCAGGAACACATTCACTGGCTGTGAAAATAATGTTCTGCAGCAAAATATTCCTACGAATTCGACAATAATTATGGACATTGTGCCGCACCACTCTGGTGCAAATGGTTCAAATGGCTCTGAGCACTATGGGACTCAACTGCTGAGGTCATTAGTCCCCTAGAACTTAGAACTAGTTAAACCTAACTAACCTAAGGACATCACAAACATCCATGCCCGAGGCAGGATTCGAACCTGCGACCGTAGCGGTCGTGCGGTTCCAGACTGCAGCGCCTTTAACTGCACGGCCACTTCGGCCGGCCACTCTGGTGCAGATAAAGCTACAACAATGCACTGGATACAAGCGGATATTGGGCTCTGAGTACAAAGAAATGTTCCACTGGATGAAGTTGAACGTAGCATGTATAAGGCGAAGTTAATGGAACGTGGAGTGCTGTACAAGCCAAAAACCCCACGGTATCAGGTCGACAAACTGGCTGACGCTAAAGGGCTTAGTTTGATCAGCTTTCGTCCGTATTACGCTGATTTAAATCCGACTGAGAATACGCTCAGCGAAGATGAAATGCTGAAAGAAGAAGCCATTGGAAATGTTACACCACAGGACAGGTCTCAAGTTGTCAGCCATACCAAGAAGATAATTGAGGAAACTCTAGAATTTTCCAAATCTATTAAAAACTGTGGTAAAAATTGAGGTAATTAACTATAAAATTTGTTTTTTCTAAACATGAAGTTCAAAATATAACAGTTCATTCGTTTTTTCATAAATTAAATAAATTGTAGAGTTTCACACACCTGTGAGTATGGTATGTATGCTGTGCAAAATTCATCGAAGAATCTCTCTAACTAATGAAGAAAAGTGTGCCTGTAGCAACAAATGCAGCCATTAGTAAGTGAAAAAATGATAAAATTTCGCACGTAAAAAAAAATTATTTTGTTACGTTTTCGAACTTCCACTACAATGGGTGTGAATCGTGAATCCTTCCTGGTGATGCTGACATGGTTTTATGAATTTATTTGTAAAAGTATAGACACTGGAAATTAAAATGTCCTGTGATGCCTCTCCTGCTCCAAGTCGGCCCGTTTGACGTCCTACCCCCGTTAAATATGAGGCGAACGTTCACCTCGTGTTATGCCAGAGATAAGCCGTATTGTCGTTGCCACTTTTATTGACTCGGCCAAGTCTGTCAGTGTCACCTTCCAGCCTAATCTTAGATGACGGGCTACAAGTCAGCTTGTCGCTTCATCCAGGATTTTAGAGGGACCATTGGGGATGTTACACTGTCACTCACTAACTGCGTGCGACAGGCTCTTGGGATGTGGGTGCTGGTGTGTTGGGATGTACCGCCGCAGAGGCATGCGAGCAGAGTCGCGGACCCCCTAGGGTAGCGTTAAGCCGGCCGTGGCCGCGGCGTGCTGACGCGCGACGTAAACAAGAGCCAGAGGACGCCACCCTCGCACTGGCGCCTGCTCGCCTCTCTCTGACGAGTCTCGTTAGATCGATACCGCTCACCCTTCACCCTCGCACTTTTTCAGATAGGTATCCCCGTTTCCGGCGGGGAACCGGCGGCACAGGGGGCCCCGCTGGGCTACCGGTTTCAGAGCATTTGTACTGTTAGACGAACAATGCTATAACTTTCAAGTACTGCAGTCTGCCGGTACGCCCAAGAATGAGAAGCGGTGTTATGGGCCTGGAGGGGGGAGGAGGAGGACTGGAGGAATGGGTGCTCTCTCCCGGAAGAACAGTAGAGCAGACGTACAAAAAACTCGATCAGACCCTGAAGACCACGCGAGTATACTGCAACGTGCGGTGGTTTACGTAGAGTCTTAATAAGCCGGTAGGCTTGCACAGCCATTATCGGTTTGAATGAAGTCATTTCCGGATTTAAACCGACTATATAACGAAACCGACATTTCGACCATCTTTGGGACTATCAGCTTCAGTGAACGTAAGAACTAGCATTTAGTCGAGACGAGGGGACGATGGCAAAAGTACACAAAAGAATCACTAGTCGAGTTCGCTAAATTCACATCATTCGCCAGACAGACAATGACAGATAACTGATCTCCGAATAGACGGCTTCGACATCACCTGTAAAATTCTGAAAGAAATACGTCATCGTATAATACCAGCTTTGTCTCTGCACTCAACGTCTTTTGTTCTTATATCAGCTATGAGTCAGTACTGATACGTGTTTATTGTCCATTTATCGTCGAACGCCTAGGCAATTAATGCTCCTTCCAGGAAATTGTCCCTCTCCCTCTCTCTATCTCCATTGCAGACTCCCAGAAATGAGAGTATTGTTTCCTTTCCTCTCTGCTGACTTAGCGTCTGCAATATTGACAGTCTTGTACAGTGTGTATAATAAATCTCAACTGCAATCATAAAATAAGCTCCTGCACATTTTTGTAGATATCAAACCCAAAAAGGAATGGAACGCTCTCCCATAAGTCGAACAAACCTGTGACCGTTCGCGCTATCCTTCCTTGTATACTTCTAATGTCCCCTGTTAATCCTATTTCGTACGGATCCCACACACGTGAGCAGTATTCTAGGATGGGTCACATAAGTGGTTTATAAGCAGTCTCCTTGGCGACTTAATGCATCTCTCTAGTATTCTACCAATAAACCGAAGTCTGCTACCTGTTTTACCTACGACTGTGACTCTTTTATCGCGATTTAATGTCTCTACGAAGTGTTATACCTAGGAAATTCTATGATTGGACCAGCTCCAGTGCTGATTCACTATTATTATAGTCATAGGAGACTTTTTTTTTTTTTTTGCGTGCACAGTTTCATATTTCTGAGCATTTAAAACTTGGGGTAAAATGTGCACCACTTCTAAATCTCATCAATATCTGACTAAATATTTGCGCAGCTTCATTCGGGCGGTACTTTACTGCAGGTAACTGCATCATATGCGAAAAGCCTGAGGTGACTATTAATATTGTCTGCAGGGTCCTTAATATACAACGTGAACATTGAGGTAGGCAGCACACTTCTCTGGAGCACACCTGAAATACATCTGCTGATGACTCTCCATCTAAGATAACATGACGTCCTCCCCACCGAAAAATCCATTGTCTAGTCACAAGTCTCACTTGCTACCCCATAAGATAATACTTGTGGTAACAAGTATTATCGTGGTCCGGTGTCAAATGTGTTTCCGAAGCCAAGAAACACTACACAATTTGTAGTGCTGGAAGATAATGGCAGCAGTTACGAACAGGCGTTGCTGGGAGTGCCAGAGACTACTGAAATGCATCTACAGAAGATCTAAACATGTCACGCTTACAGTATCGAGTAAGCTAGAAGTACCCACTAAATATTTTATGCACAACTTTGTCCTCAAACTTATAAGTGACACGACAGGCATGTAAAGGAATGTCGACAAATTCTTGTTCTGAATTAGGCGTGCGATTTGCGGTAATCCATTCGCTGCTTAGTCACTGGGCATCACGGCTCGTGAATAAACGTACCAGTTAATGCACGGTGTGCTTCAGAAGGTAAAACAAGTACCCCACTTGACTGTTGACCTGACGAATATTACTTGAACACAAACGGGCAAAGACCACTCATTTCAAGGAGGATAACCTGGTACCCTGACAGGAAATTTCTTCAGATAATGTTCATTCCACGGTAGTGTTGCCGGAACAAAGCAAGTAACACAACGACGGCTTAAAGTCAGTCGCTGTCACGACATTTTCCTTTGCACAGTTATTGTGCGTCTGTATCGTTGCGGCAAGATAACGTAAGTCTTTTCATAAAAAAGCTTCTACGTGTAATCACAGTAAAGCGGTACGTAGGGAGTGAGGTCCACACGTTCTATACATATGTCTTACTTTGTGAGAAAAGATCGCTTTCCGCGGATATAGTTTCCTATTTGCAACATAGATAAGCATCTTACATGTTCATCGAAATTATTCGTCAAGCATGCTAATTCTGTCAAATAATCGCTGAACCTGGCGAATACAGTTCACCTTTTATTACGTGAGGCGTGTTATCATATTTTTTACCTTAGGTGCCCGTTTTTGTAGATGTGCTTAGCTGCGTTGCAGATTTGTCTGTATCACGTGTTAATGTATGTATCATGTTTTACAATGCTTCTAGATATTGTAGAAGCGACTTAGTATATTTTGAAGTAAGTTTGATGATCGTACCACCTTCAGAATTCCCGCTTCACGGTACGCACACAGGGGAGACAATGCCCTCTGACCTATCTGCTCTACAGGAATCCATGCCATGGACTATGTTTGGAATTCTTGTCGTCGACTTCTCTTGTACGTGATGAAGGGCGTCCTCTTCGAAGTCACGTGTGAGGGCGCACTTGCAGCACCAAAGTCAATCCTACTATTAGTAGCAAACCCACCAGTTTCTCGCTGTCGTAACTTATTCTACATCCAACAGATGTATTTCCAGGCGTGGGTTCCTTATCTGAAACATTGTCTACAAATAACAGAAGCCTGTAGTAGGACTTCTAAGACACCTAGTAGAACAAATTTTCCTTATTTAGTTGTAACGTAAATCATTGTAGATTTACTGCGTTGATGTATCGGCGAGTCAGTGCCAAGAAACTTCATCTAACAAGTGTAATGAGATGACAGCTCACTCGGAGGCTATAAATTGCAATTAAGTCTCACAGGCAGATGGCTGCAGTTGTCAGCGTGTTTTTGGTTTTATTTTGCGCACGTACTGTCGGCAAAACAGAACTTCAAAGGGCTATCTTTGTTTCTGCAAGATTCACTTCATTGTCTGCTGCTGCAGGTTTACGACGAAACTAAACTTCGTGGCCAAACGGCTGTAGACAAGAAATGGCCATTAAACGGGACACTAGATGGAGACAGTTGATAGCAATTAATGGAAAGAAGCAAATAGTTTCGAAGAGGGTAAATTCAACAATGGAAATTGAGCCTGTAAATAAAACATTGCGGGGGGACGTCTATGTTCTCCCATTAATTTCGACTTTTTACCGGAAGTGCACATACTTTATTTTACCGTACTGCCCGAAATTTTAATGACGGTGCGATGCGGTGGAGAGGTCACTACACTACACTTGGTTTGGGAAGACTGAATTTATTTCCTGCTTCGGCAGACCTGCTGTGCGTACCTCGCGCGATTTCAAAATTGTGGAATTGAGCCTTTGTAAAGAAACACGTGACTAATGCTCTGTCTGTTGTGAAAGAGGCGACAAGGAAGAAGTGAATGTTGCAGAAATTATTTTGCTAGATCTCTAAGAATCCTTACTTTGGCGTCAAGAACCAGCCAGAGAAATCAGTTTCTTCAGGCACCATTTATGCGAGTATGTCGTTTTGACTGAAAAAAAAGCAACGCATCCATTGTAAAGTTCACAGGGATTAGTCGATCGCATCGAGTGATTGGAAGAACGGTGCGTGTACTTGGAAGTCATGTTGCCCAGAAAGAAACTGAGTCGGTGTTTCCTTTTTTTTTTTGCCCCCAGTATGTTAGGGCACATAAAAGTGTATCGTCCAACTGTGGTTTGCAGCAGGGACGTAGATCTGTGTCCTATTTTTCAGTGTAATCCTCATGACGGGACGGTTTATGCACTTGCGGTAGTCGAACAACTGTCTGTTATCAGGCGATACTACGTCCTGCCCGGTGAACTGATCCGTGACGTTCGATGAAACTTGAATTTCTGACAGTTAAAAAACTAAATAATAGACCAGAAAATGATTACACTAGTTTCCATACATAGTTGAAAACTAAATCTAATGAAGGGCGTAAAAAATTGTCGTTGGTATATCTCCTTCTTAGCACTTTTTATACATTTACAGGTACATTATATAGTCCATCGCTGTAAAGAGGATGGCAGAACGTACGTTTTATTGTATCATTGATTATCTCTTCAGTTCCATTCGTGGATGGAGCTTCGAAATATTGATTGCTTACATACATCTGTGTCAGGTGCTATTAGGCTAATTTATTTTTGTCTTCATGGTCTCTCCTGAATGTACTGTTTGGGGGCTGAAGAGAATTGCCCCATGAAAACGAGTCTGTCTTCCCCAGTCGCGGCTATGATACAAGCCTGACACAGATCGCGTTGCGCGGCATTATACACGCTAGGTGTTCCTGATCACTGTGGATCACACGCACTGAAGCAATATGATAATTTTGATGTACAATTGTTCGCATGATTGTGATATTTGCGGTCCACTGCTCCACACATTTTTTCAATCAAGAACTTGTATCCAGAATGAGATTTTCACTCTGCAGCTGAGTGTGCGCTGATATGAAACTTCCTGGCAGATTAAAACTGTGTGCCCGACCGAGACTCGAACTCGGGACCTTTGCCTTTTGGAAGGTAGGAGACGAGATACTGGCAGAAGTAAAGCTGTGGGGACCGGGCGTGAGTCGTGCTTCGGTAGCTCAGTTGGTAGAGCACTTGCCCGTGAAAGGCAAAGGTCCCGAGTTCGAGTCTCGGTCGGGCGCACAGTTTTAATCTGCCAGGAAATTTCAAGAACTTGTATGTCACGATTGCAGTTGTGACACGTTAACCATGTATTCAGAGGTTACTATTTCATCTTTAACTGTGGTAAAATACAGAAATTTATTTTTATCCATGCTGAGAGAAAGCTTGTACTGTAGATAGATTATTCCTCAAGATGCAGCTGTGCATTACTGGAAATGATATTTCCTGCCAGTTTAAACTGTGTGCTAGCCTTGGAATGGAACGTCAGTCCTTGGTTTTCGCACTCACTATTTTTACTGGCTTAGTTGTCGAAGCAGTATTCACAACTTACTGTTCTATCAGTACGTCTCTGCTACTTTCCAAACATCACGGACGCGTTCCAGTTGCATAATTGTGGTAAGCCACAGCTTATGAACATCATTCTTAACGGAGAGAAATCACAAGATGTAAAAGAAGCTTTGGGCGTAACCCAACAGTGTTTCAGTATCATTATTGTTCAATGTTTATAAAAATAAGAGTGTTCGCACAAGATACTGTTGTCTACAGATAAATTACAATGCTATAAAATTGTAGCAGAGGACAGGAAAATCTGCAGAATATTCACTTTAATGCGGGCATTGGCACTTGATCATCAGCGTAAACAAATGTAATGTATTGTACATAATTAGTTGGCAAGGCCTATCAGTCACCCCTCGTATCAGTATTTTAGTGGGCGTGGAAGCTGAGCAGGTGGTGGTAACGATACTGGTGCAGGAGACCGAACTCGGGAGCTGGTATTGGTGGCTGTCATATGACGTAAGGGGTCACTGAAACAGCACTGCCTTGAAACATATTTATTATTAGTAATTTACAGTACGGATTGTTTTCTCGAGCACGGGGGAAGGCGCGCTGATTCGCACACTCGCATGCGACAAGAAATGTGAACACATAGTGTCGGCTTTTGCCGTCGTGCGGATGAGGGCCGACGGTGGAGATGCCCAGATGGCCGGAACAGAAGACTGTAGGCACAGGGCTAGTGTGGCTCACTGGGAGTTAGTGCGACCCGCCTCAGCATTCTCGAAGGTGGACGTGCTCTTAAGCGGGTGGCAACAGCATGTCTCGGTCAGCGGGCGTTGTGAAGACGAAAGCCCAGGACCTAAATCAGCAACGCTGCGTAAAACCAGGGAGACGGTACTATGCATAGCCAGGGCGGCAGTACTCAGTTGTCTCGCCCAAAGGGCTACAGGCACTAATTTGCAGTCACTTGGTATGGCCCTTTAGCAGGGGAAGGCCCAGTATCGTCCACATCATCTTCAAACACGGTAGCTGCCAAGTAGGAGTGGCAGCTTGCAACGGCTAAGTCCTTCTACAGTCAGCTGGCTGTGGCCTCGTAGGCGAAGTCTTCTATAAGCTGCAGGCGGCACGTCACGATTTGCCAATCAAAGTTACCCTGTAACTGGGGCATACATATGGGATGACCAGACACTGCACCTGAAGCTTTGGAAACGTTCGTATTTAAGCTGGAAATATCATAATACCCGGTGATGCGGTCATTTTCCATCATTATCCGAAGGTGTCAGCGCACTTGGCCCCACAGTGCTGTATCAGTTATTATCAGTTCCCTTTATAAAATGAAATTTTCACTCTGAAGCGGAGTGTGCGCTGATATGAACCTTCCTGACAGATTAAAACTGTGTGCCGGACCGAGACTCTTAATCTCCCAGGAAGTTTCATATGATCGCACACTCCGCTGCAGAGTGAAAATTTCACCCTGGAAGCACCCTCAGGCTGTCGCTAAGCCATGTTTGCGCAATATCCTTTCTCCAGAAGTGCTAGTCTTGGCAAAGTTTGCAGGAGAGCGTCTGTGAAGTTTGGAAGCTAGGAGACGAGGTACTGGCGAAGTAAAGCTGTGAGGACTGGTCGTGAGTCGTACTTCGGTAGCTCGGTTGGTAGAACAGGTGGCCGCGAAAGGCAAAACGTTATCCGGCCGAGTCTCGGTCCGGCACACAGTTTTAATGTGCCAGGAAGTTTGAGTTCCCTTTATGTTTGCCCTTCACATCAGTGCTAGGTTGCCGTGGCTGAGCTCGGTGGTTGCATGTTAAGGCTCCGTGCTGCAAGGCTCTCAGAATGACGTATTTGGTGCTGTCATACTGCGCCGTTTGCCCTTGCTGATAACGGCTGGCTTCGGTGTGGAACGATTTGAACGTTGCAGAACAATCACTGGAAATAGTCACATTCATTACATTGTTATGAGTACGCGTGCAGAGCGATTTAAAGTGGAACAGTTACAAACGACCAGTCGTACGAAGGCAGATGCAGAGTGAGATTCGTTGGAAGAAACCTCATATCTGGTATCCGTGCGAGGTAGGGTTGATACATCAAAAAGAGAAGCACCAAAAGGAGCAGTGCGTTTCGTCTGAAGTACGTTTAATGAGCGCGAAAGCTTCACGGACATGCTCAGCCTACACCAGGTGCCGAGAGCACATATTCATAGAAGAATCAAGCAACATATTCTGCAAGCCATCATAAGGTGTATGACGGACGGAGGGTACCCTGTCCATAGCTAGTCATTCCCTTTTGCAGTTCGACTCGCTAACGGAGCTGGGGGGGGGGGGGTGGGGGGGGGGAGCTGTCTATAATACTTTTGTACAAGTCATAATTTCTCGTATTTTGTCACCACTTTTTCTTACGGAAGATGTATGTTGGTGGCAGTAGGATAGTTCTCTAAACATTTCAAGAGTGTGTCCCGAAAAGAACATCTTATTTCCCACAGTGATTGCTATTTGTGTTAATGTAACATCTCTGTAATAGTCGCGTATTGGTACAACCTGCCGGTAGTAAATCTAGCATCATTCCACTGAGTTTCTTCTATGTCTTTAATTCAGAGGTCAGCAGACGTTTTTCACAGCTAACCGGTCAGCTGACAAAATGACGAGCGCGGGCCGCATCGTCATTCTCGTACGGTACTTGCAATCCAGAACGAAAGCTATGGCGAAAACAGACGAGAAACTGAAGTCATCATTCCGTGTTAATCATGGATGATTGGCATACAATGCATAGAAAGCGACGACAACTAACATATTTATTTACTAAAAAGCTGTCAAAGAAGACGACGTTAGCAAAAAGGTAGATCATATCTAATCTGCAGATATCCAAATCTCACCAATGTAGGAGCAATAAACGTTAGTGAGATTGGTGAAACGAACGTTTGGCTTTCTAGACATCAGTGTTTGGTTCGGTATTTTAGCATCCATTTAAAACGTACATCAGTCAACTCGCTCGATGTGCTGACATACAATCATTTTTTTAAACATTTGCTCACAGTTAAAAGTCGTTCAGAATACAGATGCCACATGAGCAACAAATTTCTTCGGTTTAGAAAACCCAACATCAGGTAAGCATCTGTAAGATTCAACATTTTTTCTCTGTGCTTCCTTTTCAACAAGGCATTTGCTTGCAAATCAGTGCGCTCCAATTGCAGCGTTGCTGATTTAGATCCTGGGCTTCGGCCTTCACAACGCCTGCTGACCGTGACACGCTGTTGCCACCCGCTTAAGAGCACGTCTGGAACAGAACAACGTCATTTTTAGTTCCGCAAAGATCTGAAAATCTTTCGAGAAAATGCTTCAATTCACGATTAATTTTTTTCCGAACATCAAGATTGACGTCTTCGGGGATTCTAGCACGAAGGGCTTTGAAATGAAAACGTTAAAAGTTTTCTCTCTCCAGTTATGCTTCAAACAGTAACAGCTTTCTCCGAAATCCTTCGATGGTCCTGTAGAGCACAGACGAGGTTATCCTTTAGAGAATGCTTTAAATTTAAAGTTCAGTTCATTCAAGTGGCACGTCCTGCCGATTAAAAATCACAACTTTGCCAGCATCTAACAACTGTAGATCAGCTTCGTTTTTCAGTAAGAAAAATATCTATTTCTTTTCGGAGCTTGTAAAAACGAAACCGCAGGACTTTACCTTAGCTGAGCCACCTCGGTGCTGTGTTATAACGCATGTCATAGAAGTCAGAACCAATGTCCTCAAGAAAATCCTTGAGGATTGAGTGCATGTCTCTGAACGAATATCATACTAGACAATAAGGTACCAGAACCAGTGTACACAGTTGTTTGACAGAGGCTATAAGCAACTTGACATAAAGGAACATCCTTAGATTCTTGTGTATAAAGACATCGGGCTCCCTGTGTCGGGATGCAGGCAGCGGGCGAAATTTAGAGATACAATTTCTGACTTGCTGAAATAGGAACGAAAGTTCTCGTGGCAGGTTGCCATGTTATCGCTTTAAAAATTCTGAAAGGAATGTAAGTGGTTCACCTTGAACGAAGCTCCAGTATCGTGTTTAACGGCTGATCGTATTCGTAGTAACACCAGGGGTAGGGTACGTACCTGTCGTGGGCCATACTTCTCATCAAGCAAATTGAAGTCCCGTCGGCTGGCTGGATGAACTGACGTCACCGCGGGCTGTTCTGTGGTGACCCTGTTTTAATCCGACCTGGTGGAGGATCCTAAGCAGTGAAGCAGTACTCACGAATGGGTTACGTTAGTGATCTTACACTTACCTAAATTCTCCCAGTACACCGAAGCCGACGTTCCGCCTAACTTGCTCTTCCCGTTTCGTGTCGCTTTGCAACGCTAGGCCTAGATATTTAATCGACGTGATTTCGTCAAGTAGCACGCCACTAATGCTGTATTAGAACATTACAGGTTTGTTTCTCCAACTTAGATGCATTAACATACATTTTCTGATGTTTAGAGCAAACTGTCATTCATCACACCAAATGTAAATTTATTCAAGTCGTCCTGTATCCTTCTGCAGCCATGAAACGACAGCAGTTTCCTATAATTTCATCAGCAAACAGTCGCAGACTGATGATCACCCAACCTGCCGGAAGTATCACAACAGCGCACGGATCATTGCAGAATGTACGAGGGAAGATCGGAAAGTAACGCACAATAATTTTACCGCCGAAAAGTTTAGTAGGAAACAAAACAAAACAAATCACAAATGAACATACATCTTTTATCTAGTTTTCTACAGTCACCAACGTTCTCAGTACATTCCTCCCATCGTGGTACCAGTTTCAATATGACCTGTTCGTAGAGGTCCGTTTTGTTGGAGTAGAGCCACCGGCGAACTGCTGATTTCAGTTTCGCATCAGTCGCAAAGTTTTGGCCGGCCAGGAATTTCTACATGGGCGAAGCAGAGGAAAGTCGGACGCTGCAAGGTCTGGACTGTATGGTAGTGCTGGAGCACGTCTCACCCAAATTTGGCGATTTTTTCTCGAACAGGAGCAACAGAATGAGAGCAAGACTGTCATGAAGAAATTTGACATCGACAGCATTAATTTTGTGGCGTTTGTCACGAAAGGCACGACGCAAATCAACCAAAGTTTTAATATGTTCTGCAGCATTCACAGTGGTCCCATGTGCAGCAAAGTGTTGCCCTTCTGCGTCGTAGCGCGCAAGTGATCCAAGCTTTTCATCGTTCGCAGACCCTTATGGTTGCCTGTCAGATTCTGAGGCATCCAGCGAGCACTAAGTTTACGAAATTTCAAAGTATCGTGAACAATAGCGTACACTTCATCACAGGAAATGTTTAACTATCTCGACAAGGTTCGCAGTTTCACGGTCATTCATAATTGCTGCCTCAGTCACTTCATTATTCTACGGGGCGTGGCGACTCAATAATATTCACACGGCGCTCTTGGAAGAATGGACACCGCCTGAAGACATTGCTACTGTCCATACCGCCGTCTCCATCCGCGCCACGCATGTCCCTATGAACTGCACTCGGTTTACGCGCTTTGGCCAACAAATATCGAAATACACTTCGCTGCTCTTCACAAGTCAGCGACAGTAACGTGCACGCCATTTTTGTTTGGTAGTTCAGGCTTGCCTCACTAGAGCTGCACATGAGAACAAATTACCCTCTGTAGCGTAAAATTCAAACTATTTTATCGGGAGATTCCAACATTCCAGCTGCAGTAGAGAGAGAGAGAGAAAAAAAATTGTGCGTTACCATCGAATCCGCCAGTGAATGTTAAAAGTGCGCCACTCTTGGCAGACAATCATCATTCATCGCTGGGCGAGGGTGCGCCAGTTGCAAGGTGGTGGTGTGTGCAGCTGTGTGGTGACGCGGTGGCTGTGTTGGTGCGGCGAATGGCAGGGTGCCAGGAACGGCGTGGTGGTATGCGACCTGCCGCACACCTGGCAGGCGCCGGCCCGAGCCCCGCCTAAATCGGGAACAGGTGGCAGCGCGCGGAACCTGTGGCTCCCTAACGTAAACACTCAGCCCAGCCACCCACGTCTGGCGGCATCGCCAAGTTGATCACACACTATTAAACGTCCCTCGATCTGCTGGTATACACATGGTGATTCAGAAGTAACTGTACACATTTTGTGGATGTTACCTAGGCTATGCATCACAGTAAGAGTAAAATGTTAAATAAAGCTTTGTCTAAATTGCTTTTTTCTCAGCTATGAAGCATAATGTCATTTGTGGTAGGCATTACATCATGGGCCAGTACAGACTTCTGGCGTGTGGTGTTCGCCTGCATATCGACTGGTTTTGCTTTGTTCATACCTCTACACTGCTCGGTTCGTTCTGGCCTTTGTTTACTTGACTTGGGTGTGGTCCATTGTACTGTATAGCGCTGTTGTAGTGTAGTGGCACAAGACATACTACATACATTAATTCTGTCGCTAATTCATAGACTGCAGTCGTTGCGTACCGTATGATGGCGTACTCAAACAGTGGACACGCTGGTATGCACCTCTTTTACGGTGCAGGAGAAGGCAATACACGGCAGCAAGACGACGGTGTATGGAAATGTACCAGACCATCAGACTTTCATAGCTATGGATAGGCGTTTAAGGAGATACGGCATTCGTGGTGCCCCACTGTCAGATCGGCCTCAACTGGATGGAGTTGGTGGTAACATCGTGGAAATGGTAGATGAAGATGCGATTATAGCTGCCCTCCGTATAATTGCCATTGTAGGGGTCCCTCAGTGGTCTGTATAGCGCCTGATTCGGAAACAATAATTTTACCCACTTTACCTGCAAAAGGTAGAGGAACTGACACCTGTAGACTATCCTGACGTCAGAATTTCTGTCAGTGGTTATTCGAGCGGCATGATGCTGATTCACAGTTCCGTCATCGGGCACTGTGTACAGATGATACTCTCTGCGGGTATCGTGAACGCTCGTAACCCGAACGTGTGGGCGTATGAGAATCCCCGCGTAATTACAGTAGCAGGACATCAAAATCGCTTTGCAGTGAACACTTGTTGTACTACAGTGGACAGTGAGTTTCTCTGACTGCTTGTTATTCCATAGCACCTGACTGGCAGAGCGTATCGTAAGTTTTTGTAACATGAATTCGGTGGTCTTCTTCATGATGTACCACTCGCTACACGAAGCAACTTAAAGGTTTATGCGCGGCGATGCCCCAGCACATTTCATTCGGGAGGCAAGAGAGAGTCTCAGTGTTTCTCGTCCCAGTAAGTGGACGGGCTGTGCAGGACCAGCTGCTTGGACCGCCAGACCTCCAGATCTTAAGCGTCTGGACCACTAGCTTTGGGGCTATCTCAAGTAGCTCGTGTATGTCGCTGCAACTAAGAATATAATACAACAACAGCAGCGAAGTAAAACTGGCTGGGCAACTGTGCAGAATAAGACGAACGGAGCCTCAAACATTCAGAGAGCGGTAAGACGTCGAGCACATCACCGTCCTCATCTACATGGACACCATTTGGAACATATCCTGGGGTAAACGTACAGTACGTAGTTGTCGGATTTTGGGACCCTTCCCTTCGTTGCTTTCTGAGAATAATTAATTTTGTGTTGTTGGTTTTGCACTTATGATCCCTACTCTACAACAGAACTCGGAAATTAAGCAGTTTTAGAGAAGACTTTATTTAACATTGACACTTATTTTGATGCGTACTGTTTATTTTGAATCACCCTGTATACGACACAAAACCTCTGCTGACAGTCAACAAAGATAGTAAAATAGATCCTAATGTCGCGAAGAAGAAATGTGTGATTCTAAAAGTACTTCACAAATTTTCGACACACACAATATTATTGAAGTGACTTATACAGGTAGTAGAGGTGTCATCTTGTAGCGAAATACTGCAAGTTTCATGCCATACTTACACTTTAACTAATAACAATGTTCATTCGCCGCTAAAAACCGCTTAGTATGCAATGTCTCATCCTCCTCGATTCGTCGTAACATTTCTACACAAAATGCATTGCGTGCCTCCTTATTTGCGTCACTGTGTGATTATGTGGCAATGACAGTCTGTATGGCTTCAGGTGCAGTCTTTTTCGTAACACTCTCCTGATAGTTGACTGAGGAACTCCAAGCTCTCGCGACGAACGATGGGTTGATTTCTTGTGACTGTGAACAAAACCCCTCTCACTCATGCTCGACGACAGCCTCAGAAACTCGTGGGCGACTTAAAGATTTGTTACAACGAATGCTAGAACCAGTTGAACGAAATTCTGATGCCAGAGTAAATTGTATGAAAGCTTGGAAGTTCCTTATGGTACTCGGTACGAAATTTATGTTCATCCCTCGTTGCTAACATTGTTTCTTACATCGAAAACACGCAACGAGCACTTTCAGACCGTGTGAAGGTTTCCATTTTGATTTTCAATTTTCTCTGTTGCTACTGCAGAGGACGATAACAGTTCCTTGGGGAAAGCCAGATAGTTCTTCCTTTTTACTCGATGACTTTCCATCAACTATCTGTTAACATCTCTCACGCATGTTTCATCAGTGGATTTCGTGTCTCCTTAATCGTTGTTTTGATGTTCGTTTTAGTTTCGTGACAAATTTCAGTCGATGCTTGAGGACGTGGATACTTTTTGTTATGACCGTTCTTCCACAAATTATTTAGGGTTTACAATATCTGGACAATATAAAAAAATGAATGCATTCTGGATAAATACGAATGTAAATACAGGGTGACAGTTACTGAACTATATGAAAAAAAACGTAAATTAGCTACAAACTACAACGCGCAGTCACTTCATTCAGCATGCAAACTTCACTACAGATACTTGGATTTTCGGATTTAGGTTTGACATGTTCCAATATGACTGCTACCATTGGCGATGATGTGGCGCGAAATTTTGCATGAGCCGTTGAAGTTTCGGAACATCGATGCTGTCGATGGCTTTTATGAGCTCAGCAATGATTTTGGGGTTATTGCTGTACACCCTGTAATTAATATAGCCCAACAAAAAGGAGTTGCATATGTTATGATCCGGAGAATATGGCGGCCAATCGAGGCACATGCCAGTGGCCACTGGGTACCCCAGAGCCAGATACCGTTCCCCAAAGTGCTGCTCCAGGACATCAAACACTCTACTGTTTTGATAGGGTCGAGCTCCTTGATAGAACCACATCTTGTCGAAATCAGGGTCGCTGGGTATAATGGGGATGAAATCACCTTCCAACTCCTTCACGTTCAGTAGTCACCATGCTATTAAGGAATATTGCACCGATTAATCCGTGACGGGACATAGCACAACACACAGTCACCTGTTGAGGGTGAAGAGACTTCTCTATCGGAAAATGCGGATTCTCAGTCCCCCAAAGGCCCCAACTTTGCTTATTGACGAACCCATCGAAATGAAAATGGGCGTCGTCACTAAGCCAAACCATAATGCGCTTGCTAATTCCCATCATGCCGGCGGCCAACCGTCCAGTTTGAGCGTCTGAACGAAAACCGTTCAGAAAGTATGACGATTTTATTTAATATAGTTCACTAATTGTCACCATGTAGGAGAAACATCGGTCTCTCCGATGTCGATCTGTTGTAGAATTTTGGAGCACGTTTTATGCTCCCATATGATGACATTCCTGGAGACTGAAAACCACCTATGTAGGAATCGACATGTGGTCCGAAAACCACCTATCGCTGTCCATGGAACGAGTTTCCCGGACCAGGAGCTTTCACGCCACTTCTTTGAGAAACTCTGACGTGATAAAGGAAGTGCGGGAAGTTCAAATCGCTGGATCGATCTTGCCGGCCTTGAGTTTTCGTGAGAAGTTTGAACACAAAAATCTTCAGAAATTGCCGTATTTGTGTGTGCTTCAAAGGAAAAAGAGGTGCAGAGAATCAGAATACTCTGTTGTGTACCAAGCAAGAGGTACACAACAAATACCGCGATAGACCGCCACAACAGAACTGCCTCTCCTGGCATCTCTCAGTTCCGTGCAGCTCACAGTGCCAAAACTCTTCTTGCTTCCGCACCGCTTCCTCCAGGGCGTCGTCTATGTCCGCCGACAGTGCTGACAGCCGCCGTAGGAAGTGCTGTCAACCGCGGACTACATGCTTCCGCCTTGTACTGGCGGACCTGGAAATCCATCCGCCTGCAAGCACCAGAAGACGACGCGCCGTGGACACTCGGTTTAGTTCAGCGTCTCTAACTCTCTCAGCGCAGTATTGTGAACACTATCTTCCAACTCGACAGTCCCTATTTATGGAGAACTTGGACTGTACGTAGTGTCTGCAACATTACTATCAGTTGTATGTGATAGGACTGCCAAGAGGTATTAGCTTAAGACGTCAAGCACTACGCATCAAATTAAGTACTGTTTTGTAACGTACGCTAAATACGTGCTATTTGTTATTTCTTATTTTCTCGTCACCTTTTTTTGTTACGAAGTGCCTTGTTAGAGAAGTGTTTGATAATAATGGGGTGCAAGGGCTCCTATTATAGAATAACAACAACGAAACCATTTTTTGCTACTGTGGATGTCGAACTGAATTAATAGTAACCTTCAGTTACGACGTTCACAACATATACTGCTATCTTTTGATGGCATCGGAATAAAACGTCCAAATTCATACCAGCTAATCGATGTTTTATAATTTAAAGTCTCCCACCTCATTTTTATGCCGTTGTGTAAAATGTTAGATCAGAAACTACTGTTGGGGTTATGATACTGTTTGCACTGATAGATACTGTAGATCACATCGTATAAACAAGTCGTCCGGCCATAGATATTGGGCTGGTGCATACGTTCGTAGCGTTTTTCCACGAGTTTATGTTTATTAAACATAAGAGATACCCGTAACAGAGACTTCAGTCACCAATAATATATTCTCTTTCACTATTTACAATAGTCTGCCATCGCTGGGATGACTTTTGCAGTCCGTAACTGGAGAAATCACGTGGTTTTGAGACGACGAACTCGTCGAGCCGTGTTCGGAGCGCACTTTCATCCGGAAAGAGAGTTCCTTTAAGGTTGTTCAATAGAGAGCGGAAAACGTGAAAATCTGAGGGCACAAGATCGGGTCAATAAGGTGGGTGCGGAATGACTTACCAGCTCAACTCTTGTATACAGAGTTTCTTGATAGTCTAGCAGAGTGCGGGCGGGTGTTATGGTGGAGTAGCATCACTTCACGCAGTTTTTCTGGTCGTTGTTCTTAGACTGCGTCTGCAAGACGTCTCAGTTGTTAACAATAAACTTCAGCACTGTTAGCTACACCTAAAGGAAGCAATTCGTAGTACACCACACCGTCGCTTTTCAACCAGATGCTTAGGATTATTTTTCGTGGATGCACACAGGTCTTCGTATGGAGAGCTGCTGCTTGTTTGGCCTCAACCATTCCTTTTTTTCCCCTTAAGTTAGCACACGTCTTGTTAGCAGTAACGGTACAAGATGCACATTTGGCCACCCTCAGATTTTTGTGATTTTGGCTTAGAGCATGCGGTACCAATACACCCGATTTTTGAACCTCCCCCATTGCGTGCAAATGTCGCACGTTGGTGCAATGATCCGGAGAGTCACTAATGTCAAAACGATCCTTATTAAAACGAGAAAACCATTTTCTTTCCGTGCTCTGTACAATAGCATTACAGCCATACACGGCGCAAATGTTACTGGCAGCCTCCGCTGCTGTCACCACTCTATTGAACTCTGACTGAAGATTATATCGGAAATGTTGCGATTTTTCCACTTGGAACTTAATTTTCTAGCGTCCACAGCTCCACTCACTATCTTCAAATGACAAAATGACAGTACGTAAACTCCAATAGCAACAGTGAACTACAGATAAAAAATGACAATCGATGAATAAGCTCATACCAACTGGATCAACAACATGTAAAACAAAAACGGTACGAACTTATGCACCAACCCAATGCTGAGTGTTACCTCTGCAAAGGTGGTGTGGGTCACTAATTGCGTTCAGAACTAGCTTTAGGTTTAGTAGAACATATAATTATAAGTTCTGTTTTCTAAGTGGACGAAACTGTCATATTGGTATGGAAATGGATGAAGATTGCTATTGAATTCTCCACTGTTAAGACAAATCCTTCGCAAATCCTTTACCAAAAAAAAGAGAAGTTGTCGTCCTGAAGGTTGGTTTAGCGCTACAGTGCTTTAGTGTGCATGGTCCTGTCGCCCCTACCTTCCAAATTTGGAACAGTCACCCATTTTAACGTTGTACCCATACCGCTGTGCTACCATTTTTTATATTGAAAGAAGCGTAAAGGAAAAAGAAAATCAGGCTTTGAGCCTGGTCTACTCGAAAATACTTAAGAAGAACACCGTACTAGTGTAACATTTATGACATGTAAACAGGTAATAAAGTAGTGTGGAAGATCAAATCCGTTACCTGTTCGGCGTCTGATTCCCTTGTTAACATTAGCGTGTTTGAGAAATGAGTGAGGTAAAAGGCGAAAAATCGTTGGTCATTTACCCAGCGATGTAAATAATGTAATAAAATCAACTTCAAACACAAATTGGAATCACATCTGCTTGACAATCCTTTTACTCCATAGAAGAATTTCTGTATGTCAAATTGCGACGGACTGGGACTAGAACCCGGATTCCCCGTTTTACGCAAGCTGTCGCCTTAACCGCTTTGGCTATCCGTGCATGATTCATGGCGAGACCCAAACTTCCGTAAGTCCTAGTGGCCACGTCCCATAGTGCTCGTACACAATTCGTATGATTCCCGCACAGTGAGAAACATTGTTCTCGCTCGTCAGATTGCCTTGCTTTGGCAGGAAATGCAATAGGGAAGTGTCTGTATTTTCCAGTGTAAAGTTCGATGCAGTATAAGGAACATTGCATAGAACTATACAGACACTGCCGTAGTGAATATTAATTACCAACGGGTGAGCAGCGGCACGAACTCTGTCCCTCTGTCGTTTGCACATGGGGGAGAGCAAAATTCCAAGCAGAATTTAAGCGAAAACTTGTCCGTATTAATAAGGTCACTTGTTAATTTAATGTGAACTGCTTCCTTAATGGTATTCCAATAACTGGAAGTGCACGCCAGGATCTCTCTGTAGTTATACGCCATAGAATGACCCGTACCAAGGCAGTGTTCTGCGATAGGAGTTTGCTCGGCTGTTGTAAATAGGTGTGACGTTTATGCTCAAGTACATCTCACTCCCACGGTCCTTCTCGTCTGCTCAGCTGTGCAACATTGCCGCAACTGCCATCTACACGGATAATAAGGATATCAAGTTCATCCCTTACAGACTCTAAAAGGCCGTAATGATGGATGGTTGTCGGTAAACACACTTCACACCGTATTTCCACAGAATACGACGAAACCTGTTGGAAATGCTACCTGCGTCAAGCAAAAAAGCCGTAGACTTAGAAGCTACGTCGTTATTTTCATCACTTGTCCGACTACGGTTGGTTGATAGTGCAATGCGCGTCTGGTATGTCTTTCACTGTAATCATTCTAAAAAAAGATGACTTTAAGGTGGGCTAACTCATCTGAAGGACTTTTACAGTCTGAGATGACTTGGGCCCCATGAACCAAGGTACGAAGTACCCCTTCGTGTTGAGCCAGATGGTGACAACAGTCAGCCCCAATATGTTTCTTGGTCGCCGTAGAACCGCCTGTCAAGGTTCAATATCGCCTTGCACAGGGTTCTGTCGTTGCATTAGGGTCTTGAAAATGACTGATCGTCTACCTGTCGAAATATCGGCGTTGCCGAAGACGTCACCCGGTTGCAGTTCCTTAAGTTGTTTGAAAAGGATCCACGAACTGGTGTGGCAAGGAACACTTGTGGCCGTTCTATATATGTGCGGCGTTCCAACGCTAGTCGCTTTGAGGTGCCGCGACGGGCGGAAGCGGTGAATCCCTCACCATGCGTACACCCAGCCCCGTAAACCCCACCTCCTTTTCCACCCTCTGTCCCGTGCCGCGACAAAAGTGCGTCTGCCCACGTTGGTGGCATAAAATGATAGAATTCGCCTCGTGTGGGCGCAGTGTCTACCAGGTGTCCGTATTTTCAAAATGACCGCAGATGATTTGTAAATAAAACCGAAACGAGTCTGGTGTAAAATTACCTCTAACTAAGTGCAGTAAGCTTCAGACAGGGCGTTCAATAAAAATAGGTTTAACAGCCGCTGCGGAAGATGGCCTTGCAAAAAGATATATTAAGTTTCTTCTGTATATTTTTGCCAAATAGAACTGCGTAACTTATTTCCACTATTGGCTAATTTTGATGTTGAACAATTATAAAATACATAGTGTAACGGCGTAAAGAAACACGCATGTAAAAGTGAGAATAATACACATACCAAACGGGATGAGTATATTCGACAATGCCATACAGAAACGAAGCAAAGCTCAGATAGTTTTTATTTGAGTTCCATCCGTCACGTCACTTACACCTGATATCCCCCTATTAGGTGAAAATGTTTTATGGACCCGAAACAAAATGTCCTATCAATATTAGGAAACGAATAAGCCTCAGAAACGTGCACAAAGCGAGCAAAGCACATGAAGTACAGTTACCACTTGGTAGTATATTTGCAAAATAGTGCCGGCCGGTGTGGCCGTGCGGTTCTAGGCGCTTCAGTCTGGAACCGCGTGACCGTTACGGTCGCAGGTTCGAATCCTGCCTCGGGCATGGATGTGTGTGATGTCCTTAGGTTAGTTAGATTTAAGTAGTTCTAAGTTCTAGGGGACTGATGACCATAGATGTTAAGTCCCATAGTGCTCAGAGCCATTTGAACCATTTTTGCAAAATAGTTACTAGGTGGGAAAGACGGAGCTGCCTTGTTCTCCAGCGAACATTTCGATTCCGAAATACTTTTGATAAAGATCAGTATTCTCATCAGTTCTCATTGCTTTAAGACACGTAAAGAAAGCTAGTGAAGATAGTAAAGATATGAGTATTATGAAGTTCACAGTTAGAAGTCCCCCCAGGGGGCTCGCCACTCTGGCGGGTTCGTGCTTGGCTACCACGGGGTCCCAGCCTTGGCAGCATTTTTTCCCTTCCGTGCTGCATGTCTATCCTCTTGGTATTGTTTTTCCCTTGCCTTGGGGAACATGTCTGGGGTGTTATTGGGATGTTCTGCATAGTCTGTCGCTGTCGTAAGAACAGTCTCGCCATTGTTTTTTCACTGCCTTTCCCTTCCTTTGTTTCCCTTCTCCTCTCGTTCCTCCGCTTCGGCGTTTGAGATACCTCTTTATCTTCTTCCTCCCTGTGCGCTCCTGATGGCCGTCTGACGCGTAACAGGTGACTGGGTAACACGTAATTCCCGGTCCTGGGTCGACAGGTGCGGTTCGCACATTCCCCCTGGCACAGGCAAGGCCCATGGGGGGGGGGGGGGGGGGGGGGGTGATTGCCTGAGCTGTAACCTTCGCAAATTGCCAGTTGGTCCCTCTGTCAGGTGTTTCGGAGGCGTGAACGATCACTTAAGGCGGGTGTGCCCCCTTGTGAAGGGGGACTCCCTGTTGGAAGGAGCGCGCCATCAGAGACGCAGGCAGTCGTGGAGGATTTTCTCGCAATGACTCAATCATCTTCACAGTCAACGTCTACAAAACGTAAACTTAATGAGCCTAACGATTCAAAGACGCTTTCCGCTGCACCACGATTCCTAGTGGTCACACGTACTGAAGGCAGTCAGTCTTTTGCCACAGTAAATCCGTTTATTATTCAGAAGCGTTTTGATGTAATTGCCGGCCCTGTGAAATCCTGTTCTCGTTTACGGAATGACACTTCGTTTTTGGAGACTACTTCTGATTCTCAAGCACAACAAATGCTTGCACCTCGCTTCTCCACGGCTACCTTGTTCATGTCGAGGCCAATGGAACTTCGAATTCTCGTGGCGTTATTTACACTAGGCTGCTCGATGGTCTAACAGAGGCCGAAATCCAGTCGTACCCCTCTGATCAGGATGTCATTACCGTCCATCGTATAATGCAAAAATAGATCCCTCCTTAGTGCCCACACACACTCTTTTTTCTCACCTTTAATAGAGTGGTGCTTCTGTCCAAGATTAAAGCAGGCTATGAAATTATCACAATCCAGCCTTATATTCTGAACTCAGTGCACTGCTACCAGTGTGATCGTTTCAGCTGTACTAGAAAGTCTTGCTGACATCCAGTCACATGTGTAACCTGTGGTAGGGATGCAAACGAAGGCGATTGTCTGCCTCCTCCTTCTTCCTCCTCCTCCCCACTGTATCAACTGCAATGGCGGCCATGCCGCCTCCTCTCGGGATTGTCTCGTGTATCTTGACGAGCGGGCTGTCCAAGAGGTGTGGGTAAAGGAAAAAGTGCCTTACTCAGTTGCTCACAAGTTATTGGCTAGTCGCAAACCCCGTGTTCTCCCGTCTGCCACCTATAATTCTGTTCTTGTTACAGCTCGCTCCATGAAGGACATGGCCACACAGACATGCGACCTCCAATTTAGCCCCGACGTTGTGAAATCGCCCAGTGTCAAGGTAGCATCGCCATCCCCCCGTCCAGCTGTGTAACATGCCATCAGACTCTCGCCTCAAGGGGCGACGCCACCAACTAAACAACTGGTAGGCCGAAAGGTCAGAAGGAGTACTCCCGTGAAGGCTTCCTACATCCCTCAAGCCAAACAACTCCCGAGTCTTCCTCTAACCGGAAAGGCTCAAAGAAGTCCACCAAAGGCAAACGGTCTTCTCCTTCACTGACTCAAAGATCCTTTTCGACGGTGTTGCCACATACTACCTTAGCCCGGTCGGCCTCTGTGTCACTAGTGCACACCACCAACCATTTTTCGCTGTGGGACTCCACAGGCTGACTGCACAAGCTAGCCAATGCTTCTGTGGACCCCATGGAGCAGGATCCTCCTGCTTCTGTGCCCTGTAGTAATGACTCTTCATAGGCTGTCACTCGGCAGCTGCTGAGGTGACACCCGAACATCTTTTCCTCATCATGACTCTCCTTCAATGGAACTTTCGCGGCCTTCGGTCCCACAAAGAGGATTAATGGCTGCTTTTAGCATCGCAGCGTCCCCTTGTACTCTGCCTTCAGGAAAAGAAATTGCGCCCTCAGGGCTGCTTTGAGCTTACACATTTCTTACCGGTTTGTTTTGACCTTACCCCAGAGGGCAGCATTCCATCTCATCGGGGCGTCATGCTGCTCATACGGCATAACATTCATAGTCAGCCCATCTCACTGACTGCCCATCTTCAAGCTGTTGCAGTTCGGCTTTTCCTTCCCCACCTGACTTTTTCCCTGTGTACCATTTATGTCCTTCCATCATTCGACGTCTGCAGGGCAGACTTCCTTCAGCTTATTGGGCAGCTACCTCCCCATTTCTGCTACTCGGTGACTAATGCACGTCATCCCCTTTGGGCTTCTCCCAGGACCTGTCAGAGGAGTGCCCTCTTGGCTGACCTTCTTAACCAACTTAACCTCGTCTGCCTTAACACTGGGGTACCCACTTGCCTTTCCGACTTCTCGCACACCTATCCCCGTTTGGACCTATCCTTCTGTACTATCCATGTTGCCCATCATCTTGAGTGATCCTTTCTGTCTGACACCTACTCGAGCGACCATTTCCCGTGTGCAATCAGTTAGCTGACTCTACCCCATCTGTGTGCACACCCAAATGGCAGCTTACTAAGGCTGACGGGCAGCTTTACTCCTTTCTGGCAACCTTCGAAGAACAATATTTCCCCAGTTGTGATAACCAGGTGGAATATCTCACAAACCTTACCATTACTGCTGCAGAATGTTCCATTCCTCATACTTCCTCTTTAGCACGTCGTGTCCCAGCCCTTTGGTGGGCTGTGGCATGCCGCACCACAATTTGCACATGCTCTGCGTTTTTAACAGTCACCCTACGATGGCAAGCTGCATTCATTATTAACAGATGCGTGCAAAGTGTCGTCGCGTTCTTCGGGATAGCAAAAGAGCTAGCTGGATCTCATTCACTAGTTCTTTTAACAGTTCCACCCCTTTCTCTGTCTTGTGGGCCAACCTTCGACGGCTCTCTGGGACCAAGGTCCATTTGCCAATTTCCGGCCTGGCAGTAGCAGACAATGTCGTGAACCCTGTTGCTATCTCCAACACCTTGGGCTGCCATTTTGCGGACATGTCGAGCTCTTCCCGCTATCGCCTTGCCTTTCTCCATCGTAAACGAGCAAAGGAGGCTCGGGCGATACCCTTCTCTTCTCAGAATCGGGAGTGCTACAATACCGCCTTCACTATGAGGGAGCTAGATCATGCTCTCAGTTCATCCCAATCCTCCACCCCAGGGCCAGACGCTGTCCACCTTCAGATGTTGCAGCTCCTCTCTTGTGGGCAAGATCTTTCTGCTTAACACGTACAACCGCATCTAGACAGAGGGCACATTTACCGGATGTTGGCTTGAAGCCACCGTCATACTTATACCTAATGCCGGTAAGGGCAAAAACCTTCCTTCTATCTACCGCGCCATCTCTCTCACCAACTGCGGTCGCAAGGTGATGGAACGTATGACTCATGCCCGGTTCGTATGGTGGCTCGAGTCTCACAACATACTAATGAATGTACAGCGTGGATTTCGAGCACGGCGTTCTGAAGTTGACCAGCTCGTTACTTTGTCCACCCACGTCATGAATGGTTTTCTGCGGAAATCCCAGACTGTTGCCATGTTTTTCATTTGGAGAAGGCTTCAGACACGTGCTGGAGAACTGGTATCATCCGTACTCTTCACACGTGGAGCTTCCATGGGCGCCTGCTCTGTTTCCTTAAGGAATTTTTAAATGATCGGGTTTCAAGATAAGTGTGGGTTCTGCCTTGTCGGACACCTTTTTCCAGGAAAACGGTGTGCCTCAGGGTTCTGTCCTGAGCGTCGTTCTCTTTGCTATCGCCATTAACTCTATAACGGCCTGTTTCCCGCCAGGCACCTCCGGCTCCTATTTTGTTGACGATTTTGGCATCTATTGCAGTTCTCCACGGGCCTGTCTCACTGAGCGGTCTTCAGCGATGTCTTGATCTTCACTACTAGAGCATCGACAATGCCTTTAATTTCTCCGTTGACAAAATCGTTTGTGTGAATTTCTGGCGGCGCAAATGGTTTCTCCCACCATCTTTACATCTTGGCTCGTTGACCTTCCGTTCGTTGAAACTACGAAACTCCTGGGGCTCATGCTCGATAGAAAACTCTCTTGGTTCTCCATGTGTCTTACATGGCAGCCCGCTGTACACGGTTCCTCAATGTCCTACTACGTGTCCTAATAGTACTTCCTGGGGTGCCGATGGAACCACCCTCCTCTGTTTGTACTGGTCCTTTGTCCTTCGAAACTCGACTATGGGTGCTTTGTTTCTGCGTCTGCACGTCCATTCCTCTTAACGCCGTCTCAACACTATCCACCATCGTGGCATTCATTTGGCCATTAGTGCATTTTACACTAGCGCAGGTGACAGTCTGTATCCTAAAGCTGCTGAACTACCACTGTCCTACCGCCGTCACTTTCTCCCCAGCTGGTATGCATGCCGTTTGTCTGCCATGCGTGGCCAACCATCTTACGTCTCCTTCTTCGGTGATTTCTTTGATCGCCAGTATCGGGCGCGTCCCTTATCTCTGTTACCTCCTGGAGTCCGCTTTCGACTCTTATTACGGCGGCTTAAATTCTCACTACCTGCAACTCTCACGGTAGGTGTGAAGCCTTCCCAACTAGGCTTCGTGAAGCGGCCCATGTTAACCCTGACCTTCATTCGCTTCCTAAGGATACTACTCCAGCCGCGGTCTATCGCCTCCAGTTTCACGACCTTCGCATGGAACTTCGCTACAGTACCTTCGTATACACTGATGGCTGTCGGCAGTGCCTTCGTTATTGGCGCCCTTGTGTCTCAGTATCGGCGTCTGGCATACAGCTCAGTATTTACAGCCGAGCTCTTCGCCCTGTATCAGGGCACGGAGTACATCCGGCGACATAGCCTTTTCAATTGTGTCCTCTGCTCATATTCATTTAGCGCCCTTCAAAGTCTATGTGCGCTGTTCACCGCCCACTCCTTAGTGCAGCGGGTTCAGGAAAACTGTCAGTTGCTCACTCTTAATGGAGCCACTGTGATGTTTATGTGGGTTCCTGGTCATGTCGGTCTGCCAGGAAACAAGGCTGTGACGCTGCTGCCAAGGCTGCTGTCTTCGTGCCTCAGCCCGCTAGTTCCTATATTCCTTCCGACGATCTCTCTGTTTCCTCCCGGCTGGAGGAGCTTATTTTAACTAGGCACTGCCATTTTAGCCATCGTCATTTGATAAGTGGCACTACCCCACCACTTTGTACCCATTGCGTACAAGTTTTAACTGTCCGCTACTTCCTGAAGGAATGCCCTTTTTTTAACGGTTTACGTTCCCGCTTGGGTTTACCGTCTGAGTTATCAGCCGTTTTAGCAAATGACGCGCGTGCTGTCGAACGCGTTTTATTTTTTATCCGCCAAAGCAATATGGCGAAGGCCATGTAATTTTTAGTTTTGGACCTCCGTTTATGTACGATGTCCTTTTTTAGCTGTTTCTCCACGTGCCTGCTTTTAACTGTCTTCTCTTACGTCAGTTGAGAGTAACATATAAGTAGTTTTTTAAGTCCTCTCTGTCTTCGTGTTCTATAGTTCTGACTTGGTCGCGTATGACCCCAGTTGTTTTTTGCACTCTAAAGCAAAACAAAACTAAACAGTTATAAGTATTCCTACAAGAAAAATATAAGCAATGGGTACTAGCCGATGATACATATTAATACCATACTTTTTTGAAGTTGTGAAATCGACTGCTTGCTTGCCTCGATGGAGGAATCATCCTCACAGACTGTCTCGTGTCTACAACCTTTATACTACGTTCTTAAGTTAGTATTGTAATAGACCTTAGAAGGATATTAATGTGGATATTAAAGGAAAACGACAGTGATAAATTGAACGTTGATATTGAGACGTCCCATGTGAGGCTGCATCTGTGATTTCGAATTCTCTGTCTTGCCACGAAATAGTGTCACGCATATGCAGAGTTGTTGCACAATGTAGAATTGTGAATAATACCGTTACAAATCATCGTGAGAACTAAATGCCTGCGAATACATGCGCATCTTGTTCGAATATGTTGTTACACCATCAGGCACGAATGTAGTTGGCAGTAATAAAAAGAAAAACACTCCAAATATAACGGACTGTTCTGCTGTTGCAGAGACCCGTGCGAGCGGTTGTGCGTACGGGCCCGAGAGTTGGGTTGTGCATTACAAAGGGGCCGGTTAGGCCCGTTATCCACGGAACGCCTGCTCTACCTGCCGACACTACACTGGTCCGGTGGATCCGCACCCATTGTACAGACTGCCCTGCAACTCTCTGTTCGCTTCGGACCGTTATTTGATTCTTATTGAAAGCGCCGTTTGGTCAGTGTTGTTCGAAGAAAATTTGAGTCTTCCAGAACGGTTATGTACTTGGAAGATGAAGGCGAAATAGTGACAAAGAACTGTGAGAAACAGCCCACGTCACTGTCCTGTGCGACTTGACGTTACTGTATCACCATTGCTACGAGATACCAGGTGGTGCTTCTGTCGTGTTTGGTGTGGTAGCTTACCTATATTAACGGCTAGTTGTAACTGCCCTCTGACGAATACATTGTCGTGGGCGTCAGCGCACTAACTACAGTGGCAGCTTTAACTAACACTGTAAACAACAAATGTACGTTCGACCAGTTGATTGTAAGCTGGCAGTGTCAGGTACTGGACGTGCGACCATTGTTGTGTTACAAATCGCAGTGGAGCAACATTTCTAAATCAATTGTTCAAGAAACCCCCCCAGGATGTTTCGAAGAAGAAAGATGTGTGTGCGAAGTGCGTCCCTCACGCCTTGACCCCGGAACACAAACGACGCATGGACGCCTGCTGCAACTTGATGGAAATGCAAAGCGCGAACAGTTCTGTGCCAGTACTTGTAAGCAATACTTGGTAATCACACAAAGCTGTAAAGTGGTGTAAAAGCCCTCAGACACCTACGCAACTAATACAGTGTCTGGCAGTGTCGGCGTATTGACCAGTATTAAAGCCAAACTGTTCTCAACCTTATGGGTGGTTGGAACACGACCCTGCTTTACTGGTAGTAGCCCCGAAACTTTCTGACAGATTAAAACTGTTTGTAGAACCGGGTCTCGCAAGCCACTATCTTACCGACTGATCTATCCGGGCACGACTCACGACTCGCTTGAACAACTACACTTCTGCTAGTACCTCTCTCCTACTTCTCAAAATTCATAGAAGCTCTCCTCCATGCCTTTGCGCTAGCGCTTCTGGAGTGGAAGAAAGAATACCGCGGAGAATTGGCATAGACACAGCCCAGAGGAAAGTATTCGGGACGAATGCAGCTTTCATTCTGCCAGGAAGTTTCAAATCAGCGCACACTTGGCTGCAGAGCCGTGGTTGGATTGGTGGTGGTATGGCTTGGCCTTCTTCCGAACTGACGTACCCAGCCATTGTTAGAGGGACGTCCAACTTAATGTGAATCCCAGACCATGGTGCAGCTTGATGTTTGACACGTATAAAAATCATTGCGAAAGACAAAAGAAACGACAAGTGACGGAAAGTAAGTTCCAGAATTGACTATACATTGAGCTCTGAAGTTTAGATTTTCAGTCTGACACACACTTAGCCACAGAGCCACATTCTATAATCTGTGTATTGTTGAATTCTCGAAATTTGGAAGTTAAACTACGCGTGACATTATTCGTCCGAAAGTTAGCAAAACATGGTTACTTTGTTCCCACTAGCGGTGAAATGCACTCGTCTATTGGCTATAACGAGACATCGATCTGTCAAGTGAAACCAAAGCAGTACTTCTCGCTTGTTATTTGTTACGTGACTAAAGCGAATATCATTCCAGTGTGGTTATACATTTAAAGTGCAGTGCAATAAGTTTCAATACTGGGTTCATAAAAAATAGAAAAAAGTTTACATCGTTACTTTCGTGCTTCTGGTGTTATACAGTCTACAACGCACGGAACGAAATTGTTAGAAAAGTCTTCTTCCGCGTTACATTGACTTTGAATATCGGTTACGTCGTCAAAGCGTTGACCTTACGCGTCATTTTCTGCACGTTGTCGTTTTGTGACTGATTCGTATTGATAACCCCAAGTATCATCACTCATAGTGTGGAAGTCGAATGTTTCACATTAAAAAATCAGTACCAGAATGGCTCAGAATTTATTTGGAAACTCTTACAGATTTTTAAATAAAACAAACGTTATTAAGATTCTACATCTTTATTCTTCGCATTTCCATATTCGTTTCTCAACGTAGACACCCTGGCGACGAACACATTTTTCGCAACGAGAGATATGTTAGCTGATACCGTCACTGCAGAAAATCTTTGTTGACGGAGCCTCAACCTTACTTCTGCTTGTACCGCTTCATCACAAAGTGAAGTCCTCGGAAGTGTTCTTTTTCGCTCTGGAAACAAGTGAAAATCTGATTGGGCCAAGTCAGGACTGTATGGAAGATGACTGATCAGAGCGAAACCAAGGTGTCGGATTGTTGATGTTACTCTGCCTTGTTACATGCTACAATTCGTAGCCTTCTAACGGCAGGGGGTTGCAGATGTATAGACATTAAGAATAAAGATGTAGGTTTTTAAATAGAACAAACGTTTTCACATAGAAAATGGGAGGCATAAAATGTAACTGACTGAGGACTGAACCCTAGGTCCTTAGACTCGTATTCCAATGTTATGTCACTTAGCCACCAAGACACACAGAAAATGGATTAAATACTTACAGACACTGTGTGTTGTGCCCTAAATGAATAATTTTAATAATGTTTTAGGCCAACTATTAAAATCATTGCCGGCCGCGGTGGTCTCGCGGTTCTAGGCGCGCAGTCCGGAACCGTGCGACTGATACGGTCGCAGGTTCGAATCCTGCCTCGGGCATGGATGTGTGTGATGTCCTTAGGTTAGTTAGGTTTAAGTAGTTCTAAGTTCTAGGGGACTGATGACCACAGCTGTTAAGTCCCATAGTTCTCAGAGCCATTAAGATCATTGTGGGACAACTCTTTGGTAGTGAAAATGTGGTCTTACTATTTGAGCTTGTGCTCGCAACTTTTAAATTCTACACTGCAACACTGAATACCTTGAAACAATAATAGGTACAAAGAATGTTGTTGATTTTTATTTCGTCTTCCCTGATTTTTCAGAAATGTTAGCCACCGTCACCATAATTTTTACACCCAATGGTGGAACAATCTGGAATACTCTTTATTGCCCATTAAAATTACGTACGCCATATATTAGTTACATTCATTAAATCCATCCTCAATCAAAATTCAGTTTACAAAAATTGGTGTGAACGTTTAATGCAACAGCCATCGCTGCAGATTCGACTTAAAAATTATCCTTTTATTGACGTTAAGGAAAATTAACGTGAAATAAATACACGCAAAAGTTCGCCTACATCCGTACTGTATTTCTGTCTGCAAATGATTTAAACTCTTGAACAGGTATTCGGAGTGATAAAATCGTTCTACAGTGGCATCATCACGCTGCTCCAGCCACAGTAGACACAAGACATGTAAAAGCAGGGTGTCCTGAGCTCTTTCTCCCTCTCTCCCTCCCTCCACCCCTTCCCCCCCCCCCTTCCTACACACACACACACACACACACACACACACACACACACACAGTGTTTGCGTGTTAGGCAGAGAGCAGGTTTCAACGCCATGGTTCTATTGCAATGTGTAGGTTATACGATAGGCCACCGTGTAGTAAATCCTCCAGCGGGAAGAACGAGGTGGCGCCGGTGTGCGGCGCCTCCCCCTGCGGCTGAGCGGCTTAGCCAGCTGGTACCATGTGGCGCCCGAGCATCACTTTCACCACGAAACACTTGCTCGGCTGGCCGCAGCTGCACGAGCCAAGAACAGCCCGGCAGTGGGCTTAACAGTTCGACCACCTGGTTTATACCAACGCTCTTAACGGGTAGCGTCGTTAGCATCACATATTATGTACATCTATTTTAGCTCTCCTCACGGAACGGTTTTTCCAGAGGCGGAAGTTTTGCTCCAGTTGAATAGTAAGCGATGATATTTCAAAAAGCTGGCTTCATGGTATTTTTTTACCTTCAGCTAGAAAAGAGCTAACATTGCAATAGTTTATAGCAACTTCAACAACGTGTTCGCTTGCGATGATGTAAAGTATAACAACTGTACTGCTTTCCCGTTCAGAACTGTTTCGTACGAGTTCTTGTTTAGTCTGATATTTTATGTGCGAATATTGTAGTGCTAGATAGAATAGAAACTGCGGGTTGCAAATGAATTCCCTCGACGCTTGCATTGCGTCAGTTTGCGTGTTGACCGACCTGCCGATAACTTGTGCAGGTTCTACAAAGGAGCCGGTTCTTACAGCAAACGCGCTCACGTAGTGTCTTGCGAAATATGTAAATGCGCGGCATGGACACAAGCGTGACACAACCCCTCGTTCTGTATCTGGTTAGCAATTTTTGATGCCTGAAAATATATTGTTAAACAAAAAGTGAAATTATCAACCGACAAAGCGTAATTTTTTCGTCTCTTTCTTTGTATTTCTAATAAACAGGAGCTATCGTGGAATGTTCACAAAAGCTCTCCCCTCGAACATATTGGAGCTATTTTTTAATTTTTTATCGTATTTTTGTTTATAGCCTTTGATTATTAAAAGAGAAGATTTCGAATCCGTTGTGTTGTCACCATTATGGTTTTGTTTTGTTGGCCACAAAGTAACAAAGTACTTTTGGTTTCTTATTCAGTGCTGCTCAACGTTCTTTGCTTCAAGTTTTACGTGGCACCACTACACCGTTCAGTTGCCAATCTCCAACACTAAATATCTCGTTGCTCTTCGGAACGTGAGTGTTTAGTCAGCCTAAAATTACTCGTTAAGCCTCCCTGTTAAAATGTAACGAGAATTGTTTCTTCTTATTTTTATAAAGGTAAACGAGCTATGCTTTCGTTAACACCCGTGACTGGGAGATAAATTCCTTAACATTACGCATTTTTATTTGAAATTTCACAAGTTTTGGATACTCATCCACTAATAATAATCCGCGCTTCGATCAGCCAACGTAATGTGACGTATATGACCTCAAAAATTTGGAACAGACCCGGATAGTTACTACTGTAGTAAACAATTACACAAACATTTGCGCGTGATGTGGTATCTGTCTCGTCTTGATACTACGTTTAAGTCTAATTATTTAAAATTTTCTGCGAAGACTTCGTGGAAACGCAGCATTTCTCCAGTTTGCAGTAGAAGCTACAGTGTGCAGACTAAACTAAAATATACAAAAATACAGTTCCAGAATAAAAAACAATATTTTATTCAGAACGAATGTTTTCACTCTGCAGCGGAGTGTATGCTGTTTTTAAACTTCGGAATTTCGTTTCCGCAAAACTATTCAGCCAAAACGTTACAGCTAACTATTTAGCATGGGAATCAGCGCTCCCATGTTAAAATAGAGGATAGACGATGCAGCGCACAATGTGAATGTTTGGTTGTGGTGGCGAGGCACAGGAAAAAGTACTTGTTCAGTGCCTTTAGTAGAGATTTAGATACGCCGTTGGATATCACAGACAGTAGTTTCTTGTAGACGTTACCAGGAATTCATATAAACCACCACTGCAGGTGAACTACGGAGCACAGATAGCTACACGGACCCGGATATGCTCTCAGAATGGTTTGTATCGTTATCTGGAACGACCTAATTGCTGGGCCGTCGCTATCGGCTCAACTCAACTCCCTACGCTTTGATGTTTCCTGCATATTAGTCGACTAACAAGTTTTACGCAGCTGCTGAGACCCATTTCGTCAATGAATATCACCTATTGCAATCACTGTGAACTGGTTGGATTATTCCTACGACGACTATATGCTTTCATCTTAACTTACAGGGCTTTAGAATTACCCTGCCTTACAAAAAAGAAGTGAGACGCCCAGGAACGGGGAGGGTATGTGATGTTATTTCAGTGATAAAAAAAAGTCTAGTCGAATTACAAATAACTTTGCTGTGTGAGCACAGTTACTGGTAGGAAGCTGCAGCTTCCCCCCCCCCCCCCCCCTCCCCTCTAATCTGGATGCATGAACTCACTCGGTTGGTTGCGGTGTCGTAAAGACGTGGTATTCTCTTACGAGGCAAGGTGGCCCACAGCTGCTGTAAATGGTCCCTGATATCCTGCATAATTGCACTGGGACGGAGTTTCGTTGATTTGGTTCCACACGTTCTATCAAGGACAGATATGGGAATCTTGCTGGTCACGGAAGTACCTCAACATCACGCAAACAGTTCGTAGTTCATGTGTGGACGATCATTGTCCAGCTGAAAAATGGCATCACGATACCGTCACATTAGAGGTAACACACGAGGACGTAGGATGTCCATGACACACCATTGTGACGTCAAGAATCCCACAACTACTACCAGTTGTGAACTGATGTAATACTCGACGGCCCGACACACCATGGCGCCAGAAATAATGCCCGTATTACAGCGCAAAAGATGTTTCTAATCAACTTCTTTAAAATCTTTTTTCATGAAATGAAATGAAGAACTATGCTTCTTGACACAGCGTAGGGGAACGATGCGGGAGACCCGCACTGCCGTACTAGGCAAGGTCCGAATAGAGGTGGTTTGCCGTTGCCTTCCTCCGACCGTAATGGGGATGAATAATAATAATGATGAAGACGACACAACACCCAGTAATTCCCGTCAGGTGAAAATCCCTGACCCCGCCGGGAATCGAACCCGGGACCCCGTGCTCGGGAAGCGAGAACGCTACCGCGAGACCACGAGCGGCGGATTCTTTTTTTCATATTTTTTATAAAAGTTTGAGCGTGGTTCTAGCTACTGTTTGTCAGTCAAAGAAGATTGACAGTATAAAACAGGCCTAACACCGCTCCGAAACATTGTGTATGGACCACTCTGTAGTGGCACCTCTGTAGGGGATAGTACGGGTGTGGTGCTGCAGTGAGTAGTGGGGACAATTCAGCAATTTAGCGATATTATATCTTTAGTTCTACATGGGGCAGGCACGCCTGAGCTCTGGACGGTGCATCTGGCCACGACTGCTCGGACAGCCCCCGGCACCGAGCGAGGTGGCGCAGTGGTTAGCACACTGGACTCGCATTCAGGACGATGACCCGCCAACTCGCGTTCGGACATCCTGATATTTTTCCGTAGTTTCCCTAAATCGCTTGAGGCAAATGCCAAGATGATTCCTTCCAAAGGACACGGCCAATTTCCTTTCCCATCCTTCCCTACCCCGATGAGACCGATGATCTCGCTGTTTGGTCCCCTCCCCAAGTCAACCAACCAACAGCGCCCAGCGATGCTGCGTCAAGACTGCGGCTCGGCGGCGAAGGCAAGGCCACGGCCAGTTGCGACAGCAGCGCTTCCCGACAGTGTGACAGGCCAGGCGGTGGACCCGCTGCTCTTCGCTCTGCCGTGGCGGAGGCAGCTGTGTGCGGGTCATGACCCGCGCCCCTCGGTCAGGCGGCGTGCGGAGGCTGGCGTCGTGACGCTGGATCCCTCCCTGGGCATCAGCGCCGGCGACAGCAGGCACGGACAGCAGGTGTCCTATTCTGTATCGTTCGTACCGATCGGTGCAGTACCTCAGCCTCGGTAGTGACGTCATTTTCGGTTCTTTATCCGAAGTTGCTATTCAGTAAGCTGCTGAGACCTGTTACCGATCGGTCCTCCTGCCTATTTTTTGACAACTCCACACAGGGATTTCGGTATGGCCCTCTAGTTCGGTTCAGTGTGGTTTCTTTACACCTAGAAATTATTTTAAACATATTGAGCGGTTTTAGCTTCGGATTTAGTGTATTGTGTCACTGGAGAATCACCAAAAAAAAAGTGGCTCATAGCACTATGGACTTAACATCTGTGGTCATCAGTCCCCTAGAACTTAGAACTAGTTAAACCTAACTAACCTAAGGACAGCACACACATCCATGCCTGAGGCAGGATTCGAACCTGCGACCGTAGCGGTCACGCGGTTCCAGACTGAAGCACCTAGAACCGCACGGCCACACCGGCCGGCGAACAATCACCAGGACGTGTCCAGGTGGAAAGTGACTTCATAATAGACTATTTTCCTTTGTTAGAAATATGGTTTGTATTGTTGTTACTGTGAATTATTATGACATAAAAACAGTTTCGGTCAATATTTTCGCAAAATACCTGTTATTTTTACGCAATTAAGAGTTTAAAAAATCATTAAATTTCAAAAGGTCAGCTCAGCTTACGTATATCACTAGTGACTTCGCGTTCTCTTTTCCGCAAATGGTTTACGTATTAATCATCGAAATACGTTTAAAACTTTTAAGTAACAATGCAAAGGAATTTTGTGAAGCCTGACAGAGGAAACCTTCCAAAATTTCGTGCATTTACGGCTTGCACCAGCATCATTCGGCAACGAAGTCAGCCTGCGTGTCTCTCGACTGGAATTAATATGACACAAAGTGCGGCACAATGTTGTAGCACAGTGGGTATGGCAACGAACTTCTATGTCATAGGTCGTATGTTTGCGTACCGCCGGATACCAAAATATTTTTTCTCCTCGTGTTTGTAACACATTCTGAGACTTCGTTAATCGTCAAAGTTAAGCATTTTTCTGATATATTCTTTGTTATTTACATGCAAGAGCGCGCTTTCTAAGTAATGAATATCTTCGATTTCGTGACTTCCATATGCTTAAGAAATGAAAGATGAAATTGCTGTGCGTGAAACAACTGAGTGTGACATTTATACTTTTTCTTGTCACAAATAATTCACCGTTTTTTTCTGAATGTATAGTGATTTCCGAGTGTGTGGTCAGACAGGAATCTAAGAGCACAAATTATTGCAAATGAAAGTAGCAGTCTTTATAATTTAGCTTGTCAAAAGTATTTCTGTGATTGAATCCTTAACAACTGTAGACAGAGATGAAAGATTCCCGCCCAAATATTTTTAGACTGTACCACCATGTATGAAACATTTTGATTCATCAGAGGCATGTTCTAAACTACAACGAACTCCTATAGCTGCGCTCGCCACACGCTCTCGAAAAGACGTTTTTTTTTTAAAAAAAAATTTCGTTTTTATGAACCAAAACGGTGGTGTATCATTCAGGGAAGTAGGCTACTTCATCATTTGGATCTCTAGCAACGAGGCACAATCACATTATATGCATGTTTTTATTCTTTGACACTCTCTGAAGGCAGTTTGATGCCTCACAAATAAAAGCGAAACCAGTATGACAGTAAAGAAACTGTCTTCATATTAGTTATATAGACGGAACATACCTCCATGAATTTTGAAGCAACTAAGGAACGACGGAAAACAGAAAAAAATGACATTTTTCCTCATGTTTCGACACATATATTTGTGCAATATGTTACTACACTCCATTCCTAAAGGTTTCAATTGCAGGCAAAGAAAATGAAAGCAGCCTCATGTAACAAAATTCCAAAACCTTCAGTTGGACAGAATGTTAGAAAGTACCGGATGTAGAAAGGGCAAAAATTGATGCAAGATCTATAATAGCAGTAGTGATAAATATTCAGGATGATGAATTTTATCAACTTCGTGACAAAGCTGGTAAACTGAAGTCATGGTACACTAGAAACCAATTTACATTTTGCAAGGAAAATTTTATCAACGTCGAAGAAGTATCAAGAGATGAAATTAGTCAATAGGGAGTGGTTCGCACACAATATTTTGTTGGGGGACAGGGGTTCAACAAGTGCAATTGCTTAAAAAAGTGCTCAACTAACAAATGTTTGTGTAAATCGTCTTCCATATAGTGTAATTCGAAATGCCACGATAGTCAGCCTTGTTATAACAAAAATTAACGTTCAGAAGGTAACATTTTTTACAACATTTTTCACTAACATGGAATATTGCTCATTATAAGCACGTCGGAATGCAAGAATGTTTAAAATGCATAAATTTGAAATAAATACAAACTATTTCAGTAAATTAAGCTGCTCATATTTGGCGTTTTTACATTATGACTTCACGTCTTACAAATATTGCTGTTTCGGAGTAGCAGCAACATATTGATTATCTCTGGAAAACACTTCGTTATTTATACGATTTGCTGTAATAAAATGACTTCGCATCTGAAAGATATGGAATACTTCGTCTTACTTTAATAGAATAATATTCTGTAATATTCGATGTTACGCAAATGTAAGTCTTTAGAGAGAGAGAGAGTTTGTTCGATTTTGTGAACATGTCTAGGAACAAAGGTCAACGATCTGCAAGATTACTTTCTACCTGACTCTATCACAAAACAGCATTTATTTTTTTGTCCATAAAAGGTCTAGATTTTTGGATACGGAATTCAGGATATTTGCGCTTTCTTGTTCAAGCCTTGTGCTTCACAGATCTAAAAATGCTGCTATTGAACAGAAGTACTGATCTAATTGAGTATAAACTTAGGGTTTTACAAAAAAGTGAGTATGATCAAATAGTTGAAGGGTTTCTTACAAAAACAGCGCTTGTCCAAAATTTACAAAAATTGAGATATTTGCAGAATTTATAGAAATAACGATGAGCTACGTACGTTTAGTATTAGTTTTGGCAAAACAAACCCACGCTACGAAATACTTGTGTTCAAATAATTCCATAGTCTACAAAAACAGCCCTTTTACATTCTTTGTCTACAAGAGTGCCCCTTGCCCAGGGCTGTTTTTTTCTTGTGGAAATGTTTGTTATTCTGAAACACAAGAAGACTGCTTCCATTTCAAGAGTTAGTCAGTTCCATTGTTTTGTTACATTATTCTGTTGTGCATTGTATGTGCATACATCCTTTTCAGTATGGATAATGAGGCGAATGGTGCAAGGGACATTTAGAAGCATGCAAAGAAGAAAGTATTAGAGATGCGAAATTAAGGGGACGAAGTCATATTAAGACTGCACTCGTCTCCAGTGGAATGACGTAATAGCAAAATGTCGAAAAAGAAGCCCATTTACATTTGTAAGCGTTGCACAAGAAAATATTTTCAGCATAAAGAAATCTGTAGGTCCTTCGCTTCTGGAAACTCCAAAACCACCTCTTGTGCTGAACGAGCTCAGAATGTACAGGGTTGACAGGCATAATCCATTTGTGGTGGTGCGAGACACTTGTACTGGAACATGGAGGGCATGCATCATACGAAACAAGGAACAGACACCTTCAGAACTTCATTTTCCCTGTCTGTATACAGGACCAGTTCGTATCGGAGGTGCAAAAATGGATGACGCAAAGCCATATCCCATAATGACAGAGAAGGGACGAAATTTTCTATGGACAGATAATAGTAGCAGCGAAGTCCAATGAACTGAAGCCTGGAAGAAAAGTATAGGAAGCAAATTTCGTTGTTTTAGCACTACTCAGTTATGTTTTGTTACTAAAAATTAACACAAAGAAAGCTGTAAGTAAATCATTTATGCTCTACTATTAAAAATTAATACAAATGAAGTACAAAAACAGCCCATATCCTTGCGTAGTAGTTGCGTTTACTGTAGTATATCTTCATCATAATAAATTAAGAATAAATCTATTCACAGGTCAGAATATAGATTTGATAGTCTAATTAGAGTATAATCGGAGATAATTTAACTATATGAAAACTGTGAGTTGCTAGACGGTATTTTTGTATCTCCAGAAAAATTGCTGACAGTGGACAATGGCTGTTTTGTAAAAAAAAAAAATCAGTGTTATGTGGAAGACTGTTGTAAATTCGTGTCGGCGTGTTAAGAGTCAAACGTTTAATAACTGCTGTCTTTGCTGAATGGACATGTGAAACTTATAACGTGTTCATGCATACTGAAGTTTTTATTTATATATACTACAGACAGAACAGCATGATTAGCATATGGACAAGAGTCCGTTTTAATAGAAATGACGTAGGAATTTTACACTCGTCCATTTTTGTAAACAAACTGTGTGAATATTGTCACATGTAGCGGACAGTTGCCGCGAGAGAGCGCTGGATTCTGTCTGAAATCGTGACGTTTCGTCTTTCTGATACTCAAGTTTAATTTTTGTTCATGGTTTAGCGAGATTTATTTACTTCCCCCCCCCCCCCCCCCCCCCCGGACATACACACACTCTCACTTTTGTTGCGTCCGGCAGACTGTATTTTTTCTGTGCACTTACAGGAAGCTCGTTGGGACTGCAGCCTGCGTCTCAAATTGACCGCTGTTTCGCCACTGCTTGCCGGGTGACGTTTCCAGTCCTGCCGCCCGGCTCTGGTGTTTATTTCTGTTTCTCCGCCAGAGTCCGGCGGCCGGCGCAGTGTGACAGGACGCTTCCGGATCGGGCGCGCGTTTGTTTCGCGGCGACGTTAAATGCTACCTTGCGTTCCTGTAACTCGCTGGTATTTCACGCTGCCTACAAAAGGAAGCGTTCACATTGCGGGCGATATTTCCGACTGCCTCCAGTTAAGAGTCTCAAGTGTGCCTCTCTGGAACGACGTTGTTTCCGCCGACGGCTCGTTAAGGCTTGTCAGACACGCGTATACTACAGCGCGCCTCTTTCACGGCGCGGGCGCACTTGCGAGACTTGCAGACGGCCAGATGTCAGCTCTTCCGAAGGCTGCTTCACACAGTGCAATGTAAGCGTATAAGCAGCATCCGGAGGAGATTAACTTATTAACGTGTGTACAACATGAACTCTGCTTCCACTTACTAAAATACTGTTTCCTCTCCTGAGACAATCTACATTTATTTATTTCATTATCACTACAGAGTAATCCACCACCTTGAAATTTAAGGTGGGTCGGATGCTTCTAAATCTAACAGCAGAGACTTCTCATTGTTACAGTCTTCTTGGTATACAGTTGTTAATGCTTTTCTTTAAAGACTGTAAAGAACGTGAAACGTATATAAAGATTTCTCAAAGGTTGCCGCGAACTGAATGCTTAACAATTGTTAAAATGGGTCGTTATAATTTGCTTCTGCCTAGTTGATGATAATATAATTTATATAATGCAAATAAAAAAGAAAATGTCATAGAATGAGTGTGGTGAAAATAATTCGCAGTATGTAGAGGAAAGTGATACACTGTATTTAGATGCGTAAAACAGTCTATGTACTAGCATGTTGGTTGATAATGGCTTATTTCTACTTTTTTCAGGTGAGGTCTCGTTATAACCTCGAGCTGTTATCACCTGAAATGGTTTGTGCTTACGTATGTTTACTGTGTTTATGTGTACTGGCATATAACTGGGAGTGTTGCAAGTCAGGACACTACAGGATATTCAAAAGCTGTTTGTCCGTTCTGTTGTTGGTAGTTGTGGTATATTCTCTGTGATAGCTTAGATACAAACACCTGGTGTTATATAGATTAAATACTGATTAAGCATTTGATACATGGAATACATGAATAGTGAAAATGGATTGTAGTTCATCAGTATTTGAATGCCTTACTCTTTAAATAACTTAGTGCATTACATTTTTAGTTTTATACATACATTATACAGAGAATACATTTGATAAATAAAATTCATTGATTGTAGCTTTGAATAGAGAAGAGAATATACTTCTGTCTACACACAATAAGACGAACAGTACATTACTTCTTATGTACAATATACTTTAAACACTATGCAATGTGTCGTTGGGGAGGAGGAGCCTCGGAATGAAAGTTCTTCGAGCCTTCTCCTCCCGAGCGACGTTACCTTATTACTACAGTAACCTGTCTTACGATATGACAAGAACTTCAAAATTTTACACGTTACAAATATGGACTACAGGTTGACAGTAAGTTAGCAACCAGCCACTATCATTCACTCATTTTTTAGGACGTTTTATCAGTTCTGAACCTCGAGACTATAGCTGCAGTACATGTTTATTAGTCTTCTATTTCCTTAAAATGAATAGAGCAGACTACATATACTTTCACTCAACCATGATTACGTATAGTTTTCGACAAGATAGCATAAACAATAACGCTAGTTGTTTACATCCCCCCCACCTGTATTGTAGAAGAATCTACTGTATATCGTCTTAGAGTCCTGTATTTTACACCCTTGTGGCAAACTATTCTTTCAGTGTTATTTTAGTGATGAGATTTTTTCTTGAGTTGCCGTGGAAATTTTGTCAGAAATTCTACGTTGGGTCGGTATCGAAGATTGCTACATACTGTAATGTGCCCACATTGTAATTATCTTTCAGTTGCCTCCGCCAAACTATTATTCACCATTTTGATCTGTATATGGGAAATTGTCACTGAAATGTAACAAGCACATATTTGCATCATGCCTTTGCTGTTTTCAGTAAAACATACTTTTCGCTGAATGAAGTATTTTATCCTTCCTCAAAAATACAGCTACGTGTAGCTGTCATATTCAGCGTTTGGCCATGGTTCCATCACATCACGATCTGCTGATAATGATACGAACTGCAGACTTCGCCGCATCTTTCTCAAGGTTGCGTTTGTTCAGTGTTTACGTTCCTTAAATATCATTTTGAAGGCGTTGAGGCAGACATATTGTCAAAATCCTTTTGTCATGTAACGAATTTCGCCCATTTGTTTTACAAAACTCTTGGAAAATTTATGCTACAATTAACATCAGAAGTTGCATGTCATATTTGTATTAGTATTTCCGTTGCTATCAGCTATGTGTTTATTTGGGACACGCTATGGCCGAGAAATACACGAAATCTAGCCATATAGTGGAAGTGAGTGCGGCTTCCTGCATTTGCGCTCCACAAGAAAAAAAGTTAGTAAGTAAAAGGGAAATCGATCTTTGTGGATGTGTTCTTTTTTAAGTTAGCTAACTGCTTCCAAAACTTACAATTCATGTACGGATGCTGGATACACGCCTATTCGAGAAAGTTGAGGCACGATTTTGAAAATTTTGCTAAAGCATTGACTCGAAAATTTATAAGAACAATTCCAAGATCAAGGACTGTGTATCAGGTAAGAAGCAGATAGGCGATAGCCCTTCAGATTTTTGGCCACTGGTGATTCGCACTGAAGTTTGATGTACCTATAGGAACCAGATGTTGTAAAGCTTGGAAGGGCTCGAGGAATTCGTTAAGGTAGTATGAAATAAGAATCGAAAAGCAATACTTTGTTTAGGCGGTGCTGGAGAGGTTAGATAAAGGTTAAAAATTGCATCATGTAATATACAACTGTATTTTTATTAAAAGCGACAAGGTCGTAGAACTGACCGTCTTCAGGTCATAAAAAAGGTTTTCAGAAATGCGTTACACAACTGCAATACCCAATGAACCTTAAAATGTTCGGTTCTTAATATTGTTAGCCATGCATAAGTCATTACTAGTAAATATCAAACACGCTTGTAACAGCCCTTGTCTGTGACTGAACCGATTTTGCATACACACATACAAGATGCAGTGGACTACGCTAACTGCCGAATGGATGGCCGCGCGGGATTAGCCGAGCGGTCTAAGGCGCTGCAGTAATGGACTGTGCGGCTGGTCACGTCGGAGGTTCGAGTCCTCCCTCGGGCGTGTGTGTGTGTGTGTGTGTGTGTGTGTGTGTGTGTGTGTGTGTGTGTGTGTGTTTGTTTGTTCTTAGGATAATTTAGGTTAAGTAGTGTGTAAGCTTAGGGACTGATGACCTTAGCAGTTAAGTCCCATAAGATTTCTCACACATTTGAACATTTTATTTGCCGAATGGATGTGTTGTCTCAACTGCTGAATTGGTGGACGTCAAACGAGCCCTTAGCCATGCTCGTTATTGCACTGGCAGCCTCCACGCTATAGACCAGTGTTACACTCGTCACCCATTACTCACGGCTATCCAGGATCTTCTTTCTGATCTCCATCAAACTGGACGACCGGTCATCTTTGTTTGAATCCTGGAAATGTGGGAATCTGAGGAAAAGAGGTTGCTGACCGGTTGGCAAAGGTGTCTAACAGGATGCCGATTTTGGAAAAAGGGGGGGGGGGGGGGTGTTCCAGAAGTGGACTTTTGGTCGACTCTACGCCATCAGTTGTTTGAAGTCTCGCGCTCGTAATGGTCTGCCCTGGATTCCCCAAACAAACTAAAGGCTATAAAAGAGAACAAGACCATGTGGCAACCTTCCCTTCGCCCTTCTTGCAGGCGATCCACCGTCCTTCGTCGGCTACACGTTGGCCACACTTGGTTATGACCACGTTCTCCGATGTGAGTACTTACCTTATGCCGGTGTGGTGCCCGCTTGACAGTGGCCCACGTCCTACTAGACTGCCCAAATTCGACTGCTTTGCGGTGATGCGTTAAACTTCTTCAGACGTTACCCCTGGTGCTCGCGGACGACGCCAAAGCGGCTTACTTGGTTCTACATTTCACCCGGGGTAGGCTGTTTCTACTCGTCTTTGCGTGGGGCACTTCGGCCTCGTTGACCGACTGAGGGGTGCAGGGGCACCCCTAACCTGCTCTTGCCCAGCGCACCAACGGCAGCCTTTGCTCGATGGTCCGACCTGGCTTCTACCCTTTTCATTTTTTTAATTTCATTATTCTTTTATATTTGTTGTTTTTAATGTTTTATCTTCCATAACATTTTATTATCTCGTGTGTGCTGTTCGTTTCCTTGGCGAAATAGAGGGCGACGTAGTGCTGGTCAGATGTAGAGGGAAGGTGGATCTGCCACAGTATACCATCCACCAGAGACCCACTGCATTCTGGACTGAGCGACTCGCCCATCTTAGACCTTACTCCTGTCCTTCTACTTGTTTTTATGTCTTATTGCAGCTTGGTTACAATAGGGCTTCCAAGGATTTGCCTTCTGCATCCTTCCTGTGAAGATTATTCGTTGTTCGATACATATAGAATAAACGAACTGATGACTTCTCAGTCTGGTCCCTTTTACTCCTAAAAACCAACCAGCCAGCCCTTTCTTCTATATTGCCACATGATGGCCGTGACGAAGAGACAGTTGGAAAGTTATTGTCCATGAACACGGAAAGAGGTAAGATGAAGCTTTAGAATAGTTCAATGTCGAGAACGTACACTATGTGATCAAAAGTATCCGGACATCTGGCTGAAAATGACGTACAAGTTCGTGGTGCCTTCCATCGGTAATGCTGGAAATCAGTATGGTGTTGGCCCACCCTTAGCCTTGATGACAGCTTCCACTCTCACAGATATACGTTCGATCAGGTGCTGGAAGGTTTCTTGGGGAATGGCAGCCCATTCTTCACGGAGAGCTGCACTGAGGAGAGGTATCGATGTCGGTCGGAAAAGCCTGACACGAAGTCAGCGTTCCAAAGGTGTTCTATAGGATTCAGGTCAGGACCCTGTGCAGGCCAGTCCATTGCAGGGATGTTATTGTCGTGTAACCACTCCGCCATAGACCGTGCATATGAACCCAGGTCCTCGAACATATTGAAAGATGCAATCGCCATCCGCGAATTGCTCTTCAACAGTGGGAAGCAAGAAGGTGCTTAAAACATCAATGTAGGCCTGTGCTGTGATAGTGCCACGCAAAACAACAAGGGGTGCAAGACCCCTCCATGAAAAACACGACCACACCATAATACCATCGCCTCCGAATTTTAATGTCGGCACTACACACTCTGGCATTCGCCATACCCACACCCTGCCATCGGATCGCCACATTGTGTACTGTAATTCGTCACTCCACACAACGTTTTTCGATTGTTCAATCGTCCAATGTTTACGCTCCTTACACCAAGCGAGGCGTCGTTTGGCGTTTACCGGCGTGGTGTGTGGCTTATGAGCAGCCGCTCGGCCATGAAATCCAAGTTGTCTCACCCCCCGACGAACTGCCATAGTAGTTGCAGTGGATCCTGATGCAGTTTGGTATTCCTGTGTGATGGTGTGAGAGATGTCTGCCTATTACACATTACGACTCTCTTCAACTGTCGGCGGTCTCTGACAGTCACAGACGAGGCCGGCCTGTACGCTTTTGTGCTGTACGTGTCCCTTCACGTTTCCACTTCACTATCACATCGGAAACAGTGGACGTAGGGATGTTGAGGAGTGTGGAAATCTCGCGTACAGACGTGTGACACAAGTGACGCCAATCACCTGACCACATTCAAAGTCCGTGAGTTCCGCGGAGCGCCCCATTCTGGTCTCTCACGATGTCTAATGACTACGGAGGTCGCTGATACGGAATACCTGGTAGTAGATGAAAGCACACTGCACCTAATATGACGAAAGTATGTTTTTGGGTGTGTCTGGATGCTTTCGATCACATAGTGTATGTAGAATAAGATTATAGTTCACTGCAGATCTTCAACGACGGTCGGAGCGAAAATAACCTGTTTGAAAGTCTATGTACAACTTTCTGTGTTCCAGAACTCTGGATGTAAATTGACGAATAACATTTATGAAATTCGTGGCTTTCTTGTTTGCCCTGTTATGTATTCTTGTAGACAACAAACAAATAGAATCCCTTTACGTCCGCGCCCTAAATTTCGAATTACGGCGAATTAATGTTTCACAGTACGTGACTTCGCACTGCGGCGTTGTTGACGTAGGAAACCTGTAGACAAGGACAGTGGTAGATACGGCCTGGCCCTACGACCATACAGAGTAATCTCTACCCTTGTTCACACCACCAGCAGACCTGTGCCACACATAGGTAACTAAATGCAACATCTAGCTTCATCTGTAATATTACCGCCAATACTGTAACATAACCACGTATCGCGGCCACATAGCGGAAGTATTGTTGGCAACACTACTGCGACAACACATCATCGTAAAATTTCGCAGACGTAAACCTATAGTAATACAGGCTTCCATCTTTACGTAGCGTAAACGCCGTCCACGGATCTTGGTGGACCCAACGGCACCGACCGACCGTCACGTCATCCTCCCCCAGTGGCTTCATTGGATGGCAAAAGGGGGGGGGGGGCGGAGTCAGCTCACCACTCTCCCGGACGTCGTCAGTTTTCGTGATCTCGAACCGCTACCATACGGTCAGATAGTTCTCACAAGGCTTAGTGCACACTATTCCAGTCCTTCCCCCTAGAAAAAAAGAGTCCCTGACTGTAACGGGCCTCGAACCCGGGTCCTCCGCATCTCAGTCATCCGCCCAGAGCCCAGACCACTCAACTGCAGAATAGTATTTTCTACGTTGCAGCGTAAATTCCATATCTCTGTCCTTATTTCCGGGTATTTTGTTTTCCTTTCTTTCGTGTGTGTGTGTGTGTGTGTGTGTGTGTGTGTGTGTGTGTGCGTGTGCGCGCGCTACACTTTGACCTTTCATCACACAGAATATTGCTATAATATTTTTTTACTATTTTTCCTTGAATGCAGAACACAGTAGAAATACCAGCTGGTTGTAAGTAACGTCTCGGTCTTGGGTGAATTCGTTTTCAGGTCATAGGAAAGTACTCAAGGCATTATCCTGAAACACATTCGACAGCGGGGCTCATAAATGGTGAAATGTTTCTGTGAACGATGTGAACCAATTGTTATGGCGGCGCGAAACGACTGGCTTGAAGCGCAAATCGGCGGCGATCGCGTGATGGGGCGGACGGGCCGACTGCCACTGTTCGCTTCCGGCGGGCGGAGCTCGTTACCGCCAGCCATTACCACCGCTGCGGAAATGCTGCCGGCGATTGGCGGCGCCGGAATAGCCGCGGCCGCGGGCGCCGCCGGCCCGCTGTACAGCACACAATAGAAAAGAGCCATCACTCATATTCACCGAGTGAGTGTGTTCCAAATGCTTTTCATCAGTCGGCACAGCTTCCGCGAGACTCGTATTTTCTGTTTTAGATACATGGAACTTGCCATACCCTGGACTTCCGTAAGACAGTGTCGGGTTATGATGTTAATCAAAATTTTTAAAATAAGAGCAGGTAAAATACTTTAAAGTCCTCGATGATAAACTGCCCTTATATGTCCAGTAAAGTCCTGGTTTGATGCATCTCTCCATGCTGCTCTTTCCTGTCAAAGCCTCTTCATCTCCGAGTAACTACTGTAACCTACATCCTTCTGAATCCGCTTAATGTATTCATCTCTTGATCTGGCTCTGCGATTTTTATCCTCCATACCTCCCTCCATGACCAAGTTGGTGATCCCTTGATGATGTCACAGAATGTGTCCTATCAACCGATCCCTTCTTCTAGTCAAATTGTGTCACAGACTTCTTCATCTCCAGTTAAGGTCATTACCTCCTCATTAGCTACGTGATCCATCCTTCTATTCTTCAGCATTCTTGTATAGCACCACATTTCAAAAGCATACAAATACGTTCAGATGAGACTTCCTAACACGTACAAACTTACTTGATGTCGATAAGTTTCTCCTCTTCAGAAACGATTTTCTTGCATTGCCAGTCTACATTTTATATCCTCTCTACTTGGGCCATCATCATTTATTCTGCTGTGTGTGTGTGTGTGTGTGTGTTGTCCTTAGCGTAAGTTAGTTTAAATTAGATTATGTAGTGTGTAAGCCTAGGGATCGATGACCTCAACAATTTGGTCCCATAGTCCTTACCACCAGCAAATTTCGCCGCACTGCCCTAAAAGATACGTTCGTCATACGTCCCACATTGATTTCTGGGGTTATTTCGCTTAGTGCGCTTAGTGTTGCTTGGCCGTTAGCACTGACAACTCTACACAATTGCCGCTGCTGTCGGACGTGAAGTGAAGGCCATCGGCTACTATGTTGTCTGTGATAGAGGTAATGCCTGAAATTTTGTATTCTTGGCACAATCTTGACACGGTGGATCTCGGAAAACCGAATTCCTGAACAATTTACGAGATGGAATGTCTCATGTGTCTAGCTCCGTGTAGCATTCCGCAGTCAGATTGTGTTAATTCTCGTCATACAGTCATATTCACGTCGGAAACCTTCTTATAAATCACTTGAATTCAAATGACAGCTCTGCCAATGCACTGCCTTTTTATACCTTGTGCACGTGATATTACCGCCATCCGTATATGTTGATATAGCTATCCTTCGACTTTCGTCACCTCGGTGCATGGCATGACTTCATTTCCTTGACTCTCCGCAAATACTTGAAATTCTCTCCCATCCCCATCCCTATTCCTCTCCGTCTTTCTCTTTACCGTCCTCGTTTCTTCCTTAGTTCGGACAGCGGACACGGACTGTAATTCCACAAGGAAGTGAGTTTGTTACAGGAATGTTTTTATCACTAAAATGTCTACTGCAAACTCTTTTGTGCATGCATCTTTTGGTGGGGATACGTGTAATTCTTCAGTCTGTCGAGATCTCCGACTTGTAAATGCTGCTTCTTTCGTTTTATTCGGACTCCAGTATGCGTTCCTCAGCACTCGATTAAATAAAAAAAAAAACGCATTTTCGACGCTTTTCAATGACAGTCTCACCATTATACATTTTAGATTACAATATTGTGTTACAGCGCCAATATGTTGTTATGCAATGTCCTTCAGACATGCTTTGCAGCTGTGACGATCCACAGCTACAATAAATATTACGCAACTTACTCGCAGGTTGGAGGTTTTGATTAGTCGAGGCTGCGTGCACTGATAGCCGAATTTCTTGTGGAGACCACTCGCGTTAAGGGGAGCCGGAGGTGTCTATGCTGCCCATGTTAAAATCACTAAGTTTGAGGAACATTTATGAATAAACTACCAAATAGAAAAATTTGAATTTTTTTTACATATAGAGTGGTTTAGTATTGCAGTTATGACACAGGGATTTTGGAGTATCTTTTCTAGTTTCCTTCCAATTATTTTTTTATTAATGACCCAAATTTTTTTACAAATAATTGTTTTATAATTGAACTGAAATGAAACTACTGAACATATTGCCAAATGGCTGTGTTACAATGTAAGTTTGACCACTAGGAGTGCTGTATAAAAATTTCATCTCTCTAGCGTGAGTGGATATTGAGAAAATGTTCCTTATATTCGAAAAATTCTAATTTATGGGAAATGGCTATCAAAGTTTCTCAATACATTCCTGCACTATAGGATGGATTATCAGGGTCTTCTTCTTCATCCTCCAAAAGCTTCCTCTTCTGTCTTCTTTTCTGGCCTGTTGTTCCATCATACTTCATATGCCTTTCTCTTCTTTCTGCTCCTCTTATCCTTTCTCTGTCAATATTTCTTAGTGCTCGTACAGTGTTCACCCCAGCTGTAAATCCTAATGCCTTCAGAACTTCACACTTCACACTGTTCCCTTAGTTGTAGGTTGCTATTGCATCATAAATGCCAAAGTGCAGTGTTTTTATGCTTACAAACACCCTTTTAGGAATCACTTTCCAAATCAAATTGTTTACGCTCTCATTAGGATTCTGCGTCTTTCCGTGTAGACATTTGTGTAACAATTCTGGGTGTGCTAAGTCATGAAAAATTGGTTTTATTGCATTTATCACAGCTGCTGGCAAACCATGTTTGTGATCATAGTCCTTTTTTGCATTATATTTGCACTAGGAATCTTTTGGGCACAGGCTGTGTTGAGGGTATTCATTGGAAGAGGCAGTACGAAGGAACAATGCCCACACTGATTTTCGCATGCCACTAACATTACTAGTATTTTGCCTTATAGCATACCCATAGTATCTCTGTAGACGTTCAATCACCTGCTTTTCGCATGTCACTAACATTACTAGTATTTTGCCTTGTAGCATACCCGTAGTATCTCTGTAGACGTTCAATCACCTCATCAGTAAGCTTGCCTGTCCCTCCTATTGTCTTTCCATCACCGAGCTTACTTGAACCCAAAGTTTGTTTGAGCCTTCGAAGCCGTGCACCCATACGCTTTTGCACATGCCCAATGCATTCCAACTTTCCAACTACAAATTTATTTCCATATGGTTTCAGTTCCTCTGTAGTCTTGAAACCTTTGGAGTCACCATCCCCAAGGTAGTATTTGTACCTAACGTTGTATCTGGGAACTGAACGTTCAAAAATTTGTTTCACTCCATCCACTTCCATTGCTCCACTTGATCAACTAAAATTTGCCTCACAGGTTCCACTGTGCTCTCCTTCGATTTTATTTTTGCACCTACAATGTTTTGATAATATTGCAACATCTACCACTTTTGCACTATCACCACAAGTAGCAGTTACAACCCCATTCGGGGATTTATGACCCCTCTTTTGCCAGGAACCATGTAATGCCACTACCAAATCCCTAGAACCACCGTTCATTTCTACAGATTCCTCCACTGCTTCCTTCATGGTTTCCAAAGCCACATCTTCAACAGAGGATCCTACCAGTTCACAGTAGTACCCAAATTTGCTTGGAGGCGATGGCAAGTTCACAATACCACAAAACAGTTTACCAGCAGCAGACCCTTTTCCAATGGATCGAAGACCATATACAAGTCGAACATTCACATCAAACACTCTAGATCGTCCATTTTCACCAAAGAGACTGGCATGTGAATTGTAGAAAGTCACTTGATACTTGCAACATGCACAGATTATCTTCATCTCACAAGCTAAACCAAAGTGCTTCGTTATCTCTAGTCCGACTCCTACACTTGAACACATTTTGCACAGAACACTTTCTTTCAGCACAGAAGATAATAATCCAATATTCAGTACTTCGTTAATACGATCACTGTCACTAACATATTCACGAAATCTGTCACTTCAACCAGTCAGCTTCTTGCTAGAAGATGTCACAGGGCTATGGACGGCCATGTGTTGCTTAGCAGAAGAACGCACTGTTTCAGTAATTGTAGTATCGCAACTTGGTATTAGTGTCAATTTTCTTTTCCCTACGTTCTTCCTCTTCTTATATACACGGTTACTAAAACGTGGCATCGTAACCAGAACAACGCTTTACACAAGAAGTGTAATACTACCAACAGGCGCAACACTGAACTAATTCGAAACGGTAAACAGCAAAGAGACGATGTTCCGCGCTCTTGGCGCTTCATTTGTCACAGAAAACAATGTAGCCAACCCTTGCACACTTACTGTATGCGTAACATAAGGCGCTGTATGCGTAACAGGCCGAGAAAATCCCAAGAAGTTCGCGAGGAAGTCACGAGAGGGTGATAGATGCATTCAGCGGCCGCCCATTACCTCTGCAGGCGTGGGGGAAAATGGGAATAACTCCACTTCTAGGGCGAGTAGAACAATAATTCAAAGTTTACATTAAAGAGGAATGTTCCAATTAATTTTCGGTAGCAAAAAAAATCGTAATTTTTTGGATTTGACCACCTCCGGCTCCCCTTAAGCTGGAAATCCAGGCTCGAGTCCCGTTTTGCAGTGTGCTAATCAGTTTTGTAATGATACCTAGTTTAGTTTTCACCATGACGTACTTAAGCATTTATCAGCGTCTTAGCGCCGCTACTGCAGTGTCCTGTAACGCTGTTATTCTGAAATGTTCTCACTATAACGCTGTAACTATTAATAATCGTGTAGCCATTGTGAAGTGTATAACAACGATTTGCAAGACTCAACATTCTCAATAAGTGTGCGCCATTTGCTTGCGACGAGTTGCTGCAGTCTGTCTTTGACGACCTCGTCGACCCGGAGGTTAAACGTTAATACTGTCCTTTTACCTCTTTTCCTTTCTCAACCGTCTCCACATCTTCACGTGTACAGTCGACTTCTTTGAAGCGATACGGATGACGCAATCATTCCGGAGGTGGGCTAAATCCGTAGCGGCGTGGGGAACAGTGCTCTGCAGGCAGCGGTCGCATTAAGCCCGACGTAGCGAAACCCCCCTCAAAGTTTAATGGCATTCCTGAAATAGAGCGGATTGGAATGACCTGCTTCGATCGGCCGTTGCGCCATGTAGTCAGTCGTCGACCCATATGCGTCAGTTGCACCAGCTACTGCAACCACTGTACAGAAACAGTAATAATTGCTCCTACTTGTATTAGCGCTCTGAGGGTTCCGTACAAGCCTAATTACGTATATAGATAGTTAATCCATCCCGGAAATCGAGAATCCCGATGATTTTTGCCTGTTATCGACTTTGATGCTGGAAAGATATCGGTCTGGAAACTCAAATAATTTAGAGTGTGTTTTAATTTTAAGCCTGAAGTCGGATAAAAAAGAACAAAATAAATTTTTTGTATGTGACATAATTGCAAATTATAAATTTTGTGATACTTTTCTTGTTTCATCAAATCTTGTTTCCGGGCAAATTCCATGATTCTAGGCCAAAGTGAAGTACCCTGTAGGATTTAATGAGTGAGTTTGCGAGTGTCAAAACATATGACATAAATAGTCGCTCTTTTGATTGCGCTGACTTGGAAGTTTCAACTTCTTACACCGCCAAGGACCCATAGATCTCAGTATGTGACACAAATTTCAGAGTGTTACGTGTACTGATTAATTAGAAAAAAAGGTTTGAAAGGGTTGGACAGACAGACGGGCGGTCGACGGACGGACGGACGGACGGACAACAAAGGGATCCTATAATGGTTCCGTTTTTACCGGCTGAGTTACGGAATCCTAAAAATAGGACTACATTTGTAATTTGTAGGACACTGACTTGATGAGGGCGATCACAACGAATTCCCTTTTTGTGCTTTCCGTAGTACACACATAGGGTATTTTTACGTACGTAAGTCATACGTACAGTACATTCTCACGCATTATGAGGACAGAAAACTTGCTGCTGACGATACCTTCAGTCAAATAAATCGATTATAGCCGTCTAAAGATGGCCATAATGGCGCGAAATAACGCTGTTCTAAAAGCATTTGTGGCTGATTTCGGCGCCCTTAACGATCTTTAATTGATCAGCTGCTACGGAATTGGACAAAATCTGTTACGGATTAAACAACACACCTAATTTATGTTAAAGTGATACCCATTGTTGTTTGACTTTTAATTCTGCATAACGTCATACGTCTTATTGTTCTTAAGACAAGATACCACTAATCTACACCACTAAACAGTGTTTCGAGATGGCAATAGCTTGTGGTTTCAGTTATTTTATTTCCACAACTGCTGTAGATCATGACTTCTGGCGTCATGCACATGGTTGTTAACCCTAGAACAATAAAGGAGCGAAAATGTTACATTGATACGAAACCATCGTGAATTTTACTATTGCATAGTTTATTCAAAGGGTGTCACAATTTATAGTTTACGCATGAGTTACAGGTCTCCAATGGTATGTCACATACAAAATGCCCTGTTTTACCACCGAGCGAGGTGGCGCAGTGGTTAGCACACTGGACTCGCATTCGGGAGGACGACGGTTCAATCCCGTCTCCAGCCATCCTGATTTAGGTTTTCCGTGATTGCCCTAAATCGTTTCAGGCAAATGCCGGGATGGTTCCTTTGAAAGGGCACGGCCGATTTCCTTCCCAATCCTTCCCTAACCCGAGCTTGCGCTCCGTCTCTAATGACCACCCTGTTTTACTCCCTGTACCGACAATACCAGTTTGACGGAAACCGCGAATTGGTACCAACTGCAATCGTTAAGTTTGTTGAGGGTTTAGTAGTGTAGGTTTAACTACAGGTCTTTGTCAGAGTTCACTTTGAGTTAGGTAAAACTCATATGCTTCCCGGTAATGGCATCTTGGGAAGGAAGAGTTCTCTGCAATGTAGGGGAAGTAATCAACATTAGAAGACGGCGCCATCACGGCCCTGCTGTCAACACGTGACTAGTCGATACGTATAAGTGGTGCACGAACTAGTCGTAAGAACACCGCATGGCCGAGAAGTGAATTAACTTCATTTCGAGCATAAGCTAGAATTATTTGACATGCTGTATTAGTGTGTGTTATTTCCCATTAACTCTGCCTTACGCTGTGACGACTTCCACCGAGCGATGTGGCGCAATGATTTGCACACTAGACTCGGATTCGGGAGGACGAGAGTTCAAATCCACATCCAGTTTCCTACCCTATCCTTGAAACAACCCAACTTTGTCTGTAATTACTTCGATATCGACGGGACGTTAAATCCTAATCTTCCTTCCTTCTTCCCTTTTTTGCTGCAGTTTACACAGAGTTCAGTGGCACTGAACGGTTCATTTACTACAAACATGTTCTTATCAGCCACGAAATAAGAGGTCTTACAAACGTAAAGAGAGTTTTGGCTGCAAACTTCTGTAAATAAATTCGTACGTCGCACTGGTAGTAATCTACCATCTTCTTTAAAGTAGAATCCATTTGAACCCACGGTGATCTGCAGTTGTTTCTTCCTCTGTTCAGAATATTTCTGTGCATTTCTTCCTTCGCTGCGAAAGATCTCCAGCTGCTTTTTGCCTTTCTCCGGCTCGCAGGAAAAGGTCTGTAGTAAATTATTTGGGCACTGTCACTGAAATAATCGGTTTTGATAAACCCTGCGAAAGCGTAAGGGCACATGTAAAACTTAAACGTGATCTCTCTTTCAATCATCGTATCGTCTGACAGACAATATACTTGTCCCATGGATGATAAGATTGTGCGGATGAAGAAACATATCATAGATTTTTTCAAGATAATTGCCGGAAGTATTAGAAAAGGACTTCCGGGAGTGATAGAGATCTGTCCATTACATCAGTCAAATTCAAAAAGTCCGGGAACACTTTCAGTTATTTATAGCACAAGAATCAGACATTATACAGATACCATACTTACGTCATTTTGAAGGGAGGTCCTGAAATTTTTTCTTTTTTTTTAATGTCTAGCGCCACAACCTAGTTTGGTAATCTGCCGATGTTGTTGTTGTGGTCTTCAGTCCAGAGACTGGTTTGATGTGGTTCTCCATGCTACTCTATCCTGTGAAAGGTTCTTCATCTCCCAGTACCTACTGCAATCTACATCCTTCTGAATCTGTTTAGTGTATTCATCTCTTGGTCTCCCTCTACGATTTTTACCCTAAACGCTGCCCTCCAAAACTAAATTGGTGATCCCTTGATGCCTCGGAACATGTCCTACCAAGCGATCCCTTCTTCTAGTCAAGTTGTGCCACAAACTTCACTTCGCCCCAATTCTATCCAATACCTCTACGTGATCTACCCACCTAATCTCCAGCATTCTTCTATAGCACCACATTTCGAAACCTTCTATTCTCTTCTTGTCCAAACTATTTATCGTCCACGTTTCACTTCCATACAAGGCTACACTCCATACAAATACTTTCAGAAACGACTTCCTGACACTTAAATCTATTCTCGATGTTAACAAATTTCTCTTCTTTAGAAACGCTTTCCTTGCCACAGCCAGTCTACATTTTATATCCTCTCTACTTCGACTCTCATCAGTTATTTTGCTCCCCAAATAGCAAAACTCATTTACTACTTTGTCTCATTTCCTAATCTAATTCCCTCAGCATCACCCGATTTAATTCGACTACATTCCATTATCCTCGTTTTGCTTTTGTTGATGTTCATCATATATCCTCCTTTCAACACACTGTCCATTCCGTTCAGCTGCTCGTGCAGGTAGTCAGGGCTATTCGCAAACATGGCGAGTTCAGGTGCGGAGCGAGCTTTCTGTGTGTTCGACAAAAACAAGTGTACTACAGCTGTTAAACGGGTGTTTAGAACCAAGTACGGTAAGAAGCCACCAAAAAGGAAGGTCATTTACCACTGGCAGAACAAATTCGTTACGACGGGTTGTTTGTGCCCGGCAAAGAGAAGCGGACGTCCGAATTTGAGCGAAGTGTCTGTGGATTCTATGAAACCACTCAAATTGGAGCTAGTGCAGAAGCGCAATGACGACAACAAAGACAAGCGTTTCGAATTTCGTTCGCAGTTGCAACAATTGAATTAGGATGGGGATGGCATTGTTGATCGCTCAATTTTTAGCAACGAAGCCACTTTTCACACTAATTGGAAAGTGAACAGGTATAATTGTCGAATCTAGGGTACAAAGCATGCACACGCATGTACTGAATTTGAACGTGATTCCCCAAAGGTAATTGGTGTTTTTTTTTCACATCGAAAACTGTACGAGCCATTCTTCGTTGCCGAGAGCACTGTTACTGGATATTCCTACTTGCAACAATGGCTGATACCTCAAATGCAATCGGACTCTCCGTTCATCTCTCAGCAGGATGGGGCTCCACCCCATTTTCATCGTGAAGTTCGTGGGTGCCTGAACACGGAGCAGCCGCATCGATGGACGGCCGTGCTACAGAAGGCGACAGCAGTTTCATGAAATGGCCTACCCGATCACCAGATCTCACTACGTGTGACTTTTTTCTGTGGGGATATATTAAAGATCTGATGTATGTACTGCCTCTACTACGTGATGCAGCAGAGCTGCAGGAGAGAATACGGGAAGCGACTGCCACAGTCGACGATGCCGTGCTGGGACGGGTATGGCAAAAATTCGATTACCGTATTGACGTCTGCCGGGTCACTCATGGTTCGCATATCGAATGTTCGAAAACTTTCATCAGAGTTTCTTTTCTAAATGCAATATGTATGACATCTGTACAATGTTCAGTTCTTGTGCAGTGAATAATTGAAAGTGTTCCCGGACATTATGTACACCCTGTATTTCGGCGCCGTGGGAAACTTACTTTTTCAGGTTAACTCTCTTGCCACTGTGTTGGGGTCGCAGCGCCGCTTGTCGCCGCGAGTGCGTCCTTCAGAAGGGGCCGTTAGCCATTAGCGGGCTACAGCTAGTTGCCGGGTCGTGTCGCATCGATATTCGCTGCTCTGCGTGAACCAGCGACGCAGGCTTCTCTCACTGCTGCCTCGCGCTGGCGGCCTTAAGCGCTTCCAGTCAGTCCGGAGGCGGCTGCTGGCTCTTTGCCACAGCTCTTCCCAGGCATTCTTGGGTTCGCCTGACTTCATTTAGATTTCTGCTTCGGACACACTGTTCTTTCAGGAGCGCCGTTCATATCTGGGTTTGTGTAACACCTCCTTTCTACGGCGATCCTGTGTTAAACCATTTCCGTGTTTATTTGATCTTCTTCTGAACACAAAACGCTTTTTGGTGGACATGCATCAAATCGCGAAGGGGATTTGTTTTCCAGATTCTAGTCACGGCACCGTTATTTTTCGCACTGGCAGACGCTGCTCTGATCATAACATTTCGCCATTCGTGCCTACAGCATGGAAGCGGGCTACATAACGACTGGATGAGATAGGAAAACCGACAAACGACAGTCATGCTTGTGTCAGCTTACAGCAAGCGCTGCCATACTGAAGCAGACCGACGAAACTTGTGCAACTTCTTTGGCCGACACCTGCCAGCATAGATGCCTTTGGGACACCTCCCAACTTCGGTGTTGGGCATTGAAGCTTCCACATTACGACCTCGCTGAAATACATTTAAGTGCACAGATTGTGATATCCGACGTAGAGATATCACATGTGCAGTGTTATTATTTCAGATATAAAACCACGCTTTTAGCAAGTCAAAACATCTGAGAATATTTACGTGCCCAGCGCGATTCCTAGTCCTTCCGCATTACGGCACTTTGAGTCAGTGCATTTACGGCCCTCTATTTATGCCTCCTTACAAAAATGGTTTTTATCAGACTTATCTTCAGAAGTATTAAATTCTCATTTTCCAGTAGTGTACGACATTCACAGAGTAAAGTGGTACAGCGTATAGAACAGGTACCCACTTCATCTTGAAGCAGATTCTGCATACAAATTACTCCTGTCAATGTCCAATGTATCTAGACATTGACATTCGGCATTCGAATCGAAATCCTGACACTACGTACCTTAGCCACTTGGCCTGGCATTTTTGGTTTCAGTCTGGTGATGTTGCTAGTATGTAATACGCAGGCGTTCTCGGAAACCTGTTTCTGGGGTCCTCCAGCCTAAGCCGAATTCTGCCATTAGTCATCTGTAGATCTTAGATCCTCGAGAGAATTCGACCTTTATCGGTACTTGTCATTGATTCTTGACGCTTCTGTGCGAAACTGTGCCTCAGTTTGCGGTATATTTGTTCTATGCTCTCGGGGAAGGCAAGGGGAAACTACAGCCGTAATTTTTTCCGAGGGCATGCAGCTTTACTGCATAGTTAAAGGATGATGGCGTCCTCTTGGGTAAAATTTTCCGGAGGTAAAATAGTCCCCAATTCGGATCTCCGGGCGGAGACTACTCAAGAGGACGTCGTTATCAGGAGAAAGAAAACTGGCGTTCTACGGATCGGAGCGTGGAAGGTCAGATCCCTTAATCGGGCAGGTAGGTTAGAAAATTTAAAAAGGGAAATGGATAGGTTAACGTTAGATATAGTGGGAATTAGTGAAGTTCGGTGGCAGGAGGAACAAGACTTTTGGTCAGGTGGATACAGGGTTATAAATACAAAATCAAATAGGGGTAATGCAGGAGTAGGTTTAATAATGAATAAAAAAATTGGAGTGCGGATAAGCTACTACAAACAGCATAGTGAACGCATTATTGTGGCCAAGATAGACACGAAGCCAATGCCTACTACAGTATACAAGTTTATATGCCAACTAGCTCTGCAGATGATGAAGAAATTGATTAAATGAATGATGAGATAAAAGAAATTATTCAGGTAGTGAAGGGAGACGAAAATTTAATAGTCATGGGTGACTGGAATTCGAGAGTAGGAAAAGGGAGAGAAGGAAAGATAGTGGGTGAGTATGGATTGGGGAGAGAAATGAAAGAGGAAGCCGTCTGGTGGAATTTTGCTCAGAGGATAACTTAATCATAGCTAACACTTGGTTCAAGAATCATGAGAGAAGGTTGTATACGTAGAAGAATCCTGGAGATACTAGAAGGTATCAGATAGATTATATAATGGTAAGACAGAGATTTAGGAACCAGGTTTTAAATTGTAAGACATTTCCAGGGGCAGATGTGGACTCTGACCACAATCTATTGGTTGTGAACTGTAGATTAAAACTGAAGAAACTACAAAAAAGTGGGAATTTAAGGAGATGGGACCTGGATAAACTGAAAGAACTAGAGGTTGTACAGAGATTCAGGGAGAGCATAAGGGAGCAATTGACAGGAATGGGGGAAAGAAATACAGTAGAAGAAGAATGGGTAGCTCTGAGGGATGAAGTAGTGAAGGCAGCAGAGGATCAAGTCGGTAAAAAGACGAGGGCTTGTAGAAATCCTTGGGTAACAGAAGAGGTACTGAATTTAATTGGTGAAAGGAGAAAATACAAAAATGCTGTAAGTGAAGCAGGCAAAAGGGAATACAAGCGTCTCAAAAATGAGATCGACAGGAAGTGCAAAATGGCTAAGCAGGGATGGCTAGAGGACAAATGTAAGGATGTAGAGGCTTATCTCACTAGGGGTAAGATAGATACTGCCTACAGGAAAATTAAAGAGACCTTTGGAGAAAAGAGAGCCACTTGTATGAATATCAAGAGCTCAGATGGAAACCTAGTTCTAAGCAAACAAGGGAAAGCAGAAAGGTGGAAGGAGTATATAGAGGGTCTATACAAGGGCGATGTAATTGAAGACAATATTATGGAAATGGAAGAGGATGTAGAAGAAGAGGAAATGGGAGATACCATACTGCATGAAGAGTTTGACAGAGCACTGAAAGACCTGAGTCGAAACAAGGCCCCGGGAGTAGACAACATTCCATTGGAACTACTGACTGTCTTGGGAGAGCCAGTCCCGACAAACTCTACCATCTGGTGAGCAAGATGTATGAGACAGGCGAAATACCCTCAGACTTCAAGAAGAATGTAACAATTCCAATCCCAAAGAAAGCAGGTGTTGACAGATGTGAAAATTACCGAACTATCAGTTTCATAAGTCACAGCTGCAGAATACTAACGCGTATTCTTTATAGACGAATGGGAAAACTGGTAGAAGCCGACCTCGGCGAAGATAAGTTTGGATTCCGCAGAAATGTTGGAACACGTGAGGCAATACTGACCCTACGACTTATCTTAGAAAATAGATTAAGGAAAGGCAAAGCTACATTTCTAGCATTTGTAGACTAGAGAAAGCTTTTGACAATGTTGACTGGAATACGCTCTATACGCTCTTTCAAATTCTGAAGGTGGCAGGGGGTAAAATACAGGGAGCGAAAGGCTATTCACAATTTGTACAGAAACCAGATGGCAGTTATAAGAGTCGAGGGGCATGAAAGGGAAGCAGTGGTTGGGAAAGGAGTGGGACAGGGTTGTAGCCTTTCCCCGAAGTTATTCAATCTGTATATTAAGCAAGCAGTAAAGGAAACAAAAGAAAAATTCGGAGTAGGTATTAAAATTCATGGAGAAGAAATAAAAACTTTGAGGTTCGCCGATGACATTGTAATTCTGCCAGAGACAGCAAAGGACTTGGAAGAGCAGTTGAACGGAATGGACAGTGTCTTGAAAGGAGGATATAAGATGAACATCAACAAAAGCAAAACGAGGATAATGGAATGTAGTCAAATTAAATCGGGTGATGCTGAGGGGATTAGATTAGGAAATGAGACACTTAAAGTAGTAAAGGAGTTTTGCTATTTAGGGAGTAAAATAACTGATGATGCTCGAAATAGAGAGGATATAAAATGTAGACTGGCAATGGCAAGGAAATCGTTTCTGAAGAAGAGAAATTTGTTGACATCGAGTATAGATTTAAGTGTCAGGAAGTCGTTTCTGAAAGTATTTGTATGGAGTGTAGCCATGTATGGAAGTGAAACATGGACGATAACCAGTTTGGACAAGAAGAGAACAGAAGCTTTCAAAATGTGGTGCTACAGAAGAATGCTGAAGATAAGGTGGGTAGATCACGTAACTAATGAGGAGGTATTGAATAGGACTGGGGAGAAGAGAAGTTTGTGGCACAACTTGACTAGAAGAAGGGATCGGTTGGTAGGACATGTTTTGAGGCATCAAGGGATCACAAATTTAGCATTGGAAGGCAGCGTGGAGGGTAAAAATCGTAGAGGGAGACCAAGAGATGAATACACTAAGCAGATTCAGAAGGATGTAGGTTGCAGTAAGTACTGGGAGATGAAGAAGCTTGCACAGGATAGGGTAGCATGGAGAGCTGCATCAAACCAGTCCCAGGACTGAAGACAACAACAACAACAACAACAATGCTCCCGGAGATTTCCCCGGTGGCATGTCTCAATAAAATTCTTGTAGTTTTGACTGTTATCACCGGCATCGTCTTAAAAAGTTAAAACTCGGCTTGAAATCATACATTTGTAGCTGTTGTTCAGTCATGGAAATAAGACAAAAGTTCCTGTGTATGTGTGTATTTCTGATGCTGTGGCAGACGATCGTTCACGAGCAACTGTCGCTTGCTTCACGAAATCCCAGAAAGCGCCGCATGTTGAGACATTTTTCAAATAACCATTCAGACATTGAGATTAGGTTGCCCTTGGTTTTCCCAAAATAGTTTTAGTTGAATGCTGGAATAATTTCTTTGACCAGGACATGGCCGATTACCCTCCCCATACTCATCTCAATGGAGCCGTGATCCGTCTCTAATGATAAGATTTTAAATCCTGATCTTTCCTTTTCGTATTTGAAAGTTGCGGTATGATTGATCTACTGTCATGTACTCTCCTTCTGGTATGTGCCACCTACTGGAACAGTGTGTGGCACGGAGTTGTGACAAATAGTGTTCATTTTTAAGAACATTTTTTTCTCGATTAAACTTCACACATTATAATGTGCGAATGGGTTCGCGGCTATTCAGTAATACTCCAACCAGCACGGAAATCAGTAACAACAGCAAAGCAAGACAAAATACTGCAGGGTTAGATCTGGAAGAAAACAGAAATTAAATACACAGCGGCTTGTCCGTGGCAAGCACCGTTTATACACTGCTTGAAAATTCAAAGGCAGTGACGGCCGACATGAAACGCAGTTCATACGTGATAGATGTTGAGTGGTATATTTACAACGAAAAATGGTTTACATTCCACCACATCAGAAAGCAGCATAACAGACATAAATAACGTTATGTTTGACTCAAATCAAAGTTCTTACACAATGTTAGTTATCGGACTCCCAGTAAGGAGTGTGCCCTCCTCGGGCCCTAACGCACCTGTTATTCATGCTGACTACCAAACTGCTGAGGACTCCTTGGGGGAGATACAGTCCCACTCCTCTCGAGGCAGTTTTCAACACTTGGAACGGTTCGGGGAGGGGATGTTCCTTGAAAAACACGTCTGCCCAGAGCATCCCATGCATACCCTATAGGATTTAAGTCCGGGGAGTACGCAGCCCATTGCATACTTTCCGTATCTTTACTTTCCACCGTGTCCAGTATCTCAGCGGTTCTCTGAGGGTGGGCGTTGTCGTCCTAAAATAGAAAGTCAATCGCCGCGAAATGGTTCTGGCAGACACACGTTTACTGGTAGCGGTTGCAAGATCTGCAAGGATCTGCCTAGGAGGAGTGAGCTGCCTGCTTGTTTCCGTCACTAGGGCTACATAGCGATCGTCTTGCGATGTAGTGGTCCGTCTGCGACGAGCGCATGGTTTCACGTAACAGTTCCATCTTGAGCTACCTTTTTTAATCGCGAGATAACACATTCGGTCACACCTATTACTGTGGCTACAGTAGTGACACTTTGACCAGCTTCGAGCCGGCCAACATCTTTCACGGTCGTAAACATTCAAATTACGTGTTGCAGACATGTTGCCGTACCACACCGAACGTCGCACTAATCGGAACCACCATCACCTACGTCAACCACCGAACTGCGTAAACTGTCGAACGCATGCAGGGCGGTCGTGCGCACACTTCGCTGCAGTTAGCAGGTCCTGCCCTCTACATTAACTGTCATTGGTCGTGTGTTTCTTAGCAAGTTGTAGTTGTTCCTTAGCAACTATCAACCAGTGTAAGCGTGTGTGTGTGTGTGTGTGTGTGTGTGTGTGTGTGTGTGTGTGTGTGTGTGTGTGTGTGTGTGTGTGTGTGTTTCATTAACCATCAGAGCTAGTTAAGGTTCAGTTAGAACTGTTTCTTATGGAATGTGTTCAACACCGGTTGGAATTAGAAAGATGTTAGCGTTTGAATGTGGCTCAAGTTTTTGCACTTCAAGAAATATCTTCGTGTTAAGTTGGTTGGGACAATGAAACACACAATTTTTTGGAATCCATTGTGAATTAACGAAAGAATAATAACCACTTCATTATTCCCCACTTTTCCCCTTCCCCCCATGCAGCTGTATTTATTGATTACAATTTTTTTATGCTGTAAATTTCTGAGCCAAATGCCTTTATCCTTAGGCAGCGTCCAAGGATGGAGAAATCAATCTAAATACACTCTTTATGTCGACTGAAACGTTTTTCACGAATTATCGGAAGCCCAGAGACAGATCAATCACACAATGACCCTTACGACCAGTGTAATTATTGTTGGATGTGGGTAATTGACCTGTCTCTGAGCTTGTGGTGATTCCTGACAAATAGTTCAGACGATATAAATGGCCCGTTTAGATTGATGTCTTTCTACTTGGAGGGTACCTAAGGATGAAACCATTTTCCTCTAAAATCAGTAGCAGGAAGATACAACATATTAAGTAGTAGGTAAAGAAAGTCGAAAAAGTGGGGAACAGAAAACTATTTTTCCTCGTGACTGCTTAACACGTGTTATTACTGGTACCTTGTTCCAGTACTTGGATTGGGGAGAAAGCGGTGTAAATAAGGATTGTGGGAGCGACGCCGCACCTGTGGCGTGAGTAAGAGGCGAGCCGACGCTAGGTGACGTCATGAGCGTGCCGCCGCAAGTGATGTCATTAAGGGCCGTCGGACGTCGCCAGCTTGGACGTGTCTGACGCAGGATTAGCCCGCAGCCACGATTCTGTGCTCCGTCAGCGTGGAGCGCCGCAACCAGTTTGGCAGCCACGCCTTCGTTGACTCACACTTTCAGTGGCTGTCGTCTTTCTCTTTGTGCCTATGTCAGGAGCATTAATTCTGGATGCAAGTTGCTAACCGCGCTTTCCAGCAGAGAGATTCTCTCCTGGGTATCTGTCTAGTAGACTTAAGCGCCTGAGATTTGCTTGTGGAGATCCGACATTACTTTGAGTAGCAGCGCACATAACGGATTGCGTTAGAGATATTTGTCGTCCCTGACAAAGGAGTGCACACGTACGGGAAATGTTCCAAGGCGTAATGTAACTCCTGCAACACGTTAAAACCCTTTTTTTCCCCCAAACGAGGAGGAATGATGTATGTTTCAAAGGAAACAGACGCAAACACACACAGTTTACGGCGTTCGATCAGCATCAGAAGGAACTATATTCGACAGTGCTTTTGAGGTAACTAAACTGATCTGTTAACCATTTCTCAGGTAAAGACATGCTACTTTCAAAGGGCTACGCCTAGCAAATAATGTATTGTGAAATCAACGTTTCGGTTCCCAACTGCTCTTTCCATATGATTATTTGTGTGCAGTACTGCAAGGTTATCATATCTGAAACTGAGTCACAAAGACCAAAATGCTTTAAGTTAGTCAGGAATAGCGAGTGGCAAATGTTTCAACTGCTAATTAGTAAGTAGCCCAGTGATGAGTGGTCAGGAGGGTGAGGGATGGGGAAAAATAGGAAGGGATAGTAGTAAGGTCAGAGATCTCGGGGGAAGGAGGTGGGTGAAGCGAAATATATTGTCTACCCTTCTCATCACAGACGTATCTGTTACGTAATATTTGTGTACCAAGAATGGTAGGCCAATCATATAAAACCATTTTACTTGTTGGTTTTGGAAATATGATGCGGAACACGAGACTGCAAATATAAGGCAAAGAATTCGAATTACGCTGGAAAGACAACTGATGATTCATCTAGCACACAAGGGTAACGTAATGTAAATATTAAGTGGCAGATGGTCCTCTGTATAGACGATGTTTTAGCGAGACAATAGTTTTCTGGGTAACTTCCGCAAGGAATACGAATAAGCAGGGTAATGTGTATGCCGCCATGCTGTTTCCTTCGTATGATTGGTCACTGCGTTAGACGCAGATTCCGTTTTGACGTGCAATTTTAGACACTTTTATTTTGTACATACTTCTGTGAAAGTTCTGGAGGAAGCTGCACCTAGAAAGTAATTAGATGCGCCTGGAGAAAAAAGGGAAAAAAAGCTAGTTGATCGTCACACCAAAGTAAAAGTGTAAGTAACAAAGGTTTTTCCTGTCTGGCATCAGTTTCATTTGTGTTACATTTGCGCTTCAAATGTTTTAAAATGCTCTTTTGTATTGTGTGCACTGCAGTGCATAGTGACAGCAAAGTCTTATCTTCCTAGTACGTTCTGCCACGTGTTACATTTGTTATCTAGACTTACTGGAAATTTGTGGTAAGGACTATGGGACCAAACTGCTGAGGTCATCGGTCCCTAGGCTTACGCACTACTTAATCTACCTTAAACTAACTTACGCTAAGGACAATACGCACAGACACCCATGCCCGAGTGAGGACTCGAACCTCCGACGGGAGGAGCCGCGCGAACCGTGACAAGACGCTTTAGATCACACGGCTACCCCACGCGGCATCTAGACTTAAAACGATTGTTTGTGACACATGGTACTGTTTTGACTTGAGCGCTCTCTTAATTTTTTGATGTGATGTTCTCTGTACGCTGAAACATATTGCTTATTACGTATGTTAAAGATGCTGTGTAGACGGAAATCAGAATAAAGCATACGAATGTGATAGCAAACTCTCGTGTTAAATTTATTACCTTTACTGACAGTTTCTTAAAGCTGTTCACCAGATTTTGACGGCTGATACACAATTAGATTATTGAGTGTTACCAAATAACAAAGTAATTGCATTCTTTAATACAAACTTCTTCCCGTTGATATAAGTGATATTCGACACGCAGTCATCGTTAATCGACAACACTTTCATATTTATAACCTCACGGATTAGACAGAAAATTGTAGTGTTCTACGTCCACACACTAAAAGTATGGCAACATGTATTGTGGCTCTCTTTTGGGTGGCGTTGGCAGCCTGAAAGAAAGGTACCATATCCTTCAAGCGTTCTCATGAATAGATTCATCTCACTGTGAGACAAAACGGCCAGTGCTTTCATGGAAAAATGTTTGCTGCTGCAGAAGAACCATGATTGTATCCAGGCGTGCACCTCTTCTTCCGAAGGAAATTGACGGCCACGAATGTCTTTCTTCAGGGTTCCAAAAGTATAGAAATAGTGTGGAGAGAGATCGGGGCTGTGCGGAGGATGTGTAATGGCTTACCAGCGAAACTCTTGTAGCGTACTCCTAACAACCTTGGCCACATGGGCGCGGGCGTTATCCTCCAACATAATGATGCCGTCCTCCAACGTCCCTGGGCGTTTGGACTTGATGGCGCGCTTCAATTTTTGTAAAATGTCCGCGTATCGCTGTGCGTTAATTTTGGCGCCGTATTCCAGAAAGTCAATGAGCAGTGGGCCTTTTCCCTCAAAGAAAAAGGTCATCTTGACTTTCCCGGAGCTGACGAGGCTTTTGTTTTGCTACGGGGCATAAGTTTCTCTGGGAAGCCCATACACACGCTCCATACAACCCCGATCTCTCCCCATGCGATTTCATTCGTTTTGAAGCCCTGAAGAAAGAGACTGGTGGTCGTCGATTTTCTTCGGAGGAAGATGGGCACGCCTGGGTGCAATCACGGTTTCGTAAGCAACTGCAGACGTTCTTCCATGAAGGTACTAATCGTGTGTGTCACAGCAAGATAAGTATAGTACATTAATAGTTATGGCGTTTACTTTTGCAATAATGAACAGTTTACTTACCTTTTTTCGATCTGTCTCGTCTTCATTTGAGTGCCCCTTATACTTCCTAGGGAGGAGAAAATGTTCACAAGCATACGTGCATTTGAAAATAAGCTAAAGCTCGAAGCTGGTCAGTAGCGCAAAATAAGGTACTGATTTAAACCGAGCAACCTGGTGGAAATTATCAGTCTTTGAACCATAATAGAGGCCATAACAGAAGGATAGCATGATACATTAGTTCAACTTCGCTCCAGCTTCGAAATTTTTTTATAGGAAAAATTACGTGCACGTATTTTCGGTTCCCATAATACCAGGTTAGGTAAATGGTTCGCGATCATTACAGTGCTTTTCAGTTGCGTTTCTGAGTTTCGCGCTACTGGCTGCAAGAAATGTAGTCAGTACATCGACAGTATTTTCTTATTTAATAGTGCTTGGTCCGCAAATATTACAAACCTGAAGGTTATGGCTTCGCTTCTATTTTGTTGCTTGCATTTTTCCTAACAGTCCTTAGTAAAAGTGAATTTGCCTTTTGATCAAGATTATACAGTGAATTGTAGGCACTCTACGAACGTCTGGATGACCCAGTTCACACTTCACTGGAATGACCAAACCACATGAGTATCCCGACAACATCTAGATCGATGGTTCCTTTTTTTATTTAATTATAAATAATGATCAGTGTCGTCAAAGAATCCCCTGAATACACGTGTGTCCCTCACAGCCTTCCGGAATCCCTGATCTGTTATTATGTATGTTGTGTCTAAGCAAGACAGCCTAGACACAATGAGAGGAAGCCGAAAGGCACGCGCTTAAACTCACGCAGGCTGGCGTGAGGTCTGAAACAGGATACGTAATGAATGCTATAAAGAAAAGTACGTAGCTTCTGGAATAACTTTAATCCATAATTGTAGAATATCGCTCTTGATGATACATGCTTCGTATAATAAATATCAATTGAGTACGGCGCCTTGCTAGGTCGTAGCAAATGTAGCTGAAGGCTATGTTAACTATCGTCGGCAAATGAGAGAGTCTTCGTCAGTGTAGCATCGCTAGCAAAGTCGGCTGTACAACTGGGACGAGTGGTAGTACGTCTCTCTAGACCTGCCGTGAGGTGGCGCTCTGTCTGCGATCACTGACAGTGGCGACACGCGGGTCCGGCGTATACTAATGGACCGCGGCCGATTTAAAGGCTACCACCTAGCAAGTGTGGTGTCTGGCGGTGACACCACAATATAGTCAATGGCAGATCTGGTTCCCCTGCCTTCCCAAGTATACCGGTGAATGTTCTTATGTTTAAAAAAGGAGTTTGTGTGTACTAAGCCCATACTGGCACAGAAATCCAAGAGTTGTTTCCTGTTCCTGTTGGCCTCCATATCATCTCCAAATTTACCCATAGCCTTTTCATACCCTTCTGTTCGATTGTTAATGCCAGGATTGGAAATCGAACAGAAGGGTATGAAAAGGTTATGGGTAAATTTGGAGAGGATATGGAGGCCAACAGGAACGGGAAACAACTCTTGGATTTCTGTGCCAGTATGGGCTTAGTAATCACAAACTCCTTTTTTAAACATAAGAAAATTCACCGGTATACTTGGGAAGGCAGGGGAACCAGATCTGTCATTGACTGTATAATAACAGATCAGGAATTCAGGAAGGATGTGAGGGACACACGTGTATTCAGGGGATTCTTTGATGACACTGATCATTATTTAATCTGCAGTGAAATTGGGATTGTGAGGCCGAAAGTGCAGGAGTTCAGGTCCATATGTAGGAGGATAAGAGTGGAGAAACTACAGGATAAGGAAATCAGGTACAAGTACATAACAATGATCTCAGAAAGGTACCAGGTAGTTGAATGTAGTCAATTACAGTCATTGGAAAAGGAATGGACAAGGTACAGGGACACAGTACTAGAAGTGGCTAAAGAATGTCTTGGAACAGTAGTGTGTAAAGGTAGGATGAAGCAAACAGCTTGGTGGAATGACACAGTCAAGGCAGCCTGTAAAAGGAAAAAGAAGGCGTATCAAAAATGGCTACATAATACAACTCAGGTAGACAGAGAAAGTTATGTTGAAGAAAGAAACAAAGCCAAACAGATAATTGCAGCATCCAAGAAGATATCTTGGGAAGACTTTGGAAACAGGTTGGAGACTTTGGGTCAAGCTTCTAGAAAACCATTCTGGAGTGTAATTAGCAATCTTCGAAAGGGAGGTAAGAAGGAAATTACAAGTATTTTGGACAGGTCAGGAAAACTGCTGGTGAATCCTGTGGATTCCTTGGGCAGATGGAGGGAATATTTGGAAGAGTTGCTCAATGTAGGTGAAAATAAGATCAGTAATGTTTCAGATTTCGAGGTAGAATGGGATAGGAAAGATGATGGAAATAGCATCACATTTGAGGAAGTGCAGAAAATGGTCATTAGATTGCAGCGCAATAAAGCAGCTGGGGTGGATGAGATTAAGTCGGAACTCATCAAATACAGTGGAATGTCAGGTCTTAAATGGCTACACAGGGTAATTGAAATGGCCTGGGAGTCGGGACAGGTTCCATCAGACTGGAAGAAAGCAGTAATCACACCAATCTTTAAACATGGAAACAGAAAAGATTGTAACAACTACAGAGGTATCTCTTTAATCAGCGTTGTGGGTAAAATCTTCTCAGGTATTGTTGAAAGGAAAGTGCGAGTATTAGTTGAGGACCAATTGGATGAAAATCAGTGTGGGTTTAGGCCTCTTAGAGGTTGTCAGGACCAGATCTTTAGCTTACGGCAAATAATGGAGAAGTGTTATGAGTGGAACAGGGAATTGTATCTATGCTTTATAGATCTAGAAAAGGCATATGACCGGGTTCCTAGGAGGAAGTTATTGTCTGTTCTACGAGATTATGGAATAGGAGGCAAACTTTTGCAAGTAATTAAAGGTCTTTACATGGATAGTCAGGCAGCAGTTAGAGTTGACGGTAAATTGAGTTCATGGTTCAGAGTAGTTTCAGGGGTAGGACAAGGCTGCAACCTGTCCCCACTGTTGTTCATATTATTTATGGATCATATGTTGAAAACAGTAGACTGGCTGGGTGAGATTAAGATATGTGAACACAAAATAAGCAGTCTTGCATATGCGGATGACTTAGTTGTGATGGCAGATTCGATTGAAAGTTTGCAAAGTAATATTTCAGAGCTAGATCAGAAATGTAAGGACTATGGTATGAAGATTAGCATCTCCAAAACGAAAGTTATGTCAGTGGGAAAGAGATATAAACGGATTGAGTGCCAAATAGGAGGAATAAACTTAGAACAGGTGGACGGTTTCAAGTACTTAGGATGCATATCCTCACAGGATGGCAACATAGTGAAAGAACTGGAAGCGAGGTGTAGCAAAGCTAATGCAGTGAGCGCTCAGCTACGATCTACTCTCTTCTGCAAGAAGGAAGTCAGTACCAAGACTAAGTTATCTGTGCACCGTTCAATCTTTCGACCGACTTTGTTGTATGGGAGCGAAAGCTGGGTGGATTCAGGTTACCTTATCAACAAGGTTGAGGTTACGGATATGAAAGTAGCTAGGATGATTGCAGGTATTAGTAGATGGGAACAATGGCAGGAGGGTGTCCACTATGAGGAAATCAAAGAAAAACTGGGAATGAACTCTATAGATGTAGCAGGCTTAGATGGTGGGGTCATGTTACACGCATGGGAGAAGCAAGGTTACCCAAGAGACTCATGGATTCAGCAGTAGAGGGTAGGAGTCGGGGTAGACCAAGGAGAAGGTACCTGGATTCGGTTAAGAATGATTTTGAAGTAATAGGCTTAACATCAGAAGAGGCACCAATGTTAGCACTGAATAGGGGATCATGGAGGAGTTTTATAAGGGGGCTATGATCCAGACTGAACGCTGAACGGCATAATCAGTCTTAAATGATGATGATGATGATGATGATGATGATGATGACAGGCAGGTCGGGTACAATTTCACTGTGATACGAAACTTGGGAACTGTTTTCGGTGATCTGGCTGATTGAATTTTACTCTGTAAACATCGCATAATCTCTTGTAACTGATGAGGTTTGTCTACATTTGCTTTCAAGAAACTTCAATATTGAACAGCCGTATATGAAGCAGTACTAGTTTGTGTTTGTTAGACTGGTACTGGCTATAAAAGACGAGCAACACTCAAAACCACTACAATGCAAGTCTAATTTATATAGTTCAGTATTTTGTACAAATTTATGTATTTAATCACTTTATCAAGTATAGAACCTTAGCTCATCATCAAGCAACAATTTAAAGTACATTACTATAGTAACAATAAAAGTAATTTCATATAGTATTAAATTTCCCTGTCTTCTTTCCACATCAAACTCCAGACAACGCTTGGGTTAACTGTAGAGTTTTGTAAATCAAATGCGTGACACCGTGACTAAAAGTTTTCCGAGGTCAGAACAAGAAACTGTAGATGTAACGGCGTTGTAGGCCACATCACGCTTCAAGGGGTAATGGCGCGAGCAGATGCACGTGTCTCCTGGAAAGTAGCTCGACTTCCTGCTGGCAGCACGCGGGAGTAAGCGTGGAGTGAGGTCGCCAGCGGCTCGCAGCCCCCCTGCCTTTGTGGCGGTAATGAAGCTGGCGCCAGCGGGGACGGCGGCTGACACACACACACACACACACACACACACACACTCTGCTCGGGCCACCGCATTAGCTTTGCCTGCCTGTGACCCAACAGCGATAAACAGCAACTGGTGTAGTACCCCAGCGCGGTAACCCTGGACTAAACACCTAATCGTCCAGACTTCCTTATCATATACCAATTAGGTGTACTGGGTAAAACCGAAAATTTTGCGACGCTCCGCTCTTAGGAACACGGGAGAGGGAGAGAGAGAGAGAGAGAGAGAGAGAGAGAGAGAGAGAGAGAAAAGTGGAAAGAAACACGACGACACAGGAGCCGCTAATGCTATTGTTATGATAACATGTGTGCTGCATATTCCATTTCGTATTTCTCTGAAGTGATGCACCTATATTTTGCTCGAGAAATCCTAACACGGAAAGTAGGAGAGAGATGGTACTGGGTGTAATGGAACTGTGAGGATGGATCGTGCGTCCTGAACAGCTCTCCCGGTAAGAGCATTGACCGAGAATGGCAAGGTTCCGGCTTTTGAGTGCCCGGTCCATCACACTGTTTTATTCAGCCAGCAAGTTTCAAATTGCCTCACTCTTCGCCGCAGACTGAAACATTCATTCTCCAAATCGTCCACTCTTTATTACTGTCAATTAATTATTCTGTGTAGTTCAAGAGAACGGTAGTGGTCATAAAGACGATACACCACCTATCGCGGATATAATGTTTGTAGTTTAAAATCAGTCGAGTGTTTGTACTTCTGTAAAATTGTCGATGGAAATCCATTTAAATTTACTTTGTTTTACGGTCCTATAGTGTCCCCCCTAAAGAACACAACTATTTAGTGAATTATAACGTACAAATAAATAGATGAAATTAACTAATTTGCACATTATTGTATCTGTGATTGTGTATGGAATATGATATTACCGCATTCCTGCCACGACTCTGCAGGCACACACTCGTTCCATCGATGAAATTTTCCTTAACTTTTCAGCATAGCGTTATTGCACCTCTGGTTTTGAAATGACAAAGGGGATCTCACCGTTGAATTGTGGAAGTGATCGTGGGGTGTTGGCGTACACACGAGATTTCATATACGACCATAGAAAGAAATCGCATGGTGTCAACTAACAAGATCTGGGCTGCCAGTTATTGTCGCCGTTGCAGGAAGTCACTCAGCTAGGGAATTTCTCGTACGAAGTCCATTGTTGCAATCGATGTGACAGGTTGCGCCATCTTGTAGAAAATAAACCTCTTCAGCATTCACACGCCCTAGTTGAGGCCACAAAAACTCTTTCAACATATTGCGGTAGCGTTCGCAGTCCACTGTTAATGCGCCATCTTGGAAAGAATAATGCCCATTTCTGCCCTGAGCCAAAATGCCACACAGAAGGAGTCACTGTGCGAGATCTCTTCCCCCATTATTTCTCAGGGGTTTTCTGTACCCCTAATCCTGCAGTTTTGCTGTTTGCCGTTCAACAGAAAATGCGTCTCGACAGTTAACATCATTTTCTTGATAAAATTGTTGTCCGCTCTTAACTTCCTAAGCACCCAATGGGCAAATGTTGGGCGTTTTTCGTGGTTTTTGGCTCCTATTCAACTGTCAGTTGGATTTCATAGGCCCAGATGTGCAGATGTTTCAGAATTCGTTACTTGATGGTTATGGGAATGTCCAGTTGTAGTGAACGCAGGCGAGTAGCGTTCACCAGAGTTAGAGCAACATTATCACTCACGATGGGGATGTTTTTCCCAGAAGGAATAACACGAATAACCGAATAGGTTTTCTCAAATTTATCAACTAGTCTTTGTACAGTAGAGTTACTAGGAGCATTATGTTGGCCAAACATCTCACGGGGGTTTGCAAACGGTCTGTAAACAACATGCACCACATCCGTAGTAAGTTTTCATCATGACAACAAACTATTCCGTCGTGAAGCGCTCCATTACTAACCTCAAAGAATCTTACAGCGTTCAGTTCTTCCATGTTAATAGAACAGAAATGGCGGGTATAAAAAGAAGTTGCTTCCTTTACGGGGCACTCTTTATAACACAATTATATGAAATTACTCTCACCAGCTGCGACATCGTCGCGTATAACGAACAGTGATCCAATACTGTCAAATGTTGTTTATTATAGTCTTTGATCACAGTATCAATTCTTATGACGATGACCGGTTTCAGTCCGTAATGACCATCCTCGGATTTATTCTACACCATGTCCTTAAGTGATAAGGCCATAATGGCATCGTCAAAATATATAAATATAATCAGCACAGCATCGTCGCATAGATCTAAAATAAGGTGTAGAATAGGTCACATCCACACAGTGATGGTTGCAATAATGACTGTAAACGCAATTGCTTTCAAGCAAGATGATCACATCGATATTATAATAGTAGAGTGCGAATCTTGTAACTCTGTTTACGGGCCGCAAGTTCTTCTAAAGGTAAATGTAATACTGGACAGCAAGACTTAAAGTATAATTCCGTTTTGTTACATCAACGTTACGTTATCTAGTCTGTTTAGTTTTATGGAAAACCATACGCTAAAGAATGTGAACGCCCGTGAAAATAGCTCTGCGTTTAAGAAATCATCAGTAATTAATGGAATTTCATTGATTTTATGTATAATAATGTAGAGGAACAATAGTGTTTGGAGCAATCAAACAGTAAGTCTAAAGTTGTTGGGAATGCCAGACACTTTGACATGAACCAATACGGGTACTGGAGTGCATGCAGAGAGCGGAGGCGACGAAGTAGACATAACGTACGGTGGCTACGTTAACTTCACTGACAGTATCCATTTTATCTGGGTATATGAAGCACTGACATGGTCAAATAGATGGATGTTGTAACGTAAACAAGCATTTTTGGTTACTACTGTTAGATTGCGTCAGAGATTCTCCAGAAGTCGCAGTAGTGCGTGTGTTGTTGCAAAATTAACGTAATTTGCATGCTTGTTTCCTTCCTTCCTTCCTTCCTTCCAGATCAGGCAGTTTTTTTCTGCTGGCAGTTTGTGTTTTGCACCCTACTGAAAATTTATGTCAAAAACATTTCTTTCTGTTTCAGGTAAGCTGAGCACCCGCGTGCTTCCGGCTTGGTGAATGTTGCAAGGTACAGCAGTAGCTTAGCTGGCGAGCAGAGCGATCATGGCCTTCGATCGGAATTGGCGCCGCCCCTTCCCCTGCTCCGGGCTAACAGACACAAACACCTGCCGTTATTGGATTCTCCCCTTGCAGCCAAGTTTCCGGGAGCTTTGTGCCGACGTGACACGCTCCTCCCGTGAAAGGCTCTCAAGCTCATTTAGGGGCATCGCGCGTTTGTATTAGGTGTACCGATTACTAATCTCAGATATTAGATTGTGACTTGGTTTACCGATTTCACTTAGCCGTGGGTGGCCACAGAAAAAAGGGTTTCATAACATGCGGAACATTAATAAGCTTTTTAAATTTTTTTGTATTTTTTATGAGAAACAACTGAGGCAAGGACTTCGTAATTTCGCCTATGCAAAGTGAGAAACTGTCCGCCGCAAGAATTGTTTCCAATATGCTCTCATTAGCATTAAGAATTTGTTGCTCGTCATTACTTCTGTAAGCCATAGTTTAATTGTAAGGTTTTAGATAATGTCCACTATCTAATTATTTCCGTGTGACGTGGGAGAACCTGAGTTGAGCAGAACTCTGAATACTTGCCTTTCACGCGTTTTCTTTAACTACCATTTTGTACTGCCAGAGTTTGGCATTATTGGATTGTCATTGTGGTTTAAGATACGATAATCTATTTAAACGCCATTATCGTTTCCTGCAGACGCGGTAGTGGTTCCAGTGAATGACAGTGTTGTTTAATTACTCATGTGGGCACAGTAACAAAAGGACAGAGTTAAATTTAGACGAGCTGAAAATAACGCTTTGGCTTTCCGGGTATCCTCTTCCCACAAAACAGGCAATAATTTGTCTTCGTTTGCTCTTCCATACACATTTTCCACTTGTGTGTCGTCATCCGCTGCGCGGGATTAGCCGAGCGGTCTAGGCGCTGCAGTCATGGACTGTGCGGCTGGGCCCGGCGGAGGTTCGAGTCCTCCCTCTGGTATGGGTGTGTGTGTGTTTGTCCTTAGGATAATTTAGGTTAAGTAGTGTGTAAGCTTAGGGACTGATGACCTTAGCAGTCAAGTCCCATCAGATTTCACACATATTTGAACATTTTTTGTCGTCATCGTCGTGCGTCTGCCAACTCTATTAAAAAATATTGTGTGCACTCAGTCTTTATGCAGTTAGTATTTCAGACTCTTACTTGACTAGTTTCTTTATATTGTTGATAAGTCCAATGCTTGTATTGAACTCGTTAATTTAGCGAAATGTATTTTTCTAGGCACAGTGTATGGAGTGAAAGTATGTCAACTGCAAGACGACGATGAAACTTCCGTTGATTTTATTATTATTGTACTTTCACTGCAGCTACGAGTATTTAGGGCGTTAGTAGCAAATGAAAATTGGAGCAAATACGACACAGTGGCAAGAATTGTGCGTTAATCTGCACCATTAGTGGGCAACTGGTGGCCCGCGGACCACACTTGGTCAGCGATTGGTTTCATTCTGGCCCACGGAAGAAATCATGGATGAAAAAAAAAGCGTGTTTTGAGGCATAATTCGCTGGTTTGGCTTGTCGGGGAATGGGTTCCATTCATATCGCGTGTTACATCACACAGCATCCACATCAACGTCACGGACATTGCAGTTCCGGTTTTACGCGCGAGGAGCGCTGCTGTCGTGCCGTGTCAAATACGAGGCGGCCCGGCAGCTTAAGTCGGTGTGCGATTCGGGCCCGCGGGTCACCAAAGGTTGCCCCGGTCTGATCTGCCTGATGACTTTTCTGCCCACGAAGTATGACTTTTAGTTCGACAGATGATTAGAGTTCGATGTCCTGTCTCTTAGTGTCGATTTCCTTGTGCGCATGCGAACATACCCTACGGAAAAATCTAAGTTTATAGCAACGTGAATAGCTAGAAATAGACCAAATTTTGTCAATGAGAAACTTTCATAAATACTATCAGAAACATTGTAAATATCGGCACGCAAGTATTTTTGAATAGTTTTATGCCCATGGACTGTTATAGCAACTGATTACATTCTTCTTACGGACCTTCTATTTTCCTGTGATAAAAAGGTACTGACAAGTTACGATCTGAGAAGTGGGAACATCACATGCCGCTCACTTTCCGTCCATGAGCATTACACTTACATGATGAAAGTCTTAAATTGTGGGATACCTCGTAATATCATGTCGCACCTCCTTTTGTCCAGTGTAGTGCAGCAGCTCGGCTTGGCATGGACTAAACAAGTCGTTGAAAGTACCCTACAGAAATATTGAGCCATGCTGCCTCTATGGCCGTCCATAATTGCGAACGTGTTGCTAGTGCAGAATTGTATGCACGAACTGACCTTTCGATTATGTCTCATAAAAGTTCGATGCGATTTATGTCGGGCGATTTGGGTGGCCATATCACTCGCTCGAATTGTCCAGAATGTTCTTTAAATCAATCATGAACAAGTGTGGCCCAGTGACATGGCAAATTGTCATCCATAAAAATTCCGTCGTTGTTTGGGAACATGGAGTCCATGAATGAATGGTATCCGAGTAACCGAACACAACCATTTCCAGTGAATGATTGTTTCAGTTGGACCAGAGGACACAGTCCATTCCATGTAAACATAGTCCACACCATTACGTAGCTGCCACCAGCTTACACCCATGCCTTTTCGACATCTTGGGTCCATGGCTTCGTGGTGTCTGCGCCATACCCGAACCCTACCATCAGCTCTTACCAACTGAAATCGCGACTTACCTGACTAGGCCGCGGTTTTCCAGTCGTCTAGGGTCGAACATACACGGTCACGACCACAGGAGAGGCGCTACGTGTGATGTCGTGCTGTTAGCAAAGGCACTCGCGTCGGCCGTCTGCTGCCATAGCCCCTCAACGATTAATTTCGCCACACTGTCCTAATAGGTTCGTCTTATGTCCCACATTGATTTCTGCGGTTATTTCAGTTAGTGTTGCTTGTCTGTTCACACTGACAACGACCAAGAGCAGGGGCATTTGTGTTGCTTTAAGTGAAGGCCGTCGGCCACTGCGTTGTCTTTGGTGAGAGCTAATGTCTGAAATGTGATATTCTCGGCAAACTCTTGACACCGCGGATCTCTGAATATTGAATTCCCTAACGATTTACGAAATAATCCATGCGTCTAGCTCCAGCCACCATTCTGCTTTCCGAGCCTTAATTCGTCATGCGGCCTTAGTCACGTCGGAAACCTTTCCACGTGAATCACCTCAATACAAACGACAGCTCAGCCAATGCACTGCCCTTTTAAACCTTGCTTACGCGGTACTACCGCCATCTGTATATGTAAATATCACTATCCCATGATTTTTGTCTCCTCAGTGTAGAGCTAAATAACGACTGTGCAAGTCACACTTCATTGTTTACCGAAGGGTTCATTGAACCAATTTCACAACATTTCTCGAACGTTCTGCTCTCGGATAGCACGTGGAAAAATTTCCTCAATACGAGCTGCAATTTCTGTGATTTTATTATGATGCTTATTTCTACGTATGAAGGTGGGAACCACTAAAATATTTTGGCATTTAGAGGAAAAGTGAAATTTCTTAAAAAAGATCTCGCCGCAATGAAAAGCACTTCGGTTTCACCATTACTATCCCAACTCCAGTACCATGTTCGTGACACACTCCCATATTTCGCCCTCCTTTGACCTTTTTGGGTGTCCTCCCTCAATCCTATCGAGTAAAAACCTCTTAATGCGCAGCATTACTGCAAAGGGGAACGCACATACGTCGTATGGTAACTTCTTTAGCAGACTTTTTTTTCAGCTTCTAAATGTTCTGTCGATGAAACTCAGTCATTGGTTCACCTGCACCCAACATTTTATTTGTCATAATTTCAATTTGTTTGCAATCGCAAGGTATTCAGTTGAGTTGAAAACCGTTAAATTTTTGTTATTTATTTGACGGAGTTTCTGTACTCACTTGGAGGACTAACACCACAGGTGCCTTTGGCAATTACTACGAACTGTGATCGTCTGACAGGATATCTCGAATCCAGTCGCACAACTGAGACGATACTCCATAGGCACGAAATTCGATTAGAAGTCGCTTTTGAGGAATGGTGTCAAGTCTTCCGGAAATCGAGAAATGCGGAATGGAGTTGAGTACCGTGACGATAACGGTCATGACTTCGTGCTAGTGAATAGCTATTTGTATTTCACAAGGAAGATATTTTCTGTACATGTTAACATGTGGTTTTCTTCAGGGTGTTTCATAATACTGCAGCACAGTATATGCTCCAAAATCCTACTAAAAACAATGTCAGTGATAAAAGTCCATAATTCACTGAATTATTTATGTTTTCTTTCTTGTAGATTTGTATTACCTGTGCAACTTCCAGGCTTTAGGTACAGATCTTCGATGTAGCGAGCGGTTGTGTACTATTAACAAAAGTGGCTCTATTTAGTCTGCATACTCAGAAAGGAATATGAATGTTTACACGGTCTGGACAGGAAGGGTTGTCGTCGTTAAGTGACATAAGTTGTTTCCCTACACCGAGGGTATCTACTGACAGTTACTGATATTGACAGCTGTTGTTTATTTAGATTCTGGAATTTTTACTGCATGTTCTTGGGTGAAGGTACCTAGGAAAATCGGTAACTATGGTGTCGCGGCGCTGTCGCAAGCAACATTACCATTACCATTGTCATCACGAAGTGAAGTGATTGTGTAAGTCCGCTGGTATATTTTACGTACGACGGGAATCTCTTTGGATTTTCTGCCAAATTTTGAGAGCATTATCGGCATAGTGATATTTGGCTCGGCGTGATTTGCGTTGTGCACAAGCATAGGATGGAAAATGGGGAGGGGGGGGGGGGGGGGCACGACCACATGCTGTCCACGACCACGTTACCATCTGCCGAAGAATCAAACGGCCGATAGCTAGCCAGCGTGGAGTAACTGGTTATCTGATAGGGCGCCCGCATGTTTGAGCAAACACGGGATAAGCGACCGACGTGGCTGCTCACTCAGCCTTCCTGTATCTTGCTAGCTTTGCGGCCCCTTTACAAGTCACCGAGACTGGATAATGTTGGTCTGCGCCACCGTGTCGCTGTCGCCGGAAATCTGCTGCCGGCTTTTGAAATTGAAAACTTTAATTTGTATGGTGTAGGAGATACTGGACAAAAGATTGAGGCACAATGTCAACTGAATCGAGTTTATCTTGTGCTTCTATAGAAGATAATAGAGATCAGTGGTCGTCAGACGTTTTTGCCCAAGAACCAGTAGTGATATTGTGGGATGACACCTCGGGCTGCATATGTTCCGATCTTATTATAAACTAGTACATGCACGGATTTCATTGTAAATTAATGTGTTTTTAACTCCAAATGGACTAACTAAGGGCGAGACTAAGTGTCCACCGGACCCACAAGTAATTACCGGTACAATAATCACCGTAGGAACACTTCACTTCGAATGTTTTCTGTTTCAGATAGCTAGCACGCTGAGAAAGCGCGAAGTTTCTGTGTGAGCGGATGATTAATTGATTAGTAACAGTAATTGTATTCACATTTACATGCAGTAGGAGAACGTTAATTAAATATTTTGACGCTCATTTTTCTTCTAGTAATTGCGTTGTACTACGACAGCCTTAATTAATGTTTCCGGCTACAAATAAGTACCTCACTTAAAGACGAGCGCTTCTGTAATGAGAATTATTGAATTCATGTTACTTTCCTGTCAAAATTTGTACTGTAGCAGCTGTTCGGGACGAGTCGCGCATGCCCATGAGTTGAAGTACTGAAAGACGGTAAAATATTCCCCCCTCTCACATTGTCTTACCCCGTAATGTGTATGTTACTTACCCTTTTGCCCGCGAGGTAAGCGGCCAACTTTACTTTGCTTAACGCCGAAATTGGCCAACGTCGATTAAAATTGAGCACATTTAAAAATGTTACTCTCTCTGTAAGCAATTTTCTTCACACTCTTAAGAAGCTCTTTGCGTTAGTTCACATTTTTCGATTCAGCTGGTAGTTGCTAGAAGCATATTATTATAAAATACGGCTGAGAAGCACGTGCCCCATAAATACTTCAGCCGCGACACATTTGCCCGTAGTGCTGCAATTTGACAACCACTGATATTTAAGTTTAATCAAAAAGTTTCGTTTCGAAGGCCGTACAGTCCAAAATCGGTGTGCCAGTCAGGCAAAATCGCCGTATGCATTGACGCAATCATCGCACCGACGCATCAGACTGAAGGTACCAGTTTGATTAAAAAAAAAAAAAAAAAAAAAAAAAAAAAAAAGTGTCCTGTCCCGTGAAGTAGTCCGTTAACAGCCTGCTGCACGTACCCGACCGACTTGATTCGTTGACCCTCCAAGACCTTTTTAAAGGGACCGAAGGCGTGACAATCGCAAGGAGAGATCAGGATTGTAGGGCGGTTGGTTGAGTATCTTCCACTTCAGCTGACGTAACTTTTGCGTTACAGCATTTTCAATATGGGAACTTGGCGCACCATTCCACAACGGTGATTTTCGAATTTCGACGCATTTGGTAATAATGTCGCCATTGTTTACGTTTCCGCGCGAACGTCGGAAGATGCGAATGCCACACCAATTTCTTACCTACACGTCGGTGCTTACACATTCGCATCGGAGTCGCGCTACGTTGCTTATACGCTGCTGCAACGCCCTCAGATGTAAACTTTATGAACGCCCCTTATAGATAGATAAGTCGGTCAATATTATATTGCTTTGGCTCGTGTCTGTAGCGGATGTCTCTCCTAAGAGTTGTAAGGCATATTTTCTGTAGTGTACCCGCAGATATTTGCAATTCTATTTTCGTAATGAGTAGAATTTGTAAGTCCAAATAACTACTGGCTCGTTATACGCTTCATGCGACGCCCATTCAACGGAAATCGTCAATTTGTTTTCGGCTTCAATATTTTTGGAAGTGTTTTCTTTTTATGTGACCATGCTGTAGAACATTCCTAAATTAGTCTAGTGTGATATTCTTTTTTAACGATATGTTTTAACAGGGATAAAAAACACGAAGAATGACCGTACGTCAGCAACAACTGAGAAGAGAAGCATACATCCAACGAGAAAAATTACGGGACCCGAACGCAGTCTTGAGTACACTTAGAGACTGATACCCTGGCCGGTAACGCTCGCATCGCTGCTCGATGGCTAGTGCTCTACAAGCTCGTGAAACTTCGAAACTCGACTTGGCGAAAACACTTGAGACACCTATCATACTAGAAAACATTTGCTGCATGTATGCATGTGCCATAAGCGCAGAAATTCTGGTATCATAGGGCATTTCGTTGAGAATGTGTCAGTTATCGCACTTTTCTTTATAATCTGTAACATTGGGCGATGGGGAGGCAGTAAAATTTCTAATAATGAGTTACTTAGGCACTCGCAACGTGAGTTTGACGGTCCTTTTGTAGTGATGCAGCTGTTAGGGGAGTCGCCGAAGGAATTGAGACAGCCAGTGCTTTGATTATAAAAGATGGACATAGTCCATTCTAAAATGTAACATAAATTCACATGCTCGAGAAATGTAAATGAAAGTGAATGAACGGAAGACTTCCTCCTGCGTGGAGATCGTAAACTAGAGAAGCAGACCGATTTATAAATTCAGACGCCTTTTTCGTGCTACTACATACTGTTTAATCTCCAAATGCGTTTCGCCTCTCACGTTAAATGCTTCTTCAGATTTTTTTCTGGAAAACGCAGCTTTTTCATATGATACTTCGGTTCTACATTTGTTCTAGGTGGTGTTCCTTGCAGGGTTCGTTCGTTTCTTAAAAGTGTTTAAGAGTACGTGATTTTTATACTGTGCAATAAAAGCCCTTATAAGTGCTTATTTTGTCCATTTTTTATTACAGTCCTTATAAGTCTATATTTTTGTCTTGGAAAATGTATTCAGACTTAAAAATTGATCAACTTGTCGAATTTAGAAAGGTGAAAAAAAGACTACATGTCCAGGTCGAAGGCCAGAGCAGTTACGAGGATCGCTCAGGTTGATGTGTAGGGCGAGAAGGCTAAGGCTATCCCCGCCTGGGTCGTGTAGAATAGAGTGGGGGTAGGATCACCCTCAGGCATGTAGAGTAGAGTGGCAGTGTGGTAATACGCAGTCGTGGCAACTAACACAATTTGCTGTATGTAAATTCACTGTTGCCTTGCCGGTAGTGGGAGATAACTTCTATGGGGGAGCGCAAAATATACAAATTACTAAGCATTGATTGGCGTCTGCATCTTCTGCAAGGAAAAAAAATACATGACTTATCGTGAGGAAAAAAACGAAGTGCAGAAGACCAAGAAACTATCAGAAAGGAAGCACAGATTGCAAGAGGAGTTGGAAGGCTTAAAGCAAAAAAGAATGCTCCTTGATTCTGACATTCCTTCATTGCACAAAGCACTAATGAACTTCCAGAGGTTGCGGAAACGACAGGCCTCATTTCGTATTGCTCACAATTTATTACAATAAGGAAAAAGGCCCATGAAAAGAAACAAGAGGCTCAAGCATTAGAAAGCCAGATTAAGGAAAAGACTGACAAAGTTAAAAAAAATGTTATGTTTTACTGCCTTTCCTGCTATTCCGTGGCTTTTTAATTTATTTTTTAGGGCTTGTAAGTTTCTCTTATTGACAGTTCGTTGTCAATTTCATTAAAATTCACACGTTTGGAATTAGTTTTATGCGTTATTGTATAATAGAAACTGCAGAGAGGACTATAAACTGTGACATACTTACCGCAACTGCTTTAATAAAAAAAACTTTTATCGAAGATCGAGCAGACGTCCAGTGAAGGATATTGTTGATAATTTATTAAAGAATTTGCCTTATTTCTATTAAGACGATTCTGTTGAATTTTATTATAGTGATGCTATATTGCAGTTATCATCTATTTATGCCTCTTTATTTCATTCTTGACCTCACTACAGAATTGAGTGCCACTACTGTCAGTAAAGAAAATGCTTAAAAGTCCTTAATTTAGGTTTTGTAAATTCAGTACGAAACTTACCATGCCTTCCTCAGGTGGTTTAATGTGCGCTCCTTAACCACAGTTTAGTTTGTTGTTTTGTACATTAACAACAAAACTTTATTATTCCAGAAAAAATTACTGAAGATGCGAAGTGCATCTGGAGAGCAAATACTGTAGTGCTGCAAGAAAAGGGCATTTGGAAGAGTAAAGCGAATATTTAAATAGTTACTTTGGGAAATGAACACATTATTTAAATCAGACGCTAGATCTTGTCTGCTGGGTCTGTCTTAGCCGTTTCTTACGAGAAATCTTAGTATAAGAAAATTACAGGCGTATACTGATCTAAAGGCAGTTTGTTCTTACCCCTTTCTAAACTGAAATAAAAACGAAAGTGCATCCCAGTATTACGAAATAATTTGCACCTTTCGCTGTTACGTATATTTCCGATGTATTTAATATTGGTGACACATTGGTCACGAAAAGAAAAATGGTAATTTGTGTCCCAGTGTCACACACTGCTTAGAGTACAGTTCATAAATTAAAGCGTAAACGCGAAGAGTGTTTGTTGTGTATCAACGCTTCGTACGGAAGATACATCTGGTGACTAGCAGGTTGGTGATTGTGATTTTTGTTTTGCACGATATTTCTTCAGGGGATCTAGTGGTCCTTATGCGGTAAACACGTTACAGAGATGGTCGTTGAACTTGACAGATTGCAACCAATATGCAAACTCGAGAAATCTTATCTTCAATCAGTCACACCTAGAAGACGCTATAAATCACTTCAGCCCTTATAGATCTGTTATCACATCGACATAATATTAACATCAGCTTGGTAAAAGAAAGACAGACAACTTGTGGGGGAACCGAGTGTTTTCGTCTCTCGCCTTTCAAGAATACTCTCAGACGTGACTGATAACGAAACTGGGAAATAGGGTTTTGGTTCCGTAGGATATGCTGATGGCACTTAAAGGAGGAAGTGAAGAAATGTTGCGTCAGCCTTATAAATAAGAAGACAATGTAAAACTAACTGAATATTGCTGTAAAAACCAATAAATATTTTGATTCGGGTAAATGAAGACCATGGACAATTAAGTCAAGAAATGAGAACGTAAGAAAATAATGTAGATTTTTCAGTGTAGCCTTCACCTATCAGCGATGTGAGGAGCCAACAGAAGCGACACGTGGTTCGTATTACACTTTAAACTGTAGGTCCCTTTCCCCGGTTGGATAAAGGGGGTAGGCTCGGGACTCGCAAGTCGCTGAAGGGGCGTTCAGTAGAAAGACCTGCACCAGATCAGTGAGCCACGTTATTATTATTATTTATTATTATTATTTATTATTATTAGCTAGTTTGAAATACAGCATTGAAGTATCTGTTGATCCTGTGGTCTGCAAGATAACAAAACAGGGCGTTGCCCAAAGTGAAATCCAAAAGTGTTGCAGTAAGAAATAAAATTGCTGCAGCACAGCAAGAGGGTAAAGTTAAACACTTCTGCAAAGAACAGAGGCCTTCATCGAATAGAAAACAAAGTACTAGATGGGTTGACGACGTGAGATAATACTAAAATGCCCTTGGCTGTAAATTAGGATTCCATCAATTGGTAGATCGTAACTAAATCTGGCAACCTGAAGATGTCCACAGAAACGAAACCTGTCGTAGCGCAATAAATGTGTAAAAATACAGCTAAGGTGGTTTTCGTTGATCATTAACATTTGGATTTGTTTCCTGTCACTTCGCGGCTGTGGCACAGAACCGCACATGTTTATCTTACAAGCGATAAATTGAATACGCCTCGGCCCAAGGCCGCGCGGTCAGCGCAGTGGCTCGGCTTGGCGCTCCCTTGCCGCGAGCGGCCGAGCTGCTCGGCGCCTTGGCGGTCGGTCACCTGTTGCACGCTGTCCCTTAAAGCAGCCAGTCTGAACCGACTTATTACCGCGCAATTAGCCGCCCTTACCGCCGCGTGTGGGGCCGGCGCCGGCCACGTGAGAGTTGCCAGCTCTCTGTTCGGCCTTGCTAAGACGCCGGACTAACATTCGTTTCCGTGATCTCCCTACATCGCATAAGGCAAATGCCGAGATGGTTGCCTTGAAAGCGAGATTGTCGAGTTCTTTCCGTGGTCAGGCTATTGCTCCGTGTCTTTCTAAGCAATAGAACCCAGGACATTGTCTTGGACGGTAAGTTTTCATCATAGACGAGGTTATCGTCAAATGTACTATAGTGTTAAAGGTCATAGGTCCGCGCTTTTCTCTATCCATGGCGTCTCAGGAGGAATGGCCGATATTCGTGAATATGGCAGCAACCCTCATTTGAAGCAAAAGCTTCATGTGGACAGTGCTGTATTCTGAATGGTTTCCGAGATAGATCATGTGTAATGTACATTAGTTTTTGGGCTACTGGTGCTCACGTGTCTTACCTTCCCAGCCTCATTGACGTTTCATTCTAGCCCAACCTACCTCGTTGCTTTCAACCGCTTTGCTCGGGATGGGATGGCTTTCTTCCATTAAACTAGCCCGTTGAATTTGTCCATGGTGTGTTGTGAATGAAGTTTAGCGAAGGACTGACATTGTGTCAGAGAGAAGCATCAATTTTTCTTTTATTTTTCAATGCATGCTTTGGAAAACGCATGTCGTAATGTGTACTAAATGTTGTACATGTATAAACCTGACAATGTACTGAATAATACAGAAAATAAATAACAATGTACATTAGATGTGTTCTACCTCGGAAACCATTCGGAGTACGGTATAGATAAGACTTTGATTCAAGTTACGATTCCTGTCACATCCCTGAATACTGACCAGTCCTTCTGCTACACGCTGTGCAGCTAAACGACCTGACTAATACGGGGATCTCTGCATGTTTGGCGATGAGGTGCAGTCTACGATGAAGTGTTGCCGTTAATTGACTGTAGGATGACACAGAGTGAAGAAACAATTTCTGTTTGTTATGATGAATGGCAGCTTCCAGAATGAGATTTTCACTCCGCAGCGGAGTGTGCGCTGATATGGAACTTCCTAGCAGATTAAAACTGTGTGCCGGACCGAGACTCGAACTCGGGACGTTTGCCTTTCGCGGGCAAGTGCTCTACCATCTGAGCTACTCAAGCACGACTCAGGTCCCGTCCTCACAGCTTTACTTCTGCCAGTACCTCGTCTCCTACCTTCTGAACTTTGCAGAAGCTCTTCTGCAAACCTTGCAAAACTAGCACTCCTGAAAGAAAGGATATTGCGGAGACATGGCTTACCCACAGCCTGGGGCAGGTTTCCAGAATGAGATTTACACTCTGCTGCGGAATGTGCGTTGATATGAAACTTCCTGTCAGATTAAAACTGTGTGCCGGAGGACGGGGCGTGAGTCGTGCTTGGGTAGCTCAGATGGTAGAGCACTTGCCCGGGAAAGGCAAAGGTCCCGAGTTCGAGTCTCGGTCCGGCACACAGTTTTAATCTGCTAGGAAGTTTCAATGGCAGCTTGCTCTAAATCTAGAAATTTAAGTTTATGCAGAGGAGTAGGGAAAACAACCCTATAATGTTTGAATACAGTATTAGTGGTTTGCTGCTTGACACACTCTCATCGATTAGGTATGTAGGCATAACGATGCAAGCGGTATGAAATGGAACGAGCCCGTAAGGTCGGTTGTTGAGAAGGCGAATGGACGGCTTCGATTTATTGCGAGAATTCTAGGAAAGTGTTGCGCATCTAAAAAGGAGACTGCGCATAGAACAGTAATGCGATCGATTCTCGAGTGCTGATAGAATATTTTGGATCTCGACCAGGTCGGATTAAAGGAAGCACCGAAGTAATCTAGAGGCGTGATACTAGATCTGTTAGCGGCAGGTTCGAGCAGTACGTGATTACGCCGGCCGAAATGGCCGTGCGGTTCTAGGCGCTGCAGTCTGGAACCGCGAGACCGCTACGGTCGCAGTCCTGCCTCGGGCATGGATGTGTGTGCTGTCCTTAGGTTAGTTAGGTTTAACTAGTTCTAAGTTTTAGGGGACTAATAACCTCAGAAGTTGAGTCCCATAGTGCTCAGAGCCAGTACGTGATTACTACGGAAATGTTGCACGAAGTCAAAAGGGACTCCTTAGTTGGGAGAAGCATTATTGAGAAAATGCTGAGAACCTGTATTTGCACTTACTGCAGAACGATTAAACTGCCACCAACACACATTTCCGGTAAAGACCGCACAGACAGGATATCAGGGCTTTTACGGAGGCATGTGGACAGTGGTTTTTACCTCGCTTCATTTGCAATTGGGACAGGGAAGGGAGTGATTAGCAGTTGTCCAAGGCAGAGGGTGTGCTACTGTGAACAGTTCAGTGACCGGGTTGTTCTAATCAGAATCGACAGCAGACCAACACCGACAACGATAGTTCAGGTATACATGCCGACGTCGCAAGCTGTAGATGAACAGATAGAGAAAGTGTATGAGGATATTGAAAGGGTAATGCAGTATGTAAAGGGGGACGAAAATCTAATAGTCATGGGCGACTGGAATGCAGTTGTAGGGGAAGGAGTAGAAGAAAAGGTTACAGGAGAATATGGACTTGGAACAAGGAATGAAAGAGGAGAAAGACTAATTGAGTTCTGTAACAAGTTTCAGCCAGTAGTAGCGAATACCCTGTTCAAGAATCACAAGAGGAGGTGGTATACTTGGAAAAGGCCGGGAGATACGGGAAGATTTCAATTAGATTACATCATGGTCAGACAGAGATTCCGAAATCAGATACTGGATTGTAAGGCCTATCCAGGAGCAGATATAGACTCAGATCACAATATAGTAGTGATAAAGAGTAGGCTGAAGTTCAAGACATTAGTCTGGAAGAATCAATACGCAAAGAAGTGGGATACGGAAATACTAAGGAATGACGAGATACGTTTGAAGTTCTCTAACGCTATAGATGCAGCAATAAGGAATAGCGCAGTAGGCAGTACAGTTGAAGAGGAATGGACAGCTCTAAAAAGGGCCATCACAGAAGTTGGGAAGGAAAACAGAGGTACAAAGAAGGTAGCTGCGAAGAAACCATGGGTAACAGAAGAAATACATCAGTTGATTGATGAAAGGAGGAAGTACAAACATGTTCCGGGAAAATCAGGAATACAGAAATACAAGTCGCTGAGGAATGAAATAAATAGAAAGTGCAGGGAAGCTAAGACGAAATGGCTGCAGGAAAAATGTGAAGACATCGAAAAAGATATGATTGTCGGAAGGACAGACTCAGCGTACAGGAAAGTCAAAACAACCTTTGGTGACATTAAAAGCAACGGTGGTAACATTAAGAGTGCAACGGGAATTCCACTGTTAAATGCAGAGGAGAGAGCAGATAGGTGGAAAGAATACATTGAAAGCCTCTATGAGGGTGAAGATTTGTCTGATGTGATAGAAGAAGAAACAGGAGTCGATTTAGAAGAGATAGGGTATCCAGTATTAGAATCGGAATTTAAAAGAGCTTTGGAGGACTTACGGTCAAATAAGGCAGAAGGGATAGATAACATTCCATCAGAATTTCTAAAATCATTGGGGGAAGTGGCAACAAAACGACTACTCACGTTGGTGTGTAGAATATATGAGTCTGGCGATATACCATGTGACTTTCGGAAAAGCATCATCCACACAATTCCTAAGACGGCAAGAGCTGACAAGTGCGAGAATTACCGCACAATCAGCTTAACAGCTCATGCATCGAAGCTGCTTACAAGAATAATATACAGAAGAATGGAAAAGAAAATTGAGAATGCGCTAGGTGACGATCAGTTTGGCTTTAGGAAAAGTAAAGGGACGAGAGAGGCTATTCTAACGTTACGGCTAATAATGGAAGCAAGGCTAAAGAAAAATCAAGACACTTTCATAGGATTTGACGACCTGGAAAAAGCGTTCGACAATATAAAATGGTGCAAGCTGTTCGAGATCTGAAAAAAGTAGGGGTAAGCTATAGGGAGAGACGGGTCATATACAATATGTATAACAACCAAGAGGGAATAATAAGAGTGGACGATCAAGAACTAAGTGCTCGTATTAAGAAGGGTGTAAGACAAGGCTGTAGCCTTTCGCCCCTACTCTTCAATCTGTACATCGAGGAAGCAATGATGGAAATAAAAGAAAGGTTCAGGAGTGGAATTAAAATACAAGGTGAAAGGATATTAGTGATACGATTCGCTGATGACATTGCTATCCTGAGTGAAAGAGAAGAAGAATTAAATGATCTGCTGAACGAAATGAACAGTCTAATGACTACACAGTATGGTTTGAGAGTAAATCGGAGAAAGACGAAGGTAATGAGAAGTAGTAGAAATGAGAACAGCGAGAAACTTAACATCAGGATTGATGGTCACGAAGTCAATGAAGTTAAGGAATTCTGCTACCTAGGCAGTAAAATAAACAATGACGGATGGAGCAAGGTGGACATCAAAAGCAGACTCGCTATGGCAAAAAAGGCATTTCTGGCCAAGAGAAGTCTACTAATATCAAATACCGGCCTTAATTTGAGGAAGAAATTTCTGAGGATGTACGTGTAGAGTACAGTATTGTATGGTAGTGAAACATGGACTGTGGGAAAACCGGAACAGAAGAGAATCGAAGCATTTGAGATGTGGTGCTATAGACGAATGTTGAAAATTAGGTGGACTGATAAGGTAAGGAATGAGGTGGTTCTACGCAGAATCGGAGAGGAAAGGAATATGTGGAAAACACTGATAAGGAGAAGGGACAGGATGATAGGACATCTGCTAAGACATGAGGGAATGACTTCCATGGTACTAGAGGGAGCTGTAGAGGGCAAAAACTGTAGAGGAAGACAGAGATTGGAATACGTCAAGCAAATAATTGAGGACGTAGGTTGCAAGTGCTACTCTGAGATGAAGAGGTTAGCACAGGAAAGGAATTCGTGGCGGGCCGCATCAAACCAGTCAGTAGACTGATGAAAAAAAAAAAAAACAAAAAAAACAAAAAAAGTATCCTTCGCCATGAACCGCACGGTCGCTTGCAGAGTGTGTGTATAAATGTAAATGTAACGACCTCGTTGTCGATGGGACCTTTAACCCTGACCTTCCTTCTCGCTTCCCCTTTGTCAATAAACGTATACAAAACACTTCAGTAACCTTTGTTACTTTTGATGTGGCAGATTATTTGACACGTATCGGAGAGTAAGTTGATAAGCGTGGTAGTTTCTCAATGGAATTATTGTCATTAAAACTTTTGACCGAAAACCCTGGAATTATACTAACTAAATATTTTATGTATATACGAGGCGTGTTTTTTAAGTAAGAACCGTTTTGAAATTAAAAAAAGACTTGCTAAGATTTTTACATGAAAACCTGTACCTTGATCTACGCACTGGCGCCATTACTGTCTGATTCTTCCTTGTCTACTTTGGGTACTGAGTGTTTAAGATGCCGACTGTGAAGTACGGGCTGTTATAAAATTTCTTAGTGCTAAAGGCGTATAAGCGATCGATATTCATCGTGAGATCTGTGCAGTTTACGGAGAAAACATTGAGTGATGGAATGGTAAGAAAGTGGGCGAGAGCATTTAAAGATGGCCGCACAAATGTGCATGATGAACAACGGAGTGGGCGTCCGTCGGTCGTTAATGAAAGTTTGGTGCAGGAAGTTGACATTAAGGTGAGAGAAAACAGACGCTTTACCATTTCCTCTTTGCGGGATGACTTTTCTAATGTTTCTCGTAGTGTTTTGTATGGCATTGTGACCGAACACTTGAATTACCGAAGATTGTGCGCACGTTGGGTACCGAAAATGTTGACGGATGTGCACGAAACCAAACGTTTACACAGTGCATTGACTTTCCTTGAGCGGACCACAACGACGGTGATGATTTCTTAAGCCAAATTGTTACGGGCCATGAAACATGAGTGGCCTACGTCACACCAGAATCAAAGAAACAGTCCATGGAAGTTGAGCAAGGACATCGTTTTGCTGCAGGACAATGCCCGTCCGCATGTGGCGAATCAGACCAAAGATCTCATCACATCTTTTCGATGGGAAACTCTAGATCATCCTCCACACAGCCCCGATCTAGCGCCCAGTGACTACCATCTGTTCTTGCACTTGAAGACGATGACAAAGTCAAAACAGTAGTGATGCAGTGGTTAACAAGTCAGGCGGCAGACTTCTATGAGGAGGGTATTAAAGAACTGGTACAAAGTTATGACAAGTGCCTCAATATTGACGGAAATTATGTAGAAAAGTAGATTAAGGTACGGCCTTTCATGTAAAAATAAAGTTATTGAGATATTTCAGCACGTCTTTTTTTTAATTTCAAAACGGTACTTACTTATAGAACACGCCTTGTATTATATCAAAATAAGAAAGAGACTTTTTTAACTAACGTTAGTGAAGATCTTGCAGGAGTAATGAAACACGTAAAATACTTAGATGAAAATATGAAAGTTACATGTGAAGTGCAGGTGCAGAGTAAATCTAAATGAATACGAACTTTAGCCGGGCATCTTCTCTGCGGCTCATTTCGTCAGATCTGCGCGCATAGCCAACAGACTAGGTTCGATCGGCGTCTGGCGTCGGCCTCGGCTGGGGCGGCGGCGCCGGGCGTCTGGCCCCTTCCGCACGCTGTCTCGTCTTGCCGCCCACCACCCTTCAGTGTGGAGCTCTGTCCCTGCAGTAGCCTACCGCCGCCGATAACGTCCTGCCGGCGTCATCTGGCTTCCCTGTGCGGTGGGAGCTTCAGCGAAGAAAGTCTTACTTTGTGGAGGCCTTTTTATCCTCAAAGTTGACATGAACTGTGGTCGAACTAGATGATGTTAAGTGTCTGAGGAGGCGAGGGGCACAGCAAGTGGGAGCTGTCCTGTGCGAATACACAAAAACGAGTCTAGATGTCGTAACGGCAAACATAAGCCGGCCCATTGTACTACATAATGTCAGATTTTAAACATACGGTTACCGAAGTATAGACAAAAGACTCTTTTTATTGTAACATTTAAAACTGTTTTTGTGCTATCTTAATTACACTTATTTTAATAAAACCCTTGCAGTGTTTCGTATGTGTTATTGTAGACATCAGAAACTACCTGAGATACGGCAGAACAGCTATTGAAATTCTAATAATTTTACATTTGCAGCAGCAGTTGTACCCCGCAGACCACTATACGGTGCATTGCGGAGGGTACCTTGTACCACTATTAGTCTGCAGTATTGACTTACACGAGTGCATGAATAAAATGTTCACCGGCGATGGGTCCCTCTAAGATCCCCAGCCAACACCCTCTGTTCGTGTATAGAGACAACACTTGACCGACGATTAGTAGGCGCCTGTGGGCAGGCAACCACTTTGACACAAGGCAATTGAATGGCGTTACACAGCTGCTCTAGCACTTGCTTGCCAGCATGCATAATGTGAGAGGTGTCGAACGAGTTACCTGCCTGCAGCATCAAGGAATCTGTCAGGGGTTATCTATGTACTGGCAAATTTTCAAAACGCTCAACAAATATGTACGGGTGACATCTTGGGTGATGACGAACTGGTGTGTCTTACAGGGACTCTTCGCCATCTTCTTTATGCACAAGTCAGTGTTACAGACTATTCCACCCTCGCCTCTCCACGATCAGATCACAGAAGGAAACTCCCATCACTGCTTCGGATCACATTCAAATTTCGTCGAATGTTTTTGAACTGTCTCTGGTAGTTCTACTCCGTATACCAAAGTAAAAATTGTAGTTACGCTGCACCCCGAAGGGGTCAGATTACGTTAAATGTGGTTGTTGTCCCAAAATGTCTTCAGAGAAAGATTGAATTGTCCGGGGATGCCAGCAGGCCAGACGTGTCAAGAATGTCGTCGAGTTGCTAATCGCATTGCAGACAGTCGAAATTTGTGTAAATGAGTGTTCCAAGAGAAGGGGTGGTTTCATTGACGTCATTTGTGCCTGGCTCGTTCATTGCAGCCGAGCGATATCTAGCAACGATAAAGGCACCGATCATCTAGTTACACTTTTCCGAAAATAGCATAGGGTTAATGTCGGGATGGTTCCTTTAAAAAATAATACGGCCAATTTCTTCCCCAAACGTAACAGGTGCTCCTCGACGATACTTTAAACTTGATATCATCTTTATTTCGAACCGAAAAGTGCCCGCAACAGTTGAAAATCCACAAGGTCTGCCTTTCTGATCAACTGTGTTGGTGAGTCCAATCCCATATTGTTTGACTGTTCTTATTAACTTTGGTTCAGTTAAACGAAAGACGATCCTGCAGACGGCTGGGTAAACTGCTCCTCTAGTTGGAAGAGTGCGAATGATTTTAACTGTCACTAAGTCGCACGCTGTAATTGTTTTCGAGAGAGTGAAAATGTCTCACCTCATTCCTTACTAACCGTTAATGGGATTTCATCTTTCATTCTATCATGTTGCTCGCAAGATAAAAACATGATAATGGATATCACCACTTCAATATTGTCAGTGAACGCCTAAACAAAAGATACCTTCATCGTTGGATTGAAGGGTTAGGTATTGTCCCATGGGCAGCACGATCCCCGGATGTCACCCATAGATTTTTTTGCAATCGGTTCGAATAAATTTGGTGTAGGAAATCCCAGTAAAAACAAAAGAGGAGTTGGTAGGTGATTACTTAGCTGTTGTCTCACAACTCAACATGAAACACTGATGTTTGTGAGTGTATGGTAAATATTTAATTAAATTCTTCATTAATTCATGCATTCATAGTTTGTGCCTGGGGATTGTTATTTTTAACAGTAGCTCTGTGGTTACGTTGTTGCTGCAGGGTGTAAATTGACGGTATAAATGAAATATAGATGTTAATTTCCGCCTGTCAGTTCATTATTTCACAAGTTCTAATATAATGAAGCTACTGATACCGCTCTTCTCGGCTTTCAACCATGACATAATGATGATGTGTGACGTCAGCCGTGAGGAGACAGAAAACATTCTTTCCTAGCTTTTATCACTTCTTACAGACTCATCGGTGCGATATTAACCATACAGAAAGCATTATTTTAGTACACCCTTCATATTAAGAAATACTTAAATCGTATACGGGGTGATCTGTTTGAGGTATCAGGAAAGTAGACCTGGTACGTTATATTTATCAACTTAATGGATATATCCCTCATCAGTTTTCTGTAATGTACGTGAAAATGATGGGAATTTACAATGAATGACTCCGATGATGATGGAGGCAAGCCAATAGGGCACAGTTCACAGCGCAAACACCGAATGTGAGAAACACACATGGAAGCGGAACCAGTAACCCCTCTCAATATGTCTCGATTGTTAAATGAAAATGGACGTTACGCCACAACAACGCGCGCATTATGTCATACCGTGTCTTAACTGCATCCATTCCATATTCAGCGCACGCAAGCGCTTATAAGTTCGACTCCAATTTACTATGACACTTTGTCAGTGGCAGGAAGTGGAAAATCAGTGGTCAAACTGATCGATGTTCACTAACGAATCCACATTTCATATGAGTGGCGGAGTCAACATGCATAACTGACTATATTATGTGGGGCACGGAGAGTTCATGTTTCTCATGCGACCTCGACATGGTGAATGTGTGGTGCGTAGTAATTCTGGAGAAAGTCTTCGGCCCATTCTTTTTTCGTGGACGAGACTGTTCGCACCGTCAGTTACCTTGAAATGAACGACCGATATGTACCGCTCAGTTACAGGAGGAGCTGCTGGACAACATTATCTATCAGTAGGACGGTACTCCACTCCATTGGGGTCTCATCGTGTGGGAACAATTAAACTGTTGCGGCCATGTGAGATCTATCCCGTGGCCTCCTCCTAATCTCGTCCTAACGCCTTCAGATCGCTTTGGATGGGGCAACGTCAACAGTGAATGCACAAAGATCGCAGAATGTGGTCGACCTACTGAGGCGGGCTACAGCGGCCTTTCAACAAATCGCGCCAGAAAGGGTGCGCGACGCGTGGCGCAACATGGGAGCAAGGTCTGAAAGTTGAGTGCCAATGTGCTGTAATAAAAGCTTCAGACACAAACTCCAGACTACACCATACATCTATGTACGTCAGTAAATTAGCGTAGTTTGTTGTATACAGACTGCTCGGAATTTCCGATAACAAACGTCTAGGACTTGTAGAGGGGAGGGAATACATGATGTTTTGAATATGAACCCATGCCCCGGAACGTACCGCTTTCGTTATACGACAGTTTAAGTTGAGATAAAATTGAATATAAATAGTCGCAGCCGCATGCTTACCTGTTTCGGTCTGTTTTAGACCATCCCACACCATGGTATAGATGGTGGCTGTGAACTGAGCAGGCGATACACCTGTACGAACACTGACTGCTAATGTTAGCAGTTAGCGTTCCTGGAGGTGTGGCGCCTGCTCAGTTCAGTCACCATCTACCATCACGGTGTGGGTCTGAAGATTGTCTAAAACATATCGAAATCGGTAACATTATATAAAAAAAGAAAAAACTAGTTTATTGTGGTTGTGACTGTTTATATTCAATGTTAAATACTTACTAAACCGCTGTATTCCAGAGAGACATGTTCTCAAAAATTACTTTCAGTTCATATGTTTAACTCATCCATTTCTGCTTGAGGAATTGAATTAGGTGTGACACAGTACAGTTATTAGGTAGAAGTTCGAAAAGAAACATAGCGAAACAAACATTTCTCACTGAAGCAAAAATCTTTTCATTACTGCTTAAAGAATTTGTGTTTACTTTATTTTAAAAAAAGACAGGATACTGTACGTACAGAACAGTACTGATGCATTACAACAGCGGCTCGATGTGGCGACCACCAACGTTGTTCAAGACATTGTACCTACGAAGCATGTTCTGGTATACTGTGTCCATTCCACCTGATCTGTCTTTGATTTCTACTGCAGCGGCCAGAACTCGTGCCAGCATATCTTCCTCTGTCTCTACAGTAGTCTCGTAAATAAAACTGGGTGTACGATCCCACGGGAAATAGTCCATAGAAGTTAAATCCGGCGATCGCGGCGGCCACACTGTTGGACCACGTCGGCCTATCCATCTTTCACCATATCGTATGTTTAGATGTCTCCGAACCGCACGTGAGAAGTTAAGGTGGCGCACCATCATGCTGAAACCACATTTCCGGACGTACATTCAATGGCACAGCTTCCAAGAACGGGTCCATTACGTTTCATAGGAATATCAGGGATGCAGGACCAGTTAATGAGTGGATAGAGGTTATGGCCCAACCACGGGACCGTCCAGACTACCTGCTCAGTTAATGCCAAACCGGTGTTGAAGTCCCTGAACACCTGTGGCACGAGGGTATTCCTCTGCCTAGACATGGCTGTTTCGTGAATTCAGAACACAGTCCCTAGTAAACATAAATTCACCTGTAATCGGAAATTAACATGGAAAGAGGGGTGTGTCGATGCAGCGGCGCAGGAACCACGTGCAGTAGGCAGCGCGTGGAAAATCGACTGGACGCTTAACCTGTACCCTTTGTAAGTGGGACGGATGTAATTGTTGTTCAGACAGAACGTTCCAGACAATACTGTGACTAACGCGCACTGCACGCGCAATTGTTCGATTACTCGTTGACGGGTTCTCTTCAACACGATGCAGTACATCGTCTTCAAATTCGAGCGTGCGGCGTTGCTGTGGAACACGACAGCCTCAAGGTGAAATTACCTGTTTCTCGGAGCCCCTGTGTAACTTCGGCAAAAAGTTTGTGTAATGGCGTGCTACGTTGCGGAAAACGTTCGTGATACAACCGACTAGCAGCTCTTCTGTTACTTCGAGCTTCGCCATACACAAGGAGCATGTCTGTGTGTTTCGAAAACTTCGGAAACGCATACCGAATCATGTTAACTGCAGCGGAGGTGCACAAGTTTTGAATAAGTCTCGCAGCAAGGCACACTGATCGTCTGACGTAGTACACGTCATCCTGTCCATCTTACTTTCCCTCGGCAGACGTGGACATGTTAGGCATATGAAATGAAACCGTCGTAGAACGGAAAGTATACGTTTCCGGACATGGGATCCTATTCAAAATGTTATGTGCTTACTCCTATCTACAAGTCCCAGAAGTTTGTATGGGAATTTACGAACACCCTGTGTAGTGTTTCTTTCTTGACATCTCTAACAGATCATCCTATACTTTTATGGCCTACCTGACGTCGCTCAAGCGGAAGTGTTCACTAAAATCTAGAGCTCCAGAATTCTCCACCATCGGAAAAAGGCGAAGACCCAGCAATCTTCAGGCGGCGTGATGCAGGGTGTTTTTTGGGATTGCCGTGGTGTGGTACTAACAGATTATGTTCTTGAAGGACAAGCAATCACAGGAGCATCTCCTGACGCGGGGTACTGCCGAAGGAGGTGCTTTTGTTTCGTATCAAAGCCTCCAGCTCTCACTGCACACGAGGCAGCTACACATGTTGCATCTTCGGGCTATTAAATTTTGCCGCAAATCTCCCAATCTTCGTGACATGCCACCCAATGAGTTACTCCTCTTTCTCTGGACAGAGAAATTATTGCATCGCAGACACTTCCGGAATAACGATGCGGTGGTTTTCAAGATGGAACGTTTCCTCAGTAGCAAGAATGCAGACTTCCAGAAACAAGGTCTCCGCGGAGTCATCTATTGTCGGCAAAAAGACTCACGTTGATAGATTAATGACATACTAGGAGACGGCACGACCGTGGGGTCGGGGATTTGTCCGCAATTTTGTGTGGTGAAAGAGGGCCCCTAACACCTCACGTAGTGAAAATATTAGGACGCACTACTCGGAAAATCCCGAGAAAAATCGATCCAAAGTTTCTTAGGTGCCGTATGAGTATAAAATGTTAGTCCATTGCCGAGCCGCCGTTTGGCCTACATGGTTAGCGTTCGGACCTTTATGCCAGAGGTCTCGGGTTCGATATCCTCCTCCCGCACATTGTTTTTCTTCTGTTGCTTGCAAAATTGCGGCGCATTGTTACGGGAGAATCGTGAAATTAATTCCCGGGAAGATTGTATAAAAATTGATTCTATAATTCACCATCAATTATCGTCACCAATATTACGAGACATTATTCAATATTCCTGGTTTGCCTCAAAATTATCAGAAACTCAGAACATTTTCGTAAATGTTAATGGGGCATGTTTTTGTACAGATTTATTGCAAACGCCCTGTGATTGTAAAAAATCCGCTTTCCTATGTTGCGCAAGATGTCGCAAAAACTACTGCTTTGTTTGTTTTTACGATAATTACCACTGCGGTTCTTGTTTATAATTATAATATGTATAAAAATTGAATGTTTCCCAATCGATTTTGCTGTTCTGATTAAAAACCCAATGTTTCTCTTCATATACTTTAATAATTTTTATTCAATAATGTAACTAATTTGTTAAAGATAGTGTAGGTTTGGGAAACTTTCTGAATAATTGGTGGAATAACAAAAGAAAATGAAACAGAAGAAAAAAAGTGCCGGAGGAGGAATCGAACCCGAGACCTCGGGCGTAAGAGTCCGAGCCCTAAACATCTAGGCCAGACGGCGCCTCGGCAAAGCACTAACATTTTATACTCATACGGCACCTAAGAAACTTTGGATCGATTTTTCCCGGGATTTTCCGGGTAGTGCGTCCTAATATTTTAACCACGTGAGGTGTTAGGGGTCCTCCTTCAGCACACAAAATTTCGGACAAATCCCCGACCCCACCGTCGTGCCGTCTCCTTGTTAGAGATGAAGCAAACAATCGTGAAGTTTCGCGGTCGCAGATTGATTTTTCGAAATGATCATTAAAGCTTTACGGCTGCCGTTCGTGGGTTTCGCGTGTATCCCTTTCGGCCCGTCGTTCAGTAGGCGATCTGGAGACGGCGCGTTGCGCGGGTGGGCGTGTCGGCGCCTGCTGGAGGCTGGGCGCGGTGCCAGCGCGCGTCAGCCGGCGCGTCCCACTGCCGGGCCGTCCCGAAATAGTCGCCCGCCAGCGCCTCCGCCGCGAGCCGTCCGGCCCCCGCTCCAATCCGTGCGTCACGGCCCGCCGCCGCCGCCCGCTATCGACTGCGAATCCAAACAGCTACCGGCTGCCACCCGGAAACAGCTGCGCCGCTTCAATTTCCCGCGGCCCGCAGCTGCGTGATCACGAGCCTGCTGCAAGCATTACCGAACAACGATCGGTTACGCAACGCGAATGGTCGACGTAAATTGAACGTGTTTGTAATGATGATGTGCTGACCTAAAGTCGTTAAATCACACTGAATTAACTTTAGTAAGTTAGTTAAAAGCGAATTCATAGGCAGAAGGATAACATTTAATTTACATATGATTGACGATCAGCAGCTGTGTGAAATGTTAATCCAAATCATTCGCTGAATGCGAATTTCATGACCTCAGTTGCAATGCGTATAAGTGTATTACCAATTGCGACATGTGAAAATTCATGCTAGACTGAGGCTCCAAACCCGGATTTTCCGCGTGTCGCGAGCGGTTCCCTTAACAACTTCCGCCTTCTGTGCAGGCTTCCCGGGCTGACGCAAACCTTCATACGTTACAGTCCACGTCCTTATATCGTAGTCTTACGTGTTCGCACTCAGCGAATAATTTCGGATAATACCGGTTGATCAAAAAGTCAGTATAAATTTGAAAACTGAATAAATCACGGAATAATGTAGATAGAGAGGTACGAATTGACACACATGCTTGGAATGACATGGGGTTTTATTAGAACCGAAAAAATACAAAAGTCCAAAAAATGTCCGACAGATGGCACTTCATCTGATTAGAATAGCAATAATTAGCATAACAAAGTAAGACAAAGCAAAGATGATGCTCAATATTTCCACCATCATTCCTCAACAATAGCTGTAGTCGAGGAATAATGTTGTGAACAGCACTGTAAAGCATATCCGGAGTTATGGTGAGGCATTGGCGTCGGATGTTGTCTTTCAGCATCCCTAGAGATGTCGGTCGATCACGATACACTTGCGACTTCAGGTAAACCCAAAGCCAATAATCGCACGGACTGAGGTCTGGGGACCTGGAGGCCAAGCATGACGAAAGTGGCGACTGAGCACACGATCATCACCAAACGACGAGCGCAAGAGATCTTCCACACGTCTAGCAATATGTGGTGGAGCACCATCCTGCATATACATCGTACGTTCCAGCACGTGTTTATCAGCCAGGCTGGGGATGATGCGATTCTGTGACATATCGGCATACCTCTCACTCGTCACAGTAGCAGTTACAAAACCACAATCACGCATTTCCTCGAAGAAAAAAGGCCCGATCACGGTAGACGTGGTAAATCCAACCCATACCGTGATTTTCTCGTCGTGCAATGGAGTTTCCACGACAGCTCTAGGATTTTCTGTAGCCCAAATTCTGCAGCTGTGGGCGTTGACAGACCCTCGGAGCGTGAAATGAGCTTCGTCGGTCCACAACACGTTACTCAACCAATAGTCATCTTCCGCCATCTTTTGAAACGCCCACACCGAAAATGCCCTCCGCTTCACTAAATCGCCAGGTAACAGTTCATGATGCCGATGGATTTTGTACGGATAGCATCGGAGGGTACGCCTCAGTGCCAAGCAAACAGTAGTGTATGGAATGCCGGTGCGACTACACGAGCGCTGACTTCCCCGTCCATAGACGAACCCGCTACAGTCTCCATTTCGTCCTGAGCTGTCTAGGCAGCATTACGCCTTGTGCTCGGTCGGCCACTACGGGGTCTATCGTCGAAACAGCCCGTGCCTTCGAACTTCGAAATCATTCCCGCCACAGCTGCATTTCTCAACGGACCATTACCCGTTCGAATCCCCTTCCTATGGCGAGAGGATCGTAACGCTGAACTAGCACATTCCCCATTCTGATAATACAATTCACTAAAAGCGCCTTTTCAGGTAACGTCGACATGCTGCGACTGCTGCCGCATCTGATTCTCTCTCTCATTACAGCTCCTTATATACACGATTGTCATGCCCAGTCACTGACGTTTTGCTGTCCAGCGCCATCTGTCGGACATTTTGTGAACTTTGTTTTTTTTTCCCTAATAAAACCCCATGTAATTCCAAGCAAGTGTGTCAATTTTTACCTCTCTATCTACATTATTCCGTGGTTTATTAAATTTTCAAATTTGTACTGACTTTTTGATCACCCGGTATTTCATACAGCTGCAGGTCGTCGAATCATATGTTAAGTTTCGTAAGCCGAGACTGGGCATGCAGCGATAAAAATAGTCTCGATGCCTTGTGGCGGTTTCGTTTTCCCTAAGCGGGAATCGAGTGTTGTCGCGAGGTTAAAGGGAGATATAAATAAGACTACGACATAAGGACGTGGACTATGACAAATGAATGCTCGGGTCGGACAAGGAAGCGTGCACACAGCTGAAGTGGTGAAGGCTACCATGTGGTGTATGCAGCACATCCGGGTCTGACACAAATTTTCGTCTATGATAATTGAGCAATCATCTATACCGAAAGTTGACTTTTACGTTTATCACATTTTCGGACTGTACGAAATATTTCATTGCAAACATTAATGATTGTTTAGAAGGTAGTATTCACATATGATGTCCTTAAATGAAGTCAATCGCCCTACTCACAAAATTCTTATTTAATGACTCTCATATTACTATAGGTTCACTGTCTCGAAATCATTTGATCTATAACAAATTAGCAGCAGGTATGGTAACGTGGAAGAGTTACAACATAAGGCTCGAAGAAACGTTAATGTCTTTTTTTTATAAAACTTTTTTGTGGATAGTCTTACGCTCGTAATACAGCGATACTTAAGAAATGGGTTGCGTTATTTGTGAACTGAAAATTTTAATTCGTACGCGGCTGATACCTAGGTATTTGTTTACTTTCACTTGCACTCATTCAGTCACAAACAATTTCTACCAGACACAAGTTTCAAAACGTGAGCTGCATTAGTTCGCGATTCAGAGAGCTGCTTCTTATTTGTAGATTTTCTTGTTCAAAGGTGATTATCTGAGGACGGACGTCATTAGAACGAGCGAGGTGGTGCATCGGTTAGCACACTGGACTCGCATTCGGGAGGACGACGGTTCAATCCCTCGTCGCGGTCATCCTGATTTAGGTTTTCCGTGTTTTCCCTAAATCGCTGTAGGCGAATGTCGGGATGGTTCCTTTGAAAGGGCATGGCCGACTTCCTTCCCCGCCCTTCCCTAATCCGAAGAGACCGATGACCTAGCAGTTTGGTCTCTTCCCCAAACAACCCAACCCCATGGACGTCATTGCCAGCATTTACGATCATGAGAAACTAAATGGCTTGCATCGTGAGCAGCAAAACTTTACAAGTCACTTTACTTCCACTGAGGGATACGCGTGACCGATTTCGAAATTACCATTTGCAAACGCACGCTACTTCGGTACTGTAGAAAAAAATTTTATGTATGCCAAGAATATTCTTTCCCGTGGCTACACGTACACGTACACTCCCTATCCGGACGAAACATCACTACCTCGTAAACTATCATCCGTAATGTAGTAACATTAACGTATGATATAGAACGTCTGGCCACGTATTTTGCAAGATACTAAACTGAATCAGTCCCCTATTCTTTTGGGATTAGCCACTAAGCCAGTCAGCGGTGCGTGCAAGATAGAGTTGACTAAGTCACGATTCTTGCCTAACCTTCACAATTGGAAGTCGCGTGTTGTAATGGTACGGGACAGCGGTAAGTTAAACTTACCCTCGCAGAACTATCGTCTATATTGTGTATCGTCCGTTAACCTCTCTTGAAGCGCTTACAGAGTACGACGGTGTTTACTGTTTGTAACCTATACCTGTGGGAAGGGCGCGCGGCCGACGGTACCGGGACTGCTGTAGACACTTACAGGCAACGTAGTCCTGCAGTCCAGCCACGTATAGGCAAGGCCATAAACAGTGGTGCGCCACAGGCGGCATACGTATGGTCTGCGCCCCAACAAGCAGCATGCGATGCAGCGAAAGCAGTTTCTTTTGTCGCAAAACAAGCCCATCATATCCCGCCAGCTATCGGTCAATAACCGTGGCATCCGCGACCATCGATCACGCAATTGCCTCAGACGACCTTGACTCTGCTGCACCTGACTGCGCACAGTGTGGCCGGAACTACTACTCATACTGCCGACCGTTGTGGCCGAGCGGTTCTAGCCGCTACAGTCTGGAACCGCGCGACCGCTACGGTCGCAGGTTCGGATCCTGCCTCGGGTCAGTCAGGTTAGTCAGGTTTAAGTAGTTCTAAGTTCTAGGGGACTGATGACCTCATAAGTTAAGTCCCATAGTGCTCAGAGCCATTTGAACTACTAATACTACTCAGGAGCCACTCCTGTCTCGCAATACCGCACGTGAAGGCGTACAGCACAAGTAACTGCCTGTGTGCTTCGAGAGAGACTTCAAGCCTCAATATTTTGCACTAGGGACGCGCGTTACGGAACATGGGTTACACAATCACCGTCGTGTAATTCTTGTGATTATGTGCCTGAAAAAGTCACTTGATGGACGTAGATGGAGTGAAGGACAAAAAGACTACTAGTTGCAATTGTAGTGTCTTTGTTGCCCAGTAGGATAAGCGACACTGTGAAACTTGAGACAGTGACGGAAGCGTCATGTACGAATACTCTTCTGCACGAACGTTTCTTTCTGCGAAGTCTTTTAATCTGTAAAAAACAGCTAACTGTAGAGATATCACAGTTCTAATTAAGAGACTACTGCATAACAAATATCAATCAAAATGCTATCTCTTGTGATTTCTTCGCCTTCAGATTCATTGACCGTCCTCAACGAAGGGAATCTATAAAGTCCGCAATAAATAATTTACGATCACCTTCTCCTGGACAGCTGAAAGAATGTTCCACTTACCGTCTTCGTTTGTGTGTGAAGTGAGAACAATTTCAATATGTTCTGTTTTTTTTTTTTCTCTTTTTTTTTTCTCCATACGTTTGAGATCTGCGGCAGAACGTCATCTGTGTAGAGAATCTTGCTTACGTGCGTACAGCAGACTGTCCCAAGTGGAGAGTAGTTGTACTGGGAAGCATTGAGACGATCTTCCAGCCCAACGCAGTAATTGTTACCCATTAGAATCACAATACAACTTAATGACAATTATCGGTTTCGCCTTTTTGCCGTATTCAGATCATTCCATGTACTGCGACAGCAATGTGTGTTCATACATTGAGCGTGATTCGATCTGTAATAAAAACCGAAACCAATTATAGCAGTTAAAATCCAATAAGTCTGTGTTAAAATGGAAGGAAGGGTGAATATTAGAGTTCAACGTCCGGTCGACTAGTTTATTAGAAATGTACCACAAGCTCGGGTTGGGAAAGGAATTGGAAACAAATCGACAGTGTCTGTTACAGAGGAATCATTCCGGCATTTGCCCAAAGTTGTTTAGGAAAACCACGGAAAATCTAAATCTGGACGGCTGCGTGGGGTTTGAACTGCTGTCCTCTCAATTACAAATTAAGTATCTTAGGACTATCTTCTATATTGTAAAAATTGTCCACATATACGTGGAAACTGACTGATACACTAATATTTATTTCTGGCAACAGTAACTCCAAAAGATACACATAACTACGAGGGTGAGTCAAATGAAAACCTTAATTTTTAAAGAAATATTATTTACTGTTCAGAAGTGGTACAAAGCTGTATCACTTTTCAACATGATCTCCCCCACGCTCAATGCAAGTCCTCCAGCGCTTACAGAGTGCATAAATTCCTTTAGAAATAAATTCTATTGGTAGTCCGCGCAACCACTCATGCACCGCGTGGCATACCTCTTCATCAGAACGGAACTTCTTGCCTCCCATTGCGTCTTTGAGTGGTCCAAACATATGTCAATCACTTGGGGGCAAGGTCTGGTGAGTATGGTGGATGAGGGAGACACTCAAAATGCAGGTCTGTGATTGTTGCAACTGTTGTACGGGCAGTGTGGGGCCTTGCTTTGTCATGTTGCAAAAGGACATCTGCTGACAGTAATCCACGTCGCTTTGATTTGATAGCAGGCCGCAGATGATTTTTTTAGGAGATCTGTGTATGATGCACTGGTGACAGTGGTCCCTCTAGGCTTGTAATGCTCCAAAATGACACCTTTTTAGTCCCGAAAGAGAGTCCGCATAACCTTCCCTGGTGATGGTTCTGTTCGAAACTTCTTTGGTTTTGGTGATGGGGAATGGCGCCATTCCTTGCTCGCTCTCTCCGTTTCCGGTTGGTGGAAGTGCACCCAAGTTTCGCCCCCAGTAATGATTCTTGCAAGGAAGCCATCACCTTCTCGTTCAAAGCGCCGAAGTAGTTCTTCACAAGCATCGACACGTTCTCTCATTTCAGGAGTCAGCTGCCGTGGCACCCATCTTGCAGACACTTTGTGAAACTGGAGCACATTATGCACAGTGTGGTGTGCTGACCCATGACTAATCTGTAAACATGGTGCAATGTCGTTCAGTGTCACTCGGCTGTTTTCCTTCACTATGGCTTCAACTGGTGCAATGTTCTGTGGAGTCACAACTCGTGTTACCTGACCTGGACGAGGAGCATCTTCCACTTAAGTCACACCATTTGCGAACTTCCTACTCCATTCGTAGACTTGCTGCTGTGACAAACATGCATAACCGTACTGAACCTTCATTCGTCGATGAATTTCAATAGGTTTCACACCTTCACTACGCAAAAACCGAATAACAGAACGCTGTTCTTCCCTGGTGCAAGTCGCAAGTGGGACGGCCGTCTTTATACTGATACTGGACGGTATGTGTGCATTTGCATTATGCTGCCACCTACTGGCCATTCTGCCCGCTGTTTGTAGCACGCTTACCAACTTGAAGGATAACGGCGGGAAATTTCGACTTGTTATTACAAATTTAAGGGTTTCATTTGGCTCAGCCTCGTAAATTAATTCCGTACCACCTATATGTTACGTTACTATACAAACGTGATTAGGATTACAGAACAGAAAATACTGTGGCTCAAGATTCGTGTGTGGCGTTCAGTCAGCTTATTTAAACACAGTAGCGTGAAAAGAAAGTTGACGTGGCTTGGTTTTTATAGTATCTCTCTCCGCGGAATTTGTATCGCATCACCAATGGCTGCTGGAGAATCATGACAAACAAATTACAATCCAAACATTGTCACAGCGTTTTCAGTGGACGACATCTCTTTCCAACACATAAGGAGTCCCTCTGCCTCGTATGATCGAACGTTGTCGTGCTGAACTATGGGATGTCGAGTTACCTGAAGGAGAGGTAGTATCTAGTGCGCCAAAATCTTCCGGATTAGGCGGTAGCTCTTCATATGGCCTTCTGTACATAGGACTGTAACACGAATGCTGTATCCGATAGCGCTCTAAATCATTTCACTAGTTGTTCGCTCTCTTTGCCGCTCGGTATTGCAAGCTGCTAATTTGTGATCGCCCAACACTTTAGTATCAAATTCGTTGAGTAAGGATGCTGATAACGTCGCTGTTGAGTCCTCATTTTCACAAGTGATAGCACAAGAGTGACGAAAGTCTAATGCATGCGACAATATGAGATGTGTTGCTGTTTCAAGACAACAAAACCAGATAAAATTGTGTATATCCATCAGTCCATCTTGCAGCCGACTGCGTTGGAACGTTGACACCGATTGGTCCACTCCAGTTGCAGAAGCCCAGCGTCAAACCAAGCTTACACAGTTCGTTCGGGCATGTGTACAAGATGTCGGTCATTCCGTGCGTGCTTCAGCCGCCGCTTACGACACTACTCTGCCCACTGGTTCTACACAATCATGACTGTTGTCGTGGCTTCTTCTATTAGGTTCGAAATGTGTGTGATGACCGCAGTTCACGGAAAAAATTGAGATCATTTGTAAGTCAAACATAGTGAAATTCCACCATGAGTAAAATATCGGATAGAAGAATTTTGAAATTACTAACCTACGACGAAATGAAATAAAGACTCCTGGTATTGTACCATAAAGAAACAGTCCCACAAACATCGTGTGGACCAGTCTGATGAGAACGGTCCCTAATTTTTCGAAAAACTGCTCGTAGGGACGACAGATGCTGAACTAATCTCGCATTGCCTGGACTTCATAGGGCAGCACATACAGCGCTTTGAGAATGCCCGCATTCTCCGAAGCGGTTCTCAGTGCATGGAACTTGGGCGCATATGTCAGAGTTCACAGAAGTCGAATAATTTGCACTTCCTGGAAGTTCTCGTCCGCTAATAGTCTGGGAGCGAGTGTGTTCGAGCACTGCTTTCATTTTGCTCATAACTGTGCCGTTTCAGGAATTCGTCGCTAATTGTACCAAATGCTGGTGCTCACTGCTCCCACGAAATAGGTGCTGCAGTTAACATGCTCAGTTCACATGATTTCAGTTGTTTCTACGTGGGTCCTGCTTACCTGACGATTTAGTGCATGTTCCCTGCAATATATATAGTCTTATTAAAATTACCTGTTCGTTAACGTCTCACTTGGGCCACAGCGTTGCCACATCGGCAGCAATCTGCCCCTCTGTCGTAGGCGACACACAAACACGACTTGTTACATCACAAGTGCTGTTATTTAACACGTGACGTGGAGCGGCCATTGTGAGTATGAGGAATGCGACGTGCTCTGTCGATAGCTGATTTTAATGACCAATGATTGAACTTCGACAGCCGTCGCGTTTTGAAACTCTCCACTCATGTCGTAACGTAAACACAACGTTGTAATGTGCAGTGTATCCGGGAAAAAAACTGGAAGATCGGCAAGTGATGATGGAATGGAGCGCTGTGTCAAAGATCTACCGGTTCGAGTCATTGAATGCTGTCTCCTATTTTGACTGGAGCAGAGGTGGGAATCTTCGTACACGGCAGTCAGGGGACCTGAAAATGGCCCAATATATCGTCGAAACTGGCTATTCAATAAAATAACATTTGGAAATTTAGTACATTTTGTACTGAGCAGCCTGGGTTCCGCAACCGTCTGTAGAAAGATGGACACAATGTGTCCCCGCCCCCCCCCCCCCCTCCGTCACCCTTACGTTTCACGGCCGTGAATGAAGAGTCCAAGTAATTACTGCCTTAAAATAAAAAGCTTACCTGGTCTTTTGTGAGGGTGCGTACCCACCTTTTATTTTTATTTGGAGTCTGGGAAACTGTGGATGACAGCCCCACTCTCGCGCGAGAGCTCTTGTAGCGCAGCAGGTAGAAATACATATACACACACACACACACACACACACACACACACACTCAGGAAATGTACACGCTCTGGTGCGGCTGCAGGCCGGCGCTTTAAATTAGGGACGGACGGCTAGCAGCACCTGTGTCCGCCACATCGCCTCTTTCAATGCCACTTCCTGCAACTCTGAACAGCTGCTCCTAGTACTATATTGTAGGAGCAGCCTCCACGGCGCACCTGTTCAACGCTGAAAATACAGTTACACTTCGTGTACCAAGCGTTCCACAGAAAGAAGCAACAGTTACATTGCTAATAACGTGTACCAAGCGTTCCACGGAAAAAAGCACTATCTGCAGTAATAGAGCGACCCTGCCACAGCAACTGGACTGCTACTCTAAACGTGTCACAGATTTGCACGATAATGCTGAACACAGTGGTTGGGCAGAACAGTTTCCACCGCTTAAACCTTTACCGCGCGGAATTTATCATGTTATTCGATGTATTTCACTAAATCAACACTCGTTAACCGTGTTATTCTCAGTGGCATCGGAAATGTAATGATCAGGAAAAGGAACAATGTATGCGACAGTAAATTAAGATATTACTTGTTTATTTGTACGTTTATATAATTGTACTTTTATCCAGCCTGATCAAATTACAGCCCTCAAGGCCTCCCTTACATCATCCCTTGAGAATGGACGTAAACTATCCAACGAAACAGGACGTAACTAATTTCAAGAAGCAGTATTCAACGACGGATCTAGGAATACACTCCTGGAAATGGAAAAAAGAACACATTGACACCGGTGTGTCAGACCCACCATACTTGCTCCGGACACTGCGAGAGGGCTGTACAAGCAATGATCACACGCACGGCACAGCGGACACACCAGGAACCGCGGTGTTGGCCGTTTGTGCACCGCCGCCGTCAGTGTCAGCCAGTTTGCCGTGGCATACGGAGCTCCATCGCAGTCTTTAACACTGGTAGCATGCCGCGACAGCGTGGACGTGAACCGTATGTGCAGTTGACGGACTTTGAGCGAGGGCGTATAGTGGGCATGCGGGAGGCCGGGTGGACGTACCGCCGAATTGCTCAACACGTGGGGCGTGAGGTCTCCACAGTACATCGATGTTGTCGCCAGTGGTCGGCGGAAGGTGCACGTGCCCGTCGACCTGGGACCGGACCGCAGCGACGCACGGATGCACGCCAAGACCGTAGGATCGTACGCAGTGCCGTAGGGGACCGCACCGCCACTTCCCAGCAAATTAGGGACACTATTGCTCCTGGGGTATCGGCGAGGACCATTCGCAACCGTCTCCATGAAGCTGGGCTACGGTCCCGCACACCGTTAGGCCGTCTTCCGCTCACGCCCCAACATCGTGCAGCCCGCCTCCAGTGGTGTCGCGACAGGCGTGAATGGAGGGACGAATGGAGACGTGTCGTCTTCAGCGATGAGAGTCGCTTCTGCCTTGGTGCCAATGATGGTCGTATGCGTGTTTGGCGCCGTGCAGGTGAGCGCCACAATCAGGACTGCATACGACCGAGGCACACAGGGCCAACACCCGGCATCATGGTGTGGGGAGCGATCTCCTACACTGGCCGTACACCACTGGTGATCGTCGAAGGGGCACTGAATAGTGCACGGTACATCCAAACCGTCATCGAACCCATCGTTCTACCACTCCTAGACCGGCAAGGGAACTTGCTGTTCCAACAGGACAATGCACGTCCGCATGTATCCCGTGCCACCCAACATGCTCTAGAAGGTGTAAGTCAACTACCCTGGCCAGCAAGATCTCCGGATCTGTCCCCCATTGAGCATGTTTGGGACTGGATGAAGCGTCGTCTCACGCGGTCTGCACGTCCAGCACGAACGCTGGTCCAACTGAGGCGCCAGGTGGAAATGGCATGGCAAGCCGTTCCACAGGACTACATCCAGCATCTCTACGATCGTCTCCATGGGAGAATAGCAGCCTGCATTGCTGCGAAAGGTGGATATACACTGTACTAGTGCCGACATTGTGCATGCTCTGTTGCCTGTGTCTATGTGCCTGTGATTCTGTCAGTGTGATCATGTGATGTATCTGACATGTATCTGACCCCAAGAATGTGTCAATAAAGTTTCCCCTTCCTGGGACAATGAATTCACGGTGTTCTTATTTCAATTTCCAGGAGTGTATATTACAAGATCCTATATATTACACAGTGGGCATCGTGAAGACAAGATAATACTAATTACAGCGCGGACAGTGACATTTAAACGATGAGTCTTCCCACGCTCCATACGTGAGTAGAACAGAAAGAACCCCTAATAACTGGTACAGTGGGAAGTACCAACTGCCATGCTCTTTAGTGATTTGTGGAGTATAGGAGAGCGCCGTGCAGTATGGGCCGGCTTAGGTTCTTTGACATAACTGTGTAACTATGGTTGCTAATCGGAATATTACTATACTATTCTCTTACCTCAAGACATGTTCTGTGAAAAGCACATGAAACGATTTTTATAGTACGTAATTTCATCGAAAGTGAAAGAACCACAATTATAAGATTTGTAGAAAGTGTCTTGCAGTGCCGGCCATAGTCTTCTTTGGGATAATACCGGTTGTTAATGATACACTGCACTGATATTCATTCAATAGTAGTAGAACACAAAAGCATGAAAACGGATTGTTACTATGTCAGCTCATTTCACCATTGTTCAGCTCACTATTTTACAGCGATCGAAAATAAAAAAAAAAAATATTATTTCCATCCACATACCCAACATATGCCCAGGCTCTGCACGTGTTACACAGTACCCATTTTTCTTCAGATGACTCCAAACACATTTTCACTTTGTCACTTCTGTTGACCCAGTAAATTCCAATTTTCTTCGCTGATTTGTATTTGTCTCTTCGTGGCAACCCTGTGCCTGCTATTTCATTGCCGGCCGGAGTGGCCGAGCGGTTCTAGGCGCTACAGTCTGGAAGCGCGCGACCGCTACGGTCGCAGGTTCGAATCTTGCCTCGAGCATGGATGTGTGTGATGTCCTTAGGTTAGTTAGGTTTAAGTAGTTCTAAGTTCTAGGGGAGTGATGACCTCAGATGATAAGTCCCATAGTACTCAGAGCCATTTGAACCATTTTGTTTTTTTATTTTGGAACACGCGAGTTAACTTCAGTTTTCTCAGCTCTCTTTGAGACTTCATCTGTCCTGCTTTTATTGTCATCGTGGGCGATTGTTCTTTACTAACTATTGAAAAGGCTTCAGCTGCCTCCCTCGCGGTCATTTTGTTAGACATAAGCTTGCTCACAGCCATTTTGATGCGGTCATCAGTCCATTTTTCTCTTACTTTCTTCTCTTTTCCGCTTTTTTGATCTGAAAATAATTAAGAAGAAGAAAATCTAATTTAAAACTCGATATTACTTCCGATCGATACTGAAGGCAGTCGGTGGCGGGTACTGAACGACAAACATGCAGTAAGGTCTACTCATATTGTACGTTCTTTTATAGAAATTTTAATGAAAAGTTTGTTAGATGTCATTCCTTACATAACATTACGAAACTAACTAAACTCCGTCTGAACAGGCCATTAAGGCCCAACGGTAATGACCGGCCGTCATGTCATCCTCAGCCTACAGGCGTCACTGGATGCGGATATAGAGGGGCATGTGGTCAGCATACCGCTCTCCCGACCGTATGTCAGTTTCCGAGACCGGAGCCACCACTTCTCAATCAATTAGCTCCTCAATTTGCCTTACATAGGCTGAGCGCACAGGCTTGCCAACACCGCTCGGCAGACCGGACGGTCACCCATCCAAGTGCTGGCGCAGTTCGACAGTGCTTAACTTCAGTGATCGGCAGGGTCACTGGCCCTTACATAATACAGATAACCTAAATATAGAAACGAAATTAATCGATTATTTAAAATCAGGTTCCAGAGTCCTCAAAATATCATTTGCTCTCGAGCTCTCACGACAGACGAAACACAGAGATGAAGATACGCGAGTCCGGTCCACGTAAATAAACCAGCTTGCTTCTGCTTACCGTACATTTCTACAGAGAAACGACAGTGGTGACCGGTACCGCACGCCGGCCGATGCCGCATCATTCTCCCCTAGATGTTGATACCGAGAAATCGAATGATTTCACACCTGTAAAACATCCTGCACTAACGGTATTTACTGCTTAATTAATTTATAATAATAACAAAGTTGTATAAAGAAAGAAATACAAAGACTGAGAGAGTAAAGAAAGTAGGAATTCAAATGAAATTTGATAGACATCTGCAATGTTGAAACATATGCAACTCCCCAAGGGGCTCGCCAACCTTTGAGGGTTTCGTGCTTGGCTACCACTGGGCCCCAGCCTTTGCAGCATTTTTTCCATTCCGTGCTGCATGTCTATCCTCCTGCGGTTCTTTTTCCCCTCCCTTTGGGAACATGTCGGTGGTGTTATTGGGAGTGTTCTGCATTGTCTGTGATACCTTAACCTGGCCAGCCTCCGTGACGCCGGTGCGCACAACCAACCGTTTTCAGCGTTGTACTCAACAGACTGACCGCACAAGCAACCGATGCTTCTGTGGACGCCATGGAGCAGGATCCTTCTGTGCCTTGTAGTAGCGACTCTTCACATGCTGTCACTCGGCAGCCGCCGAGGTGACACCCCTACATCGATTCCTCTTCATAACTCTCCTCCAATGGAATGTTTGCGGCTTTCGGTCCCTCAAAGAGGATTTACGGCTGCTTTTAGCATCGCAACGTCCCCTTGTATTCTGCCTTCAGGAAACCAAAATGCGCCATCACGAGCACTTTCAGCTTTCACATTTCTTCCCGGTTCGTTTTTATTTTCTCTCTGAAGTCGTCATCCCATCTCATGGGAGCGTCATGCTGCTCATACGGGATGACATTCAAAGTCAACTCATCTCCCTGATTACCCATCTTCAAGCTGTTGCAGTTCGCCTTTTCCTTCCCCACTTGACTTTTCCCCTCTGTACCATTTATGTCCCTCCGTCATTCACCGAGCGAGGTGGCGCAGTGGTTAGCACACTGGATTCGCATTCGGGAGGACGACGGTTCAATCCCGTCTCCGGCCATCCTGATTTAGGTTTTCCGTGATTTCCCTAAATCGCTTCAGGCAAATGCCGGGATGGTTCCTTTAAAAGGGCACGGCCGATTTCCTTCCCCATCCTTCCCTCACCCGAGCTTGTGCTCCGTCTCTAATGACCTCGTTGTCGACGGGACGTTAAACACTAATCTCCTCCTCCTCCTCCTCCTCCTCCGTCATTCGACATCACCAGGGTAGACGTCGTTCAGCTTATAGGGCAGCTACCTCCCCCATTTCTGCTACTCGGTGACTTTAATGCACGTCATTCTTTTTGGGGTTCTCCCAGAACCTGTCAGACGGGAGCCCTCTAGGCTGACCATCGTAATCAACTCAACCTCTTCAGCCTTAACACAGGAGCACCCACTTTCCTTTCCGACACCTCGCACGCCTATTCCCATTTGGACCTCTCCTCCTGCACTCCCCAGTTTATCCATAGTCTTGAGTGGTCTGTTCTTTCTGACGCCTACTCGAGCGACCATTTCACATGTGCTGTCCTTTTGCTGACTCGTACCCCACCTGCGTGCACGTTCAAATGGCGGCTTATTAAGGCTGACTGGCGGCTTTACTCCTCCCTGGTGACCGTCGAAGCACAAGGTTTCCCCAGTTGTGATGACCAGGTTGAATATCTCACAAACATTATCCTTACTGCTGCGGAACGTTCCATTCCCCTCACTTACTCTTTACCACGCTGTGTCCCAGTCCCTTGGTGGACTGAGGCGCGACGCGACGCAATTCGCGCACGTAGACGTGCTCTCCGCGTTTGTTACCGTCATCCTACGATGGCAAACTGCATTCATTATAAACAGATGAGTGCAAAGTGCCGTCGTGTTCTTCTGGATAACAGAAAATAAGCTGGATTTCATTCACTAGTACTTTTAGCAGTTCCACCCCTACCTCTGTCGTTTGGGCCAACTTCCGACGGCTCTCTGGGGCCAAGATCCATTCGCCAGCTTCCGGCTTGACAGCAGACAATGTCATCGTGGGCCTTACTGCTGTCTCCAACAACTTGGGCCGCCATTTTGCGGACATTTCGAGCTCTTCGCACAATCACCTTGCCTTCCTCCATCGTAAATGAGCAGAGGAGGCTCGGGCGATACCCTTCTCTTCTCAGAATCGGGAGTGCTACAATGCTGCCTTCACTATGAGGGAGCTAGATCATGCTCTCAGTTCATCCCGATCCTCCACCCCAGGGCAGACGTCGTCCACATTCAGATGTTGCAGCACCTTTCGCTTGTGGGCAAGCGCTTTCTGCTTAACACGTACAACCGCATCTGGATAGAGGGCACATTTACCGGATGTTGGCTTGAAGCCACCGTCAAACTTATACCTAATGCCGGTAAGGGTAATAACCTTCCTCCTAACTACCGCGCCATCTCTCTCACCAGCTGCGGTCGCAAGGTGACGAACGTATGACTCATGTGCGGCTCGTATGGTGGCTCGAGTCTCACAATATAGTGACGAATGTACAGTGTGGATTTCGAGCACGTCGTTCTGAAGTTGGCCATCTCGTTACTTTGTCCACCCACGTAATGAATGGTTTTCTACGGAAATCCCAGACTGTTGCCATGTTTTTCATTGGGAGAAGGCGTAAGACACGTGCTGGAGAACTGGTATCATCCGTACTCTTCACACATGGAGCTTCCATGGCAGCCTGCTCTGTTTCCTTCAGGAATTTTTAAAAGATCAGGTTTCAAGATAAGTGTGGGTTCTGCCTTGTCGGACACCTTTATCCAGGAAAACGGTGTGCCTCAGGGTTCTGTCCTGAGCGTCGTTCTCTTTGCTATCGCCATTAACCCTATAACGGCCTCTTTCCCGCCGGGCACCTCCGGCTCCTATTTTGTTGACGATTTTGGCATCTATTGCAGTTCTCCGCGGGCCCGTCTCACTGAGCGGTTTTCAGCGATATCTTGATCGTCTTCACTACTAGAGTATCGACAATGGCTTTAATTTCTCTATTGACAAAACCGTTTGTATGAATTTCTGGCGGCGCAAATGGTTTCTCCCACCATCTTTATATCTTTGCTCGTTGCCCTTCCGTCCGTTGAAACTACGAAATTCCTGGGGCTCATGCTCGATAGGAAAATCTCTTGGTTCTCCCATGTGTCTTACATGGCAGCCCGCTATACACGGTTCGTCAGCGTCTTACTACGTGTCCTAATGGTACATCCTGGGGTGCCGATGGAACCACCCTCCTCTGTTTGTACTGGTCCCTTGTCCTTCGAAACTCGACTATGGGTGCTTTGTTTCTGCGTCTGCATGTCCATTCCTCTTAACGCCGTCTCAACACTATCCACCATCGTGGCATTCATTTGGCCATTAGTGCATTTTACGCTAGCGCAGTTGATAGTCTGTATGCTGAAGCTTCTGAACTACCGCCGTCACTTTCTCCCCAGCTGGTATGCATGCCTTTTGTCTGCCATGGGTGGGCAACCATTTTACGTCTCCTTCTTCGATGATTTCTTTGATCGCCAGTATGGGGCGCGTCCCTCATCTCTGTTACCTCCTGGAGTCAGCTTTCGACACTTATAACGGCGGCTTAACTTCTCACTACCTGTAACTTTCCCGGTGGGTGTGTAGCCTTCCCAACTTGGCTTCGTGAAGCGGCCCATGTTAACCTTGGCCTTCATTCGCTTCCTAAGGACACTACTCCAGCCGCGCTCTATCGCCTCCAGTTTCACGACCTTCGCATGGAACTTCGCTACAGTACCTTCGTATACACTGATGGCTGTCGGGTGTGCCTTCGTCACTGGCGCCCTTGTCTCTCAATATCGCCGTCCGGCACACAACTCAGTATTTACAGCCGAGCTCTTTGCGCTGTATCAGGGCTTGGAGTACATCCGGCGACACAGCCTTTTCAATTGTGTCCTCTGCTCATATTCATTTAGCGCCCTTCAAAGTCTATGTGCGCTGTACAACTCTCATCCCTTAGTGCAGCGGGTCCAGCAGAACTGTCACTTGCTCACTCTTGATGGATCCACTGTGATGTTTATGTGGGTTCCTGGTCATGTCGGTCTGCCAGGAAACAAGGCTGTGACGCTGCTGCCAAGGCTGCTGTCTTCGTACCTCAGCCCGCTAGATCGTATCTTCCTTCCGATGATCTCTCTGTTGCCTCCCGGCTGGAGGAGGTTATTTTAACTAGGCACTGCCATTTTCGCCATCGTCATTTGAGAAGTGCCGCTACCCCACCACTTTGTACCCATTGCGTACAAGTTTTAACTGTCAGCTACTCCCTGAAGGAATGCCTTTTTTTTTTTTAACGGTTTACCTTCCCGCTTGGGTTTGCCGTCTGAGTTATCGGCCGTTTTAGCAAATGACGCGCGTGCTCTAGACCGCGTTTTACTTTTTATCCTCCAAAGCAGTATGGCGAAGGCCATTTAATTTTTAGTTTTGGACCTCCGTTTCTGTATGGTGTCTTTTTTGGCCCTTCCTCCACGTGCCTGTTTTTAGCTGTCTTCTCTTACGTCAGTTGGGAGTGACGTAAAGTTGTTTTTTAACTCCTCTCTGTCTTCGTGTTCTATAGCTCTGACTTGGTCGCGTATGACCCCAGTTGTTTTTTGCGTCCTAAATCAAAAGAAAACAAAATATATGCAGAGGTGACAAAAGGCGCTTCGGGAGACACGCGAAGACCTTCGTGTAAGGCCTCAGTGGGGCTGGAGAAATTAAGATTAAACTGTTTTACGAGAGAAATATATTACAAAATGTCTGAAGAAAAAAGTGTTAGGCTTCGAGATGGGATGAATTTTCCTTTTCACATGGACATTTTCCCTCCTACGACTGTGGAAGATATACCTGACGTTTTAAAATTTTTTTCTACTGTGATAAACTGCAAAAAATAGTAACTTTGGAAATTTCTAACGGTAAAATGTAGTACAGAGAAACAAAATTTCACGGGTATGGGGATAAAGTACGCGAAAGGACTACTGGCAAAGAATGATACAACTCTCTATGGAAAGAGGTTGAAGAACACAGGAAAATGTCGTTCTTGTTTTTAGAAGATTGGTCATTTGTTGTGTTTTTAAGTATGGAGAAATCAAACAGTCATGGTGTATTATAAAGGATTTCAAAATCTGTGTTTCAATTATCCATTTTACTTTACAACACTTGCTCGAAAATGACACCACCATATTCAATGCAAATGCAAGGTAACCTGAAGAAATTGCGATAAAATCACATCAGTTAACTATGCAAGTGGCTTTTAATATGTTAGTGTAGAAAGCAAGAATACGAAGTTAATTTCGAGCGCTGCTTCACCGCTCACCAGGTAATCTAAGGATCCGGCGTCTGCACTGCGAAACGAAGTGGTGGCGGCGGTACGGGCTATTCTCTGCCAGGAGGCTGATGTCAGCGCGGCGCGTGACGAGCATAGACAACCACACCGACAGCAACTGGGCTCCGCCGTATCTACTCCTTTCGCTGAGAAGGCACATTAATAAGGCGCTTGTACTGATTCCCCAGTTCTAATCTCCAGCTGCATTTCTGCTCTTAAAGAGCGTGCTGTAGCCGAGATTTATGCAACGTTTGTTCTTCGCAGAGGAAAGTTTATTATTCGACAACGTTTCCGTTAACCGAGATACTGACGTGTAAACGTGATGTTTTAAGATTACCGTTCCTTCTTAAGGCGACGTGGATGTCATGATCTGTACTTTTTGCTACTGTTCCACAACACAACAAAATTTAATAGATACCTAAACGAAACGTTAACCTAATAACTAGTATATTATGACGTCTACGTGACAAAGATTTGATATTGTGAAATTCGTAACTGAGTGAAAATTTATTTTTATCTCACACACTTAATTATGTGTAATTTTTTATTTTAAGTACATGTGTGGCCAGACTATCCAAAATAAAAGATCAAAACATTTTATTTTTACGGTTATTATTAACTTATTGAAAGAATAAAGTAAGAATAATGGCCAATTTTGTGTTTTGTGTATAAAAAAGAGTATTTTAGAAGTCAATTTTTTCTCCTCATCAATTAAGAAAGTACTATACGCTTCAGCTTAAAATTTGTAATTCATTGTTGAATGACTTGGTCCACAGTGTAGACAAGCAAAACTATTAATATTTATGCAAAATTTTGTTTTCGTAGCTTTAATACTGAGTGAGATAATGGTACGTAAGTATGCCAAAAAGTTGATTATTGGAAATTGAAACTAAAGATGTGCGTTTCATTTTCTCCTCAATAATAATATCTCAAAACCTTCCTTCTCCATAATATTGTTTATTCTGAGTGTCCTTTTCATCTTCCTTAGTTTTTTTTGTATGTGATTCTGGCCTCTTTTGTCACGCTTTCAGCAGCTTTTTTAGCTTCAGCGACACGTTTCCATATTGTCCCCCAATTTTGATGCCTAATCTGCTCATGGTTTTTAATATTCTTGTTACTCTGTTGTTAAAACTTTTCACGGGATCCAACACACCAATCTGAAACGGCGACATGCCAAAAAAACAGTTTATGGCAAGCGCTTCCAAATGCGACTATTGAAACTTTCATTTGGGCCCTGTGTTTTGCCAAGTAAACATTTTTCTAGAGGTTTAGAATCTGAAAGATATCTCTTTGTTGGCTTTAGTTGTGCCACAACAGTTTCTGTCGTGGGATGGACATATGTGTGTTTTGTGTTCGACAGTAGTGACACCTAGGCATTTAAAAAAACACACATCTGCTTTAAAAAGGCGTTTAAACTCGAAAAAGATTGGGTAATACATATAAAGTATACATTTTTATAATCATGAAGGTCACATGTGACTACGTAGGCTTTCCCGGCGTAATAAGTCTTGAAAGTCTTTTCGGGTTTGCTGCCGGATCCTAAAATCAACTTGACTCGATATTTCGGCGATCCAACTGTTCGCCATCTTCAGGAAATGCTGCTTCTGCTGATGAGTCCCGCTGAGAACAGTTCTGCCTACTTAGCTATTCCTTATTGCTGTATCTATAGCCTTAGAGAACGTCAAGCGTATCTCGTCATTCCTTAGTACTTCCGTATCCCACTTCTCTGGATATTGATTCTTCCTGACTGATGTGTTAAACTTCAGCCTACTCTTCATCACTACTATATTGTGATCTGAGTCTATATCTGCTCCTGGGTACGCCGTGAAATCCAGTGTCTGATTTCGGAATCTCTCACTATGATGTAATCTAACTGAAATCTTCCCGTATCACTTGGCTTTTTCCAAGTATATCTCCTCCTCTTGTGATTCTTGAACAGGCTATTCGCGATTACTAGCTGAAACTTGTTACAGAACTAAATTAGTCTTTCTCCTCTGTCAGTCCTTGTCCCAAGCCCATATTCTCCTGTAACATTTTCTTGTACTCCTTCACTTACAACTGCAGTCCACTCTCCCACGACTTTTAGATTTTCATATCCCTTTACATACTGTATTACACTTTCAATATCCTCTGTATCTTCATCTTCAGCTTGCGACGTCGGCATCAATACCTGAACTATCGTTGTCTGTGTTGGTTTGCTGTCGATTCTGATAAGAACAAACCCTATCACTGAACTGCTCATAGTAACAAACTCTCTGCCCTGCCTTTCTATCCATAACGAATCCTACTTCCGTTGTACCGTTTTCTGCTGTTGTTGATATTACCCTATACTCATCTGACCAGGAATACTAGTCTTTTTTCCACTTCACTGACCCCTACTGTATCTAGATTGAGCCTTTTCATTTCCCTTTTCAGGTTTTGTAGTTTCCCTACCACGTTCAAGCTTCTGACATTCCACGCCCCGACTCGTAGAACGCTATCCTTTCGTTGATTATTCAATCTTTTTCTCATCTCTGACGCGCAAGTCGCCCAATGTGGCGTCGAATGCAATAAGTACTTGCCCTCGGCGGCCAAACTTCCATGAATGGGGGACTTCCGGCCCACAATGCCGTAAGCTCATTTCCATTTCACTGGCGGAAGTGAATCTGCCATCCTTGACTCGGCAAGAACTCTCGAAAGGCAGGGTTCCGATCTGCCACACAATTTTAATTTGTTGTTAAGTATCATCAAGTGATAAATAATATTAAATACCGCTACCCTCCTCCGTTCCACCACCCTCAGCTAAGAATATGTTGAAAACTTGAGTTAGTCGCGGACATTCATAACCCTTTTAAAACGCGTAAGTCGCAGGGGACACCAACTTTTATTCGAAATAAGTTTTTACTGTTCACTGTTACTCCGTATATGCAGCTCCGTGTATTGCACTGGGGGAAATAGACATGTGTGCCGTGCTGTGAAAGCATTCAGCATTCAAATCTTCCTCGTCGTTTGGTTCTCTCTTTGTGAAATTTTTAAGCTTTTTGCACTTTCTTCTGACATTGTACGTGCCTCGCCGCGTATTTTCGGCTCGCCGTTATTATGGTGTAGGAAACAGCAATCGATATTGCTGTGGCCTGGATCCGCTCTCATTAAATTATGAGTGGTTCGAAAGTGAATCGAAGGTCTGTGTGACGCAAGTCTGCTTCCTCAGAACGGCTATTCACTATTCAGAGCCCCATACCATAGCCGTAGTTGGAGGCGGGGAAAGCTGACCTCCTATAGCTCCGTCGTTAAGCGTGGACGCGCGCTGCATGTTTCATAACACTAGCCTTACGGGAACAGCCTTACGGAACGATCACTGTGAAGCTCAGGCGCTCACCATCCATTAAAACGGCCGTTAGTGGTACCGTCTCGTACTTAACCTGTGAATGCAGAGACGTCAATAACCGCCAGTTGCCCATTTGCATTAATAGAACCACCTGTGCGGATTGACACACAGTACTATTAACACCTGCTGAAAAGGTACGCTGTTGGTCCTCGTTTTGCGTGAATTACAGCTTTAGTTCGACGAAAGATGGGCAAATACAAATAAAGTACATCACTCAGACGGTTATTTAATCATTCCTCCTACGTGAATGTCGCCAATTCAGTTTGTGTATCTGAAGTAGGAGATTACAGGATACAGATCAGGCCAGTCATACAAGGCGTGTTACTTTGTGTTATTTAAAAAAATACAGCAACCAGCCACTTTTTAATGTATTTTTACTTACTTCAGTTGACATAATACGTATTTCAATCTTCACGTAGTTCGTAGTTAAAAACATAGACTGCAGTTTGTTTGCTGCAGCTGGCCTGTGCAAAATAAGTTTTGATTAGCTACTATATATCGCGAGTTTTATTTTTACGATATATTACTCGTTAGTTGTACTTACTTTCTAGTCTGCTTGTTGCTGTTCAGATTAATATGTTTATAATCGCGGCACAAACATTTTTTTCAATTGC